>NC_080076.1:56845540-57544567 GCF_949987535.1 Balaenoptera acutorostrata
GATTGATCAATTCTTGCATTATACTTGCCTCTGAAATATTTTTTCCATCTTTAAAAGTAAATCCTGCACAGATACCTCAAAAGATGTAAAGTCTATTTGCCACCCTTTCAAGAATGATAAAGGCCTCTGGTTAACTGAGTAATGAAACACATTCTTTTAAAAACTACTTGCACCCTATGTAAAGAAACACTTTTAAAAATTTGAAGAAGCAAATTCAGAAATTAAATATTTCTGCAATTGGGTACCTGCTGTCCATAATTTCAATAGAAAAAAAAAGACAAAAAATATCCACTTACATTTGGTCACTAGATTTTACTTAAATTTATTTTTCATTATTTTCACCTGGATCAAATAAATTCATGAGTTTTTATTTATTAATACAAGACTATTCCTACACTTTCATTTAAAGGCAGTAAATTATAAATTAGGGGTCATGAAAACAGGTAATTATAAAATATATTGAAATGTGATACCTAAAAAATATGCTCGAGGGAAGATACAATCTTAGACTGCAGTATCCCCCAAAGAGTAGTGAATGAGAGAGAATTAGAAGTGCCTTTTAGCAACTTTTTAAATTCTCTTGAACATGAAAATCTAATGGTGTGATCTTTCTTCAATATGAAAAAAAATGACCTGCTTTCTTGTTTCCTTGTTGAAAGGAAACAAGAAGCTACAAAGGAGCATTAAGAACTATAGTCATATATATTTTATGTGGAGTTTCTTATGTATAAAGTTTGGATGCAGACATCCTTTAAAGTAAGAAAAGTTGATCAAAAACAAACTAAAAAGCAATAACCTCAGCATGTGGGCAGATTCCTAGGATGGGTTTAGATTAGAGATACAAGAATTTACAACCACACGGTTGCTAAAATTAAATCCAATGTTCCTTTACTCCATCTATATGACACAAAACTTTTGGATAAAAGTGAAACAAACAGGTAAATGTTTTATCTACACAATGGCTAATACCTGAGTGGTTGCAAATCCATCTTATCAAAATTTGTTTCATCCATTTACATGAGCCAAATACGTTGTTCCCCCTTACTGTTAATATTTCCTAAGTAATTTTTGCTAAATTGCGTTTCAGATAAAAAGAGTACAGCCAGGGGCTTCCCTGGTGGCGCAGTGGCTGAGAATCTGCCTGCCAATGCAGGGGACACGGGTTCGAGCCCTGGTCTGGGAAGATCCCACATGCCACGGAGCAACTGGGCCCGTGAGCCACAACTACTGAGCCTGCGCGTCTGGAGCCTGTGCCCCGCAACAAGAGAGGCCGCGATAGTGAAAAGGCCCGCGCACCGCGATGAAGAGCGGCCCCCGCACCGCGATGAAGAGTGGCCCCCACTTGCCGCAACTAGAGAAAGCCCTCACACGAAAACTAAGAGACCCAACACAGTCATAAATAAATAAATAAATAAAATAAATAAAATATTAAAAACTATTAAAAAAAAAAAGAGTACAGCCATGTCTACATTATTGATACTAGGATGGTTATAAGGACAATTGGCAGATGATATACTGTAGAAAAAAATTATCAAGTTGCAGGCAGTAGATCGAGTTAGGAAATCAAGCCAGAAGACCAGGGCTCAGTAAAGTCAAGGTTTAAAGTTGGCATCTCAATGTGTCCAATATATAACACCTCTCTCTTTCTTGCACAAGTTCTAAACCCATTAAGAGGTAAACAAATGCAAATCAAAATATCACTTTTATCACAGACACAAATATTTGGAGAATGTGGTTTAGGGCTGAGAACAAAAATGCCTCGCCAACACTCTCTGCAAATCTAAAACTTGAGAAAGCCACTAGAGTGGAAAGTTTGGGTGCACAGACCACAAAGGCCTGGACTGGGGAAGAAACAGAAGAGAAAACAGGATCCACAGTAACAGATCAGCTATGTCCAATCAAGAATGTTACACCCATGATTGTTAGTCACTTATCAGGAACCTCCCTCCTGTTCCATGGGGCAAAATGTCAGGAGAGTTACCCTAGAGAAGTCCCTCCACATGAGACCTACGAAGTTGAGCAGTTTTTCCCCTTAATAATCCACAGCTGTTTACTCTATTAACCCATTTGGTTTAACTATCAAGCTTATGGTCAACCAGGAGAGTATTATTCCTTTCTGACAGGAGAGCAGAAATCTGTCTTGGCAGTTCTGGTCCACCTTCATGAGCCCTCTCCCCTAATATGAGCTATGGTTGTTTTGTGGATTCTCCAGATAATGCTGGCAAATAGCATTGAATTTGTCCCTAAAAGGTTCTGAAAATAGTCACCAAATAAATTAACGCTAAGGCCATGTCTAAATTTCTTATTCTGAGTTATGTCTGGCCACATCCAACATAGGTCATTAAAGGTTTTGCAAAGAAATTGAATAACAACATCAAGATATGCCATTTTAAAAAATGCCAACACATATAGGAGCCATAAATTTGAATACAAATTACCTTCCATTGTAATTTCCTAAAGAGACATTAATGTCCCCAAATTAAATTCCCTTACGAGTCCACAGGATTTAAAGTCTAAAGTAATTCAACCCAAAATCAAATTGCCTTGCGTCTATGAGTTTAATGTCCAAAGTCATTATATTACAAAATAAAATTTTCTTGGCCTTGCTAGTAAAAGTTCAAAGAAACTAAAATCCAAAATTCTAAAGTTAAAGCCCTGTAATCATTATTATCATTATTTCAAAAGCTTTTCTCGGGGGAGGAGAGAAGATGGCGGAAGAGTAAGACGCGGAGATCACCTTCCTTCCCACAGATACAGTAGAAATACATCTACACGTGGAACTGCTCCTACACAACACCCACTGAACGCTGGCAGAAAACGTCAGACCTCCCAAAAGGGAAGAGACTCCCCCCGTACATGGGTAGGGCAAAAGAAAAAAGAAATAACACAGACAAAAGAATAGGGACGGGACCTGCACCAGTGAGAGGGAGCCGTGAAGGAGGAAAGATTTCCATGCACTAGGAAGCCCCTTCGTGGGCAGAGACTGCGGGTGGCAGAGGGGGGAAGCTTCGGAGTCACGGAGGAGAGCGCAGCCACAGGGGTGTGGAGGGCAAAGCGGAGAGATTCCCGCACAGAGGCTCGGCGCCGAGCAGCACTCACCAGCCCGAGAGGCTTGTCTGCTCACACGCCGGGGCGGGCGGGGCTGGGAGCTGAGGCTCAGGCTTCGGTCGGATCGCAGGGAGAGGACTGGGGATGGCGGCGTGAACACAGCCTGAAGGGGTTAGCGCACCACAGCTGGCTGGGAGGGAGACCAGGAAAAAGTCTGCAGCTGCCGAAGAGGCAAGAGACTTTTTCTTGCCTCTTTGTTTCCTGGTGCACGAGGAGAGGGAATTCAGAGCGCCGCCTAAACGAACTCCAGAGATGGGTGCGAGCCGCGGCTGTCAGCGCAGACCACAGAGGCGGGCTTGAGACGCTAAGGCTGCTGCTGCAGCCACCAAGAAACCTGTGTGCGAGCACAAGTCACTCTCCACATTGCCCCTCCCGGGAGCCGGTACAGCCCGCCACTGCCAGGGTCCCGTGATCCGGAGACAAATTCCCCGGGAGAACGCACGCACGACGCGCCTCGGGCTGGTGCAACGTCACGACGCCTCTGACGCCGCAGGCTCGCCCCACCTCCTCCTTACCGCTCCCTTCCCCCGCCTGAGTGAGCCAGAGGCCCCGAAGCAGCGGCTCCTTTAACCCCGTCCTGTCTGGGCGGGAACAGATGCCCTCAGGCGACCTACACGAAGAGGCGGGTCCAAATCCAAAGCTGAACCCCAGGAGCTGTGCGAACAGAGAAGAGAAGGGGAAATCTCTCCCAGCAGCCTCAGAAGCAGCGGATTAAAACTCCACAAACAACTTGATGTGCCCGCATCTGTTGAATACCTGAATAGACAACGAATCAGCCCAAATTCAGGAGGGGGACTCTGGGAGCAGGAGATATTAATTTTTCCCCTTTTCCTTTTTTTGTGAGTGTATATGTATATGCTTCTGGGTGAGATTTTTGTCTGTATAGCTTTGCTTTATAATAGCTTTATTTTACTTCACTATATTATAGCCTCTTTCTTTCTTTCTATTTTTTCTCCCTTTTACTCTGAGCCGTGTGGACGAAAGGCTCTTGGTGCTCCAGCCAGGCATCAGGGCCGTGCCTCTGAGGTGGGAGAGCCAACTTCAGGACACTGGTCCACAAGAGACCTCCCAGCTCCACGTAATACCAAATGGCAAAAATCTCTCAGAGATCTCCATCTCAACATCAAGACCCAGCTTCACTCAACGACCAGCAAGCTACAGTGCTGGACACCCTATGCCAAACAACTAGCAAGACAGGAACACAGCCCCATCCATTAGCAGAGAGGCTGCCTAAAATCATAATAAGGCCACAGACACCACAAAATACACCACCAGACGTGGACGTGCCCACCAGAAAGACAAGATCCAGCCTCATCCACCAGAACTCAGGCACTAGTTCCCTCCACCAGGAAGCCTACACAACCCACTGAACCAACCTTAGCCACTAGGAACAGATACCAAAAACAATGGGAACTACGAACCTGCAGCCTGTGAAAAGGAGACCCCAAACACAGTAAGATAAGCAAAATGAGACGACAGAAAAACACACAGCAGATGAAGGAGCAGGGTCAAAACACACCAGACTTAACAAATGAAGAGGAAATAGGTAGTCTACCTGAAAAGGAATTCAGAATAATGATAGTAAGGATGATCCAAAATCTTGGAAATAGAATAGACAAAATGCAAGAAACATTTAACAAGGACGTGGAAGAACTAAAGAGGAACGAAGCAACGATGAAAAACACAATAAATGAAATTAAAAATACTCTAGATGGGATCAATAGAAGAATAACTGAGGCAGAAGAAAGGATAAGTGACCTGGAAGATAAAATGGTGGAAATAACTACTGCAGAGCAGGATAAAGAAAAAAGAATGAAAAGAACTGAGGACAGTCTCAGAGACCTCTGGGACAACATTAAATGCACCAACATTCGAATTATAGGGGTCCCAGAAGTAGAAGAGAAAAAGAAAGGGACTGAGAAAATATTTGAACAGATTATAGTTGAAAACTTCCTTAATATGGGAAAGGAAATAGTTAATCAAGTCCTGGAAGCACAGAGAGTCCCATACAGGATAAACCCAAGGAGAAACACGCCAAGACACATATTAATCAAACTGTCAAAAATTAAATATAAGGAAAACATATTAAAAGCAGCAAGGGAAAAAAAACAAATAACACACAAGGGAATCCCCATAAGGTTAACATCTGATCTTTCAGCAGAAACTCTGCAAGCCAGAAGGGAGTGGCAGGATATACTTAAAGTGATGAAGGAGAAAAACCTGCAACCAAGATTACTCTACCCAGCAAGGATCTCATTCAGATTTGCTGGAGAAATTAAAACCTTTACAGACAAGCAAAAGCTGAGAGAGTTCAGTACCACCAAACCAGCTTTACAACAAATGCTAAAGGAAATTCTCTAGGCAAGAAACACAAGAGAAGGAAAACACCTACAATAACAAACACAAAACATTTAAGAAAATGGGAATAGGAACATACATATCGATAATTACCTTGAATGTAAATGGATTAAATGCTCCCACCAAAAGACACAGACTGGCTGAATGGATACAAAAACAAGACCCATATATATGCTGTCTACAAGAGACCCACTTCAGACCTAGAGACACATACAGACTGAAAGTGATGGGATGGAAAAAGATATTCCATGCAAATGGAAATCAAAAGAAAGCTGGAGTAGCAATTCTCATATCAGACAAAATAGACTTTAAAATAAAGACTATTACAAGAGACAAAGAAGGACACTATATAATGATCAAGGGATCAATCCAAGAGGAAGGTATAACAATTGTACATATTTATGCACCCAACATAGGAGCACCTCAATACATAAGGCAAATACTAACAGCCATAAAAGGGGAAATCAACAGCAACACAATCGTAGTAGGAGACTTTAACACCCCACTTTCACCAATGGACAGATCATCCAAAATGAAAATAAATAAGGAAACACAAGCTTTAAATGATACATTACACAAGATGGACTTAATTGATATTTATAGGACATTCCACCCAAAAACAACAGGATACACATTTTTCTCAAGTGCTCATGGAACATTCTCCAGGATAGATCATATCTTGGGTCACAAATCAAGCCTTGGTAAATTTAAGAAAATTGAAATCGTATCAAGTATCTTTTCCGACCACAACGCTATGAGACTAGATATCAATTACAGGAAAAGATCTGTAAAAAATACAAATACATGGAGGCTACACAATACACTACTTAATAACGAAGTGATCACTGAAGAAATCAAAGGGGAAAGCAAAAAATACCTAGAAACAAATGACAATGGAGACACGACGACCCAAAACCTATGGGATGCAGCAAAAGCAGTGCTAAGAGGGAAGTTTATAGCAATACAAGCCTACCTCAAGAAACAGGAAACATCTCGAATAAACAACCTAACCTTGCACCTAAAGCAATTAGAGAAAGAAGAACAAAAAAACCCCAAAGCTAGCAGAAGGAAAGAAATTATAAAGATCAGGTCAGAAATAAATGAAAAAGAAATGAAGGAAACAATAGCAAAAATCAATGAAACTAAAAGCTGGTTCTTTGAGAAGATAAACAAAATTGATAAACCATTAGCCAGACTCATCAAGAGAAAAAGGGAGAAGACTCAGATCAATAGAATTAGAAATGAAAAAGGAGAAGTAAC
This sequence comes from Balaenoptera acutorostrata, assembly GCF_949987535.1. NCBI lineage: Eukaryota > Metazoa > Chordata > Mammalia > Artiodactyla > Balaenopteridae > Balaenoptera > Balaenoptera acutorostrata. The sequence continues at coordinate 56,852,267 of NC_080076.1, forward strand.
CACTGACACTGCAGAAATACAAAAGATCATGAGAGATTACTACAAGCAACTCTATGCCAATAAAATGGACAACCTGGAAGAAATGGACAGATTCTTAGAAATGCACAAACTGCCGAGACTGAACCAGGAAGAAATAGAAAATATGAACAGACCAATCACAAGCACTGAAATTGAAACTGTGATTAAAAACCTTCCAACAAACAAAAGCCCAGGACCAGATGGCTTCACAGGTGAATTCTGTCAAACATTTAGAGAAGAGCTAACACCTATCCTTCTCAAACTCTTCCAAAATATTGCAGTGGGAGGAATACTCCCCAACTCATTCTATGAGGCCACCATCACCCTGATACCAAAACCAGACAAAGATGTCACAAAGAAAGAAAACTACAGGCCAATATCACTGATGAACATAGATGCAAAAATCCTCAACAAAATACTAGCAAACAGAATCCAACAGCACATTAAAAGGATCATACACCATGATCAAGTGGGTTTTATCCCAGGAATGCAAGGATTCTTCAATATACGCAAATCAATCAACGTGATACACCATATTAACAAATTGAAGGAGAAAAACCATATGATCATCTCAATAGATGCAGAGAAAGCTTTCGACAAAATTCAACACCCATTTATGATAAAAGCCCTGCAGAAAGTAGGCATAGAGGGAACTTTCCTCAACATAATAAAGGCCATATATGACAAACCCACAGCCAACATTGTCCTCAATGGTGAAAAACTGAAACCATTTCCACTAATATCAGGAACAAGACAAGGTCGCCCACTCTCACCACTATTATTCAACATAGTTTTGGAAGTGTTAGCCACAGCAATCAGAGAAGACAAAGAAATAAAAGGAATCCAAATCGGAAAAGAAGAAGTAAAGCTGTCACTATTTGCAGATGGCATGATACTATACACAGAGAATCCTAAAGATGCTACCAGAAAACTCCTAGAGCTAATCAATGAATTTGGTAAAGTAGCAGGATACAAAATTAATGCACAGAAATCTCTTGCATTTCTATACAATAATGACGAAAAATCTGAAAGTGAAATTAAGAAAACACTCCCATTTACCATGGCAACAAAAAGAATAAAATATCTAGGAATAAACCTACCTAAGGAGACAAAAGACCTGTATGCAGAAAATTATAAGACACTGATGAAAGAAATTAAAGATGATACAAATAGATGGAGAGATATACCATGTTCTTGGATTGGAAGAATCAACATTGTGAAAATGACTCTACTATCCAAAGCAATCTACAGATTCAGTGCAATCCCTATCAAACTACCACTGGCATTTTTCACAGACCTAGAACAAAAAATTTCACAATTTGTATGGAAACACAAAAGACCCCGAATAGCCAAAGCAATCTTGAGAAAGAAAAATGGAGCTGGGGGAATCAGGCTCCCTGACTTCAGACTATATTACAAAGCTACAGTAATCAAGACAGTTTGGTACTGGCACAAAAACAGAAATATAGATCAATGGAACAGGATAGAAAGCCCAGAGATAAACCCACGCACATATGGTCACCTTATCTTTGATAAAGGAGGCAAGCATATACGGTGGAGAAAAGACAGCCTCTTCAATAAGTGGTGCTGGGAAAATTGGACAGGTACATGTAAAAGTATGAAATTATAACACTCCTTGACACCATGCACAAAAATAAACTCAAAATGGATTAAAGACCTAAGTGTAAGGGCAGACACTATCAAACTCTTAGAGGAAAACATAGGCAGAACACTCTATGACATACATCACAGTAAGATTCTTTTTGACCCACCTCCTAGAGAAATGGAAATAAGAACACAAATAAACAAATGGGACCTAATGAAACTTAAAAGCTTTTGCACAGCAAAGGAAACAATAAACAAGACCAAAAGACAACCATCAGAATGGGAGAAAATATTTGCAAATGAAGCAACTGACAAAGGATTAATCTCCAAGATTTACAAGCAGCTCATGCAGCTCAATAACAAAAAAACGAACAACCCAATCCAAAAATGGGCAGAAGACCTAAATAGACTTTTCTCCAAAGAAGATATACAGATTTCCAACAGACACATGAAAGAATGTTCAACATCAATAATCATTAGAGAAATGAAAATCAAAACTACAATGAGATATCATCTCACACCGGTCAGAATGGCCATCATCAAAAAATCTAGAAACAATAAATGCTGGAGAGGGTGTGGAGGAAAGGGAACACTCTTGCACTGTTGGTGGGAATGTAAATTGATACAGCCACTATGGAGAACAGTATGGAGGTTCCTTAAAAAACTACAAATAGAACTACCATACGACCCAGCAATCCCACTACTGGCCATATACCCTGAGAAAACCATAGTTCAAAAAGAGTCATGTACCAAAATGTTCATTGCAGCTCTATTTACAATAGCCAGGACATGGAAGCAACCTAAGTGTCCATCATCGGATGAATGGATAAAGAAGATGTGGCACATATATACAATGGAATATTACTCAGCCATAAAAAGAAATGAAATGGAGGTATTTGTAATGAGGTGGATGGAGTTAGAGTCTGTCATACAGAGTGAAGTAAGTCAGAAAGAGAAAAACAAATACAGTATGCTAACACATATATATGGAATCTAAGGAAGAAGAAAAAAAAAAAAGGCCATGAAGAACCTAGTGGCAAGATGGGAATAAAGACACAGACCTACTAGAGAATGGACTTGAGGATATGGGGAGGGGGAGGGGTGAGTTGTGACAGGGTAAGAGAGTGTCATGGACATATATACACTACCAAATGTAAAATAGATAGCTAGTGGGAAGCAGCCGCATAGCACAGGGAGAGCAGCTCTGTGCTTTGTGACCACCTAGAGGGGTGGGATGGAGAGGGTGGGAGGGAGGGAGATGCAAGAGGGAAGAGATATGGGAACATATGTATATGTGTAACTGATTCACTTTGTTATAAAGCAGAAACTAACACACCATTGTAAAGCAATTATACTTCAATAAAGATGTTTAAAAAAAAAAAAAGCTGCTGCCTGAGGGTCAGGCTTTGAATATGAGAGCTGAAGTGCATTTTCAAGACACAAAACAAGAATTGATATATGATTAAATATTTTTAAATGGCAAATATAAAAATATTGAAGATTATATGGCAAAAGATTTATTAAATTTAGGGGCTTGAGCGAAGGAGTATATTCTGTATTATCTACTGTGGGACCTTAAATGCAATCACTTGTATCCTTATAAAAAAAGAATTAACACCAATTCTTCTCAGTCAATCCCAATAAACGCAAGAGGAGAAAAAAAAAAATATATATATATATGGAAGAATTTTGGAGTCTCGCTAATTACCTGTGTGGAATCATCCCTTGGATGTTCCATTAGGTACTTGTGACATTTGGAAGTGATGGAAAGATCTCTTTCTCTCATGTTCTCTTTTCAATTCCCATCAAGAACAGTCTAGTTCAGGATAGGATTGCATTTCTCTTGGGCCAGCATTTCCCAACTTTTTGAATTATAAACACTTTACATTCTAAATAATTTCTGTCTATCCCCATAAGAACTTTAAATAACAACTTTTGCTTTGCATATTTTTATTTTAGATAAATATATTGATTTTAATGCACTTAAAATTTCAAAATATGAAGACAAAACTTTACTTCTTACCATTTAACAAATGACCACTAAATTTATTTTAAGCTAATTTTTTAGGAGAGAGCATGATTCAACCCAAATGTTTTTAAATGACATTATAATGCTCAACCGCTATACTGGTTATGTTGATAGTAGTCTAAGACGGACAGAAAGGTTTGACCCAGCTACGACACAGATAAGTCAAACAGGGTTTCTATAGCAAAGGATATTGAAGGAAGCCAGGACAGTCAAGACACACAGTAGAGTAATCACCAACACCCCCTAGCATAGGGTAGGGTCCCCACCTGGGAGCTCAGGTTTGCCGATATTTGATTGAGAGTCATATCACACCTTCTGGAAGATAACTATTTCCTCCAGGAAGATGAAGTCTGGCAGCATAGTCTACCACAGGTAGACTCACTGAGTGTGAACCTGGCCCACAGTGACCCCATCTCTCTCAAGGTTATCAACATACTGCATAAGACCACAAAGCACAGGACATAAAGTACTCTCAACCTAGTCTAATTTGGGCTGATCCAAGGGCATTTCTGAACTCAGTTCAGGGGAACTGAATCAAAAGTTAGTTTATCATTCATCTCTAGGAGTCCTGCTAACATTTCGGTTGGGAGCATATATTAAAATTGCATTGAAATTTGACTATGTGTTTCAATATTAACAATGGATTCTAAAATGCTTTCACTATTTGAATTCCTTGCCTTTATAAAATTCAGCTGGATTACTTTTATATTTTTGAGTTTTGATTGTAAATAACAAGATGAAAGGTAAAGTCTCAGGATGCAATGGGCAAGTAACACACTTTGGCTGGAAATAGGCTCCATTCCCAACCAAGGAAATCATAAGAGGAATATGATCATTGCTATCTTTTTTTTTTTTTTTACAAGATCTTGCTTCGCTATATAAGAATTTTCATTAGATGGTTGCCAAATTACAGATTTGTCACAAATTGTTTTAAACTAAATTGGAGATTTATTAGAATTTCATCCTCTTCATTAGATTCTTAAATGTCAATGTCAACATTCCTAATGCTTCATGACTGTAACCAATGGGCACATTATGTGTATAGATTAAACAGTATATGATTAAATATGTACCAATTTTTAATTAAGTGATAAATTCCCATCCAACTTATAACTTCCACACATGTATACTGGATAAACAGTAGGAGGCTTTCAAACTGATGCACTTTAAAAGGGAAAAATTCAAATAATTAGTTTATTCAGTGGAATATGAAAACACACTTCATTATCATCTTTAAGGATGAGTCCCTGTCCATCCTCTAATCAGTTGTCCTAAACTATCCCAACTGGCTCCTGACCTAGTAACTCGTTTCCAATCCTTTCTCTGCGCAGCTCAATCTATATGACACAACCAGCCAACAACTCTGCTCATATCACTCTCTTTTCCAAAAACCTTCAATAGTTGTCCTTTATCCTCCCCAGTTCCCTCATTCTTCTAATCCTCTCATGTAGAAACTATGTCCTACCCTAACTGGTCTACTGGCTGTTTCTTACAGTAGTTTTAAATGCACAATTCTTTGATTCTTTATTTCTTTTACTCTGTATAAATGCTGTCCTAAACATTGTTTACCCTGACTGTCCACTGTGCCTTTGTTCTTTTGCTGGATTCTCTATTTGGAATACCTTTTTCTAATCATCTCTGACTTTTGAACACCATGTGCTAAGGCACAGAGGTAAGAAACAAGAGGTACATGTAGGGGGCTGCCAAGTAGCTCAATATGCAGGCAAAGTGGATGCTTATGAAGAGGGTACAGTGATGTCAGAATTGCAGACAGGGGTCAAAGGTGAGGAGCCTTGACACCATTCTAAGGACTTCCATCAGAAAACTGTGAGCCATGGAAGGTTTTTAAGCAGAGGAGTGGTATGATCAGATATGTGTTTTAGAAAAGTCATTTTGGCTGCATTTAGCAAATAAGACTAGAGTTAGGAAGACAATCAGGGAGATCAGTTTCAGTAGTGCAGGAAATAAATAGCAAGGACCTGAATCTAGGAGTGGCAGCATGGATGGATGGAAGGGTGGAGTCCAGAGATATCTGGGAGGTGGGGTCATTGACACCCATTAGCAGAGTTCTGACCTGTGAGACTAGAAGTGAAGAACAGCAGTTTGGGGTGGAGAGCAAGTTCATTTTGGATGCATTGAATCTAATACATGTATATTTAAAGAGATATGTGGTGTGGGCAGTGGAATAGGAAGAACCAAGGAAGATGGGGGAAAATATAAACATGAAACAAGAGACATTTTGTGCTCTGATGATGACAATGCTGATAAATGTGGAGCATGATTAACACTTAACTCTCTGATTTCTGGCATTAAAGGGGAAAGAAAAACTGCAATAAGAGAGCAAGTTGTTTTGCAGCTGTTGAGCAAACAATGAGCAAGACAGGTGTTCCTAAGGAAGTAAGAATTATTCCTATGGAACATTTCTGAAACACTTTGGAAAAGCAAAACGTATCGACCTTTTTCACAAAGCTATTTACGGTATCCCAGGTAGCATTGTAAAGATATTTATACCCCAGCACATCCATTAAAAGTGCTGAGCTAGCTCTTGGTGCCAATTTTGTCCCTAACATAGCTTTGTATCTTCAGAGGTACATTTAGAGGATATAATTTCTACATTTAACTATCTGCACATTCCCAATTACTAGCTAAATGTATATTTTAGGTGGGTTTTTTTTCTTCCCCAAATTAGTCTCTGTGTAATACGTGGATAAGGTCTTTTCAGAATGCCTCCCTCCCCTTTGCTATTCATTCATTTTTTCCTCAGGGAAGCCTGTTTTGAACCCCCCAACTAGGTCAGCACCCCATTGATACACTCTGATAAAACTGGGCACCTCTTCTTAGCACTTGACACAGACTTGTCATTGACTTTTATCGTATTGTATTTGATTAATACTGTTTTCCTGCTAATCTATAACCTCCAAAAGGCAGGGATCATGTTAGTTTTGCATGTTATTTTATCTTTCAGGGCCTAGAATAGTATCCAGCACACAGTAGGTATTCATTAAAGAGTTGTAGAATTAATGTATAAAATAAAGAAAGAAGGATAAAAGAAATTAATATTAAAACTAGGCCTTTGACTAAGTAGAGCCTTCCCTTCACTAATAGAAAATTCAGACAGGACTTCCAAGTCTGATGAAGGCATTCCTTAACAAGGCCCAGCAGAGAGTACTAGCACTTTCAATGGCAAAGCAAGGATAAAATTGAATAATTTTTAAATTTAAAATACATTTCGCTGTCATGTCTTTGCATATTATGTTCTGCCTGGAGGTCTGCATTGTGAGATTTTCATAAAGAAAAAGGAGGAAATAGGTGTAATAGAATACGCAGTGGCACATGAACTCTTCACATTTGGCAGGTTGTGGAAGGAGTCTACGGTGAGTATAGCGGTGGGGGATAAATCTATAAGTTACACCTGAAATCAAGTTGGAGAGAGCCTTGAAGGCCACAAATCTGATTTTAATCAGAACATGCTGGGGCGGGGCGAGGTTGCAGGGGGCAGTGGCGCTGAGGATTCTGAATGCAAAATTTATACCAGTTACAGCTAGGCTTTAGAAAGCTGATTCTGGAAACAAAGTAGGGAATGGCTAAGAATCACAGAGAGGAAAATCTGTTAGGAAGTTACTAATATAGTTTATATCAGAGGCATTTAGGGTTTGAAATAAGGTAGTGGCCACGACAAAGAAAGAGAAAGAGCTTATATTATTCTTCTGAATGTTGGGTCATTAACTGTGATGCTGATTAAGGAGACAGAAGAGGTCTAGAGAGTGGGTAATGAGTTCAGTCTCATTACTCAGGGTTGTCCGTGTGAAAGATGTCTAGCAAGCAGCTAGAAACCACAGCCGGAGTCCTGAAGGGTGTTTGCCCGGGAGATGAAGATTGAGAAGGTGTGGATATGGAGGAGATGGTCAAGGAAGGTAGTCCAGAAAGCAAGAAAAATAAAACTTAGGAGAGTATACTGAAGAAAACCTACATTTAGAAGGGAGAGGAAGAAGAGAAGGACATAACATGCTTGTGAGAGAAACAGGAGTAATGACACAGAAGTTAGACAGAGGGGTGTTTCAAGAAGCCAGTCTCTGTAAATGCTGCACAAAGGCAGAGAAAGGGATGAGTAATGACTTCAGGTTTGTGATCAGAAATGTGATGAAGGCTGAGTAATGACTCCCAGAGAGTCCAGGTGTGATTATGTTAAGGATCTGGGGGTGAGAAGATTCTCCTGGATCATTTGGGTGGGCCCTAAATGTAATCACAAGTATCTCTAGAGAAGGGAGGTGGAAGGAGAGTTAGCACAGAAAGTGACACAATGACCTCAGCAGAAGATGCTACGATGTGGGCTTTGAAGATGAAAGAAGGAGCCAGATGGCCACTAGGAGCTGAAAAAGGTAAGGAAACGAATTCTTCCCTGCATTCTCAGAGGGAGTGCGGTCCTGCCAACCCCTTGGTTTTAGCCCAGTTAACCTGATTTGAATGCCAGCCTCAAGAATTATAAGAGAATAAATTTACGTTGTTTTAAATCACCAAGTTTGTGGTTATTTGTTACAGCAGCCATAGGAAACTAACATAGAAGTGAGGGTAAAAACAATTTTTAAATGCTTGAAAAGTGAGTAAAACATAAAGTGAAGGTAGACAGTATATATCATGATCTCAAAAAGGTTGTCAGTTAAACAAATAAGAGTGTTGAGACAACCTGAAGAGAAAACAGTTTCAAAAGAATTTGTGTGTGTGTGTACATATCCCCCAATATCCCCAAAATATAGGCTTAGAAGAAAGAATCAATGGAAAGTAGACAAAGAAGATGCAAGAGCAATGAGAAGATGGTTGATGGTCAAGGTCTTGTGGGAAGGGTGAGGAAACGGTAAGGGGCTAGACTTGGGGAAAAGCAAGGGCCCCTCATGGATTAGGAATATAAAACACCTGCACATCATTTACCTTAGCACTCATAAATATATGTTCAAGGATTATAAATTGCTCTTAATGTTAGCCCAACCAAAACATAAATAAATAGGTTAGGTCTGCTACATTACAAGATAGAAAGCATCTCATTGATTTAAAAATTATTCATATTTTGGGTTGTCCATATTACTATCTATCCTCCCCAGTGTTGGTATTATAGACTTAAACCCACTTCCAAGTGAGTAAAGGATAATACAATCCATAAAAATATTAATATTAGTTAAAATAAAATGTGTTATGATTATATTTCTTGAATTCTAAGAGCTTCAAGACTTAGAATTCATAATCAGTCATGCCTCAGAAGTGCTTTCTGTTCAAGACAATTATTTAAATCATCACTCTGAGTATTAAAAGGTATATCACTACAATTTTTAAGAGCCAGACATGATCAAGAGTTGTGTCATCCTCAGGGGAGAACTCTGGCCCAGCAATTTGCATACTTACAAATTCAGAAGAACCTATCTCTTCAGCCTTACCTTCTCCTAAGGTTTCAGACCATTCCTAACAAGTTCTTTATTAGAAAATTCATTTCTTCATATTAAAAAAATCAGAAGAGTTATTGAGTTAAGTTGTAAAAGGATTAATGCTACCAAGAAGTTGATGAGTTAAACTCTCTATCCCATACCTGTAACTCATTGTTCAGGGATTGAGGGGGCTGTGTTACAAATGGCCTCTGGTGACCCATGCCTGGGAGCCTGAGAGCATAAGACAGGGCTAAACATAGGAGAAATGAGGATTTCCCTATTTCTAATGGCGAGGCTGTTAAGATGACAGGGAAAAATGGGTACACACTGTGGCTTTCTGGAGAGCAGTTGCCCAAAGACAATTTGGCTGATGTCTTTCCCCACGGAGAAGGCTTGGGAGCCAGGGAATTGAGGGGACACTGTCCTCTGCATGTCTTTGTAGACAGACAGGTGGCTCCTCTTAGCTGTCACCTGCCTGAGTAGATGGACAAAGGGAATAACCCAGTGTGGGAAATAGGAAGACCATGACACTCGTGGGTTGTCTTCTAAGTCCATTATAAACCTGAGAAAGGGAGACAGCTGGCAGAACCCAGGTGCCTATATACCATGAACAGAATTTTTTTTCTTTTCTAATAAATAAGAAGAGTCCTTAGCATCTCTAGAAAGATCCACATCAGGAGGAGTATTTATTATGGTGGAAAATGAACCCCAGTGCAACCTGGAAAGGAAGGCATCTATGAATGGCAGTAGACCAAATGGTGTACAGGTGATGCTGTAGGGGGAACCCACAGCTGATCTAACCAAGGCCCTGCCTTCAGCAACGTTAGACAGATAAGCACCCGGGAAGAGCAGCAGAGATGGTGAAAAAGATGGGTAGCTCGGTAGCACTCTGAGTAAGTAATTAAGATCATGAACGCTGCCCAGGTCCTAAAGAGGAGGCTCCTTGGTTGTACTCATATGTGCGGGGCTAAGGCCAAAGGAGCAAGAGGCCTAGAATATTCTACATAAAGACGTACCAGATCATATTTGCCTTGAGCTGGCAATGCCAGCCACTTAAAAAGAACTCTTTTCATGAGGTAAGGATGTAATTTGATAAATTAACTAAAGGGCAGGAGCAATGGTACTTCCTTTGTAATTATCCTCTCCTCCTCACTTCCATTCCCCTAAATTTATGATTTTCTTTCATTTACTCATTTTTACAACAAATATCTGTTGAACATCTACCATATGCCTCACACTGTGCAAGCACTGAGGAGACAATGAATAGAGTGAACAATGCCCGTACCTTGAGGAAGCATATAGCCTAGCAGACGTTAAGCAAATAAATATAGACTTTCAAATGGAATATAGACTTTCAAATGTTCTAGTTACTACCTATAGGGGAAAATGCAAAAACAAACAGGAAGATATAATTTAGCTTGGGGGGTCAGAAAAGGCAAAGAAATTTTATTTAAGCTAAAGCACAGGAAGGAATTAGCGAGGTAAAGAGAAGGGAAGAGCTTTCCAAACACTGTGAACAGCCTGTGCAAAGGGCCTGAGAATGGAAAGAGCCTGGCATGTTCAAGGACTTGAAAGATGACCAGTGAGTCTGGACCACAGTCATCAAGGACAGGAGTGGCATGAGGCCAGACTGGAAGGGTGTGCATGGGCGTCTCAAGGTAACAATGATGGACGCAGACACAACATCAGACCTAAGTGAAGCACCTCCTTTGAGAAGTTAACCTTGAGGCCTTCTCAGAGGGTCTTTATTCTCCTACTCAATTGTTCTGGCTATTTGCTGGTCTCCAGCCTGGTGCAGCCAGACCAGGTCAACAATCCATCACCCAACATGATGCCAGATGACTGGACTAAGTCAAGGTTATGGAGCAGGGACGATTGGGGAAGTATCAGGCCTGGGAGAAGAACACAAGTTCAGTTTTGACACATTATTTTGAGATGACTCTAATGTGAGACATCCAAGTTGAAAGTTTAAGTTAGCATTTGATTTTAAAGCTCAGAAAAGAAGTCTGGACTAATTTTATGAACCCCATCATCATGGCAATCAACAAATAATAGGAATAACTCTTGCTAGTTTAAGTATAAAAGAAATGTATTGGAAAGATGTTGGATAGCTCATAGAATTTCCAAGAAGTTTGGAGAAACACACGCAGAAAATAAGCAGAAACCACAGAACACTGGTCAGCAAAGAACACAGTGAAAATTATGCCATTGTTCCTCTGCTGAGGCCATGGCAGCCACCATGGCTGGCCCTAGACACTGAACGTGGCCACTGGTACCACGGGTCAGGCTGCCCCCAGGATATGGACTTGGATGCTGCTTGTTCTCACCCAGATGAACTCTCTACTGTCCCTGATTCTTTGGGTTACCAACCTTCAGTTCAAACCCAGGCACCAGCATCTTATTTGCCAAGCCCACCTGCCCACTCTAATTGCCACTCCAATTGCCAAAAAAGAGAATAAAGTCAAGTACCGGGGATATTTATCTTGGGTGGAGGGAAAGAGGACAGTCTATAGAAATGGATAAGATCATTTAGGGAGCAAGTGAGAAAGGGGAAGAAGGAAAGGAAAAGAAAGGGACAGGACAGGAAGGAAAGACATGGAGGAAGGGATGATAGTGGGGGGAGCCTAGGACAAAGCTTTGAGACTCCAGCATCAAGTTTTGCCTGAATCAGGACTGTCAAGACCTACTCTGTGATAATACATTACACATCAAATCTACATAGCATCTTAACTTGAAAAGAAGTCAGAAATAAAAATGGTGTCCCTCATTTGGGAGCACAATTGATTTTAACAGATGATTCTCAGAGTGAATTCTGAGAATCACAGTACAAATCTGGCCTCTCGTGATGGCATTTTCCATGTGACCTTGCCTACTCTGAAGCCAGCTATAATTAAGTATGCTCATACAGATGTTAAATTATCCAACAATGACAACAGTGCAAAGAAAAGAAATGATAGAAATTCACATGAAAATTAATTGAAATACCATATGTATTGTCTGGTTGTACTTCAGTATTCTTAACTGACCTATGACTCTTTGAGTAATTATTTGCAGATCTTCAAAACTGGTGAGAATTTAATCAAACAGCGAATAAAAAGGTATGCTACATCTTTTGTGCTGGGAATAAAATAGGGTCTAATTCCCTATGGAAAAAAAAATAACTTGGGCATTATAGAGAGAGTTACAGCAAAATAAAGGGGGGGGGCCGGGTGGGGGAGGGGGTATGTAGGACTCCCTCCTTGCCAAGTTAATATACTTTTCCCAGACACTCACTGCTAGAAATATATCCCATTAATATTCATTTCTTTAGAAAAAATTGTCTCATACCTTTAAATTCTCTCATACCCACCGAGTACTTAGAATGCTTGATCCCAAACACAGTGGGGAGGGATTTTTTTTTAATGACTCATCTGATCTTTTCAGCTAATTCTTGATACTAAAGCAGTACTTTTCCAAATGAGTAGCAAGGAGTCCCAGGTTTCCACAGACATGCTTTAGAACCCCCCACAGAAGATAGAGAGACCCAGTAGGTGTGGTTCAAGACTCCTAGCACTGCTCTGATTTTATACTTCCTGCATCCATGTTGTGGTGTGAAAAGTTAAATGCTGCTTTAGGGCCATACAATTCATCACTAGCCAGTTATTCACACCACTGCTGTGAATAGTAGAGTTTTCTAAAAAGTACATAATATCCATTTTAGGACCCCAGATATACAGGATGCTAATATTTCTAAACAACAAATGCTGCTAAAGAGGAAGGAGGTCTCAGCTTCTATCACACACCCCAAAGCCTGGCCTATAAAGGATTTGGACCTCCAGATGAGCTTCAAATCTAGGGTTGCCAGATTTAGCAAATAAAAACATAGAATGCTCAGTTAAATCTGAATTTCAGAAAATAATGAATATATTTAGTATAAGTATACTTATTATAGTATACCCCAAGTGATATTTGGGACATACTTACACTAAAAGGCTTTTCATTGTTTATCTGAAATTCAAATTTATCAGGACACCCTGTTCCTTATCTGGTAACCCTAGTCAGGTCAGACTCAACCATGTGGATCTGCCGCGAGAGGAGATTATATAACCCATGAATGTCAAAATTTACCTTAAATATGTGAGTATTTTACCATCCAGGAAGTCCTACCTAGTGAGTAGAGCCAACAGATCAGCCTGGATAGTACTTCAGAAGTTCAGCACAGGAAGCTATCCCTGCAGATGCCCTATTACCCATTTTGCTTCTGGCCTCCTGATTTAGCCATCCCCTCATCCCAGTAGCTAATTTAACCTTACCGATCTGCCTAGTGTAGCCTTTTTCCAGGTCCTTCTGTTCCGAGGGATGTCAGCTCCCAACCTGGCCAGGTGCAGAGCCTCGAATGAACTCCTAAGTCCTTTGACTTCTTCATGGTTATTGCCTAGATATAAATAGGACTTCTCAACTCCACGAACCAGAGTTCCTAATCTTCAAAGCTAGAACCACTTAAGAACCCCAAAAGAAGCTCAGCCTGATTGCCTAAAGGCTGGTCACTCTTTAACATTGTACCCTTCTCAAACATCAACTTCTCAGTGAGGACACCCCTAACCACAGTATTGAAAGTTGCACATATATCTCTCCCATGACACTCCAAACAAATTCATCTTGTTTAATTTCTGACTCTCTTCACTAGAAGGTCAGCTCCAAGGGGGGCAATCTTTTTGCCTATCTTATTCAGTAACTGAAGCCAGATAGACACTTAAAAATATGCTTTTGGAATATCATGCCTTTATTCTAGTAGCTGGATTACTAGAAGTTATTACCTTGTTATTCTGTGCTAGGTCTATGTCTCCTTTTCTTTCCCAATACCTCTGCAAGTCCAACACTAGGGTCTTACCTTCCTTCCCTGGCCAAAGATTTTCCAGAAATGTCCATCCTACCCTAGTCCTCAAAACCACACAGGCAGCTTGCTGGTACTTGCCATCAAAGCTTCTAGACCCGATCTTCCTGTCTTCTTGAACCTCCCTCTAATGTCAACGTCCATATTAACCTGCTCATTTTTTCCCCATTATAAAAAGAGGACTGCAGGGCCTTTTCAATCTTGAGATCAAAGAGGCAGTATAGCAATGTGGAAGAGATCTTCACTCTCACGTGGTGTAAAACCATCTCCAGCTTTCTAGTCTCTTCTCTGTGTACAGTCAGCCCTCCATACCCATGGGTTCCACATCCACAGATTCAACCAATTGCAGATAAATATATTCCTGCCAAATTCAAGAAAGTTCCAAAAAACAAGACTTGATTTGCTGTGTGCTACAACTATTTACATAGCATTTACACTGTATTAGGTATTGTAAGTAATCTACAGATGATTTAAGGTATGCAGGAGGATGTGTGTAGGATATGCAAACACTACACCATTTTATTTAGGGGACTTAAGCATCCACAGGTTTTGGTATCCACAGTGGTCCTAGAACCAATCCCCTATGGATATGGAGGGACGGCTGTATACATATCAGCAGGCTGTCTTTCCATGTCAGAATTTAGTGAATGAGGCAAACTTCTGAACTTCACATGATTCACAACTTTCATACTAGAGGAATAAACTGACTTCAAAATATAGATATCCTGACAGAACAATATATTGCACTTGCATTTTTAGGGACTGTTATTGTCCTAAGAGCCTGAAGACAATCACTGCTAGATGGTGTGATTTTGTGATTTATAATAAGACATGTATGTTTCATCTTCATCCCTGTTTCTAGCACAGAGTTTCTAAAAATTCTTGGAATTTCCTAAGTCGTGAGAGAAATAAATATTTCTGTTATGTTAAGGAGGTGACTTTTGGAAGACTCTAGGTCACCTAAGGATAGGGGTTGGTTGCAAGGGGAACCAACCCTGTTATTGGAGGGTGGAGCTTTTGACCCATCCCTTGACGTCCGGGGATGGGGGAGGGGCTGGAAGATGAAGCAATGGCCTATGGTCAATGATTTAATCAATCATGCCTAAATGGAGCCTCCATAAAAAGTTCTTGAGTTATATCTTTTATAATAAACTGGTGATCTAGTAAGTAAAGTGTTTCTTTGGGTTGTGGGCTGTTCCAGTAAATTAATCAAGCCTGAGGAGGAGGTTGTGGGAACCTCTGATTTATAGCCAGTTGGCCAGAAGTACAGGTGACAACCTGGGCTTGCAACTGGCATCTGAAGTGGGGTTGGGGGAGGAACAGTCTTGTGAAACTGAACTCTTAACCTGTGGAATCTGATTCTATCTCCAAGTATATGGTGTCAGAACTGAGTTGATATAGGACACCCAACTGGTGTCCGGAGAAGTAGTGGATGTGTGGTGAAACCTCCTCCCCATTAGACACTGGGGTCAGAATGACCCTTTGGATGGATTAAAAAGCAAAATGATTATAGTATAATATCTCATGCTCCTTCCTGATCCTTCTGGATTTCTTATTTCTGGGAACCATTTTCTTGAGTATTTTATATTGATTAATAGGACCTCTCTTGTCCTGCATCTGTGTATTTATATACACAGTATTTGTGTAGTATTAGGCAAAAAAAAAAAAAAAAAAAAAAACTTATGAACGAGTTTTCATGAGCTTCATCACCAACAGAAAGCTCATTGGCTATTAGCTAGACTAAGAATCACATTGGGTCATTTTGTAAAGTGATATGTTATAAAATAAAACAAAATATATTCTACAACATCTATATCAAGATGATCTAGAAATTTTAGTAAGGAACAGGTGCTTAATCTTCAAAAGCTGTGATAAATGAATACAGGTGGCAATTTTTTCCAGATCATTAGTATTGACGGTACCCAGTTCAATCAGGTTCAACAATCAATCTCAGAATGCCCAAAGGCATAAATTGCAGAGAAAGTAGAGTGTGAGTTTCATGAAAACAAAATTTTGTCAGGTTTTGTTTACTGCCATATCTCCAGTGTCTACAAGAGAGTAGTCACTCAGTAAATACTTGTAGAACAGAAGAATACTGCTCTTGGTAGATAGGCATATTTTGGTTACAGGTGATTTCAGGTTTGCAAAGCTCCAAACCTTGGACAGTTCTTCAAACATTACCAAAAAAAGTCTCTGAGTGTGACTTATGTTGCTCAGGAGCATCTTTGTCTCAATACAGTCATTCCTTTATGTGCATTATGTGGGTTTCCATAATCGTCAAGACCACTTATATAACTACAACATAAATTTTGATTAATAGAGAATTACCAGGAAACCAAACTTCTAGAGACATTAACATTTACCTGAGGTTCTCTGCATTCTTATTACTTCTACCAAACTCTCTATACAAAATTAAATTAGACAACTGGAAAGGAAAATGGGAACATGTTTTCAATATCAAAATGAATGAATATTCAAGAGACAACTTTTATTCCTCCTAGATTTACCTAAATCATTGACAGTGGAAACTGTATTTGAAAACCACCAACTTTATTTATTTTAACATCTTTATTGGAGTATAATTGCTTTACAATGGTGTGTTAGTTTCTGCTGTATAACAAAGTGAATCAGCTATACGTATACATATATCCCCATATCTCCTCCCTCTTGCGTCTCCTTCCCACCCTCCCTATCCCACCCCTCTAGGTGGACACAAAGTACCGAGCTGATCTCTCTGTGCTATGTGGCTGCTTCCCACTAGCTATCTATTTTACATTTGGTAGTGTATATATGTCCATGCCACTCTCTCACTTCATCCCAGCTTACCCTTCCCCTTCCCTGTGTCCGCAAGTCCATCCTCTATGTCTGCGTCTTTATTCCTATCCTGCCCCTAGGTTCTTCAGAACCTTTTTTTTTTTTTTTAGATTCCATATATATGTGTTAGCATACAGTATTTGTTTTTCTCTTTCTTACTTCACTCTATATGACGGTCTCTAGGTCTATCCACCTCGTAACAAATAACTCAATTTCATTTCTTTTTATGGCTGAGTAATATTCCATTGTATATATGTGCCACATCGTCTTTATCCATTCCTCTGTCAACAAACACTTAGATTGATGCCATGTCCTGACTATTGTAAATAGAGCTGCAATGAACATTTTGGTACGTGACTCTTTTCGAATTATGGTTTTCTCAGGGTTTATGCCTAGTAGTGGGATTGCTGGGTCATACGGTAGATCTATTTTTAGTTTTTTGAGGAACCTCCATACTGTTCTCCATAGTGGCTGTATCAGTTTACTTTCCCACCAACAGTGCAAGAAAACCACCAACTTTAAATACATATTTGATCCCATTTGGATAACAGAAAAATAAATATGACAATAAGACATGTCTAGAGTTAAAGAACATACATATAGCCATAAATATAATACTAAAGCTCTCCCAGCATGCCTGGAATTATAGCCTGAAATTCAGCTTAATTGGGTTTACCATCAATTCCCAAGGAGGTTAACTACTGAGAATATACCACTGTCATTATAAAAGAGTTATCCTTCAGTCTTAATCTTCAACATAACATGGTAGCAAGGTTCTAACACATAATACTGGAAAAAGCATTTTAGTGATATCCTAAAAATAAAGATGATTTCCATCATCCATCATGTTTTCTGGTCATCTTACAGTTGGCTAGGGAAAATAATGATTTTATAAGAAATATGGGTTTAGGAGCCAGAATTGTGACAGCATCTGCATTTGATCACCAATTCCCTTTGTAAGTAAAGTTTCTATGTGAAACAAAGCTGAAGCTCAAAATTAGGGCACATAAAAACTCATTGCCTATTTTATTTTTTACTTACAGATTTGTGCAACAGATGAAACAACCAGGAAACTACTGAAATCTTATCCATTAAAATACTGAATGGTTTCTTCTGCTCCAAGTTACATCAAAATCTAGTCATTTAGATGGCTGCCTTATTAGCAAATTTCCAAATGAACATTATTCTCTGGTAATGTAAATGAATAATTCAAACTTTCCTGCTTTTTTCCTATGGTTTATATACTCTTAAAAGTTAAAAATAACAGAGATTTTAGTGTCTCTATTTATAAACATAATATTATGAAAATCATGGAGTTTGTTTTATGCTTTTAGATCTTCTATATCTGTTTTATAAAGAATTTCCATCATCTCCTGGTAGAATTTGATTAATAATTTAACCACTAAGCATATTCTACCTTTCCAGAGAATTCATATCATAAAGTCTAATGACTTTGAGAAACACACAGTTGTTTTTATATCATTCATTCTAAAACTGTGCCATCCAATATGATAGCCATTAGCCATAGTGACTATTTAAATCTAAATTAATTAAAAATAAATAAAATTATAACTTCAGCTCATGGTTGTCCTTCCAGGTGAAAGGCAGTAAGCATGCTTCACCCTTTCTTTCACACTGAACACAACTATAAAGCCCAGAAAGAATGCATGGTGCAACTATTTCAAATCTCTGAAAATTAAATAGCAGCAGGCACATCAGGAAGGACACCAGAATTTGAATTACCACAGCATCAGTAGTGAACTTACCATTCTTCATCACCAGTAGCCTCTGACTTGAATCCAATGCAGCCCGAAACCCGGAAGTAAGCACTGTGGCTCAGACAGACTCCAGGAGGAGCACTCTAGACCTGCCTCAGGACTAGGGAAGGACACTCAATGTTCAGGAAGGGGAAAAGGTTATTTTCTCTTTTCTGCATGGCCCAGCCCCCAGGCAATCCCATGGCAGAATTGACAGTAATAGTTATGAGACCCTGCAAGAGCCAAAATTCCTAGGGAAAGGAACCCTATTCCCTGATCCTCAGAGCTGCAGCTGAAAGAAGGTAGGACAAAACTGTATTGCTTTTTTTCTCTCTAGAATGTAAGCCCAAACACAGCATTGCAAGAGAGGGATCACTAAAGCCCCAAGTGTCTGGACAGAGGACCAAAGAGTTTCTTACCTAGGAAATGATTGAAATGGAAGGGCTTGGGAAAGCAACTCCATAAACTTGTTTATGAACTCCTGGGCTCACTTTGGACCTGCATCTGTGTGATTCTGATCCTAATTAGTATACCAAAGACTTTGCGAACTGAACTAACTACAAACCACTGCCTAGGCCTCAGACTGACAGCTGAGTGGTACTCACCCAGGATATATCCAAAGAGCATTACAAAGGCTTTGAAAACTGAACAGATATTGAAATTATAACCCATAGAAGGCAGGTAGGAATTTGTGGACTGTCTGGATTAATTGCTTGCTAAAATAAAAATAGTTACATCCTCTATAGAATTTAAATAAGACTCAGACTCTCATAATGTAATATTCAAAATGTCCATTCCTTCCTTCCTACTTTCCTTCCTCCTTTCTTTCTTTCTTTCTTTCTTACCTTCCTTCCTTCCTTCCACCCTCCCTCCCTCCCTCCTTTCTTTCTCTCTCTTTGTTTCTTTGTTTCTTTCTTTGTTTCTTTGTTTCTTCCTTTTTTTCTCCCTTTTCTTCTGACCGTGTGGCTGACAGGCTCTTGGTGCTACAGCCGGGTGTCAGACCTGTGCCTCTGAGGTGGGAGAGCCGAGTTCAGGACATTGGTCTATCAGAGACCTCCCAGCTCCACATAATATCAAAGGGAAAAAGATCTCCCAGACATCTGGGTCTCAATGTTAAGGAACAGCTAGCTTCATGCAATGACCAGCAAGCTACAGTGCTGGACAACCTATGCCAAACAACTAGCAAGACAGGAACACAACCCCACCCATTAGCAGACAGGCTGACTAAAATCATAATACGGTCACAGACACCCAAAAACACACCACTGGACGCGGTCCTGCTAACCAGAAAGACAAGATCCAGCTTAATCCACCAGAAAACAAACACTAGTCCCCTCCACCAGGAAACCTACACAACCCACTGAACCAACCTTAGCCACTGGGGGCAGACACCTAAAACAATGGGAACTACGAACCTGCAGCTTGTGAAAAGGTGACCGCAACCACAGTAAGTTAAGCAAAATAAGAAGACAGAGAAACACACAGCAGATGAAGGAGCAAGGTAAAAACCCACCAGACCAAAAAAATGAATAGGAAATAGGCAGTCTACCTGAAGAATTCAGAGTAATGATAGTAAAGATGATCCCAAATCTTGGAAATAGAATGGAGAAAATACAAGAAACGTTTAACAAGGACCTAGAAGAACTAAAGAGCAAAGAACCAATGATGAGCAACACAATAAATGAAATTTTAAATTCTCTAGAAGGAATCAATAGCAGAATAACTGAGGCAGAAGAATGGAAAAGTGACCTGGAAGATAAAGTAGTGGAAATAACTACCGCAGAGCAGAATAAACAAAAAACAATGAAAAGCATTGAGGACAGTCTCAGAGACCTTTGGGACAACATTAAATGCTCCAGCATTCAAATTATAGGGGTCTCAGAAGAAAAAGAGAAAAAGAAAGGGACTGAGAAAATATTTGAAGAGATTATAGTTGAAAACTTACCTAAAATGGGAAAGGAAATAGTTAATCAACTGCAGGAAGCACAGAGAGTCCCATACAGAATAAATCCAAGGAGAAACACGCCAAGACAAATACTAAGCAAACTCTCAAAAATTAAATACAAAGAAAAAATATAAAAAGCAGCAAGGGAAAAGGAACAAATAACATACAAGGGAATCCCCATAAGGATAACAGCTGATCTTTCAGCAGAAACTCTTCAAGCCAGAAGGGAGTGGCAGGACATATTTAAAGTGACGAAAGGGAAAAACCTACAACCAAGATTACTCTACGCAGCAAGGATCTCATTCACATTCGACGGTGAAGTTAAAACCTTTACAGACAAGCAAAAGCTAAGAGAATTCAGCACCACCAAACAAGGTATACAACAAATGCTAAAGCAACTTCTCTAGGCAAAAAACACAAGAGAAGGAAAAGACCTACAGTAACAAACCCAAAACAATTAAGAAAATGGTAATAGGAACATACATATCGATAAGTACCTTAAATGTAAATGGATTAAATGCTCCAACCAAAAGGCATAGACTGGCTGAATGGATACAAAAACAAGACCCGTATATATGCTGTTTACAAGAGACCCACTTCAGACCTAGGGACACATACAGACTGAAAGTGAGGGGATGGTAAAAGATATTCCATGCAAATGGAAATCAAAAGAAAGCTGGAGAAGCAATTCTCATATCAGACAAAATAGACTTTAAAATAAAAACTATCACAAGAGACAAAGAAGAACACTGCATAATGATCAAGGGATCAATCCAAGAAGAAGATATAACAATTGTAAGTATTTATGCACCCAATATAGGAGCAGCTCAATACATAAGGCAAATGCTAACAGCCATAAAAGGGGAAATCAACAGTAACACAATCATAGTAGGGGATTTTAACACACCACTTTCACCAATGGACAGATCATCCAAAATGAAAATCAATAAGGAAACACAAGCTTTAAATGATACATTAAACAAGATGGACTTAATTGATATTTATAGGACATTCCATCCAAATACAACAGAATACACTTTCTTCTCAAGTGCTCATGGAACATTCTCCAGGATAGATCATATCTTGGGTCACAAATCAAATCTTGGTAAACTTAAGAAAATTGAAATCGTATCAAGTATCTTTTCTGACCACAACGCTATGAGACTAGATATCAGTTATAGGAAAAAAACTGTAAAAAATACAAACACATGGAGGTTAAACAATATACTACTTAATAACCAAGAGATCACTGAAGAAATCAAAGAGGAAATCAAAAAATACCTAGAAACAAATGACAATGAAAACACGACTACCCAAAACCTAAGGGATGCGGCAAAAGCAGTTCTAAAAGGGAAGTTTATAGCAATACAATCCTAACTGAAGAAACAAAAAACGTCGCAAATAAACAACCTAACCTTATGCCTAAGGCAATTAGAGTAAGAAGAACAAAAAACCCCCAAATTTAGCAGAAGGAAAGAAATCATAAAGATCAGATCAGAAATAAATGAAAAAGAAATGAAGAAACAATAGCAAAGATCAATAAAACTTAAAGCTGGTTCTTTGAGAAGATAAAAAAAATTGATAAACCATTAGCCAGACTCATGAAGAAAAAAAGGGAGAAGACTCAAATCAACAGAATTAGAAATGGAAAAGGAGGAGTAACAACTAACACTGCAGAAATACAAAGGATCATGAGAGATTACTATAAGCAACTATATGCCAATAAAACGGACAACATGGAAGAAATGGACAAATTCTTAGAAAAGTACAACCTCCCGAGACTGAACCAGGAAGAAACAGAAAATATAAACAGACGATTCACAAGCACTGAAATTAAGACTGTGATTAAAAATCTTCCAACAAACAAAAGCCCAGGACCAGATGGCTTCACAGGCGAATTCTAACAATCATTTAGAGAACAGCTAACACTTATCCTTCTCAAACTCTTCCAAAATATAGCAGAGGTAAGAACACTCCCAAACTCATTCTACGAGGCCACCATCACCCTGATACCAAAACCAGACAAAGACGTCACAAAGGAAGAAAACTACATGCCAATATCACTGATGAACATTGATGCAAAATTCTCAACAAAGTACTAGCAAACAGATTCCAACAGCACATTAAAAGGATCATACACCATGATCAAGTGGGGTTTATCCCAGGAATGCAAGGATTCTTCAGTATATGCAAATCAAGCAATGCGATACACCATATTAACAAACTGAAGGATAAAAACCATATGATCATCTCAATAGATGCAAAAAAAGCTTTGGACAAAATTCAACACCCATTTATGATAAAAACCCTCCAGAAAGTAGGCATTGAGGGAACTTACCTCAACAAAATAAAAGCTGTATATGACAAACCCACAGCCAACATCTTTTTCAATGCTGAAAAACTGAAATCATTTCTACTAAGATCACCAACAAGACACCGTTGCCCCCTCTCACCCCTGTTATTCAACATAGTTTTGGAAGTGTTAGCCACAGCAATCAGAGATGAAAAAGAACTAAAAGGAATCCAAATTGGAAAAGAAGAAGTAAAGTTGTCACTGTTTGCAGATGACATGATACTATACATAGAGAATCCTAAAGACGCTACCAGAAAACTACTAGAGCTAATCAATGAATTTGGTAAAGGATACAAAATTAATGCACAGAAATCTCTTGCATTTCTATACAGTGATGATGAAAAATCTTAAAGAGAAATCAAAGAAACACTCCCATCTACCATTGCAACAAAAACAATAAAATACCTAGGAATAAACCTAAGGAGACAAAAGACCTGTATGCAGAAAGCTATAAGACACTGATGAAAGATATTAAAGATGTTAAGACAAACAGATGGTGAGATATACCATGTTCTTGGATTAGAAGAATCAATATTGTGAAAATGATGATACTACCCAAAGCAATCTACAGATTCAATGCAATCCCTACCAAACTACCAATGGCATTTTTCACAGAACTAGAACAAAAAAATTCACAATTTGTATGGAAACATGAAAGACCCCGAATAGCCAAAGCAATCTTGAGAAAGAAAAACAGAGCTGGAGGAATCAGGCTCCCTGACTTCAGACTATACTACAAAGCTACAGTAATCAAGACAGTATGGTACTGGCACAAAAACAGAAATATAGATCAATGCAACAGGATAGAAAGCCCAGAGATAAACCCATGCACATATGGTCACCTTATTTGTGATAAAGGAGGCAAGAATATCCAACGGAGAAAAGACAGCCTCTCCAATAAGTGGTGCTGGGAAAACTGGACAGCTACATATAAAAGAATGAAATTAGAACACTCCCTAACACCATACACCAAAATAAACTCAAAAGTAAATGTAAGGCCAGACACTATAAAACTCTAAATGTAAGGCCAGACACTATAAAACTCTTAGAGGAAAACATAGGCAGAACACTCTATGACATAAATCACAGCAAGATCCTTTTTGACTCACCTCCTAGAGAAATGGAAATAAAAACAAAAATAAACAAATGGGACCTAATGAAACTTAAAGGCTTTTGCACAGCAAAGGAAACAATAAACAAGATGAAAAGGCAACTCTCAGAATGGGAGAAAATATTTGCAAATGAAGCAATGGACAGAGGATTAATCTCCAAAATTTACAAGTAGCTCATGTAGCTCAATATCAAAAAAACAAACAACCCATTCCAAAAATGGGCAGAAGACCTAAATAGACATTTCTCCAAAGAAGATATACAGATTGCCAGCAAACACATTAAAGGATGTTCAACATCACTAATCATTAGAGAAATGCAAACCAAAACTACAATGAGGTATCACCTCACACCTGTCAGAATGGCCATCATCAAAATATTTACAAATAATAAATGCTGGAGAGGGTGTAGAGAAAAGGGAACCCTCTTGCACTGTTAGTGGGAATGTAAATTGATACAGCCACTATGGAGGACAGTATGGAGGTTCCTGAAAAAACTAAAAATAGAACTACCATATGACCCAGTAATCCCACTACTGGGCATATACCCAGAGAAAACCATAATTCAAAAACAGTCATGTACCACAATGTTCACTGCAGCACTATTTACAATAGCCAGGACATGGAAGTAACCTAAATGTCCATCGTGAGATGAATGGATAAAGAAGATGTGGCACATATATACAATGGAATATTACTCCACCATAAAAAGAAACAAAATTGTGTTATTTGTAGTGAGGTGGTTGGACACAGAGTCTGTCATACAGAGTGAAGTAAGTCAGAAAGAGAAACACAAATACCGTATGCTAACACATACATATGGAATCTAAAAAAAAAAAAGGTTATGGAAAATCTAAGGGCAGGATAGGAATAAAGATGCAGACATAGAGAATGGACTTGAGGACACAGGGAGGGGGAAGGGTAAGCTGGGACGAAGTGAGTGAGTGGCATGGACTTATATATACTTCGAAATGTAAAATAGATAGCTAGTTAGAAGCAGCGCATAGCATAGGGAAATCAGCTCAGTGCTTTGTGTCCACCTAGAGGGGTGGGATAGGGAGGGTGGGAGGGAGATGCAAGAGGGAGGAGACATAGTGATATATGTATATGTATAGCTGATTCACTTTGTTATAAAGCAGAAACTAACACACCACTGTAAAGCAGTTATACTCTAATAAAGATGTTTAAAAAAAAGAGAGAGAGAATTAGGTAATTTTGCAATATTTCTTAAGAAAAAGATCTAGGCAAATAAATACAAGATATAAAGAAGAGCAAATTGAGAAACAAACTAACTAATATAAAAAATGTATTGAATGGACTCAATAGCAGAATCAAGATGATAGAGTGAACAGTCAGTGAACTTAAAGATGGAGCAAGAGAAATTATCCAATCTGAACAACAGACAGAACCAAGGAAAAAAACTAATGGAGCCTCAGGGACCAGTAGGACAGTAGCCAAAGATCTCATGTCATGTCATCAGTGTCAGAGACAGGAAAATAAGTGCGGTGATGAAAAAATGTTTGAGAAAATAATGGCTGAAATTTCCCCAAGTTTGGTACAGACATAAATCTACAGATACAAGAGCAAATCCCAAGGAGGATAAGTTCAAAAAATACATGCCCACACACAGAAAAATCAAACTGGTGTAAAGAAAAAATTCTTGAAACCAGCCAGAGGAAAAAAAACAGATTAACTATACAGAAACAATGACTCATAGAGGCCAGAAAGAAGAGGCACAATACTTTTACAGTACTGAATGACTGTAAACACTGAATTTTATATTTAGTGAAAATATTTTTCAGAAATGAAGGTGATATAAAGACGTTCTCAGATGAAGAAATACTGAGACAATTCTTATCAAGCAGAATGGAGTGGCATGGACTTATATATACTACCAAATGTAAAATAGATAGCTAGTGAGAAGCAGCCGCATAGTGCAAGGGGATCAGCTTGGTGCTTTGTGACCACCTAGAAGGGTGGGATAGGGAGGGTGGAAGGGAGATGCAAGAGGGAGGAGATATGGGGATATATTTAAATGTATAGCTGATTCACTATGTTATAAAGCAGTGTTATAAACTAACATTGATGTTATAACTAACATCAATGGTGTGTTATAAACTAACACATAACTAATTGATGTTAGTTATAACACCAATTGCTTTATATGGAGCAATTATACTCCCATAAGGATGTTAAAAAAATAAGTAAATAAAATAAAATAAAATAAATAAAATCTTGCTTTAAAAAATGCTAAAGGAAGCTCTCATACGGAAGGAAAATGACACTAGAAGGAAACTTGGAACAAGAAAAAAAGAATAACTAGATAAAAAGGATAAATACCTTGATAAACTTAATAGACCATTCTCTTCTTGAATTCTTTAAAATATGTTTGACAATTGAAAACAAAAATTTTAATTTGAAATTGATGGGGTTTACAGTGTAGATATAATATATATGACAACTATAGCATAAAGGGTGAGGGCAAAGGGAACTAAAAGGTGGTGAGATTTTTACATTCCAATTGTAGTGGCAAAATATCAATTGAATTATACTGTTAAAAGTGAATTATGCATTTTGGAAGCCCTAGACCTATCACCAAAAAAAATTATACAAAATGATATACTAAAAAGTCACAATAGATAAATTAACACAGAACACTAAAAAATATTGAAATAACCCAAAGAAGTCCAGAAAGGGGCAAAGAGGGAAACAAGCCAACAAACAAACAAACAAAAACAAAGGGAACAAGCATAAAATGAACAACAAAATGGTAAACTTAAATCCAAACATATCAATAAATGCATTAAATGTAAATGGTCTAAGCACACTAGTTAAAAGACAGATTGTCACCATGGTCAAAAAAAAATGAATCAACTCTAGGTTGTCCATGGTAAACTCACTTCAAATATAATGATATACTGGGACTTCCCTGGTGGCCCAGTGGTTAAGACTCTGTGCTTCCAATGCAGGGGACACGGGTTTGATCCCTGGTCATGGAACAAAGACCCCACATGCCACGCAGCATGGCCAGAAATAATAATAATAGTAGTAATGATATATGTAGGTTACAAACACTAATCAACAGTAAGTTGTAGTGGTCACATTAATATCAAACAAAGTAAACTTCAGAGCAAAGAAAGTTCTCAGGGATAAAGAAGGATATCATCTCTTGATAAAAGGATCAACTCACAATAAGGCATAGCAATTCAAAGTGTTTATCCATATTACTGGAGTTTCAGATTACATGAAACAAAAATTGAAAGAACTGAAAAAAGATACATGCAAATCCACGATTATGTTTAGAGAATTTGACATTCCTCTCAGTAACAATAGAACTAGTAGACAGGAACTCAGTAAGGATAAATAAGAACTGAACAATGCCATTGACCAATTGGATGTAATAGACATTAATAGAACATTCCACCCAACAACACAGTCTTTTCCAGTGTACATAGAACTTTCACTAAGATATGTCCTGGATCATAAAACAAACCTTAGGATATTTAAAAGAATTGAAATTATGAAAAATATATTCTCAGACCATAACAGAATTATACTGAAAATCAAAAACAGAGAGATAACAGAAAAAGCTACTAACACATGGAAATTAAACAGCACTTCTAAATAATCCATGGGTCAAAAAAGAATTCTCAAGGGAAATTTTAAAATATTTTTTACTGAATGAAAATGGAAAAATAGCATAATAAAATTTGTGAGATGCTGCAAATATCTTTTAGAACAAAGTATTATATCTTTATAAGAGAAAAGAAGAAATGTCTCAAATCAGCATAAGATTCTACCTTAAGAAACAAGAAAAAGAAAAGCAAGATAAAAGCAAATTAAGTTGAAGGAAATAATAAAGATAAGAGCAAAAAATCAATGAAATTGAAAAGAGGAAAGCAATAGAAAAAATTAATGAGGCCAAAGGCTGGTTCTTTGCAACTGTCAATAAGACTGATGAGAGGGGGAGAGAAGATGGCGGAAGAGTAAGACGCGGAGATCACATTCCTTCCCACAGATACAGTAGAAATACACCTACACGTGGAACTGCTCCTACAGAACACCCACTGAACGCTGGCAGAAAACGTCCGACCTCCAAAAAGGCAAGAAACTCCCCCCGTACTTGGGTAGGGCAAAAGAAAAAAGAAATAACAGAGACAAAAGAATAGGGACGGCACCTGCACCAGTGGGAGGGAGCCGTGAAGGAGGAAAGGTTTCCACGCACTAGGAGCCCCTTCGCGGGCGGAGACTGCGGGGGGTGGAGGGGGGAAGCTTCAGAGCCACGGAGGAGAGCGCAGCCACAGAGGTGCGGAGGGCAAAGCGGAGAGGTTCCTGCACAGAGGCTCGGCGCCGAGCAGCACTCACCAGCCCGAGAGGCTTGTCTGCTTAGCCGCCGGGGCGGGCGGGGCTGGGAGCTGAGGCTCGGGCTTCGGTCAGATCGCAGGGAGAGGACTGGGGTTGGCGGCGTGAACACAGCCTGAAGGGGTTAGCGCACCACAGCTAGCCGGGAGGGAGTCCGGGGAAAAAGTCTGCAGCTGCCGAAGAGGCAAGAGACTTTTTCTTGCCTCTTTGTTTCGCGGCGGGCAAGGAGAGGGGATTCAGAGCGCCGCCTAAACGAACTCCAGAGAAGGGCGCGAGCCGCGGCTATCAGCGCGGATCCCACAGCAACAGGGGCGCAGAGGGAAAATCGGAGAGACTCCCGCACAGAGGCTCGGCGCCGAGCGGCGCTCACCAGCCCGAAAGGCTTGTCTGCTCCCCCGCCGGGGCGGGCGGGGCTGGGAGCTGAGGCTCGGGCTGCGGTCGGATCGCAGGGAGAGGTCTGGGGCTGGCGGCGTGAACACAGCCTGAAGGGTTTAGTGCACCACAGCTAGCCCGGAAGAAGTCCGGGAAAAGGTCTGCAGCTGCCGAAGAGGCAAGAGACTTTTTCTTGCCTCTTTGATTCGCGGCGGGCAAGGAGAGGGGATTCAGAGCGCCGCCTAAACGAACTCCAGAGAAGGGCGCGAGCCGCGGCGATCAGCGCGGACCCCAGAGACGGGCGTGAGACGCTGGGGCTGCTGCTGCCGCCTCCAAAAAGCCTGTGTGTGAGCACAGGTCACTCTCCACACCTCCCCTCCCGGGAGCCTGTGCAGCCCGCCACTGCCAGGGTCCCGGGATCCGGGGACAACATCCCCGGGAGAACGCACTGCGCGCCTCGAGCTGGTGCAACGTCACGCCGGCCTCGGCCGCCGCAGGCTCGCCCCGCCTCCTCCGTACCGCTCCCTCCCCGCGGCCTGGGTGAGCCAGAGCCCCCGAAGCAGCTGCTCCTTTAACCCCGTCCTGTCTGGGCGGGGAACAGACGCCCTCAGGCGACCTACACGCAGAGGAGGGTCCAAATCCAAAGCTGAACCCCAGGAGCTGTGCGAACAGGGAAGAGAAGGGGAAATCTCTCCCAGCAGCCTCAGAAGCAGCGGATTAAAGCTCCACAAACAACTTGATGTGCCCGCATCTGTTGAACACCTGAATAGACAACGAATCATCCCAAATTCAGGAGGTGGACTCTGGGAGCAGGAGATATTAATTTTTCCCCTTTTCCTTTTTTTTGTGAGTGTATATGTATATGCTTCTGGGTGAGATTTTGTCTGTATAGCTTTGCTTTACAATAGCTTTATTTTACTTGACTATATTATAGCCTCTTTCTTTCTTTCTTTCTATTTTTTCTCCCTTTTACTCTGAGCCGTGTGGACGAAAGGCTCTTGGTGCTCCAGCCAGGCATCAGGGCCGTGCCTCTGAGGTGGGAGAGCCAACTTCAGAACACTGGTCCACAAGAGACCTCCCAGCTCCACGTAATACCAAACGGCAAAAATCTCCCAGAGATCTCCATCTCAACATCAAGACCCAGCTTCACTCAACGACCAGCAAGCTACAGTGCTGGACATCCTATGCCAAACAACTAGCTAGACAGGAACACAACCCCATCCATTGGCAGAGAGGCTGCCTAAAATCATAATAAGGCCACAGACACCACAAAATACACCACCAGACGTGGACGTGCCCACCAGAAAGACAAGATCTAGCCTCATCCACCAGAACTCAGGCACTAGTTCCCTCCACCAGGAAGCCTACACAACCCACTGAACCAACCTTAGCCGCTGGGGACAGATACCAAAAACAACGGGAACTACGAACCTGCAGCCTGTGAAAAGGAGACCCCAAACACAGTAAGATAGGCAAAATTAGACGGCAGAAAAACACACAGCAGATGAAGGAGCAGGCTCAAAACACACTGGACTTAACAAATGAAGAGGAAATAGGTAGTCTACCTGAAAAAGAATTCAGAATAATGATAGTAAGGATGATCCAAAATCTTGGAAATAGAATAGACAAAATGCAAGAAACATTTAACAAGGATGTAGAAGAACTAAAGAGGAACCAAGCAATGATGAAAAACACAATAAATGAAATTAAAAATACTCTAGATGGGATCAATAGTAGAATAACTGAGGCAGAAGAAAGGATAAGTGACCTGGAAGATAAAATGGTGGAAATAACTACGACAGAGCAGGATAAAGAAAAAAGAATGAAAAGAACTGAGGACAGTCTCAGGGACCTCTGGGACAACATTAAACGTGCCAACATTCGAATTATAGGGGTACCAGAAGAAGAAGAGAAAAAGAAAGGGACTGAGAAAATTTTTGAAGAGATTATAGTTGAAAACTTCCCTAATATGGGAAAGGAAATAGTTAATCAAGTCCTGGAAGCACAGAGAGTCCCATACAGGATAAACCCAAGGAGGAACACGCCAAGACACATATTAATCAAACTGTCAAAAATTAAATATAAGGAAAACATATTAAAGGCAGCAAGGGAAAAAAAACAAATAACACACAAGGGAATCCCCATAAGGTTAACATCTGATCTCTCAGCAGAAACTCTGCAAGCCAGAAGGGAGTGGCAGGATATACTTAAAGTCATGAAGGAGAAAAACCTACAACCAAGATTACTCTAACCAGCAAGGATCTCATTCAGATTCGATGGAGAAATTAAAACCTTTACAGACAAGCAAAAGCTGAGAGAGTTCAGCACCACCAAACCAGCTTTACAACAAATGCTAAAGGAAATTCTCTAGGCAACAAACACAAGAGAAGGAAAACACCTACAATAACAAACCCAATACATTTAAGAAAATGGGAATAGGAACATACATATCGATAATTACCTTGAATGTAAATGGATTAAATGCTCCCACCAAAAGACACAGGCTGGCTGAATGGATACAAAAACAAGACCCATACATATGCTGTCTACAAGAGACCCACTTCAGACCTAGGGACACATACAGACTGTAAGTGAGGGGATGGAAAAAGATATTCCATGCAAATGGAAATCAAAAGAAAGCTGGAGTAGCAATTCTCATATCAGACAAAATAGACTTTAAAATAAAGACTATTACAAGAGACAAAGAAGGACACTACATAATGATCAAGGGATCGATCCAAGAGGACGGTATAACAATTGTAAATATTTATGCACCCAACATAGGAGCACCTCAATACATAAGGCAAATACTAACAGCCATGAAAGGGGAAATTGACAGCAACACAATCATAGTAGGGGACTTTAACACCCCACTTTCACCAATGGACAGATCATCCAAAATGAAAATAAATAAGGAAACACAAGCTTTAAATGATACATTAAACAATATGGACTTAATTGATATTTATAGGACATTCCACCCAAAAACAACAGAATACACATTTTTCTCAAGTGCTCATGGAACATTCTCCAGGATAGATCATATCTTGGGTCACAAATCAAGCCTTGGTAAATTTAAGAAAATTGAAATCGTATCAAGTATCTTTTCCGACCACAATGCTATGAGACTAGATATCAATTACAGGAAAAGATCTGTAAAAAATACAAACACATGGAGGCTACACAATACATTACTTAATAACGAAGTGATTACTGAAGAAATCAAAGGGGAAATCAAAAAATACCTAGAAACAAATGACAATGGAGACACGACGACCCAAAACCTATGGGACACAGCAAAAGCAGTGCTAAGAGGGAAGTTTATAGCAATACAAGCCTACCTCAAGAAACAGGAAACATCTCGAATAAACAACCTAACCTTGCACCTAAAGCAATTAGAGAAAGAAGAACAAAAAAACCCCAAAGCCAGCAGAAGGAAAGAAATTATAAAGATCAGGTCAGAAATAAATGAAAAAGAAATGAAGGAAACAATAGCAAAAATCAATGAAACTAAAAGCTGGTTCTTTGAGAAGATAAACAAAATTGATAAACCATTAGCCAGACTCATCAAGAGAAAAAGGGAGAAGACTCAGATCAATAGAATTAGAAATGAAAAAGGAGAAGTAACCACTGACACTGCAGAAATACAAAAGATCATGAGAGATTACTACAAGCAACTCTATGCCAATAAAATGGACAACCTGGAAGAAATGGACAGATTCTTAGAAATGCACAAACTGCCGAGACTGAACCAGGAAGAAATAGAAAATATGAACAGACCAATCACAAGCACGGAAATTGAAACTGTGATTAAAAACCTTCCAACAAACAAAAGCCCAGGACCAGATGGCTTCACAGGCGAATTCTATCAAACATTTAGAGGAGAGCTAACACCTATCCTTCTCAAACTCTTCCAAAATATTGCAGAGGGAGGAACACTCCCAAACTCATTCTACGAGGCCACCATCACCCTGATACCAAAACCAGACAAAGATGTCACAAAGAAAGAAAACTACAGGCCAATATCACTGATGAACATAGATGCAAAAATCCTCAACAAAATACTAGCAAACAGAATCCAACAGCACATTAAAAGGATCATACACCATGATCAAGTGGGGTTTATCCCAGGAATGCAAGGATTCTTCAATATACGCAAATCAATCAATGTGATACACCATATTAACAAATTGAAGGAGAAAAACCATATGATCATCTCAATAGATGCAGAGAAAGCTTTTGACAAAATTCAACACCCATTTATGATAAAAGCCCTGCAGAAAGTAGGCATAGAGGGAACTTTCCTCAACATAATAAAGGCCATATATGACAAACCCACAGCCAACATTGTCCTCAATGGTGAAAAACTGAAACCATTTCCACTAATATCAGGAACAAGACAAGGTTGCCCACTCTCACCACTATTATTCAACATAGTTCTGGAAGTCCTAGCCACAGCAATCAGAGAAGACAAAGAAATAAAAGGAATCCAAATCGGAAAAGAAGAAGTAAAGCTGTCACTATTTGCAGATGACATGATACTATACATAGAGAATCCTAAAGATGCTACCAGAAAACTCCTAGAGCTAATCAATGAATTTGGTAAAGTAGCAGGATACAAAATTAATGCACAGAAATCTCTTGCATTTCTATACACTAATGACGAAAAAATCTGAAAGTGAAATTAAGAAAACACTCCCATTTACCATTGCAACAAAAAGAATAAAATATCTAGGAATAAACCTACATAAGGAGACAAAAGACCTGTATGCAGAAAATTATAAGGACACTGATGAAAGAAATTAAAGATGATACAAATAGATGGAGAGATATACCATGTTCCTGGATTGGAAGAATCAACATTGTGAAAATGTCTCTACTACCCAAAGCAATCTACAGATTCAATGCAATCCCTATCAAACTACACTGGCATTTTTCACAGAACTAGAACAAAACATTTCACAATTTGTATGGAAACACAAAAGACCCCGAATAGCAAAGCAATCTTGAGAACGAAAAATGGAGCTGGGGGAATCAGGCTCCCTGACTTCAGACTATATTACAAAGCTTCAGTAATCAAGACAGTTTGGTATTGGCACAAAAACAGAAATATAGATCAATGGAACAGGATAGAAAGCCCAGAGATAAACCCACACACATATGGTCAACTTATCTTTGATAAAGGAGGCAAGCATATACAGTGGAGAAAAGACAGCCTCTTCAATAAGTGGTGCTGGGAAAATTGGACAGGAACATGTAAAAGTATGAAATTAGAACACTCCCTGACACCATGCACAAAAATAAACTCAAAATGGATTAAAGACCTAAGTGTAAGGCCAGACACTATCAAACTCTTAGAGGAAAACATAGGCAGAACACTCTATGACATACATCATAGCAAGATTCTTTTTGACCCAGCTCCCAGAGAAATGGAAATAAGTACACAAATAAACAAATGGGACCTAATGAAACTGAAAAGCTTTTGCACAGCAAAGGAAACCATAAACAAGACCAAAAGACAACCCTCAGAATGGGAGAAAATATTTGCAAATGAAGCAACTGACAAAGGATTAATCTCCAAGATTTACAAGCAGCTCATGCAGCTCAATAACAAAAAAAACGAACAACCCAATCCAAAAATGGGCAGAAGATCTAAATAGACATTTCTCCAAAGAAGATATACAGATGGCCTACAGACACATGAAAGAATGCTCAACATCATTAATCATTAGAGAAATGCAAATCAAAACTACAATGAGATATCATCTCACACCGGTCAGAATGGCCATCATCAAAAAATCTAGAAACAATAAATGCTGGAGAGGGTGTGGAGGAAAGGGAACACTCTTGCACTGTTGGTGGGAATGTAAATTGATACAGCCACTATGGAGAACAGTATGGAGGTTCCTTAAAAAACTACAAATAGAACTACCATACGACCCAGCAATCCCACTACTGGGCATATACCCTGAGAAAACCATAGGTCAAAAAGAGTCATGTACCAAAATGTTCATTGCAGCTCTATTTACAAAGCCAGGACATGGAAGCAACCTAAATGTCCATCGACAGATGAATGGATAAAGAAGATGTGGCACATATATACAATGGAATATTACTGAGCCATAAAAAGAAATGAAATGGAGGTATTTGTAATGAGGTGGATGGAGTTAGAGTCTGTCATACAGAGTGAAGTAAGTCAGAAAGAGAAAAACAAATACAGTATGCTAACACATATATATGGAATCTAAGGGAAAAAAAAAAAAAAAAAAAAAGGCCATGAAGAACCTAGTGGCAAGACGGGAATAAAGACACAGACCTACTAGAGAATGGACTTGAGGATATGGGGAGGGGGTGGGGTGAGATGTGACAGGGTAAGAGAGTGTCATGGACATATATACACTACCAAATGTAAAATAGATAGCTAGTGGGAAGCAGCCGCATAGCACAGGGAGATCAGCTCGGTGCTTTGTGACCACCTAGAGGGGTGGGATGGGGAGGGTGGGAGGGAGGGAGATGCAAGAGGGAAGAGAAATGGGAACATATTGTATATGTATAACAGATTCACTTTGTTATAAAGCAGATGCTAACACACTATTGTAAGGCAATTATACTTCAATAAAGATGTTTGAAAAAAAAAAAAAAAGACTGATGAACCTCTAGCAAGAATGAAAGTAAAAAGAGAGAGAACAGGATTTGCCAATATCATAAAGGAAATGAAAATGAAAAATATGATTACTACACACAGAAATGTAATTTCCTGTTCCATTTGTTGAATGAACATCAGGCTAATTTTTAGTCTTTTCATGGACCTATGTGCCTTCCAAGGAAAAGGGCAAGGATGCAAATGTTAGAAAGATTGGTTTCCATGGTATGTGGTATATGGTTACTGAATGGAATTTACCTGTGTCAATAATTTTTCATGTTAGAAACTTTTCCCTGGATTTTGACAAGAAACTTAAACCAAGCATTAGCCAAAGTTCACCTTTTCAACGGGAACAACTCCCGTTGGCTATTTCAGACCTTTACAAAGACATGGAGAAAGTTACAGGATAATTTAAAAGATTCTCAAAGATTTTTCTTTCTCTATAATACCTCTCATCCCATTGACTTACCATAATTTATCAAAAAACACTGGTAAAATTTATATGATTTAAAACATTTTGTCCATAATTTTCCTATTAAAATGCAAGTATGTTACCCAGGAATTCATGTAATACCATCTCTTTTTCAGATAAGCAAAGAAAGAAGAGAACTCTGAGTAAATAACACACAGAAAAGATCATTTTAAGTCAGGCAATACCATGATGGGATGCCCTAAGAATCAAACATGAGCATGAGGTTTCCCAATATAAAATTTAAAGACAATAAAGCCATCAGAACAGGAGCTGGAGGTACATTAGGGACAACCAAACCTGCTTTACAACTTGATTAGTTTATTTTGCTAATGGGTCTATGCTGAACACTGCCATGTAGAAAAAGCACAATCAACTGGCCTCATTTATGATTTGAAGTTTATGAACAATCTACATGACTGATATAAATTATCTTGGATTCTATTTTTGTATCTCGTGATATTATGCTTTATAATAAGAAATATATATTTGGACTTCATCCCCATTTCTGGCACAGGGCTACTAAAACCCTCAGAATTTAACTGATGAGAGCAATAAAGCTTTCATTTTTTATGCTAATGAAGAGACTTTTGGAAAACACCTAAGGATGGGGGCTCATTGCCAGAACAACCAACCTTGTGATTAGAGGGTTAGTTGGAACATCCAGTTCCAACCCCTGACCCCTGGGGAGGAGAAAGGAGCTGGAGATTGAGTTCAATCACCAATGGCCAATGATTTACTCAATCATGCCTATGTAATTAAGCCTCCATAAAAACCCAAAAGGATGGTGTTTGGAGAACTTCTGGACTGGTGAACACATAGAAATTTGGGGAGAGTGGTGCACCTGGAGAGGGCATGGAAACTCCTCATCCTTTCCCACACCTTGTGTTTTATGCATCTCTTCCATCTGGCTGTTCCTGAGTTATATTCTCTTATAACAAACTGCTAACCTAGTAAGTAAAATGTTCTTTGAGTTTTGTGAGTCACTCTAGCAAGGATGGGATTGCCAGTCAGAAGTACAGGTAACAACCTGGGCTTGTGATTAACATCTTATAGGACTGAGCCCTTAACCTGGGGAATCTAATACTATCTCTACATAGACAGTGTCAGAATTGAATTGAATTTTCAGACACACTGCTGGTATCTGGTCAGTGTTTGTTCATGGTGTGGGAAAAACCCCACACACAGGTTGAAATTGGTTCAGAGACATTTTATTAATGTTCTAATATATCCTTCAGAAATACCTGTAGATCTATTCTGGCAATGGAGAAAATGATCACGAAAATGGAACAAAAGCAAGATTTAATTATGAAAGTGGTGAATATCAAATATAAAGTCTGAATTGAATTCTGACAGCAAGAAAGAACCATTACATAACCCTAACACCAGAAGCAACAGGAATCTTTAAGAAAAGTGGCCATGTTCTCTTCAAATTCATAAAAACCAAGGAGGCAATAATGGGAAGGACTCTCTATGCACTATCTATGCAGTTATCAACAACAACAAAGCAACAACAAAAACACAGAAAAGATTAATATAAGCCCATGTACACAGACTAAAAGAGAAAGGAAGGTGTAAATGAATTAAGAAGATCTGATAACTATAAATCTAACAATACAATTACAAATGATCCTGGAGAAGAAGAAAAGGGCAAAAGCAACCAGTGAAATTAATTTCTCTGTAAGGAAGCTGTCTAATTAATGGAAAGATGTCTGCATAGCCAAGGAAAATACAAAAGAAGAATACAAATCTCTGAAATGACTCAAGAAGGAGGAACTGTAGAATAAGCAAAGACTTGAAAAACCTGGTACAAATAAGAGGGGGGGGGAATGCATTTGCAGTAAGTTCAAAACTGAAGAAAAACAATGAAGGAATTGAACCAGTGCTTGGGGCAGATGGCAAAATGTTAACAGATGCAGAAAGAAGGCAAAACTCTCCATTTTTTTAAACATCTTTATTGGAGTATAATTGCTTTACAATGTTGTATTAGTTTCTGCTGTATAGAAAAGTGAATCAGCTATACGTATACATATATCCCCATATCTCCTCCCTCTTCTATCCACTATTTTATTTTCCAGGTCACTTATCCGTTCTTCTGCCTCAGTTATTCTGCTTTGATTCCTTCTAGAGAATTTAAAATTTCATTTATTGTGTTTTTCATCATTGTTTGTTTGCTCTTTAGTTCTTCTAGGTCCTTGTTAAACGTTTCTTGTATTTTCTCCATTCTATTTCCAAGATTTTGGATCATCTTTACTATCATTACTCTGAATTCTTCAGGTAGACTGCCTATTTCCTATTCATTTATTTGGTCTGGTGGGTTTTTACCTTGCTCCTTCAACTGCTGAGTGTTTCTCTGTCTTCTTATTTTGCTTAACTTACTGTGTTTGAGGTCTCCTTTTTGCAGGCTGCAGGTTCGTAGTTCCCATTGTTTTTGGTGTCTGCCCCCAGTGGCTAAGGTTGGTTCAGTGGGTTGCAAAGGCTTCCTGGTGGAGGGGACTAGTGCCTGTGTTCTGGTGGATGAGGCTGGATCTTGTCTTTCTGGTGGCAGGACTGCATCCAGTTGTGTGTTTTGGGGTGTCTGTGACCTTATTATGATTTTAGACAGCCTGTCTGCTAATGGGTGGGGTTGTGTTCCTGTCTTGCTAGTTGTTTGGCATAGAGTGTCCAGCACTGTAGCTTGCTGGTCGTTGAGTGGAGCTGGGTCTTAGTGTTGAGATGGAGACCTCTGGGAGAGCTTTCACCATTTGATATTACATGGAGCTGGGAGGTCTCTGCTGGACCAATGTCCTGAATTGGCTCTCCCACCTCAGAGGCACAGGCCTGACACCCAGCCAGAGTACCAAGACCCTGTCAGCCACACAGCTCAGAAGAAAAGGGAGAAAGAAAGAAAGAAAGAAAGGAAAGAAAGAAAGAAAGAAAGAAAGGAAGAAAGAAAGAAAGAAAGAAAGAAAGAAGAAAGAAAGAAAGAAAGAAAGAAAAAGAAAGAAAGAAAGAAAGAAAGAAAGAAGGAAGGAAGGAAGAAAGGAAGGAAGGAAGGAAGGAAAGAAAGAAAGAAAGAGAAAATAAAAAGATATAATTATTAAAATAAAAAATACGAAAAATTATTAAAAATTAAAAAATTAAAAGGTAATAAAAAGAAAGAAAGAAGAGAGCAATCATACCAAAAAACAAATCCACCAATGATAACAAGCGCTAAAAACTATACTAAAAAAAAAAAAAAAGGACAGACAGAACCCTAGGACAAATGGTAAAATCAAAGCTATACAGACAAAAGTCACACAAAGAAGTATACACATACACACTCACAAAAAGAGAAAAAGGAAAAATATATATATCTATATATATATAAAAAAGGAAGAGAGTAACCAAATCAATAAACAAATCTATCAATGATAGTAAACTCTAATTATTAAACTAAGATAAACATAAAACCAGAAACCAGTCAGTGGCATACCACAAACCCCAAGTCTACACTTGCTCCCAAAGTCCACCGCCTCAATTTTGGGATGATTCACTGTCTGTTCAGGTATTCCACAGACGCAGGGTACATCAAGTTGATTGTGGAGATTTAATCCGCTGCTCCTGAGGCTGCTGGGAGAAATTTCCCTTTCTCTTCTTTGTTTGCACAGCTCCTGGGGTTCAGCTTTGGATTTGGACTCACCTCTGTGTGTAGGTTGCCTGAGGGTGCCTGTTCCCGCCCAGACAGGACAGAGTTAAAGGAGCAGCTGATTCGGAGGCTCTGGCTCACTCAGGTGGTGGGGGGGGGGGGGGGGGAGGGGTTGCAACAGCCTGAGGCGCGCGCCGTGTGTTCTCCCCGGGGAAGTTGTTCCTGGATCACGGGACCCTGGCAGTGGCGGGCTGCACAGGCTCCCGGGAGGGTAGGTGTGGATAGTGACCTGTGCTTGCACGCAGGCTTCTTGGTGGCTGCAGCAGCAGTCTTAGCGTTTCATGCCCGTCTCTGGTGTCCGTGCTGATAGCCACAGCTCGCACCCATCTCTGAAGCTTGTTTAGGCAGTGTTCTGAATCTCCTCTCCTCGCACACTCTGAAACAATGGTTTCTTGACTCTTAGGCAGGTCCAGACTTTTTCCCAGACTCCCTCCCAGCTAGCTGTGGTGCACTAGCCCCCTTCAGGCTGTGCTCATGCAGCCAACCCCAGTCATCTCCCTGGGATCTGACCTCCGAAGCCTGAGCCTCAGCTCCCAGCCCCCACTGGCCCAGGCTGGTGAGTGCTGGTCGGCACCCATCCTCTGTGCAGGAATCTCTCCGCTTTGCCCTCTGCACCCCTGTTACTGCGCTCTCCTCCGTGGCTCTGAAGCTTCCCCCCGACCCAACCCCCGTCCCTGCCAGTGAAGGGGCTTCCTAGTGTGTGGAAGCTTTTCCTCCTTCACAGCTCCCTCCCAGAGGGGCAGATCCCATCCCTATTCTTTTGTCTCTCTTTTTCTTTTTTCTTTTTCCCTACCCAGGTACGTGGGGAGTTTCTTGCCTTTTGGGAGGTCTGAGGTCTTCTGCCAGCGTTCAGCAGGTGTTCTGTGGGAGTTGTTCCACATGTAGATGTATTTCTGATGTATTTGTGGGGAGGAAGGTGATCTCTAAGTCTTACTCCTCCACCATCTTGAAGGTCTCCTCTCCATTTATTTTTCTCTAAAATTTTAAATTCTATTTCTCTCATTATTTCTAGCATGGAAAATTACCTTAAAACTGAGAAACAGAAAGAAAATCTGAGGGAATTAAAGCCAAGGTAGACAATGAATTGAGTAGAAGAGAATATAGCTATTTTCAAGGAGCTTCTGCCTCTAGCCCAAATGAAATATGTTCCAACATGCTCAAAGAACATGCAGATTTGACTGCATACCATGGAAAATGAGAAAGGTGAAAAAAAGACTGGCAAAACTCATTGCCATTTTCAAAATGAGAATAAAATTAATTGTGGAAATATAATTTGGTGAGATAGTGATTAACTTCCAAGAAATTTCTAGAATAGTTTATTATACCAGAGGAAAGTTGTAGACTAAAGGAGCCAGCATGAGTTTCCTCAAGAGCAGATTAATGAACTAATTTCATTCATTTGTGCAAAAAATACTAAAGTTTTTTTAAGATATTAAAGTTTTCCCTCAGAAGTCTATAGAAATGCCTACTTCTAATAATTCAATTCTCAGTTCACTTGCTGCTTCTTCACAGACGCTTTCATGGACCACCCACCTAAAGCATCCTTCCTTCCTGCACTCAGCATTCTATTTTCATTCATGCTGTTTAATTTTCTACATAGCATTTATCTAAAATTACTTTGTTTGTTTACTTGTTTACATTTCTGGCTCCCCACCCCAATGAGACTTTAGGAGCCTATGAGAACAAGGACTTTATCTATTATTCCCCCACTGTATCCCCTTTTCTTAGAAAAAAAGTCTGTCATCAAATAGGCACTCAGTAAGTATTTTTGAATGAATGAATGAACAGATTATCTGAACTAAAGGGACATAAAAGTCATCTAGGCCACACACAACCCCTACCCCTACCTTCAAAAAGCGATCACTGGATTGTTTTTCTTTAAATCTCCAATGGCAGTTACTTGCCTCACTTCAGGTACTTTATTTCATCTCAAAACAGCTCCAATTGTGGGAAAACTCTACTTATATATTAAACTGAACTCTATCTACTCTTTGTTTCCATCCATGAATGTCATCAGAACACAGCTTTCCCCATAAGTCAACATGTAACAACAGATTTAATCTCTCTTTTACATGACAGTCATTCAACATTTGCTTCTCCAAACTGAGCAGTTCCAATTCATGCAATCTTTCCACCTCAGGCAGAATTCAGAGA
Organism: Balaenoptera acutorostrata; assembly: GCF_949987535.1. NCBI lineage: Eukaryota > Metazoa > Chordata > Mammalia > Artiodactyla > Balaenopteridae > Balaenoptera > Balaenoptera acutorostrata. The sequence goes on from NC_080076.1 coordinate 56,893,851, forward strand.
CCTCTCACCATGATCAGCACTCTCTTATGAGCATGTTTTAAGCCTAATCTCTAGACATTTGGACTGTCACAATGTAAATTTTCACTACCACCCCTTATACTCTCAAAGAAGCAAACACAGACACACGGCCAGATACTATCTTCTCCCACCCCCACAGCAGATATAACGAATCACTCCTAGAATTCTCTCTGCTTAAATGAGAGTCATGTGCAAATAATATCAATACAACCTTCTAGGCCACCACTACCACCTGATCAGAGTTGGCACTAAAGAGAAAATCAAACTGCCATCCTTGTACTAGATGTTAATACATCCTAAGGTGACATAAATTTTTGGCAAATATTTGATATGCTAGCTTTTGGGAGCCTAGTAAAGTCATTAAGTCATTTCTCCATGTGCTGCTGCTAAGCAACATCACCTCCATCCCTTATTTATGCAGTTTTTCATTTTTGGTTTTGATTTTGTTTCTGAAGCAGATGCATAGACCTATGTTCAATTATACTCAACAAGGATGCCATTTAATAGATAAAAATGTAAAATCCATTATTTGGTCAAATGTTCCATAATTATGTTAAAAACAATATAATCTATTATCATAATATGGAATAGAGAAATAAGTAGCAAAAAGCCATCAAAAGCTATGACTGGGGCTTCCCTGGTGGCGCAGTGGTTGAGAGTCTGCCTGCCAATGCAGGGGACACGGGTTCGAGCCCTGGTCTGGGAGGATCCCACATGCTGCGGAGCGACTGGGCCCGTGAGCCACAACTGCTGAGCCTGCGCGACTGGAGCCTGTGCTCCGCAGCAGGAGAGGCCGCGATAGTGAGAGGCCTGCGCACCGCGATGAGGAGTGGCCCCCGCTTGCCGCAACTGGAGAGAGCCCTCGCACAGAAATGAGGACCCAACACAGCCATAAATAAATAAAAAATAAATAAATAAAAAAAAAATTTAAAAAGCTATGACTGTATATGGAGACACCTAAGGATTTTGGTCTCAAGCAAAGGGGGCAGAAAACTTATTTAAAGAAATAATGGCTGAAAACTACCTAATCTTCAAAGGTATATGGACATCCAGATACATGAAGGTCAGTGGTCCCCAAACAGGATCAACCCAAAGAAGATTACACCAAGACACATTATAACAAATTCTCAAAAGTCAAAGACAGAGAGAATTCTGAAAGCAACAAAACAAAAGCAACTCATCACATACAAGGGAACACCCATAAGGCCAGGAAGAAATTTCTCACAGAAACCCTGCTGGTCAAGAGGGAGTGATATATCTCACAATTCTGATGATATATTCAATGTGCTAAAAGTTCAAAAAAAAAAAAAAAGGCCAAGAATACTATACCTGGCAAAACTATCCTTCAGTATTAAAGGAGAAATAAAAATTTTCTCAGACAAACAAAATCTCAGGGAGTTCATCATCACTAGAACTGTTTTAAAGAAATATTAAAGGGAGTTCTTCAAGTTGATGTGAAATGATGCTAATTAGTAACATGAAAACATATAATAGTGTAAAACTCAATGGAAAACATAAGCATATACTCAAATTCAGAATACTCTAATATTGTACTGATGGTGTATAAATAACTTTTAATTCTTATATAAAAGTCAAAATACAAAAGTATTAAAAATAACTATAGGTATAACAATTTGTTAATGAATAAACAATGTAAATTGCTACATAACAAAATGCGGAGGGGAGTAAGAGTGTTGACTTCTTGTATGTGATTGAAGTTAAGCTGTTAAAAGCTTAAAAGAGACTTTATAAAATTTTTTATGTAGTCCTCATTGAAACCACAAAAAAAATATCAGGTGGATACAAAAAACGATAAAGTGAAAGGAATGAAAGCATACCACTACAAAAAATCATCACCACAAAGGAAGATAGCAAGTGAGGTTGAAAGGAACAGAAGAACTACAAAATAGAAAACAAGTAACAAAAAGACAATAGTAAGTCCTTACCTATCAATAGTTACTTTAAATGTAAATGGATGAAATTCTTCAATCAAAAGACAGAGTGGCTAAATAGAATAATTTTTTTAAAAGAAGCTCCTACAACATGCTACTTACAGGACACTTACTTTAGCTTTAAGGATACACGTAGGTCAAAAAGAAAAGATGGCAAAAGATACTCCATGCAAATGGTAACTAAAAGAGAGCAGTGGTGATTATACGTATACTAGAAAAAAAAATAGACTTTAGGTCAAAAATTGTAACAAGAGACAAATAAGGTCATTATATCATGATAAAAGTGTCAATTCATCCAAAGGGTATAATTGTAAATATACATGCACCCAACATTGGAACTCCTAAATATAAAAGGCAAATATTAATAGACAAAAAGGTAGAAATTGACAGCAATACAATAATAGTAGAGGAATTTAATATTCCACTTTCATCAATGGAGAGACCATCCATACAGGAAAACGATAAGGAAACAGCAGACATGAATAACACTATAGACCAGCTGTACCAAAGAGACATATACATTCCATCCAACAGCTACAGAATATGCATTCTTCTCAAGTGCATAAGAAACATTCTCCAAGACAGATCAAATGTTAGGCCACAAAAAAGTCTTAATAAATGTAAGAAGATGGAAATCATATCAAGCATCATTTCCAACTACATATCAAGAAATCAATAACAAGAAGACTGGAAATTCACAAATATATGAAGATTAAACAACATGCTAGTGAACAACCACTGAGTCAAAGAAGAAATCAAAAGAGAAATAAAAAAATATAGTGATACAAATGAAAATGAAAACACAACATACCAAAACTTGCAGGATGCAGCAAAAGCAGTTCTAAGAAGGAAGTTCATAGCAATAAATGCCTACATCAAGAAACAAGGAAGAAACAAGGAAGATCTCAAATAAATAACCTAATAAGGAAGATCTCAAATAAATAACATAACTTTACACCTCAAGGAACTAGAAAAAGAACAAACTAACCCTAAAGTTAGTAGAAGAAAGAAAGAAATATCAAAATTGAAATAAATGAAATATAGATTAAAAAGACAATAGAAAAGATCAATGAAACTAAAAACTGCCTTTTTGAAAAGAAAACAAAATAGACAAACTCTTAGCTAAACTTACCAAGAAAAAAAGTGAGAGGACTCAAATAAATAAAATTAGAAATGAAAGAGGAGACATTCCAACTAATACCACATAAATTAAAAGGATCAGAAGAGACTACTATGAGAAATTATATACCAACAAATTGGATTACCTAAAAGAAAAAGATAAATTCTTAGAAACACACAACCTATCAAGACTGAACCATAGAAATAGAAAATCTGAACACACCAATTACTAGCAAGAAGATTGAATCAGTAATAAAAAAAAACCCAGCCCTCCAACAGACAAAAGTCCAGAACCAGACAGCTTCACTGGTTAATCCTACCAAACATTCAAAGAATTAATACCAACTTTCTCAAATTCTTCCCCAAAAAATGAAGAAGAGAGAATACTTCCAAACTCATCTTACAAGGCCAGTATTACCTTGATACCAACAACTTTAGAACTTAAAGCACAGTTTCTGGTTTCAGTATTCTAGCTATATTTCAGATATGCTTATGAAATTTTTTTATTCGTATTTTCCACAAAAATAAACAATACTTTTACTTGATCATTAAGAGAAAGAGGAGGTGTGGCCAGGATGGCAGAGTAGGAAGTCCCTGAGCTCACCTCCTCCCCCAGGCACAACAAAGTTACAACTATTAACAGAGCAACCATCTATAAGAATGGTCTGAAGACCAGCAAAAAAAAACTTTCCACAATTGAAGATATAATGAAGGAACCAAAAACAGATGGTGGGGAGGGGTAGAGATGTGGTATAGTTAAGACTCACACCCCAGCATAAGCAACCCACAAACAAGAAGATAATCATAATTGCAGAGGTTCTCCCCAAGGAGTAAAGGATCCAAACCCCTCATTGGCTCCCCAGCCCGCAGGTTCAGCACCCACCGGAAGACTAGCCCCCAGCCCCATCAGGGCTTGTGTAAGGGAAAGCCAAGGCCTGTAGGAAACAGAGACTTCACTCTTAAAGGGCACATGCAAAATCACATGGTCTGAGTCCCAGTGCAGAGGCAGTAATTTGAAAAGAGCCTGGGTCAGACCTACTTGCTGATCTTGGAGAGCCTCCACAGAGGCAGGAGACAACTGAGACACCCCTGGGGACACAGATGCTGGTGGCTTGTTCTACAACGAGGACACTGGTGCTAAGTTCCATTTTGTAATCCTCCCTACAGCCTATTGGTCGGGGGGTGGTGCTTACCTGCCCACCAGAGAGCTACCACCTGTCCTGGGAACCCTAGGGCCAAACAGTCAGCCACACCAGGACCCAGCCACGCCCACCAGCATATCGGCACCAGCCCTGGGACCCCCGGGCCCTGTAGACAGCCATGCCACGACCTGGGCCTGCCCACCAGCAGGCTGACAGCTAGTACACGTGGCAGAGCCTGGCAGCCAACCTGGCCGGGGTCAGCCCCATCCACCAGTAGGCCCACGGTAGTCAGTCCCACCACAACAGAAGGGCCCATGCACCCCACATACGGGGCGTGCCTAGAGCTTTGGTAACACAAGGGCCGCATGCTGCTGGGCCCCATAGCATGTCTCCTACATAAGGCCACTTCTCCAAGATCAGGAAATGTAACCAATCTACCTAATAAATAGAAATAAACACAGAGGACCAGGCAAAATGAGGAGAGAGAGGAATATGTCCCAAACGAAAGAACAAGAAAAAAACCTAGAAGAAGAACTAAGCAGAGATAAGCAATCTACCCAATAAAGACTTCAAGGTAATGATCATAAAGATGCTCAACGAACTCAGAAGAATGGATGAACACAGTGAGAAATTTAATAAAGAGTTAGAAAATATAAGAAAACACCAAACAGAGCTGAAGAATACAATAACCGAAAATTTTAAATATACTAAACGGAATCAACAGTAAATTAGATGATACAGAGGAATGAATCAGTGAATGGGAAGACAGTAGTGGAAATCACCCAAGCTGAACAGAAAAAAGAAAAAAAATTTTTTTTTAATGAGGATAGTTTAAGAGACTTCTGGGACAAAATGAAGCATAGTAACATTCATATTATAGGGGCCTCAGAAGGAAAAGAGAGAGAGAAAGGGGCAGAAAACTTATTTGAAGAAATAATAGAATTACTACAAATGGTATTTCTGAATAGTCCTGAGGGGTGTATGTGTTTGCGTGTCTAGTGTAGTGTAGTATATCTTTTTAAAATTTTAAAATACTTTGCTTGTAAAGAAATTCTGTTATGAACCTTATTGTAAAGGAAAGTGTTATTGTACAATCAATGTTTATTACATGTTTTAACCTACTGTCTACTATTTATTTTCATGATATGATTTATTTAATGTCACTTTGTAACTGTGCAGGAGCTTCAAAGATGACTGTTGTAATGTTTGTCTGAACCCTCCAACTGGAGCACAACCCTCTCCTAGAACAGGAAGGGCATCTATCTTATTCCCATTGCACCCCAAGCTCTTAGCATAGTACCTGGCTGGTAGGCACTCCATAAATATTTGTTGAATTGAAAAATAAAGGAGGCTCCATTTCCAGGAATGTTGGGCTGGGTAATACAAACTGACCCTTCTACTAAAGAAAACTTGCACACATTTTAAAGATATCTGCTAAAGGCACTGGACAGCAGCAAGACTGGGAAGAATTACAGGACAAGGATGCCTGGAAGGGCATGCTTAGGAAGGACAGCTAGGAAGAAGAGCAAGGCAGTGGTTGCTAGGATATTGGTTACAGGTATTGGTTACATTTGGGGGAGGAGGAGGAGTCAGTGGTTTGGAAGATGCACTCTTGAGGAAGACTTACAGGATACGGATAGTGCTCTTTTTTTTTAACCTAGTTGTTTGCTTTGTGATAAACCATTGCTTTATATCTTTTTATTGTGTGTTTGTTTGCACATTTGTTATATTTCACACCAAAAAAGTTTTTGAAAAAATACTGTTGAAGTATAAACAAATGAGCCCTGATAGTGTTAATCATTTGAAGTCAGAAGCACTTCAGAAAGTACACAGAAATTGAAGTAGGAGACAGCATTCCATTTCAGTAAATGGCTTCTCCTTTCTGCTACAGAGTATAGCAGTGGACTCCAAATGGGCAGTTCCGGCCAATGTGAGCCAGCATAATAAGGCATTGTGAGAAGGGAATATAAGGACACAGAGGCATCTGGAGGGGCTGCCTATACAAAGTCCATTTTTCTTACTGCCTCATGCCAAAGAGGCTGAAAGAGAAAATATATTTGTCTCAGACAAAGGCCAAAAAACAAGCTTTCCAGACTGATCATTAGAGCTTCCCACACATACTCAGAATAGCCCTGGCTGGACAGTGATATTCCTCAGAAGAGCAAAAGTTTCCCAGTTAATGCAGCAGAGAGTTTTCCACTCACATTCCAATCAAAGGAGTGAGATAAAGACAAGCACATGTGCAGAGAACTGTATACTTCTAATAAGCAAATCATGACGATGGGGAATGCCTAAAAATCCATTAGCTGTTCTTAAGGCAGTTCTTTGGGGAGACTTCATTATCTCTGTTTTGACTGCATTAAGAAAGAGCTTGGGAAAGCCTATTAGAGAGCTTTACAAAATAATCTTTTGACAAGCAGCTCTTGTACTGGACTGTGGAAAACCTGACAAAATTTGATTTTTCATTTTGATCCCTTCTCTGTTTTGTTCATAAGCAAGCTGCCATTTCAGAGCCAGTAAAGTCACCAGCAGCCTTTGGCAGCCTTTCCTAAGCACTGTACCGTGTTTCTCACTTCAACTTACTTTTCTCCCGTGTTAAAGACTGAGACTCCTTCTGAGACAGAAAGGCACACACTGCCCTCATCAGGTCAAATCACCCTGCAAAACTGGATTCTTTGGAAGAAAAATAATAAACTGAGTGTAGCAGGTATGCACAGAAAAGCAGACATATTGCAAACCCCTGTATCCCACTTAAGGTTATTTCCAGTGAATGAAACCTGCCTCTAAAGAAGCTTATTTTAAATGAATCACTCTTTAAATAGATCCTTATTTAAATATTCACTTGTCAGCATTGATTCTTTAATTCTAGCACCATGAACCTAGTTGTCTTATACCCTCACTTCCAACCAAAGAAAGCAGCCTGAGGAAATAACTATCCTATTTGTTCTCTCTCCATTCCTCAGAATCAATTCTTTAATTCTTAATAAAATCAAGTTAATTCAGAACCATAAATAGGTTCCATAATAGGATCTATGCTGTTACATGATGTTAATCCTCCTCTGCAATTTTTAAACCAGAGCTACATGCTTTATTACTTTACTTCTTTTTTAAATTGTCTTGGGGAAATCTGGATTTTATTAATAAGTCATTGCAAGTGAAGTAAACATTTGATGATGCTGATGGTAAAATTTATTCATTAGGGATATGTTGGAATCCTTCTGGAGAAAAAGCTAATGATGGTAAATGCTATTTTAATATTTGGAAATGCCTGTTTATGTGTGGAAAAATACCTGGCACTATAGGAATTCATCCTTGTTGTAAACTAAACTGGCCATACCCCATATGGTGTGATTTTAAAGAGATTCTTGTCAGAAAAAAAAAAATTCCCCACCTGCCTGCCTAGATATCAGAAATTTCCATATCAATTACTTTTTAGAATAAGGTACTAAGTCTATAACTCAATCTAACTGTGAATGATAACATATCAAACTTACTAAACTATCTAGTGGTAGACAGCCTCTGAAGAAAACATATCCAAGGCAGGTAAGTTTTAATGGGAGGAAGGAGTGCAGAAATGGGGCAGAGAAAGAGGAGCAACATGGTGTGGCAGCAGCAAAATGATGTTGTTTTGCCTGGAAGAATCTGCCTGGAGAACTCAAGACGATTCTTCAGATTGTAACAACTGTCAAATCTTTATTGAAACCATTTCTCTCTGTTAAAATGGCACTTATTTATAACCTATTTTAAAATATATTTTTCTTGAAGTACAACATACATAACAAAAGTACCTAATTTTAAATTTAACCACCCAGTGATTTTTCACAAAGTGAAGATACTCATAGCCAGCACCCAGATCAAGACTTAGAATATTATCAATAGCTCAAAGCCTTCCTTATACCCCCTCCAAATCACTACCAGCCGAAAGATCACTGACTTCTAACACAATAGTTAGCTTTGCCCATTTTTGAATTTTATTTAAATAGAAGCCAGCTTTAGGAGATACTACCAGTTTCCCCAAATGATTTTACCAGTTTATATTCCAACCAGCAGAGTTCAAGAGTTCCAGTTGCTCCATATCTTTGTCAACACTTGATGTTTTCCATCTTTTTCTTTTATTCTTGGGTACACAATGATATGTCATCATAATTTTAATTTAGATTTTTAAGGTTGACTAGTGAGGCAAAGCACTTTTCATATGTGTATCTGCAATTGGATATTCTCTTTTGTGAAGTGCCCATTCAAGTCAATTTATTCATTGAATTTTTTCTTTTTCTTATTGAGTTGTAAGACTTCTTTATATTCAAGAAAGAAATTTTGTGATTACAAATATCCATATGTATTCATTACAAACACCATCTCCTTTTTGGTGTATTTTGAGGTTCCTTATTTTAATGTAATTTATTTTATCATGTTTTCCCTTTATCATTAATGCTTTTAATGCTTTGCTTTAAAAATCACTGCCTACTCCAGGGTGATGAAGAAATTTTTACACATTTTGTTCAAGACTTTTTATAGTTATAGCTATAAAAATTATGTCTACACTCTATCTCATATTGAATTTTTTGTGTGGTGAGAAGTAACTATCAACTTTTTTTCATTTCATCCAATTAACACAGCACCTTTTATGGAAGAAATCATCCTTTCCCAAATGTACTTCCATGACATCTTTGTCAGAAATCAAACTATTTTTGTGTATGAATCTGTTTCTGTACCCTATTTTGTTGCATTGTATTATTTGCCTAACCTTCTGCCAATATTATACTGTCTTATTTACTTTAGATTTGATCTTTTGCATTTCCATAATCTAACTTTGTTACAGAAAATATTTGAGGTTTTCTGTAGCAGAGAACATTAACAAACCAAAAACTTGATTCTTTGAAAAGAATAAAACAATTTATAAGTTCCTAATATTAGTTAAAAGTAAAGATTAGAAAAAACATAAATAACCAATAAGAGAAAGGAAACTTAAATACATTGAAAAGATAAGAAAAGGATTATGCAATATATGAGTTATGGTCTGAGTATCTGTGTACCCCAAAAACCTATATGCTGAAATCCTAACCCCCAAATATGATGGTATTAGGAAGTAAGGCCTTTGGGAGGTGCTTAAGTCATGAGGGTAGAGCCCTCATGAATGGGATTAGTGCCTTATAAAAGAGATCCGTCTCCCCTTTTGCCGTGTGAGGATATAAAGATCCAGGCTGGAACAGAGCCAACCCTCCTTCCATCACCAACATGTTGGCACCCTGATCTCAGACTTCCAGCCTCCAAAATCACAAGAAATAAATTCCTGTTGTTTATAAGCTACCCAGTCTTTGGTATTTTATCATAGCAGCCTGAAAAGTCTAAGACAATATATAAAATTGTAGATATACTGGACAAATTCCTAGAAAAACACAACATAATGGATACAAGAAAAAGAAAATTTGAATAATTTCATACCCAATAAAGAAACTATATTTGTAATTAAAACCTTCCCACCCAGTATTTTATAACAGTAATCCTCTAATTGTCTCTCTCTCTCTCTCTTTAGATGAAAGTAAAAGACAAACAAATGTGAATGTATTCAGTGAGCCAAGACCAACATAGATATAGATATATGATAGCTGATAGATGATAGATAGATGGACAGATATACAAATTACCTATACACTGTGCTCAGCTTTTGCTAAATAGAAAAGGTAGCACTGTCAGTTACCATATTTTCATTGTCCATAAGATAAAATTTTACCAATTATTCAGGAGAAGTGCAACTGTTCTTGGTATTAAGAGCAGATGGGAATATCTTCTGGGGATTCTCATACAAAGTACAACGAGAAAGGCAATTAGCAGCAACCCCGACAATTTGCATTTTGTCTCATTTTGTTAGACTATTTTTCTGTCAATTGTCAGAAGTGAATGGAATTACACCAAAGTGCAAATGAAAACCAACTTTGTGAGAATTATAGGCAAGTTAGTTTCTTCCTCCTTCATGCTTTCCTGCACTTGCTGTATAACATCTATCATACCATTTACTTTACTCAATTTGCATCTCCCTCTACAATCAACACAGTACCTTTCACATAGTCATAATCAATAAATTTTTATGACTGAATAAAAAAGTGAATGAATGAGGCACTTGGCACCCAAAAGAGGGTGAGGAAGAAATGGTGGCAACAACAAAAAACTGTCTGCTTCACAATTTGCCAGGACTCAAAATCTCTGACATATAATTTTCAACCTAAGACAGGTATTATTGATAAAGACAGATATAAATGACCTACAGTGACACTGAGCTAGTATAGAGATTAAATGTCATGTATTAATCCTGTTCAGAAGCAAACAATATAACTTTATAACACTTTCCTATATTTTTCATCCTTTTTAAAAAATTTCTTATTTTAACCTGAAAATAGCTATTTGACAATAAGTCAGTATAAAAGGCAAGATGCTATTATATGCTATACCAAAGTTAGAAACAATTAAGGGAGTAACTGCTAGTCCAAGACTTTATTGCTTGAACTAACTTCAGATTTTGTTATGCAAACCTCTTTTTTTCTGGTAGCGTTTTCAATTCTTTACTCTTTCCTACATTTTAGCCAAGTCATTGGCTTAGTTGGCAGATGACAGAGCTTTCTTATAGCTGAAATTACATCTGTCACTTTGGTATCAATGTGTCCTGTCTCTTCGGATTGGTGTAGTCTAAGTGAAACTATCTGTCTTATATTTCCCTTCTGAATGAGATTTATGAGGGAGAGCATTTGAATTGCTCATCTCTCTCTAATTCAGCCATCATTCTGACACTAAAATGTCTCAGAATTTTCTCTTTATTGCAAAAAAAAAAAAGTTCTCTCCTTTTTGCTCTTCAACTAGCTTGTCCTGTTTTCCCTATAAAATAGACAGCACAAGATGGGGAGCACCTGGGCCCTCTGGGGGCAAGCATCTTCCCAGCAGGTTTAACAACAACACTTCATTCATAGTTGATTCATAATCTTTATCTCTCTTCTCAGTCCTCAAATCTTATTTAGGCATCGAACTAAAGTCTGAATGCTCTTAAGAGCAGTACGTTTAGTCTAATATCTTGCAAATAGTAAGTAGCAATTAAACATTTGGCTAATTATTTATATAGAGAGGAATGGCTCAAATATACAGGTTTCATAGGGCAGACCCATTTCATGACAACTACAAATGTACAGTTAACAAATAAGATAAATGTCATATATTCTTATTTCCAAGACTGACTGAAATGGCTTGAGAAATTGGATAGATGCTGGTGGTGTATTAAGATGGGAAAGGAGTGGGCTTTGGAGAGCATGGGAAAAAATCAAGAATTCTGTTTTGGTTATGTTAATTTTGAGATGCCCATGAGACCTCTATGTGGAAATGTAAAGCAGAAAGTTAATCTTTGATCTGGCAACCTGTGCTAGTTCTCTGTCATTGAGGGAATTCACAAGGTTCAGAGAATAACTGAATTTCAGAACTTGCAAAGATTCTTAGAAGGCACATAGTTCATTTAACCTGGATTCAGATTGGTGCAGGCCTCATTGAGTTCAGCCAGTGTTGCTAAGATTATGACCTGGGTTGTTTGGTATGTAGATCCTGATATAAGTACTTTTTAGTGTTACTGACAAATCTGATGCTTTGGTTTACTTGTACCTGATTCCTGCATCTTGGTCCCAACTTGGGGTGGGGGCAGGGTGGGAGTGGGGGACCAAAGAAGCCATTTATTTATTCACCACCACCACAACCATACCAAATCCTAACAAGTTTCACCACCAGCCTACTTTCCTGCCCTGTGTTTCTGCAATCTCCATGGCAAGAACTATTTAATTCTACCTATAGCCTACCACTGGCCCAGATTCTGGAGCATATTCAGCCACAAAGAAAGGAAAATATAAAGCATATGCCATTAGCCATCGTTAATGTAGTCTACCACCTGACCTAGAATTATGGTTCCAAAGTCCAAAGAATTTTTATACAGTTCTTGAAAAAAACCTTTGCCCTGAACCTAGCTAAGACTGAAGACAACACAGGTTTCTTGCAGAACCCTGAAAGCTAAAACATTGTACAACTAATGTTTGGGTTATACAAATAGTTGGCCTAGCCCTTTTGTATGCTTTATCTATCTTTATGAAAATTCAACCATTGTTCATATCCAGATCATGAGTAAAATATTTTATTCTTTATTCAAATGTCTCAAGGAGGGCTTCCCTGGTGGCGCAGTGGTTGAGAATCTGCCTGCCAATGCAGGGGACATGGGTTCGAGCCCTGGTCTGGGAAGATCCCACATGCCGCGGAGCGACTAGGCCCCTGAGCCACAATTGCTGAGCCTGCGCATCTGGAGCCTGTGCTCTGCAACGGGGGAGGCCGCGATAGTGAGAGGCCCGTGCACCGCGATGAAGAGTGGCCCCCACTTGCCGCAACTGGAGAAAGCCCTCGCACAGAAACGAAGACCCAACACAGCCATAAATGAATAAATAAATAAATAAATAAATAAAAATTAAAAAAAAAAAGTCTCAAGGATACAAGGATTTGTGGTTTGACAAGTTCTAAAATAGGAGATCCAGTTCATAATACCTGTTAAATTATACTTGTTGAGCCAATCCTTGGCGAAAGTTCTGAGATTGTATCTCTGTGAAGCATAGGGAGTGAGGATTTCTGTCTTCTATGAATATTCTCAGTGAGCTCATATAACTCTGGGGCAGCTGCTGCAAAAAGAAACTATACAATTCAAATCTGGGACACTATAGTGGAAAGCCCTCCCTGCATAACAAAGTAGGCAATCACAGAGAACAACAAAACTCAATGCGTTATTCATAATTGTAATTCTGGATCATATACAGCCAGCATAAAAGCCAAGGATGTTTTCAGTTTATATTACAAGTAATTTAGATATCATATGCCTATTTATAAAGTGCCATATCAGCTCTCAGATGCAGTATGGGAAGTTCCATAGTTTCATTTTCTGTAAAGATGCTTTAAAATATGTATTGTTCTAAACCTTGAAAGGCACAGATGATAAAATCACTGCAATAATCCTCACATGAAATAACAACTGGGACTACTTTCCTCAAAGCTGGTCATCCCTCTTGTTCATTAACTCTTGGTTCCAAACAGAACTCTCCAAAAGAAATAATGCATCCTGAATCCACTTCCCAAAGTACAGCTTTTCAAAGCACCAGAAGAACCATATGTGCAATATCTACATGAAAAGATTTCTTTTGATCCTCAAATAAAAGTTCTATTTTTTAAAAAAGGAGACACAATCAGAGATTCTGAGATGTGTTCATGCTGACAGAGCATCCTGGACTTTGACACTCACTATATAAAACAATAGAGAAAATTGAAAATGAGAAACTGGAACCATAAACGTTATCTTGGGGAAAGCTGAAACATAAGGACATTTAAAAGAAAAAGGAACTAAGGAACTAGCCCTTGGGTTTTAAAAAATCTGAATGAGATACACTATCATTGAGAGCTTGTAAGACCACATACCCTTGTATTCTTGCTTAATTTCTCCATCAATATTGTTCAAGTGTGTGTGCAAAAATTTGGATTTTAGCTTCCTGGAGAGTCACTTCTGAAAGAAAGCACAGATAGACTGACCTAGAGTCCATGCTATTATAACAGGAAGAGACATCATTTTTATATGTACAGGGTTTTAGGGGGTAGGAAGAAGTGAATATTGGAGAGAGAAAACACATTGGCCTGTTTTTACTGTATATATTGTTTCCTAGAAGCTGGAAATAACTCTTTTTGTCTACAAAATAGCTCAAAAACAAGCCCGAACTATGACTCAGCCAGTGCAACTGAGGTCAACGGATTTGCGTATGGTCAATAAAGGACAGAGAAACCCAGTATTGCAGCTAGTTTTTCCTTTTGCTTTGTTTAAATGCTGAGCTTAATTATTTAAAAAAATAAAATAAAATAAACAAACCAAAAACAAATAGAAACAAGAGAGCTGGTCTACTTTCCACATCCCTCAGTCCCTACACCCCATATCCAACCAAATAAAACCCAGTATTTTATAACAGTAATCCTCCAATTGTCTCTCAATTTTAAAGCTTTTCTGATCTTTCTATGGAATTGATTTCCGAAATAACCAGACTCCAGTTGACAGCCAGTTCATGCTTAGTGGCACTGCCTGCATATGCTGCCTACAGCTCATCCCCCCTGATCCCTTAAAGATACTTGAAAAATGGAAATATGCCCTTTGTCAATACCATAAGCTGTTGCCGCAATAAGTCTATAAACAGCAAGAAAAATAAACAGGAGCCATCCTATTTTATTAGAGCCTAATAATACATAGACACCAGGCCTTTTGCTTAAGCCCCAGAAATAAAGGCAAACCCACCACCCACCATGGCAAGAAGGAAAGAAATGCACACAGTAATACTTGTGCCTTTAACCAGACATACACTCTACAGGGTTCCTGCCAAGACTCACCTGACCTATAGCTACCTCCTCACTCTCCAGGTTTCCTGTGTGGGTTTTCCCCTCTCCTTCCTCCTCTTCCCAGTGTTACCTGCAAAGGGACTCCACCAGCACATCATTAAAATTGAATTTACCTTCCTAGAAAACTCATTCTTTCCAGCTCATTCAAAATCATCTACACCTGATTTTAGCCCTCCTATAGTTGGTTTCTGTTTCTAAAACAAAGATGTTTCTGGAGCTTTGAAAAAAATCTTTAAGGAATAAAATCTGCCTTTTGGTTTAAAGAATAATAATATTCTATGATTCCATTCAGCTGCACATAAGAAAAAGTGTGTGTGGGGGGGGAAACAAATTAATAGCGGCTTAAATTATCTAGAAGTTTATTTCCTTCTCTAAGTTTGGGTTGGTATGGTGGCTGATTGAGGCGGTCCAGGTCCATGTTGCTTCTAAATCCCCATGCCATTATCTCCAAGTGTGGCCTTTGCCCTAACGGCCCAATATGGAAGGGGGGGGGGGGTTCCAGCCATCACACACATGTTTCAAATCAGCACAACGAAGAAAATAAAGGATACTCTTCTACTTCCCTCTACTTAAAAAACCTATCTTATGTGCAAAGGAATTCAGGAAATTTTTAATGCCAATGTGCCTGCTAAAAACCAGGGCTTGTTAGTCTAAAGGGAGGAATGGATATTGGAAAGCATGTAGCACTTCCTGCCACATGCTTCTCTCATTGTTTTGTATGAGCATTATCTATGCAGTCATCTTCACACAACAGCATAGACAGCATGTATTTTTTTCTCTGTGCTAAGTACTTCAAATACATTGTTTTATTTAATCCTCCCATCAAAACCATAAAGCTGGTACAATTTTTAATCCCATTTGACAATTTTTTTAAAAATAGGCTTAAGAAAGTGAATCAAGTTTCCCAAGGTCACATAGCACATATAAATGGCAATATAGGATTTAACCCTAGGTCCATACAATTCCAGAGTCTGACCCCTTAATATGAAATGCCCCTCCTTCTTCAGGAGGTGCCCTCCATAAATCACAATCATGCTCAGGTCAGGTGAGACTGATGTCAGTAGCCAACCTCCTGCACTACGTCCAAAGTAAATAAATATTAACCTATCGTATTAACTAGTAACTGTGATGTTTTTTAACTATGAGCAGATAACCATGCTATACACAAAATAGTGAGGACTGAAAACACAGTTTAGTGTCATAATGAAATAAAGCTTATGACAAAAATAACATTTAAAATCAATGATTGTGGGGCTTCCTTGGTGGTGCAGTGGTTAAGAATCCGCCTACCAATGCAGGGGACACGGGTTCGAGCCCTGGCCCAGGAAGATCCCACATGCCGCAGAGCAACTAAGCCCGTGCGCCACAACTACTGAGCCTGTGCTCTAGAGCCCGTGAGCCACAACTACTGAAACCTGCATGCCTAGAGCCCATGATCCGCAACAAGAGAAGCCAGCACAATGGGAAGCCCGTGCACCGCAACAAAGAGTAGCCCCCGCTCGCCGCAACTAGAGAAAGCCCACACGCAGCAACGAAGACCCAACACAGCCAAAACTAAATGAATAAAAATAAATAAATTTATAAAAAAAAATCAATGATTGTGATAAAAAATGATTTTAAGCATTCATCTTTTCTTAATTATAAAATACTAGGAAGGCATTTAGATAATTTAGAATAATGGTTTTAAGATTTCTCAAGGTCTCAAAAGTCTTGTTTTTAGGTAGTCATAGCATCCAGTTACATTGGTATTATGCTATTTTTCTTTTTTTATTGAGGTATAATTGACATACATTATATTAGTTTCAGGTATGATATTTTCCTTTTTTGTTAATTTTATATATTAAGCATGGTAGATATGATAAACAAATGTTTGTACTCTATCCTTGGAAATAAGGCTTAAAATCTACTCATATTTGTGAAAGGTTACATATTAGTTTGAACAAGTTCTTATCTGAAAACTGAAAGTCATAGGAAGACACTGGAAACTTAGAGTAGGAGAGAAAAGGAATCTAAGGACTGGAGAAAATGCAAAAAATGCGTGGCTGGAGTCTCCAGAAACAAAACTTATCTGCTTCATTATTGTATACCTTTTACATTCAGCTGAATTATTGCTCATTATTGCCCATACTGTAAAATCCAAGACAAATTCAGTACGAAATCAGATTGTTCCAGATACTTTCTGAAAGCAGTTCAAGCATACTAGGAAGCTCCATAGATTCACTAGCTATGAGTTTATAGGCAGCACAGCAAAAACATTTATAATCAGGGTCTTTTCTTTTATGGCTCAGACTGTGGTTTTAGACAATAACTAAATACAATGTCTTTTTCTAAAGTACAGTATGTTGTATGTAAAGCAATTTTCAAGGCATCTTCTGACCAGATAATCCTCAAAATAACTTTTTTATATAAGTAGGTAGAGCAAGAACTATTACCTCCATATTTAACCAAACTGATTATCAGCTGTATTAGGATAACCTAGGTTAGGCTATGGTAACAAATGCTCCCAAATCTCAATGGCTTAACCTAACAAAGGTTTATTATTTTTCACATATTCAAAGTCTGTGGCAAGACTGAACAAATCAACAAGTGTGATAGATTAAAAATGGCCACAAAATTTTCATAGGTCCTCCCATCAAGAAGCAGAGTCTACTTTCCCATCCCTTGAATCTTGAATCTAGGATGTTCTCATCATTTTCTTTGACCAGGCTGTGGAAGTAAACCTGTATGAGTTCTGAGCTAAGCCTCTAGAAGCCATAGAACTTCTGTTCTTGCTCTCTTGGAATGCTGCCACCATGTGAACAAGCTCAGCTTCGCCTCCTGGAGGAGACATGACATGGAAAGAGAGGTTCAGGGCCCACAGCTGTTCTAGCTGAAGCCCCCAGTAAGGAGTAAGGCCATACTAGATGGTCCAGTCCCAGCTGAGCTGGTCTGGACCAGAAGAACCACCCAGCCAGCCATATTCATGAAAAGTAATAAATAATTTCTATTATAAGCCACTAAATTTTGGGGCATTTTTTATCCAGCAACAGCTAACTGCAGCTGCCCTCCACATGCAGGCTTAGAAATCCAGGTTACCTCAGTCTTTTGGCATCTCCATATCAACACATGTCTCCATGATGACCACAGCAGGGGAAGAAACCATTAACAGTCATGCCCTGGCAATTAAGTGCTTTTCCCCAGAAAGGACCCGTGTCACCTCTTCTCACAACCCATTAGCCTTAATCAGTCATATGACTCTGCCTAACTGCAAGAGATGGTGAGCAATTGTCATCTTCCTGTGAGCCCAGAGGAAGAGAACCAAATAATGAATAAGATGTAGAAGATTTATTACACAAGCAGATGTTTAAAATGGGCTAGTATATTAATATTTAATTATCCCTTAGAATTGATGGGTTAGGATTGGAACTTCTTTAGTACTAATCCCATTATGGTTATTTTTGGTGTTTTTCAATTGGCTTATAAATTAAGCTAACATTGTGCATGCTATTATACCAGGCTGGATTCAGTACTGAATTCAGATTATCCCAGAAGCTGCCTGGTAGCTAGTTAAGCTACATATGAGCTTGCATTAACTTTCTTAAGCTGTCACCATTTAATAAATTACTGCTTTGTAAACAATGATATAAGATTTCAGGCCACCAAGATTTGATTTCTAAATTACCACTACACACATGTTGCACATGTAAGTCCAGAAATTCTTACCTTCTTATCCTCATCTAAAACAGAAAGGTATGAATAAATCTCTGCCTTTAAAATGTTTTATAATAGATTACATTTCACCTTATAACAAACCAGTGAAAGAAACAAAGATTACAAGGATTTTTTCCACCCTCAACATAATGTAAAGTCAGGGGCCTAGACTGTCTCTGTCGCTCAAGTAAGCCTTAATCAACAACCTTGTCTAGAACAATAAGTCATTGCAGAAATGACCTTGAGGAGCTCAAAAGATATTAGTTAGCTTGCTCTTCAAATGTCTTTAATAAATACGTTTATAGCTTCAGATTTGGAGAGTGAAGGTTGAGCTGTCCAGGAAGTCTTAGATGGAGGCTCTAAGAAGGAGAGGCACAATCATAAAGACCTTCAGCAGATTGTTTTTAATTATGATGATTGGCCACAATATTTGTTTCCTATTGCTGCTGTTGCAAATCACAAGTTTAGGGACTTAAAACAACAGGAATGCATTATGTTTACAGTTTAGGAGGTCAGAAGTCCAAAATGGATCTTATGGGGCTAAAATCAAGTCCTGGCATGGCTATGCTCCTTTCTGGAGCATCTGGGGAGAAATTGTTTTCTCACCTTTTCCTGCTTCTAGAGGCTGCTCACATTCCTTGGCTTGTGGCCCCCTTCCTCCATCTTCAAAACAAGAAATTTCCAGTTGAGTCCTTCTCACATCACATCATCGTGATGCTCCTTCTGCCTCCCTGTTCCTTATTTAATGACTCTTGTGATTACACTTGGTCAATCCAGGATAACTCAGCATCTTAAAGTCCTTAATTTAATCACATCTGTAAAATCTGTTTGCCATATAAAGTAACATTCGCAGGGTATCTTATTCCATTCAGACTGTTATTAAAAAAATATCATAGACTTGGCAGCTTAAACTTAAAAATATTTATTTCTCACAGTTTTGTAGGCTGGGAAGTCCAAGATCAAGGTGCCAGCAGATTTGTTGTCTGGTGACAGCCTGCTTCCTGGTTCATAGATGGCCATCTTCTCACTGTGTCCTCATATGGCAGAAGGGTGAGGGAGCTCTCTGAGGTCTCTTTTGTAAGGGCAGTAACCCCATTCATGAGGGCTCCACCCTCATGACCTAATCACTTCCCAAAAGCCCCACCTCCTAATACCATCATATTGGGAGTTAGGATTTCAACATATGAGTTTAGAGGGGACACAAACATTCAGCACAGTGATTAGCATCTTTGGAGGACCATTATTCTGCCTACCGTAGACACAACTCCCAGCAGCACAGGATGGCTTATGTAACTAAGGTTCTTTTCCACATGCAAATAGAAAAAACAAAAGCTTTTTCAGAGGTCTGTGGTCAGCCAAGAAGCTAATCACCTGAGCAGTGCATACAGCCTTCAGTGTCAATCTGGTGCTCAGCCTTGTGGGTCCCGGTACTACCTGTGCCACCCAGTGAGGCTGAGTGATTTTGCTTCCGTCAGTAACATGCTCCTACTCTGCTAAATCGTTGCAATAACATGTCAGCCATCTTGGCCTGAATCAGTCGTTATAGAAAGTAGATTAAACTATACTTCAATGAAGCAATCTCCAGGAGGGAAATTAGAGTGATACTAAAAAGTAAAGATAAAGTTATGTCTGATTTCAGCTTTATTACATTTTCCATTCTTGCTACTGCACTTTGTAAAAGAGGTTTTTAATCAACCTGAGTCTACTGGTTTCCTTGCAAACCAAACAGAACTGTTTTCCCCTGTAAAATCAAATCTAATAAAATTTGATGAATCTGCTCTATAGGGAAAAAATACTCCAGAGCCTTAAGAGACTAAATGAATGTAACAGACTAAGTAGAAGCTTGCAAGAGAAAATTATGGATCATCTTTTGAGCACAAATTTTTGAAATATTTAACTCAGGATGTAGTGTAGTAGCTGACCTACAGAGACATCCAAAAATGGGGCAGTAGATGATGAAAAAGGGAAGAAGATGAGTTAGGGGGTCACAGAGAAGAAATAGGAGATTAGAGGTACAAGCCTATATGACCCAATGCAAATGGCCATATTTCATTCATTTCATTCAATTAATGTTTTTACCTATTTACTATGTGGCAGCCTTGGTGCTAGCGATTGGGGATATGATCGCATTCATCACTGGCTTTATGGAGCTCACAGTCTACTGATGGAGAGAGGCATACATCAAATAATTGAAGGAATGTACACCATAAATGGGAATAAGATCTATGAAGGAAAAATACAGGCTTCTGTGATAGCATAAGAAAGAGAACTAATAGTTTGCATCTGCTAATCCCAAACTATTATACATAGGATGGATAACCAACAAGGTTAAACTGTATAGCACAAGGAACTATATTCAATATCCTGTGATAAACCATAATGGAAAAGAATATCCTGTGGAAAACCATAATGGAAAACAATAAGAATATATCTGTATAACTGAATCACTTTGTTGTACAGCAGAAATTAACACAACATTGTAAATCAACTCTACTTCAGTAAAATTTTTTTAAAAAAGAAAAAGAGAACTAAGCTTTGTCTGGGTGAGAGGGTATTTAGGGAAGAGAAATTTGAGCTTAGAGCCAAAGGAAGAGTTGGTGTTAGTGGGAGAGGTGGCTGGAAAAGCAACCTAATAGAGGGATCAGGATGTACAAAGGCTTTGCATCTAAAAACCTGACTGTTAAGTGGCCTCCATCACTGATGGTTTAGTAATCTCATTTCAGTCCACTAAGCTATCAAAGAGTTATGAGTCAGGAAAATCATCATTCTAACCAGGTGATAATTCTAAGTGCAGAATTCTACACATTTTCTGCAACTATTTTAATAGTAAAATACTGTCAACTCAGAGGTCAAGCTAAGAAAAATAGACAGTTTAGGATACTGCTTTTCAGCAGAGACTGTAGTAGAGCATAATAGCTGGGTAAAAATACACGTATTTTTAGTTTTTATTTGCTTTCCAACTTTGCTTTTTTCACACATTCCAAATTAAACATTTTAAGTATCATTCAATAATTTGATTTGACACTAATCATATGAAATTTGGTCTAACATATTTAAGAATGTTGAAGAAGTGATTTGTTCATCTGAAATCTCAGCCACTGTAAAGAAGTTCCCTTCATTTTTTTTGAAGCAGCGTGTAGGTATTTTCCCATTTAGAAAAAGTATCGATGACAGCATTACAGCTCCTCACCCCTTCCCAAAGTTCAAATACTTACTCATCATTGTTCTCTGGCTCTGTATCCTTAGATCATTTTTTATCTCTGCACAACGTGGTTTTATATCTTGGAAACTGCAGAAGCATTTGAGATAGTGTAAGAGAAAATATCTTAACATTTCTAGTCAATTTGTTTTGGCCCAGGAAGTTTGGTAGGTCTCTCAAATCTGTCAGAACTTTATGGATTTACCCTAATCTTGCTCTACTATGGGTCTTTTCATGTATTCTCATCCCTAAAGTTTAGTTGACATTGTAAATCTCCTCTTCTTTTATCTGCCTTTGCCATTTTCTCTATTGCTTTTTCTTTCAGAGTATACCAGCTCGAAATCCTTCTGCTTTTTCCCCTCTCTATCTGAAGACTGACAGGAAACAATGACTAGGCTGTCTTTTGCCAGAGGGCTCAATATAAAACAAATAAAAGTAGACATCACATTACTTTTATAAAATGCCAGCAATAAAAGCTTTCCTTATATTTAACACTCAATAAAAGGAGAATGATTTTGGTACAACTCTATACACAAGAAAAAACAAACTGTCTTAGAGCACAAAGTACATAATATCTTCCAATGATCCTATTATTACATTATATATTTGGTTAAGATACGAATGAGTATGTGTGGAAGACTGACCTCTGTTTTATTACCTATGTTTAATTTGTTTTTTGGTGTATTTGGAAATTCATGAACCCTCTAAGGGGAAGAGTTTGCAGAGATTCTATAATAGAAGGAAGCCATACTCAGGTTTTCCTCATTTTCATTCATCCTCTAAATATTGGAGTTCCCTGTGGATCAGCCCTCCACTCGCTTCTTTTCATTTTACACTCTCTCCCCAGGTGATCTCATCCAGTTCTGTAGGTTAAATGAAATCTGTCAACTTCAGGCCCTGGCAAGATAGAATCTGAAAACCCTCCCGCTTCAAACCTCCAGAAATACTGGACAGAATGTAAAAAATTCACTTTAAATATATGAACTGAGGTTCTAAGAGATAACGCCAGAAATGAAGAGGAAATGGAACAGCAGTTGCCTTCAAGTAAAATTATCAAAAACCCAGTAGGAGACCTAAAAAGAAAGCCTCAAACATACAAATGAAAACACGGCAGATTAATGAAAGATATCAACACATCCACAATCATATAGGGAAATATTAATGCACCTCTCTATGTCGCTGATAGATCAAGCCAACAAAAATTAGTACAGATACAAAAGCTTGAGCACATGATTAACAAGCTTTGCGCATACATAATTCCATACCTAACAATTCGAAAATACATGTTTTTAAGTGAGTAATTAATTTTTTAATAAGAATTGACAGCACACTAGCTTAAACCATTTCCATGAATACTGAATGGATTATTTGACATGAACCAAATTATGTTGTCACCATGCAATAAAAATGAAATGCAATTTTTAAAAGGTGGGGGAAGATCCTCACATGCTGAAAATGCCATCACACTGTGAACTACACTAAAGGAGAAATCATAATGGAAATAATAAAATATTTAGAAGTGGAAGATAGTATATATTAAGAATAGTAGGATAGACAGAAGTTTCTGGTAGTGAGACAGATGAGAATTATTGACACCTACTGCTACAAAACACTTTTACATGTTTGGAAGAAAATATTGAAAATAAAATAACATTTTAAATAAAAGCCTGAGATTGCAAAAAATGAAAGAAAAAATATGAGGCAAAGTACAAAGGCAGAACATCGGTCCAGGGAAGTAAATAAATATTGAAATCATCAGCTATCTTAAGAGTATATATATATATATATATATATACACACACACACACGTGCGTGCACACATACACACATACATATGTATGATCCCCAATTATATAAAGGCCTACTACCTGGTTGGAGACCATATCAGGTAAAATTGATATTTGGATGGAATATTCTCTCAGAGAAAAGGTAAGATGGAAAATTAATAAGATAAAGTCCAGAGGAAGACAGCAAGGTAAGTTCACCTATGTAGGCCGAACTCTCCACAGAGGCTTAAATAAACAAACACATAAATAAATAAACTAAAGGTTTCCCCTAGACTCCATAGCAAATGGTAAGACCAGTTAAAAATTTTTTAGGCCTAAATCTTTGATATCTACTTAATCTAAAATCCACAAGCTAATAAGTGTAATAAAAGCATTTAAGGCTATACATTCTCCAAAAAGTGTCAATTTAACAACATCATACAAATGTTGATATGTAGCACTTTCATTTCTGTTCTGTACTATTTCTTAATTTCTGTTTAAATTGTGTGTAAGCATTTCTTAATTTTCAAACATAAGTGAACATAAGTTTCTTATTACCATTTTACTATTTATTTCAAATTCAATTGCACTGTCATCATAAAATGTATAATAGTAATTCTTTAAAATTATTATCTAAAACAAGGTCAATTTCATAAATGAGTTCTATATGTGTTTAAATGTGTATCCACCAATTATTTGCACAGCATGCTATAATATATCATGACCAAGAGGGTTTATCATGGAATACAGTGTTGGTTTAACATGAGAAAATTGTTCAAGGTACTCCAAAATTTGTCTAAAGAAAAGAAATAAAAATAATTTGTTTAGGAAGTTCATAAGAAACATTTAATAAACTTCAGCATCTACTTATGGTTCATAAAATATCACTCAGAAAAATAAAATGAAAGTTCTGTAATTTGATAAAGGTCATGTTATAAAAACCTACTGCATACATATTTAATGAAGAAACATTACATGAATTTCTTTTATTTTTAGGCAGAATGTCTGATATCATCTTAACTGAATTTTTCCAAAACACATCCTGAATCTGTTTACTTCTATCTACCTCCACACCTACTGCCCAAGATAAGCCTTCTCCATCTCTCATATAAACTTCTGGAATGACCTCATAACCAGTCTGTTTTTCTCCATGCAATTCACTTTTCATGTAGATCAAGAATAATTTGCTTTATTTTTTTCAGCTTTGTAGAGGTATTACTGACAAATAAAATTGGAAGATATTTAAAGTGTACATCATGATGTCTTGATATACGTACACATTGTGAAAGGATTTCTCCCACCTAGTTAATTAACACATCCATCTCTTCACATACTTAATTTTATTGATTTTATTTTATGTGTGTGAGAATATTTAAGTTCTATCTCTTAGCAATTTTCAATTATAAAATACAGTGTTATCAACTATAGTCATCCTATTATATATTAGATCCTCAGACCTTATTCATCTTATTGCTGAAAGTTTCTACCTTTTTACCAACATCTCTCTATTTCCCCCACCCCCCCCAACCCCTGGCAACCACTTTTCTACTCTCTCTATGAGTTAGACTATTTTTAGATTCCACATGTTAGTGATACCATGCAGTATATATCTGGCTTATTTCACTTAGCCTAATGCCCTCAATGTTCTTTCATGTTGTCACAAATGGCAGGATTTTCTTCTTTCTTGTGGCTGATGTTGAGCAGAGAAATTTGCTTGAGATGTGGCTGATATATTCCTGTTTGTTCGTGTGTGTGTGTGTGTGTGTGTCTCACATCTTTATTGGATTCATCCATTGATGGACACTTAGGTTGTTTCCATATCTTGGCTATGGTGAATAATTCTGCAATGAACATGGGGGTACAGATATCTTTTCGAAATCCTGTTTTCATTTCCTTTGGATATATACCAGAAGTGAGATTGCTAGATCGTATGATAGCTGTATTTTTAATTTTTTGAGGAGCCTCCATACTGTTCTCCACAGTGGCTGCACCAATTTCCATTCCACCAACAGTCACAAAGTTTCCCTTTTCTCCACACCCTTGACAACATTTGCTTTCTCTTGTCTTTTTTTTTTTTAACATCTTTATTAGAGTATAATTGCTTTACAATGGTGTGTCAGTTTCTGCTTTATAACAAAGTGAGTTATACATATACATATGTCCCCATATCTCTTCCCTCTTGCATCTCCCTTCCTCCCACCCTCCCTATCCCACTTGATGACAGCCATCCTAACAGGTGTGAGGTGATATCTCGTTGTGGTTTTCATTTGCATTTGCCTGACTAGAGATGTTGGGCAGAGTAATTTGCTTGAGATGTAAATCAGACCATGAAGTATCTCTGCTCAAAATCTTTCAATGTCTTCCTTATGACGTTTAATAAAAGCAGAACATCTGACTATTGCCTACAAAGTCCTGTAGGATCTGCCCTTGGCCTGACTCTCAGGCTGCATCTCTGACACGATCCTCCATGTTTACTAAACATCAGTCACACCGGCCTTCTCTCAGTTCCTTGGCTGCTCCAACCTTGCTCCTCCTTCAGGACCCTAACATTTCCTGCTCTCTTTGCCTAGAATGCTCAGGTCTTTGCTCAAATGTCACCTTCTTGGACAAAGCATCTCTGAGCACCCTCATAAATACCACTCCCACCCAATCACTCTCTCTCTCATTTCCTTCTTTCACTTCCCTCAAAGCTAATACCTAATCATTATTCAAAATCACATCATTTATCAAGTTGTCTGCTCATTTATTGCCCATTTCTCCCACGAGCAGGTAGGCTTTTTGAGAGCAGGACATTTGTCTCTCTTGTTCATTGCTGAGTCCCCTGCACCTCAAACATTGCCTGGCATACAAGGGAACCCAGCAAATATCTTTGAATGAATTAAATGAATCTAAAATAGTGCTATCCAAAGTGTAGACAACCAACCACAAAGTGTTTGTTACTGGTCTGCAATGAAAAAATACAGAAATTGAGAGTAAGCGTTTAGAAACTTTGATAGAAATCTAACACGTGCTCATTCTTTTTCCAGTACTTTATCTTTATTCTCTTTTACAAAACTATTGATTTGTATCAAATGAGAAATTTTAAACATCATCCTTCATCACAGATAGTTTGAGAATGCTAGTCTAAACAAGGACTAGGGTAGAAAGCAGCTTTCTCCATCTGTTTTCGCATTATTGCATTTATTTAATATCCAATAAAATGTTGAGTGCCGAATGTACGGCAGGCCCTGGGCTAGTGCTGGGGATCAGAGATGAAGACATACACCCAGTTCTTAAGAGTCTCAGAGTCTCTTGAGGGAAACAAATCCATTATGGTTACAAAGCAGTAGGACAGAATTGTGTACCAGGAGCCATGGCAGAGAGCGGAAGGAGTACTTCCCGCTCCTTACGAGGATTAGGAGAGACCTTCCAGGAGGGATGATACTTAAAGGAGAAGAAAGTCACCAAATGAATGAGGGAAGCGAGATTCTGGGCAGTGAAGAAGCAGATGGAGCATCATGAGAACGCAGTGCGCTCACAAAATGCAAGTAGCTATGTGGGACTGGAATCCCTAGCACATGAGAGTGAGGTGGCAGGTAAGGCTAGAGAAAGCCTGTGGTACTTGGTTTCATGGTGCAAATATTTGCTGCCCTATCAGTCTTTCTGTACAGAAGGATCATAATTCTTCCCACATTGACCAAGTCAAGTTTGGCCTCTGAAATGAGGGAAAGTAACACGAACCACTTCTGAGCAGATGCTTTGAAAGCCAACATGGCTTTACCCCAGCCTCTCCCCCTCCGCCAAGATCCTGCCACATCCCAGATAGGAGTTGTCTGTCAGCTGGGGTCTTGGAATGGTGACTTCGAAAGCAAAGCTGCAGCCGATCATAAATGAACATGAAATGAGAGTGGGAAATAAACCATGGATGTTGTAAGCCACTGAAATTTACCACCATGGGGACAGCCTAAGCTGATTGGTCCCAGAGCCCAGTGCATAGCCCACCCTGGCAGATGGAAGGAGACTCACAGAGCAGGAATGTCACACCCATGTACATACATCAACCCCAAGCGCCAGTTGCTGACCCCCACACCACACAGCCTGTGAAGTAGCGGCCAGGTTCCTCAACTGACAGCCTCATGTTGAGTGGAGAATTAGAAAAGCACTGACCTCTAGGATTTTATAGGGTGCCCTGCTGTGTCATGCCAGGGCAGACTAGGAGAATGCCATTCGTCAGCTGTGTCATTCAGAATGAATCTTAAAGCACGCCATTGGGGATGAGATTATTACTGAGAAAATGAAAGTCAACATATTGTAAAACAAAAAAACAAAAAACACCTGTTTTGCAGTTCCAAATCTTTACCAGATAAAACTCAAGCCAATATGTTGGCAAAATCAATGAAGGAAAACCATGTTCTGAAAGATTAGTGGTGGACCAAGGGGAAGTCTTGGGAAACCTTAATCTGAGGATTTCTGGATGGCATGCAAAACTTCATGTCATTTCCCCACATCTCTGGAAATGAGGACTGTGTTGGTTTCCTAATCAACAATTAACAATTGTCAAAGATTTCAATACCCAGACCCACAGATGCACCAGTTACCATATCCTGCTGAGTATTAACCCTTTGAGTATCAGTGTCCCTGCAGACATCTCTGAAAGGGACACTGGTGTGGGAGGGAAAGAAACCTGGCCAAGTGAACAATGTGGCTCAGTGACTCTCCAGACCCTCTAGGAATCCTTGGGATATGTGTACCCTGCCTGCATTCTTTCCTCAGGGCAAGTACATAGTGCAAGAGAATGTTTGTGGTTACTCAATTCATGGGATTCTCTTTAATGCACAATTTATTTTTATAAGTATATAATACTGTGTATTATGTTATGTTACATTAATTTCATATATATGTATATAAATTGTATGTATACAATATATATTATATATAAGATATATATGTACATTATTTATCTATATGTATATTATAGGTATACTTTTTTTAACATCTTTATTGGAGTATAATTGCTTTACAAGAGTGTGTTAGTTTCTGCTGTATAACAAAGTGAGTCAGCTATACGTATACATATATTCCCATATCCCTTCCCTCTTCCGTCTCCCTCCCACCCTCCCTATCCCAACCCCCTAGGTGGTCACAAAGCACTGAGCTGGTCTCCCTGTGCTATGCGGCTGCTTCCCACTAGTATAGGTATACTTTTGTAGATTAAGAGAATAACAATTTTAAACAGGACCCTAAAGCTGTGTTATAAAACTCCGATTGGCAGTATTAGTGATGTAATAAAATCCAGTCCCTCATACTCCAAAGGCTTTTTTTCCAGAAATTCAATTGTCATTCAAAAATGGTAGCATCTTAATACCTAAAGATTGTGTGTTTCTAGATTCTCCTATTCTTTCTATTCCTTCCCTGCACTAACTCCTGCATTTCTGTTACTGTCAGAAGGTAAACTACCTCTCCGAGCTGGGAAGTAACAAGGATCTCACAAGTTTTAAGTTGAAAGCAGAAAGATAACATCCCAGCCACATGGAGGGAAAACCAATTAACATAAGGGAATGAGTGTAATTGGGTTACACAGACACTGTGTTTATCAATTTCATCACTGAATAAATTTTTAATGTAAACTATTATTTGTACACAGGAGACAAGACCATTACCTCTAACAAGACCAAGAATCCCACTTGTGCCCAGAATCTTGAGCCATATGACTGGAACCACTTAGAACCAGAGCCAAGATATGTGCTCTAATACACAAACAATTAAGTTCTTAATAGTTATTTTGTTAGCATTAGTGGTGATCAATGTTCAGTGGGAGGGTAAGTTTGTTGATAATAATCATCATCCCTGTTCAAGTGAAACTGTCATTTGCATCAAATAAAAATGTATTTGTATCCATTTTAGGATATTGGAATTAATATTGTTTTTTACCATTGTCTTCAAATATTTTTAAATAATATCTAGGTTAAATTTCATAAATCACAAGCCAGGGGCAATAATTCTTTCCTGTGTCTTTTTGGTATGTTCTGTTAAAAAAAAAAAAAGAGAGAGGGGAGAAGGAGTGAAGAAAAGAGAAGAGACGAGAAAGAAAGGGAACGAAGTGAAGAGAAGTAATTCAGGTATTTTCATTGATAAAGTCCATACTTTTGTCTCTCTGCCCATCTCAGTGACACCACAGTGTCAGTCAACATTTCCTGAGTTTAGGGCAGCCATCTGGTAGGAAGGAGGAGTAGGGGAATTGTCTTGAAGCTGTGTTTACAGTGTAAACACACTGTTTCTCCTTAGGTCTTATGATCACTGGGATGGATGGGATCATAGTGGGTTTTAACGCCCCTCTCCCAGCTAGCCTTGACACTGCTCTGCCTGCATTCAGATACCCTGCACGTCTGCCACACATCATGCACTATCCATCCTAGTTTCTGGGACGACAACAGTGAACAAGGACGTTATTACTCTTCCAATGAGCTAACAGGAGATGTGGGAAAATTAGCAAGTAATTACAATAGAATGTGAGGAGGGACTGTGACAATGGTAGACCAATAGAAGAGGTACCTAAACCAGCCTGGGGTAGGGGATGGGAGTGATCAAGGAACTTCTCTCTAAACCGAGATCTGAAGAAGAAGGAAGGGTTAGTCTGCCAGAGAGGCGGAAATAAAAAATGATATTCCGGGTTTGAAGGGACAAAGCCAGGAGGAAGAGCAAGAAGGTGGCATGGCAAGTTTGCTTGTAGCAATCATCGCAATTCAGATCCTCATGTATCACACCACAGGTGCCTTCCCCATCATAAGGGAGACTGTGTGCTTGGTGACAATACCTGGAAGTGGAAGACCCATTCCTCTGCATTAGAGGAGACCCAGTTCCTGTCTTTGTACCTGGAAAGTATCACAGGATTAGAGAAGGGCAGCTCTAAAGCTCCCGGGGGTACTGTCCCAGAAAGACCAGGACTTTCAAGTCAGAATCTAGTGTTGCCATTTACTAGCTGTGTGACCATGAGCAAGCTACTCAGTCCCTCTGGCTTCAGCTTCTTAAACAGCAAGATAGCACCTCCCGGGGTTATACTGAGGATTAAATGAGAATGTGCACATAAACACAGTGCCCTTTCTCTTAGTAGGTGCTCAATAATTGTTCCTTCCTCATCTTACCTCTTCCATCTTCAGTGCAAATGACCTGAGAGCAAATGTTTAGCTCCCCATCCCCCTACACACACACACGCACGCACACACACACCCCCCCCACACACACTCACCCCCAGCTCAGTTTCTATCCGAGAGTCTCTAAATAATCCCTCCAGTGCTGCTCGCAGTCATTTCTACTGGAACCACAGGTGCAGGAATGTGAAAAGCACCTTGGCTGTTTCTGAATCACCTTTCTCTGTGGAGAGTCCCAATGCAGGAAGTGTGCATGCGGGGTCAGGCACAGACCCTGCCAGGAGATGCAGTCAGGCCTGTCTACACTGCAGCTGCCTCTCTAATCTCCACTAAAAGAGGAAATCTTCAAAGCAACATGCTCACACTTGTGATTCTGTTTTGGTGTTGTTGAAATGGAAGTCATTTGCAAAGTTCTCCAATCTAAAAACATCTAAGCAAATTGATCAAGCTTACAAATCTAAAGAACATTTATGCAGTTGCATTCTAAAAATCTGAGCTTTCAAACACATTAAAATCAACTGGTCCCAGAGGCGGTTTCACCAACCCCTCCTTGACATAAATTATATATGCTCTGCTCCTTCAAAGTCTCTTTAGCTTTGGCACAATATTTCTTTCCGTTAAAAATGCAACAGATCAGAAGAGAGTTGGAAATATCATCTGAGGCTATATAAAACAAAAGAGATGCTGCTAAAGAAATAAAAGTGCACTCAACTAAAAGACAGAATGTAAACCTTCAGAGAATGAGCTAGGACAACCTTATGAATCTCACCAGGAAACCAAATAATAAGCAAGGGAAGTTAATAATGAATGAACAAATAGACTGGAATTGGATACTCTAAACCTTACAGAAGCAAAGCCCTCCTCCTATCTGTTCTGACTTAGCTCTATTTCTCATTTATTGAAATCAAGGGCAGTCTGTATCCTGGGCTGACCCTCAAAAATATATGGTCTTCAGAAATTCCACTCTATGAGATGTTAAGACACATGACTCAGTACATAGAGGTTAGATTTTAATAAAGTAAAAATTAAGAGTTTATCCAAAAGCACACTTGAGTTTAGTACTTGACCTTTCCTACAGCAGAATGACATCCCAGAGGCCAGAGCAGAATGGAGTATAATCTCCACCAAGAAAGAGTGAATTCGATCACCTGCTATTTGTACCGAAATTTTTAATTATTATAGTTTCTGCTGCTGACACCCTATGCCTTCTGGCAACTGATCACCCACCTATGTTTGGGGAAATTTGGATAGAACATCATTCTGCCGGGGATGGGTAAATAGCATCCATTATAATAACTCCTTTGTAAATCATTCTTGGAAAAGCCCACCACCAATCCTTCGAAGTGTATAAAGCATTTATAATTATCCTTATTATCAGATGAAGAAAATTGAATCTCAGAGGTTAAGGAACTTGCTGAAGGCCATGCCCCTTAATCTAGTAAGTGACAGAATTAGAACTTGAACCCTGATCTTTGACCCCAAACCTTTGGACCTTGTCCTTACAGTGGCAACTCCCCAACACTGTACACTTTTCCTTCATTTAAACCTAATTAGGCAATTGGATATAGCTTGAATAAAAATGTATGTCAAATAAATTAAGCCTCTGTTCACTAAAATTCAGAGTGCAGGCACTGCACACTGCCATTAACAGCACATTAGTATAAAACATTTCAACCTATACTACTTTCCAATATGTTATGTGGGTATAACATATTAGTATCCCAGTTTTGTAAACTGGACAACTGAGACTTAGAGTTCATCTTCTCCAAGTCACACAGCTAGTATGCAGCAGGTACAGGACCAGACCCAGGATTCCCGACTCCCCACCATGCTTCCTTTTCCAAGTGCCCCTGCTAGACTCTCTACAGCAGCACAGAGTTCAGGAACTAGCTCCTCTGTTTACAATGGCCACCTCATAATGCTCAAATTATATTCTGGAGAACTGAGCTCTCCCTCGAATCAGGACAATATGTGCAGAGTCCTCTGGCTGGATCAGAAACCTGACTCAAGATCAGGGTGTCCTGGAACAACTGAACCATAATTGCTGACTGCTACTCTCTTGCCTGTCCTAAATTTGTGATCTACTGTCTGTTCTGGTGGATGATACTTGTCATCTCTTTCATGGCTGCCCTGCTGTCTCCTGTGTCCCTTAAGATATGCTTTCTCCTAAATATGTGCATTTCCTGCTCTGTTTCCTAACTTGCTCCTCAACTTTAAGCCCCCACATTAACTCCTCATTCTCTCAGTCTCAGCATCTCTACCAGGGCTGCAGAGATGCTGGCACCTGGCTCCTAGCAACTCCTGCTCTTTCTTCTATATAACAGAAGAGCAAAAAGAAAGAACCAAGTCTGCAGATATCTTGGCCTGGGCAGCTGAGTTTCCTTCAGGCTTTTCCCCCAATTAAACAGAGTTAATTTTCCCTTTAGCTCTCAGGAAACCTGAAACATCCCTCCTTCGATACCTAAAGTTGATATTTATTGCCATCGAATAACAAACAAGTTCACCTACAGAAGTTCAGCAAAATTGCCTTAATGAATACTCAGCAATATAAAACTTTTGTAAACAGTCTCAGGAAGAGTTTCTTCCCAGATTGATAATATATTCCTCAAGGTACAGACCAGAACATTTCAGACAAAATTTCTACAAGATTTAGGACAGCAACTTGACAACACCATTCTACAAATCTGTGACACTTTCTATTTATTCTTTCTCATCTTTATCTGGAATGCATACTATGAGACAACTGTTGACTTTTTTTTTTTTGGTTTTGGTTCAGTTTCCATGACAACTACCCTATAGACTGCTTTCACCTTCCAAATACTCACTTAAAAATGGTAGCATGTCTTTTCTCTATTTACCAATACCCAATAAGATTTTTAACAAAAAATATTCTACATTCTTTCCTCTATCCTGTCTAGGTCATATGGTAGCCCATATTATTCCTAAACTATCAAATTCCACTACGAAATACTGTGATTCTTCTACTCCCCATGGAATCTTTGATTTTAAATTCTCCTACTGGAAAAAAGCACACAAAACATGATAATGCAGTAGGAGCACAAATTCATGGAAGAAGTTAAGGGTGGATATAAAAATCAAAATAAAACAACTTTGTTTATTTTCTCACAAAGTTTCCAAGTCTTTTCTTCCAAATCCCTGAAACTTTTTCCTTCTATCTAAAAGACTTATTTAAAGTTCAATCTTCCAAAAGTTCCCATGGATGTTAATCCACAAAGATTGATTAGAAAGTCATGGTTTGCTTCCCATTTACTTGTAAATAAGATTTCAAGAATTCCTTTGCACTCCATACTCCCTATTGAGAAACTCACCTTCAACAGCTGGCAAAGGGCTTCATTATGAAAATGAAAGATCTCCCTTTATTTAAATGAAATGAGTGTCAAGGACCTAACCATTTTCATTTTCTCCAAAGTGATGTTTGGGGAAAATTTTAATAGAAAAAAAGTTTTAATATAAATCAAAAAGGTATAATTTTTCATAAACCTTAAAAATGGGTCTTTCAAATAAAACCCAGTTGGGTAAAAATTCAGTGAAATTCATATCCTCATACATTACTGGTGCCAGGATAAAAATTTTTCTAAGCACTTTTCATATACTAACACACTTCATCCTCACAAATCTATAAAATCATACAGATGAGGAAACTGAGGTGAGGTTAATTAATGTACCTAATGTACGTTTAACCATGATGATGCTATAGCACTTCCTTTAGTAAAGTCATTTGACAAAATAAATCAAGAGGAATAAAAATATCCATGCAAATCAAAACAACTAAATAAATGGAGAGATGTTCCATGTTCATGGATAAGAATACTCAATATTGTCCAGATGTTAGTTCTTCCCAACTTAATCTATAGATTCAATGCAACCCAAATCAAAATCCTAGCATTTTGTGGATATTGACAAATACTTCTCAGTCTGTATAGAGAAGCAAACAATCCATAATAGCCAATTCAATATTGAAGGAGAAGAATGAAGTCAGTTGATCAACACCACCCAAATTCAAGACTTACTACAAAACTAAATAATCAAAGCAGAGTGATACTGGTGAAAGAATAGGCAAATAGATCAATGGAACAGAACAGATGGCCCAAAATTAGACCCAAAGAAATATAGTCAACTGATTTTTGACAAAGGAGCAAAGGCAATACAATGAAGCAAAAACAGTCTTTTCAACAAATGGTACTCGAACAACTGGACATCCACATGTCAAGAAAAAAAAAAGTAATCTACATACAGACCTTAAACCCTTCACAAAAATTAACTCAAAGTAGATTATAGACATAACTGTAAAATGCAAAATTATAAAATTTCTAGAACATAGGAGAGAACCTAGTTGACCTTGTGCATGGTGACAACTTTTTAGGTACAACACTCAAGGCATGATACTTAAAGAAATAATGGATAAACTGGACTACATTAAAATTTAAAACTTCTGTTCTGTGAAAGATAATATCAAGAGAAAGAGGGGAGAGCAAAAAAAAGAGAGAGAATGAGAAGACGAGTCACAAACTAGAGAAAATATTTGCAAAAGAAACATCTGATAAAGGACTGTTATCCAAAATAAACAAAGAACTCTTAAAATTCAACAATTAAAAACAAGCAAACAACCCCATTAAAAAATGGGCCACAGACCTGAACAAACCCCTTACAAAAGAAGATATATAGATGGCAAATAAGCATATGAAAAGAAGTTCTTCATCATATGTAATCAGGGAAATGCAAATTAAAATAACTGAAATACTTCTACACATCTATTAAAATGTTCAAAATCTGGAATACTGACAACACCAAATGCTGTTGAGATTTGGAGACAACAAGAACTCTCATTCATTGCTGGTGGGAATGAAATATAGTCACATCGGAAGGCAGTTTGGCAGTTTCTTACAAAAGTAAACATACTCCTGAGGACCGGGCAGGGGGAAGGGTAAGCTGGGACAAAGTGAGAGAGTGGCATGGACATATATACACTACCAAATGTAAAACCGATAGCTAGTGAGAAGCAGCCGCATAGCACAAGGAGATCAGCTCGGTGCTTTGTGACCACATAGAGGGGTGGGATAGGGAGGGTGGGAGGGAGGGAGATGCAAGAGGGAAGAGATATGGGGATATATGTATATGTATAGCTGATTCACTTTGTTGTAAAGCAGAAACTAACACACCATTGTAAAGAACTTATACTCCAATAAAGATGTTAAAAAAATTAAAAAATTTTTAAAAATAAAATAAAATTCACCAGGAAGTGTTCAGCAGAGGAAAAAAAAAATTTAACATACTCTTACCATACAATCCAGCAATCACACTTCTTGGTATTTATCCAATGGAGTCGAAATTTTATGTCCACTTGAAAGCAACCATGATGTCCTTCCGTAGGTGAATGAATAAATAAACTGTGGTACATCTAGACAATGCAATATTATTTTAGTGCTAAAAAGAAATAACATGTCAAGACATGGAACAGCACAGTGAAACCTTAAGTGCATATTACTAAGTGAAAGAAGCCAATCAGGAAAGGCTATACACTGCATGATTCCAACTACATGAGATTCTGGAAAAGGCGAAACTATAGAGACAATCAAAGATCTGTGTTGGCCATATGGTCACCTTATCTTTGATAAAGGAGGCAAGAATATACAATGGAGAAAAGACAGCCTCTTCAGTAAGTGGTGCTGGGAAAACTGGACAGCTCCAGGGAGAAGAATGAAATTAGAACACTCCCTAACACCATACCTGAAAACAAACTCAAAATGGATTAAAGACCTAAATGTAAGGCCAGACACCATCAAACTCTTAGAGGAAAACAGAGGCAGAACACTCTATGACATAAATCACAGCAAGATCCTTTTTGACCCAACTCCTAGAGAAAGGGAAATAAAAAAACAAAAACAAAACAGATGGGACCTAATGAAACTTAAAAGCTTTTGCACAGCAAAGGAAACCATAAACAAGACCAAAAGACAACCCTCAGAATGGGAGAAAATATTTGCAAATGAAGCAACTGACAAAGGATTAATCTCCAAAATTTACAAGCAGCTCATGCAGCTCAATATCAAAAAAACAAACAACCTAATCCAAAAATGGGCAGAAGACCTAAATAGACATTTCTCCAAAGAAGATATACAGATTGCCAACAAACACATGAAAGAATGCTCAACATCATTAATCATTAGAGAAATGCAAATCAAAACTACAATACGATATCATCTCACACCGGTCAGAATGGCCATCATCAAAAAATCTAGAAACAATAAATGCTGGAGAGGGTGTGGAGAAAAGGGAACCCTCATACACTGTTGGTGGGAATGTAAATTAATACAGCCACTATGGAGAACAGTATGGAGGGTCCTTAAAAAACTAAAAGTAGAACTATCATACAACCCAGCAATCCCACTACTGGGCATATACCCTGAGAAAACCATAATTCAGAAAGAGTCATGTACCCCTATGTTCATTGCAGCTCTATTTACAATAGCCAGGACATGGAAGCAACCTAAGTGTCCATCGACAGATGAATGGATAAAGAAGATGTGGCACATATATACAATGGAATATTACTCAGCCATAAAAAGAAATGAAATTGAGTTATTTGTAGTGAGGTGGATGGACCTAGCGTCTGTCATACAGAGTGAAGTAAGTCAGAAAGAGAAAAACAAATACCGTATGCTAACACATATATATGGAATCTAAAAAAAAAAATGGTCATGAAGAACCTAGGGGCAAGATGGGAATAAAGACACAGACGTACTAGAGAATGGACTTGAGGACACGGGGAGGGGGAAGTGTAAGCTGGAAAAAAGTGAGAGAGTGGTAGTGTATCTATGGATATAGATACACTACCAATGTAAAATAGATAGCTAGTGGGAAGCAGTCACATAGCACAGGGAGATCAGCTCGGTGCTTTTTGACCAGCTAGAAGGGTGGGATAGGGAGTGGGAGAGGGAGGGAGACACAAGAGGGAAAAGATATGGGGATATATGTATATGTATAACTCATTCACTTTGTTATAAAGGAGAAACTAACACACCATTGTAAAGCAATTGTATTCCAATAAAAACGTTAAAAAAAAAAAAAGATCAGTGTTGGCCAGGGGTTAGGGAAGTAGAGGGTGATGAATAGGCAGAGCACAGAGGATTTTTAGGGTAGTGTAAATGCTCTATACATTATTGTAATGATGGCTGTATGTCATACATTTCTCCAAACCCATAAAATATATAACACCAAAAGTGAACAGTAATATAAACTGGAAACTTTGGGTGTTAATGATGTGTCAACATAGGTTCATCAACTGTAAAAAATATACCACTTTGGTGTGGGATGTTGATTGTAGGCAAAGCTGTGAAGGGACAAGGGATATATATATATCCCTTGTATCTGTACTTTTTGTTCAATATTGCTGAGAACCTAAAACTCTCCAAATGAAATAAATTTTATTAATTAAAATATTTTAAGAAAATTTTGAAAATATAGAAAATCATAAAGATCATATGGTAGTTCTATTTTTTTTAAGGAACATCCATACTGTTTTCCACATTGTTTGCATCAATTTACATTCCCACCAACAGTGTTTTAGGGTTCCCTTTTCTCCACATCCTGGCCAACATTTGTTATTTATAGACTTTTTTTATGATAGCCATTCTGACATGTGTGAGGTGATATACCACTGTGGGTTTTTTTTTTTTTCTTTATAAATGTATTTATTTATTTTTGGCTGTGTTGGGTCTTCGTTTCTGTGCGAGGGCTTTCTCCAGTTGCGGCGAGCGGGGGCCACTCTTCATCGCGGTGCGCGGGCCTCTCACTGTCGCAGCCTCTCCCGTTGCAGAGCACAGGCTCAAGACGCGCAGGCTCAGTAGTTGTGGCTCACGGGCCTAGCCGCTCCGCGGCATGTGGGATCTTCCCGGACCGGGGCACGAACCCGTGTGCCCTGCATTGGCAGGCAGATTCTTAACCACTGCGCCACCAGGGAA
This sequence comes from Balaenoptera acutorostrata, assembly GCF_949987535.1. Classification (NCBI taxonomy): domain Eukaryota; kingdom Metazoa; phylum Chordata; class Mammalia; order Artiodactyla; family Balaenopteridae; genus Balaenoptera; species Balaenoptera acutorostrata. The sequence goes on from NC_080076.1 coordinate 56,932,280, forward strand.
GCCCACCACTGTGGTTTTGATTTGCATTTCTCTGATGATTAGTGATGCTGAGCATCTTTTCATGTGCCTGCTGGTCATCTGTATATCCTCCTTGGAAAAATGTCTATTCAGGTTTTCTGTGCCTTTTTCAAACAGGTTGTTTGTTTTTTTTTAATTGAGTTGTATGAGCTGTTTATATATTTTGAATATTAACCCATTATTGGTCATATCATTTGCAAATATTTTCTCCCATTCAGTAGGTTGTGTTTTTGTTTTGTCAATTGAATCACTATGTTGTACACCTGAAATTAATATAATATAGTAAATCAACTATACTTCAATTTTAAAAAGTGAAAAAAGAAGAGAAAAGCATGAAGAAAATAAAAATCACGTGTAACTTCATTACCCAGAGAAATCAGTCTCTCTCTCTCTGTCTTTGTCTCTGTATCTCTCTCTATCTCTCTGTGTGTATATGTGTCTCTCTCTGTGTGTGTACAGCCTTGTACAACTTTTTCTATGCAAACATACATATTTTTTCACAAAATTGGAATCATGCTCTCCATTCTGTTTTGTATTTACCTTTAAAATATATTTTAAACATTTCCCCCATGACATTAAGCATTCTATTATAATATGCCTTTTAATGGATAAACTCAGCTTGCCTGAAAATGAAGGAAAAGAACCTGAAAAGGCATTAGCGTCAAATAAAGATTTTGTTCAATTTAGAAGTAACCAGAACATGTTTATGGGTCAAGGAGAAAAACTCCATTGGGTGACCGAAGAGGACTATTTATTGAATGAACTGAAGGTGGATATGGGAGGAGAAGGCAGAGAGAGCTAGGTTATAGGACAGTGGGATTTAGCCTTGGGAAGCAGCAAGCATATTTTCATATGGAAACAGATGTACTTTGAGTTGCATAGTTGGGGAGATGACGAAGAGATTGCTGGCTGCCTTTGATATTTGCAGTAAACTAAAGGTGTAGTCATCTTTTAACATATAGGAAAAAGTGAAGTTAATTTCAACTGATAGTTGAAAGCTGTCATTTTTCCTGACAGCAAAGGACTAGGAAATTAAAAAGGAGATGAAGCCATCATAAATAGGTGCATATTGTATTACTTAACGTGAACTTAGAGCACATGGAAATATAAATAACTCCATAGATATTGCTGAGATCTAATGGCCACACAGATTTTATCCGAATAAATTATTTGAATCTGCTTGGTCCTTCTGTTCTCACACTGCAGGTTCGTTAAATACTCTTTAAAATCTACCAAAAGGAGCCCTTTATTGGCTGGTATGGTTGTGGGGAAGAAGAGATAAATGTATCTTATCCTTGTGTAACTTTGCATTTTTATTTTCTTCATAGACGTGTGACACTCTGGCCTCTTACCTCTAGATAGAGTAATAAAGCTCAGACTTTTCAAAGAAATTATGTTATTCAACTCAAAAATCCTAATTTCTTATTTCTAAACTCCATAGCAACAGACTTAAATACTAGCCGTTTAATCTTTGTTTTTTCAGTTTACTTGGTCTATAGAAATTACTAGTGAAACATTTCTGTATCTATATAATAAAAATATAAGCTGATAAGAAATAAATGATGAAAATGAGAATTTCCCACTCTTGTTTCTCTGTGATTTAAAATTTGTATGTTTGTTTTTGTTATATACGCAACAAAAGTATAAAAAAAAGTTCTATAGTCATGGTAGCAGAAGGTTTCCAGTACAATTTATTCAGTAAGTGTCGCCAAAGCCATCAATTATGCTCCATCCAGTGCTGACCTTGGAAATAGGAGACCCTTGTTCTATAATCAGTTCTTCCACAGCCGTGTGGTTTGGGGAAAGTCTTTTGTCTTTACTTGCTCTTTCTAAATAAAATGATTTAACTTGTTTATTTTTATGGTCCCATTCAAAGTCCTGAATTCCATATCTATATTTAAATTTGCATAGCAGGACATCAAAATAATTAATAATTATGGTGTAGATTAATAATTATGGTGTGGATTACATCAATGGGTGTAATGGAAAACAACCACTGAAATGAACCCTTAAGTGGCTTCAAGAATAAAATTGCCGCTGGCAGTGTTGGTATCTTACAAAGACAACCAGCAGGTTTAAAGGTCAGCTATGCAAAGTTGTTTATATTACAACTATGCTTCTATCAGATAATCTTCATATGATGCTACTGAATGTAAGTGAAAAATATCACATAGTACCCAGTAATCTTAGGAAATGGTCACAGTGTACTAAAGGAAATTAATGTAACAAGAGCAATTATTAGAGTCAAGCAGTGAGGTGGAGAAGCTTGAAATGACATTTTGAATTTAGAAATTCTATTTATAGTCACTGGAACTTTCCAAGATGGTTTAGTTTTGGGCTTACATGTTTTGGACATATTCTCAACTTCAAAGCAAATTTACCTGAAGAGCATTATGCGATTCTATTCATTCATTTGAGCTTACATAGTATGTGAGGGGAAATAACCTGATATTTTGGGGAGGAAACCCAAAGATAGTTTCCCCATATTCAGGAATAGCTGGATGTTTAACATACATGTAGTGACTTACTGCCAACATGATTCATTTCAAATAAACAATTAAGCAACTCCAATTAAGTAATTCTAGTATACAATCTATATTTTAATCTCTCAGTACTTCTATCTAGAATTTCTCTGGACAAATGCTGTTTCTGCTGTTAGTATGAAAACAGATGCCCCTTTTATTCCAGAAAGACAGTCTTGTAGAGAAAAGACTCTACAAATGATCTGTACAGATGATACAGATACAGTCTTTAATCAGATGATTAAAGACTTGTTTTCTAATATACCACTGTAATAAGGAAATTCATGTAATCAATCAGGGAAATATACTGGGAATTCTTACATCTGTTAAGGAACAGGGGACCAGCTGCATATTCTCCCAGATTACTTCATAAATACTTAATAACATATTATATCATCTGGCTATTTAGTTTACAACTAGTTGGTTTGTCACATCTGTCAGAACAAAGTGTCTTTGTCTTGTAAAAACTAAAAGCAAGGAGTCCACCGGAAATGAATGTTTTACCATTTTATAATTTTAGAGTGTAGGATAACAAGGAAAGCTCCTCTTTAGAAAAAAATGAAATAAGATGTACAGAATAATTTGCTTATCAAGTTATTATAATACATGCTTGCAGGAAATTCCATGACTAAATGGGTAAATAAATGAAAGCAACTAATTTTTGTTTCATTTTGTCAGTATAGCTGCTCTGGAGGGATTGCCCTCTAAGTAGTCGGCTTGTCAGGAAATAGAAATGGAGCAAGGATAGAAAGATTTACAGGCTTCCTGTCCATTTCCACATCAGAGAATGTGGGCCTTCTTGTTATTATTAATATTTGATCTCTGCAAACTGAGGAAATGTCTGGCCTCTTAATACCTTGCTGAAATGCCAGAAAAACTCACAAAGTCACTATCATTTGTCTCACAGACTCTCATTTGATTCTTTGGGTTAAAAAGCTCAGTGGAAGCAAAAGTCAGAACCTTCTACACTTCCTGGGATTTAAACCATTTAACAATCCACAGATTAAATTATTAAATAGTAATATAGGCAGGGTTCCCAGAGTAATGATGCATCTTTGTCACTCATTTAGTTTGTCCCATCCAGCTAAGTCTAACCAATTAGAAAACCCGGACTAAAACAATAGTAGGAAATTACTGTAAACTAACCAGATGGCTTCATATATTTTCCTGCATGGGTCCCAAATATTTTTCTAACCACTTGGTAAGGCCTGAGATAGGCTCTCCATTAGTCTCTACATGTTTCTCAACCATTTGGCTATCTGAGGATATACACATTAAAAAAAATTTGGTGCATATTGCCAAATAATTTCAGAAATATGGTACACATTTATACCCCTAAAGTAATAAATTTACAGCTTTAATTTTTTTCTCAAATTGTAGCTAAAAACTGGTGTTTTTTTTAGCTTACAGTTCATTGTGTATGAGGGTAAAAATATTTTTTGGTTTATTTATCAAACTTATTCTTTGTTAAATTTTTATTTCCTCCCTTATAAAATTTTATTAATCTCATTTTTCTATATAGTCATTGCCTTTTTTTAATTGGTTAATTAGAACTCAACATACTACGGAGGTTAGCATTTGTCATTGATGATGATTATAATGATGATTGCATTTTAGAGTTATTGGCCCTTTTTCTTTCATACATGTTAAAAATTTTTGTTCAGTATTTTGTCTGCATTTTAATTTTTGGTAAGGTATATTTAGAAAAGCAGTCTACTTTTTTATTGAAGTATAGTTGATATATAGCAATAGTATATAAGTTACAGGTGTACAATATAGTGTTTCACAATTTTTAAAGGTTATACTCTATTTATAGTTATTAGAAAATATTGGCTATATTGCCCTGTTGTACAATATATCCTTGTAGCTTATTTTATCCCTAATAGTTTGTACCTCTTAATCCTATATTGCCCCTTCCCTCTTCCTTTTCCCCACTGGTAACCACTAGTTTGTTCTCTATATCTGAGAGATTTTAACAAGTCTGCAAGATGATCCGTATGTTCACTGTAAAGCTCTTTGCTTATTTGTACCACAGTGCCCCCTCATTTAAAGGGCCTTCTCTTCTCTAATCAAACTCCCAAGCTCAGAACTGTTCTCCATGTGGCTGCCTTGTACCACTCTCCCTCACCATGCTCTCTCTTTTGTAGAATTCCTACTGCAAGTTTCCACTCATTTTGACACTTAATAATCTATCTTTCTCAAAACATGTTGGTCTTTCCTAGCTAGATAGATTATAATTGCCTGAGCAAAGGCTTGATTTGTTTTCCCCAATACACCTGGATAGATGATAAATGTTTATAGCTCAAATATATTTGTTCAATACTTTCTAAGCTGAAAATCATTTCAGTGTTTTCACATTTTAGAAATATTTGATTTTATTGTGTAACATATCCTACTGACTCTTTAAAGTTTATTCTATGCCTCAGAAGAATTCAAATATATATTTGTCTCCCTAAATAAGCTGGTGAAACATTTCTACCTGTACCAGGTTTCCCTAAAATATAATAACTAACATTCATTGATTTATCTCTATGTTCCAAACACTTCTTATTGTATTTAAACCTTGATACTCAGCAAGGAAATATGTTCTATTGTTTCCCAGACCCATCTTACAGATGGAGAAAAGTTAATGATCTTGTCTAAGGTCACACAGTGGTAAGTGGTGGAACCAGGCTGGGAACTCATAATGATTCTTAACCATTAGGTACACAGCCTACTTCATTTGCCTGCATAATTAATATGCACTGTTAATTCACATTAATCAGAATTACAGAGAAGTGTCAAGATATGTGAAGATTAATTATAGGATGCCTCTAAGATATTTTATTCCTTGAGAAAAATATTAAATAGGTATGGAAAAGACTCCACTTTTAGAGTGTTAGGTGATTCTTTGCCATCACTACTTATGAATAGATATGAATCTGTAACAGCATTTCTAGTTTCTTTTAATGTAAAGCTGGAGGAGTTACATGGTAATCGTTTACTTACAATCATCAGAATTTGCTCTAATTTGGATATGTGTCAAGCTTATTGCCTGCAGGTAACTAATTTTTAAAGAAAATCTTTTTTTCTGAGAAGTCTATAACAGAATAGTGATGTGTTGACTGAAGTTAATACCCTATGGCAATGTTGTGATTACTAGAAAAATCTAAAGTAACCCCAATTTTTAAAAACAAAATTAACGTTGTTAAGAAAAAGGTGCAAAGTTCAGGGAATAACCCAACCAATATATTCTTCACATCTAAAGCATTACTAACACAGCAATTTATACTGGTAGTTACATTCAGTAGTATTTCAGAAGTAATATATACAACAAGCCTCTCCATGACTACTATATTTCAATAATGTGTGTTCTTTCCCAATAGACCACTCCGCAGCAGAAAATGGTGGAATAGGAAAAGCAGGGGCTTGGGAATCAGGCAGGTCTGAGGTTGAATCCCAACTTATTGTTAACCTTGGGCAAGTTTAACTTCTTAGAAAACCTGTTTCCTAAACTGGAACATAAGAATAAAATGTCTCTCTTGCAAGGCTTTCTAAGAATAAATATAATGTCTGTAAATTTCCTTAAGATGTTTAAAATAGTATAGCTAGCATTACTACTTTAGGCACATTAGTTCCCAGTCATATTGCAAAGATTACAAATAAGGGAAATGGATGTACTTTTAAAATGTTCCTACAGAGTGACTTTAGCAAGATAGTGAAATAAAAAGCCTCAGACTTTGTTCCCCATAGAAACACCAACTTAACTACAATATACCATCTAAAAAGCCTTTAAGAGAACTCCAGACACTAGTTAAGAAACCACAGTATCCCAGACAAGTGCAAAGCCAAGCCCAGCCTCATTGAAATGGATAAGAAAAGCCATTGCATTTCACCCATAATAGTTCTTCCCCCAAGCCAGCACAGAAACACACCTTAATGAAATAGAGACCTAAGAATTATATGACAAAGAGTCAAAATAATCATCTTAAAGAAGCTCAATGAACTTTAAGAGAAAACTGACAACCAAATGAAATCAGGAAAATTATGCATGAACAAAATGAGAATATCAACAAAGAGATAGATAGCGTTTTAAAAAATAGAATTTCTGGAATTGAAGAATACAATAACCAAATTGAAAAATACAGTAGCAGGGTTCAACAGTTCTCATCAAACCAAAGAAATATCAGCAAACTCAAAGATAGGCCATTTGAAATTATCAAGTCAGTGAAACAAAAAGGAAAAAGAATGAATATAAGTGGAAAAAGAGTCTAAGGGGCTAATGAGACACCATTAAGTGGACCAATATACACATTATGAAAGTCCTAGAAGAGAGAGAGATAGAAGCAGAGAGTGTACTTGAAGAAAGGATGACCAAATATTCCCAAATTTGAGGAAGAAAATGGACAACCAAATTTAAGAAACTCAAAAGATTCCAACTAGGATGAACCCAAAGCGACCCACACTGAGACACATTATAATCAAACTGTCAAAAATCAAAGACAAAGAGAGGATTTATGAAAGAAGCAAGAAGAACGCAACTCATCACATTCAAGGGCACTCCCATAAGATTATCAATGGATTTCTCAGCAGAAACATTACAAGTCAGAAGGGAGTGGAATGATATATTCAAAGTGCTGAAAGAAAAAAATAATGCCAACCAAGAATGCTTTATCTGACAAAACTATCCTTCAAAAATGATGGGAGAAATAAAGACCTTTCCGTATAAACAAAAGCTGAGAGATTTCATCACCACTAGACCTGCCTTATGAGAAATACTAAAGTCCTTAGAACTGTAATGAAAGGATGATAGAACCTGAAAATAAAGCTCTCTGGTACAGGTAAATATATAGGAAAATACAGAATTTGGAAATACTGTAATTGTGTGTAAATCTATTTTAATTCTAATATAGAACTTAAGATATAAAAGCATAAAAATAACTATAAAACTATGATAATGCACACAAAATATAAAAGGTATATTTTGTGACACTGATAGCATAAGTGGGGGGGATGTAAAGGAGTAGAGATTTTTATGCAATTGAAGTTAATTTGCTATCAGTTTCAAATCGATTGTTACAAGATGTTTTAATAATCCTCTATGGTAACCGCATAGGAAATATTGATAGAAGACACACAAAAGAAAATAAGAAAGGAATCGAGGACTTCCCTGGTGGCACAGTGGTCAAGAATCTGCCTGCCAATGCAGAGGACATGGGTTCAAGCCCTGGTCCGGGAAGATCCCACATGCTGCAGAGCAACTAAGCCCGTGCACCACAACTACTGAGCCTGTACTCTACAGCCCACGAGCCACAACTACTGAGCTCGTGTGCCACAGCTACTGAAGGCTGCACAGCTAAAGGCCATGCTCCACAACAAAGACAAGCAACCGCAATGAGAAGCCCACGCACCGCAACGAAGAGTAGCCCCCACTCACCACAACTAGAGAAAGCACACGCACAGCAACAAAGACCCAACACAAAAATAAATAAATAAATAAATAAATGTATTTAAAGAAAAAAAAAGAAAGGAATCAAGGCATGCCACTACAAAAAAAATCAATCAAAGAAGGCAGCAAACGAAGAAAAGGAGGACAAAATAATTACAAGATATACAGAAAACATTTTTAATGGCAATAGTATGTCCTTCCCTATCAATAATTACTGAAAATATAAATGATTGAATTCCCCATTCAAAAGACATAGAGTGGCTGAGTTGATTAAAAAACAAAACAAAAAACAAAAACAAGATCCATCTATATGCTGTCTATTGCTGTCTATAGGAGTCTCACTTTAAATGTAACACATGGGCTGAAAGTGACAGGATGAAAAAAGATATTGCATGCAAATGGCAACCAAAACAGAGAAATGGTGGTCATACTTTTATCATGCAAAATGTATTTTAAGTCAAAAACTTAAGTAACAAAAGACAAAGAAGGACATTATGTAAAGACAAAAGTATGAATTCACCAGAAAGATATAACAATTTTAAATATATATGCACCTAACAGCAGAGCACCCAACTACATGAAGCAAACTGACCAAAACTGAAGGCAGAAATAGACAGTAACACAATAATAATAAGAAACTTCAATATCCCAATTTCAATAGTGTATAGAACAATGAGACAGAAGATCAGTAGGAAGGAGAGGATATAAACAACACCATAGCCCAGGGGACCTAACAAACATATATAGAACATTCCCTCTAACTGCAGCAGTATACATATTGTTTTCAAGTGCACACAAATATTTCTCCAGGACAAATCACAAGTTAGGCCACAAAATAAGTTTTAACAAATTTTAAAAGATTGAAATCATACCAAGAATCTTTTCTGACCACAATAGAATGAAACTAGAAATCAATAGCAAGGGAAAGCAGGAAAATTCACAAATATGTAGATTAAAAAACACACTCTTGGGGTTTCCCTGGTGGCGCAGTGGTTAAGAATCCGCCTGCCAATGCAGGGGACACGGGTTCGTGCCCCGGTCTGGGAAGATCCCACATGCCACAGAGCGGCTAGGCCCATGAGCCACAACTACTGAGCCTGCGTGTCCGGAGCCTGCGCTCCGCAACGGGAGAGGCCGCGACAGTGAAAGGCCCGTGCACCGCGATGAAGAGTGGCCCCCGCTTGCCGCAACTGGAGAAAGCCCTCGCACAGAAATGAGGACCCAACGCAGCCAAAAATAAATAAATACATTTATTTAAAACAAAGCAAAACAAAAAAACACACTCTTGAATAACCAATGCGTCAAAGAATAATTCACAAGGGAAATTAAATTAGAAAATATCTTCAGAGAAATGAAAATGAGAACACAACATACCAAACTTATAGGATGTAGCAAAAGCAGTATTGTGAAGGAAGTATATAATAATAAATGCAAATATTAAAAAAGAAAAAAGATATCAAATCAACAACCTAACTTTACACCTCAAGTAACCAGAAAAATAACAAAATAAACCCAAAGTTAGCAGAAGGAAACAAACAAACTCATACAAAAAAGAGATCAGATTTGTGGCAACCAGATACATGGGATAGGGGAGGGGGAATTAGATGAAGGTGGTCAAAAGTTACAATCTTCCAGTTATAAGATAAATAAGTACTAGGGATGTTTGTTTCTTTAGAATTTAAATTGTCCTATAGTTAAATGTAGTTAAATGTAAACTGTTCTATAGCATATAGAGGACATTTGTGTGTTTCTTCCTAGAAAAAACATTAGGAAGAGCCAGGGAGAAGAGCGCAGACTGCTAGCAACATCACAGGAATTGCCTGTGGCCTTCATCTTATTTCCCTTGCTGGTGGGCTGGCAGAGAAGCTTTCTCTATTTTGTCACAATATTAATAATCCAATATGAAAAGAATCTTGTAGTTACATTTCTGGTGGGTGGGAAAGTTTCCTGTTTTGCTAGCCTCATTTCTCAAGTCTTGGGGCTTATAGTTAGAACCTAAACTTACTTATATATTATGACAATAGTGAAAGTGTAATGTGAAATTAATAGTGAGGCTCCTATGTAAATCTTCATCCCAGAAGTCTGACACAGGTTTTGTGGTTTCAGTTAAAGCTGACGGTTATTATTTATACTAACTCCTTCACTGAGGCAAATGCTACTGAATTGCTAAATTATAGCTATTTCCAGTGTCACTGCAGAGGCTTCAGAGGCTTCAACAGAGAATCAGTTCATAAACAGTAATTTTGTGTTGGTGTTGATTGTCAAGCCAATTTAAGATAGCTAGAGTAGCTAGACAGGTATATTTGAAAGATTCAGTGAAACTCATACCTTCCCTACAAAATTGTCTTGAACATGAACCCTGCACTGAAGGAAAACTAACAAAAACAAATGTGGTGCAACATACAATTGCCAAATAACAGACTTTATTCATGCACGTGACAAATATTTCCTGAATGCCACTGTGTGCCTGACCCCATGGAGGCACCAGAACTATAAGCATGAAAGACACTGTCCCTACCCTCAGATAGTATAGTGTCCAGAGGAGGAGTTCGAAAGGAAATTTTTTTTTTAAAGTGTGGGAAGCAGAGTGCTATGTAAAACTTTACTCTTCCTGGTAGGATCAGAGAAGTTTTCTGAATAGAGAGTGGTTTTCATTGAATTTTGAGGGCCTCTAGTTTAAATACGTTCTTTCCCATCCAGTGGAAATAGTGACCAACTGGGTAACCAGCCACTTAGAGTCTATCTAACTTAACTCCATGAGGTAAGTACTATTCCATCCCTCTTTGGCAAATAGAGAAACTGAGACTTGGAGAAGTAAAGTAACTTGCCCAGAGTCACAAGGCTGGTAAGAGATAGAGCTCAGATGAAAGTCCAGACAAGCCAGTTCTCTGAGCTTGCTTTCTCCCTATCTGCACATGGCTATTTATTCCAGTTGGTAAGGGGGGAAGGACAATGCAGGCAGATGAAGCAGTCCGTACAGAGCTCTGATCACCTGAAACTTAAGAGTGCCTCTAGCAGAGCGCTGGAAGCTGAAACCAGCCAAAGCACAGGTCTGGTAATGTGAGCCAGGCCTTTATCTTGTAGATACTGTAAGAAGGCTGGTCTTGCTTTTTCCTAACTTCTATGTGTCACCTCGCAGAACTGGGGGATGGAGCCACCTGACTTACGTCTGCAGGCTGGTATCAACCATCACAGGCAGAAGAATTAATCTTGACATTTGCTAAAAGGGATGGATACAGGCAGATGTATGGTCCCAATCCTGAGGTGGATCACATTCTCCATGCCTCACCATGTACCCCACTTCTGCAAACAGAACCTAATATATTCTCTGTTCCAGCAATCTAGACTCAGAAATGTGTCAATGACTCTGCTCACCCCAGCACAGGAAGCCCCTCTGCCCACCTGCTAGCCTAGTTCATGCCCCAGATCTCCCAGGGTGCTCTATTCCACCAAAATGAACTGCTTCATACTCATCCCATTTAAATTCAGAATCATTTAACTTAAGCAAAAGTAATCCACTTTTAATTATGATACAGATAGGAAACCCAATATTGGAGAGAGAGAATGTAATGAGTTTGAAGCATTAAGTCTGGTATATTGTGACACCTAAACAAATTTATAGTGATGATACAGACATGATTTAAAAAGTAATAATTACAGAACTATACAAACCTTTATATCAAGTTCAAGAACAGGTAAAGCTAATTTATCATGATAGAAGTCAGAAAAATAGTTACATCTTAGGAGAGAGTCATATTAATTAGAAAGGGGCAATAAGGAACTTGTGGAGTAATGGAAATGCTCTTCATCTCATCTTGATCTGGTTGGTAGTTATACTTAAGATTCAAACATTTTACTAGCATGCACATTATACCTGAATTTTCTAAATGCAAAAACAAAAGAGGATAGACTTTTGAGAACTGATCAGTTTGAGAACTGATTCATTTTCTCTGTCCCTGGTTTTCAAATATGTTTTCCCTTAACCCCTCAAGAAAATGAATGTCTGTACTGAAATATTTTTTCTCCTACAAAAGAAGATATTTCCACCTCTCACCATCAAATTCTACTAATTTTATTTGGTGAAAAACAGAATTTTTTAGTTAGGGTCTAAAAAAGACTGAATTTTCAAAACATTTTTTCTTCTGCAATCTATAAAAGGAAGCATGCTTAGAAAGAATTGGCAACTGGCAAGGACAAATTAAATTCACCTAGGTTTTTTTTTTTAATTGAAAGTTTGATTACATTAACTTGGCTACATTAAGGCGATTTACTTTTGCTTGGCTGGCTGTAGCTAAGCATTAGTAACAGAATGTTTTTGAAACAGTTACAAATTGTTATGGCCTCTTTATGTTCTTTTAATTTTTCTCTCCATTATACTTTTGTCCTCTACCTCAGGTTTTAAATGTTGTTCACTCCTTATATTGAAAATTAAATGTTGCATTTTAATCTCTAAAACACAAATTATTTTGAGAATTTCTGTAAGTCAGTAAGAACAATTACCAGTCATGAATTATATTAACTATCAGACAACTACCATATAGAATCACTCTTTGAGGCATAAGGTCAGTGAATTAAATTTCTTTCTGGGTGATATTCAGAAATGACTTAGGGGTGAAATCATGTTAAGCTAAAGTAAGTGGAGACAATGCATTATTTAACAGCATCTGAACTGAATTCTGATTGCCTGCATAAGCAATTCATCAATCTCACCATCTTCTATGGACACAGAGGATATAATTCCCTATCACCTGACACAAAATAAATATGAAAGTGCCACTGTAAATTTTTGGTTTCCAAGTATACTAAACAATTGAAAATTAAAATGGATTTTCACTTATTCTCAAAATTGGATTTTGTCATAAGATGACAAGTTATATTTAGAGTATAACAATTTACTGGTTGGGCTTGGTAAAGATTGTTCCAGCAATTACTAGATTTAATTTTTAAGGGCTTTATGTCTCTCTTCCCATCTTTCTCACAAACAAAGTAAGATTTGGTCCCAAAATTAAAATTTGGCATTGCATGTATTTTTTTTAAATTAGGAAATAAATTTAATCATAGAAATTATATTTCAGCGTTAAAAATTTGGTGTGTGAATAACTCATCAAAGAAACTGTGAAGTGGGAGACCTTCAAGACGGCAGAGGAATAAGACATAGAGATCACCTTCCTCCCCAAAAATACATTAGATATACATCTACATGTTGAACAACTCCGACAGAACACCTACTGAATGCTGGCAGAAGACCTCAGACCTCCCAAAAGATATATATATTTTTTCCTTTTGCTCTTTTTGTGAGTGTGTACGTGTATGCTTATTTGTGTGATTATTTTCTGTATAGCTTTGCTTTTACCATTTGTCCTAGAGTTCTGTCTGTCCATTTTTTTTAAATATAGTTTTTAGTGCTTGTTAAAATGGGTGGATTTGTATTTTGGTTTGGTTGCTCACTTCTTTTTTTCTTTCCTTTCTCTTTTTTAAATATTACTTTTTAATTTTTTTCTTTTTAATAATTTTTTAAACTTTTTATTTCAATAACTTTTTCTTTTTCTTTTATTTTTTTCTTTCTTTTTTTCCCCCTTCTCTTCTGAGGTGTGTGGCTGACAGGGTCTTGGTGCTCCGTCCAGGTGTCAGGCCTGTGCCTCTGATGTGGGAGAGCCAAGTTCAGGACATTGGTCTGCCAAAGACCTCCCAGCTCCACGTAATATCAAATGGTGAAAGCTCTCCCAGAGATCTCCATCTCAATGCTAAGACCCAGCTCCACTCAATGACCAGCAAGCTACGGTGCTGGACACCCTATGCCAAACAATTAGCAGGACAGGAACACAACCCCACCCATTAGCAGAGAGGCTGCCTAAAATCATAATAAGGTCACAGACACCACAAAACACACCACCGGACAGGGTCCTGCCCACCAGAAAGACAAGATCCAGCCTCATCCACCAGAACACAGGCACTAGTCCCCTCCACCAGGAAGCCTACACAACCCACTGAACCAAGATTAGCCACGGGGGGCAGACACCAAAAACAACGGGAACTACGAAACTGCAGTCTGTGAAAAGGAGACCCCAAACACAGTAACTTAACCAAAATGAGAAGACAGAGAAATATGCAGCAGATGAAGGAGCAAGGTAAAAACCCACCAGACCAAACAAATGAAGAGGAAATAGGCAGTCTACCTGAAAAAGAATTCAGAGTAATGATAGTAAAGATGATCCAAAACCTAGGAAATAGAATGGAGAAAAAACAACAATCATTTAACAAGGACCTAGAGAAACTAAAGAGCAAACAAACAAAGATGAACAACACAATAAATGAAATTTAAAATTCTCTAGAAGGAATCAATAGTAGAATAACTAAAGCAGAAGAACAGATAAGTGACCTGGAAGATAAAGTAGTGGAAATAACTACTGCAGAGCAGAATAAAGAAAAAAGAATGAAAAGAATTGAGGGCAGTCTTAGAGACCTCTGGGACAACATTAAATGCACCAACATTCGAGTTACACGGGTCCCAGGAGAAAAAGAAAGGGACTGAGAAAATATTTGAAGAGATTATAGCTGAAAACTTCCCTAATATGGAAAAGGAATAGTCAAGCCCAGGAAGCACAGAGAGTCCCGTATAGGATAAATACAAGGAGAAACACGCCAAGACACATATTAATCAAACTATCAAAAAATAAAAACAAAGAAAAAACATTAAAAGCAGCAAGGGAAACACAACAAATAACATACAAGGGGATCCCCATAAGGTTAACAGCTGGTCTTTCAGCAGAAACTGGAAGCCAGAAGGGAGTGGTAGGACATATTTAAAGTGATGAAAGGGAAAAACCTACAACCAAGATTGCTCTACCCAGCAAGGATCTCATTCAGATTCGACGGAGAAATTAAAGCATTTACAGACAAGCAAGGCTAAGAGAATTAAGCACCACCAAACCAGCTTTACAACAAATGCTAAAGGAAATTCTCTAGGCAGTAAACACAAGAGAAGGAGAAGACCTACAATAACAAACCCAAAACAATTAGGAAAATGGTAATAGGAACATACATATCCATAATTACCTTAAATGTAAGTGGATTAAATGCTCTAAACAAAAGACATAGACTGGCTGAATGGGTACAAAAACAAGACCTGTATATATGCTGTCTACAAGAGACCCACTTCAGACCTAGGGACACATACAGACTGAAAGTAAGGGGATGGAAAAAGATATTCCATGCAAGTGGAAATCAAAAGAAAGCTGGAGTAGCAATTCTTATATCAGAAAAAATAGACTTCAAAATAAAGACTATTACAAGAGACAAAGAGACAAATTCTAACAGCAATAAAAGGGGAATTTGACAGTAACACAATCATAGTAGGGGACTTTAACACCCCACTTTCATCAATGGACAGATCATCCAAAATGAAAATCAATAAGGAAACACAAGCTTTAAATGATATATTAAATAAGATGGACTAAATTGATATTTATATGACATTCCATCCAAAAACAACAGAATATACTTTCTTCTCAAGTGCTCATGGAACATTCTCCAGGATAGATCATATCTTGGGTCGCAAACCAAGCCTTGGTAAATTTAAAAAAATTGAAATCATATCAAGTATCTTTTCCAACCACAATGCTATGAGACTAGATATCAATTACAGGAGAAAATCTGTAAAAAATTCAAACACATGGAGGCTAAACAATACACTACTTAATAACCAAGAGATCACTGAAGAAATCAAAGAGGAAATCAAAAAATACCTAGAAACAAATGACAATGAAAACACAATGACCCAAAACCTATGGGATGCAGCAAAAGCAGTTCTAAGAGGGAAGTTCATAGCAATACAGTCCAACCTCAAGAAACAAGAAACATCTCAAAAACACAACCTAACTTTACAACTAAAGCAATTAGAGAAAGAAGAACAAAAAAACCCCAAAGTTAGCAGAAGGAAAGAAATCATAAAGATCAGATCAGAAATAAATGAAAAAGAAATGAAGGAAACAATAAGAAAGATCAATAAAACTAAAAGCTGGTTCTTTGAGAAGATAAACAAAATTGATAAACCATTAGCCAGACTCATCAGGAAAAAAACGGAGAAGACTCAAATCAATAGAATTAGAAATGAAAAAGGAGAAGTAACAACTGACACTGCAGAAATACAAAGGATCATGAGGAATACTACAAGCAACTATATGCCAATAAAATGGACAACCTGGAAGAAATGGACAAATTCTTAGAAAAGCACAACTTCCTGAGACTGAAACAGGAAGAAATAGAAAATATAAACTGAAGCATGTCACAAGCACTGAAATTGAAACTGTGATTTAAGATATTCAAATAAACAAAAGTCCAGGACCAGATGGCTTCACAGGTGAATTCTATTAAACATTTAGAGAAGCGCTAACACCTATCCTTCTCAAACTCATCCAAAATACAGCAGAGGGAGGAACACTCCCAAACTCCTTCTATGAGGCCACCATCACCCTGATACCAAACCAGACAAAGGTGTCACACAGAAAGAAAACTACAGGCCAATTACACTGATGAACAGAGATGCAAATACCCTCGACAGAATACTAGCAAACAGAATCCAAAAGCACATTAAAAGGATCATACACCATGATCAAGTGGGGTTTATCCCAGTAATGCAAGGATTCTTCAATATATGCAAATCAATCAATGTGATACACCATATTAAAAAATGGAAGGAGAAAAACCATATGATCATCTCAATAGATGCAGAAAAAGCTTTTAACAAAATTCAAGACCCATTTATGATAACAACCCTCCAGAAAGTAGGCATAGAGGGAACTTACCTCAACATTAAAAAGGCCATATATGACAAACCCACAGCCAACATCGTTCTCAATGGTGAAAAACTGAAAGCATTTCCACTAAGATCAGGAACAAGCAAGGTTGTCCACTCTCACCACTAATATTCAACATAGTTTTGGAAGTTTTAGCCACAGCAATCAGAGAGGAAAAAGAAGTCAAAGGAATCCAAATCAGAAAAGAAGAAGTAAAGCTGTCACTGTTTGCAGATGACATGAAACTACACATACAGATTCCTAAAGACACTACCAGAAAACTACTAGAGCTAATCAATGAATTTGGTAAAGTAGCAGGATACAAAATTAATGCACAGAAATCTCTTGAATTCCTATACACTAATGATGAAAAATCTGAAATAGAAATTAAGGAAACACTTCCATTTTCCACTGCAACAAAAAGAATAAAATACCTAGGAATAAACCTACCTAAGGAGACAGAAGACCTGTATGCAGAAAACTATAAGACACTGATGAAAGAAATCAAAGATGACACAAACAGATGGAGAGATATACCATGTTCTTGGATTGGAGGAATCAACATTGTGAAATTGAGTATACTAACCAAAGCAATCTACAGATTCAATGCAATCCCTATCAACCTGCCAATGACATTTTTCACAGAACTAGAACAAAAAATTTCACAATTTGTATGGAAAAACAAAAGATCCCGAATAACCAAAGCAATCTTGAGAAAGAAAAATGGAGCTGGAGAAATCAGGCTCCCTGACTTCAGACTATACTACAAAGCTACAGTCATCAAGACAGTATGGTACTGGCACAAAAACAGAAATATAGATCAATGGAACAGGATAGAAAGCCCAGAGATAAACCCACGCACATATGGTCACCTTATTTTTGATAAAGGAGGCAAGAATATACAGTGGAGAAAAGACAGCCTCTTCAATAAGTGGTGCTGGGAAAACTGGACAGCTACATGAAAAAGAATGAAATTAGAACACTCCCTAACACCATACACGAAAATAAACTCAAAATGGATTAAAGACCTAAATGTAAGGCCAGACACTATAAAACTCTTAGAGGAAAACATAGGCCAAACACTCTATGACATAAATCACAGCAAGATCCTTTTTGACCCACCTCCTAGAGAAATGGAAATAAAAACAAAAATAAACAAATGGGACCTAATGAAACTTAAAAGCTTTTGCACAGCAAAGGAAACCATGAACAACATGAAATGATAACCTTCAGAATGGGAGAAAATATTTGCAAATGAAGCAACGGACAAAAGATTAATCTCCAAAATTTACAAGCAGCTCATGCAGCTCAATATCAAAAAAACAAACAACCCAATCCAAAAATGGGCAGAAGACCTAAACAGACATTTCTCCAAAGAAGATATGCAGATTGCCAACAAACACATGAAAGGATGCTCAACATCATTAATCACTAGAGAAATGCAAATCAAAACTACAATGAGGTATCACCTCACACCAGTCAGAATGGCCATCATCAAAATATCTACAAACAATAAATGCTGGAGAGGGTGTGGAGAAAAGGGAACCCTCTTGCACTGTTGGTGGGAATGTAAATTGATCCATCCACTATGGAGAACAGTATGGAGGTTCCTTAAAAAACTAAAAATAGAACTACCATATGACCCAGCAATTCCACTACTGGGCATATACCCAGAGAAAACCTTAATTCAAAAAGAGTCATGTACCACTATATTCATTGCAGCTCTATTTACAATAGCCAGGACATGGAAGCAACCTAAGTGTCCATCGACAGATGAATGGATAAAGAATATGTGGCACATATATACAATGAAATATTACTCAGCCATAAAAAGAAACGAAATTGAGTTATTTGTAGTGAGGTGGATGGATCTAGAGTCTGTCATACAGAGTGAAGTAAGTCAGAAAGAGGAAAAAAAAAACACCGTATGCTAACACATATGTAGGATCAAAAAAAAAAGAGGTTCTGAAGAACCTAAGGGTAGGACACGAATAAAGACACAGACGTAGAAAATGGACTTGAAGACACGGGGAGGGGGAAGGGTAAGCGGGGACGAAGTGGGAGAGTGGCATGGACTTATATATACTACCAAATGTAAAATAGATAGCTAGTGGGAAGCAGCCGCATAGCACAGGGAGATCAGCTCGGTGCTTTGTGACCACCTAGAGGGGTGGGATAGGGAGGGTGGGATGGAGACACAAGAGGGAGGAGATGCGGGGATATATGTATATATATAGCTGATTCTCTTTGTTATAAAGCAGAAACTAACACACCATTGTAAAGCAATTATACTCCAATAAATATGTTAAAAAAATAAAAAAGAAACTGTGAAGTCTAGTTATAGAGTTCAAAAAGAGAGTTTCTTCGATACAAACTCCTCTAGAAATCTGCCACATTATAAGATCATTTTGACCATGTAATGACACAGCATTTGTGACTTCTCTATTCCAAAGAAGCACGTGTTAGACTCTGGCATTTATTTGTCAATATGTCTCCACAATTAGATTACTGGCTACTCAGAGAAAGGGATAATGTCTTTTATATATATGTATCCCTAAGGCCTACTGGTGTGGCATTCAAAGGATTCCCAGTACGTATCTGATGGAATAAATGAATTAATTTTCTTACTTCCTCTATTTCTCTATTGTAATATCTGATTCTCTCCAAATATATTATCACCTCATTCCTCATTTTTCCCACGCTGTCTCTAATTCTGGCTTCCTCTTGCAAGTATACTCCGTAATATTCTTGGGCCCTGGAATCCACTTTTAATTGATTCTTCTTTTAATTCCTTACTAGTTTCATTAACTCTCATCTTGCTAAACTGTATTGTATCCTTCCAAAGTGACCTTGAAATTGAAATCATTAAGTCAAAATTGTTTACACAACATATTAGAATCTAAGGGCTGGAAGGACCTTAGACATCATCCGGACCCACCCCTCATTTGCCAAGAAATGAAAGTGAGACCCACAGAAAATAAGTGACTTGACTCAAGTCTTACATTACCTTTTCTCAGTTCTGCTTTTTTTAGTTGATATTAAATGCTTCTGTCAAAGAATTTGTCTCATTGGAGAGATATGAAATTAAGGGCTAGACAAAATGAAAGAGGATATGGAAATAGAGGTGCCCTCATGAATAAGACAAATGGGCAGCAGCCCTCTGAATGGTAGGCTTAAAACTAGCACACTTTGTAAGGTAGTGAAGCCAACTGCATGCCTGAGAGCCTGAAATACTCCATTAGGAATACTCCAATTTTTCTCTGGCTCAATCCTTCTTTTTCCCTTTTCCTCTCACTAGTATTATTCCTCAGCAGCACTTTACTCCTGTCTCAGCAGAGCTTGATGCTGGAGCTCTAACAATGTCACCAGGATCTGAGTCCTCTCTTTCCATTTCTTGGCTCCAAAGTCCTCAGTACTGATGCACTGATCAAAACTAGAGCAAGGTGGCTGCAACTCTTCTTCACATATTCTCTTATTCGAGTCTAGCAGAAAAGAGTACCTTTCTTCCTGAAGCCTCGTAGAAGTCTCATAGTTTGGCTCCTATTTTCATCCCTAAACCATGACCAAGGGGATAGCATGTTGTCCCTGATGTTGGCCAGTAAAGGCTCATCCCAGGAACTAATAGTGAGATCTACTCACCTAAAGCACACGGGCTGAGAGTGGGACTTCTCCAAACAAAAACTGGGGCTATTCAGTTACAGTCCCCTCCATCTGTGTAGTCATCTTGCCCCTACCCCTGTGTGACCTGGGACCTGGAATACCACTAACATTCTTCCCAGAACGTGCGGTTCCACCCCACAACCTCAGATAAGAGACTGAGAACTTTGCTTCTGCAAGGAAAGACCTATTTTACCAACTACCTGCCTCCACCAGGGACCCATTCCACACTCCTCTGCATGGAGTTTGGTCACATGTTTGAAAAATTCTTCTGCTATGTCATTATCGACCTTCTGCCGCCAATGTACTTGTCCCAATTCCCCCAAATTCTTTTCTTTAAGTATGCTAGTTTTTTTAAATTGAACTATAGTCGATTTACAATATTGTGTAGTTTCAGGTGTACAGCAAAATGATTCATATATATATATATATATATATAATATATATATATATATATATTCTTTTTTCAATTCTTTTCCATTATAGGTTATTACAAGATATTGAATATAGTTCCCTATGCTATATAGTAAGTCCTTATTGTTTAATCCCCCAAAATTCTTTATGGAACAAATTAGAATAAATTCTGTGGTTCCATTTGGTCTGCTGTGAGGAAGGTCATGTGTTCCCTACACAACTGCAATATGAGTGCCCACTAGTGTCTGCCTCAGTTTTGACAAACATAAGTAAGAAAGTTGAAATAGGCCCATCTGGGAATCAGTTGCATTATTTATCACTTCCCTGATATGAAAAGCAATCAATAAAAATATATAAATTTATTAATTTCAACTTGTTTGAATTGAGCTTCGGGATTTCTACCTTTTAAAAGAAACTCTGAATCTTGACCAAAAATGAGATATTTTTTAGGCTTTGAAGCCATTTTCCCCACATGTTTGGAAATGTGATTTTATTGTTTCAGTAATAACCAAAGTTCTACAAACAAACTTAGGTCCAAAAGAAAAATGTACACTCTTAGAAACTAATCAAACTACAAAATTGAATTGTATTGCTTACTATGGTCTAGGTTACCAGTCCCATTGTCAGAATATATTGATAGTGAATTAGTCATTCCTACCCATTTCCCAATTAACAAACTTTTCTATCAAAAGTTAAAAAGAAACAAAAGCTCAACTGGAAATGTACACCACACCACTCAATGCTTCCTTCACCCTGGGCTTGATGTAGAAAGGGAGAAAGAGTGAGAAACAAAACAAGAAATAGAGTGATTTTTCTTTACCATCTTAGTGAAAGAGAATGTGCTTTTTAAATGAAATTTGCTAGAGGACAAAAGATACAGTATTCTTACTTAGAATGCTTGTGTATTAAGGTGACATTCTTCTCTCTATTGCATTTTTCTGCATTTTGTTTGCTTGCTGACCAACTTGTTTGCCTGTTAGTTAACAAAATGAGAGCATGAAGTAGGTAATGGTTAGATTTGCATTATATCTCATCCAACTGAAGAAAGGTGATGTGAAAAATACGTATTTTGAGCTTGGAAAAACATCATTTTTTACTATGACTTTATTTTTTGACTTTCAATTTTGAAATCAATTTATGGGTTATTCCTGTAAAACAGGTTTTTCCAAACGCAAAAGGGAGATTATTTCATTCAAAAATAGGCAACCCAAGAAAATTTTTTATGATTGTGACTAAATGAAGTTTTGAACAACACTCACATAATTCTTTTTTTATACTAGAACATATTTTTTTAATTGAAGTGTAGTTGATATATACTCTATTATATGTGACAGGTGTACAATGTAGTGATTCACAATTTTTAAATGTTATACTCCACTTATAATTATTATAGAATATTGGCTATATTCCCTGTGTTGTACAATATATCTTGTAGCTGATTTTGTAAATAATGGCTTGTACCTCTTACTCCCCTCCTCCTACCTTGCCCCTCCTCCCCTTTCTGTCTCCCGCCTGGTAACCACTAGCTTGTTCTGTATATCTGTGAAGACTCACATAATTCTTAAACTTTAGCTGTAAGTATGTATGAATACTGTATGTATTCTCCTTGTTTGTATTTTACTCTCTCATACAACATCCCTCCCAACAGGGTATGTTTATGGCTAAATAGCTGTTCCACAGTTTCAAACTCCTTAGACATTTCTGCTATTGTTTTGTAATATCACCCTTTGCTCCAAGGGAATCATGCATTTGTTATGGGGACCTTAACAGTCTGCAATTGGCAAGTGATGGCAGATCCCATGTCAGATGACTGCTGACATTTCCAAACTCTAATTGTCATGATAGCATTACTTCAGCCTCTCTGGACTACATGCATTTCTAATTCCTTCTCTTTGTCCTGCATCCCACCTCCCCATCTCCCAAAGGATTGTTTTCCTCTAATAACAGTCTTGGAATGATCATCTACTATTCTCTCATGACCTGTGCAGCAATATATGACAGTTATGATTTATGAATTGAAACAACTCCAAAGACTGAATGGAACCCAGGGTATAATCCTGGCCTCACATCTGTACAGCAGGTTAGAAAATCCCATCCCCTTCTGTTCCTCCCGTTGGTGCATGCAAGCAGCCACTCCTGCCACTCTGCCAAGTGACACTCTGACTTTGCTGATCATTTGACAGTTTAGTGCCAAGGCAGGAAAATCCATTCAAAGCTTTCAGAAGGTCTGAGCATCCACATAGGATTTTGGAAGAGCAAGGTTATTTGTTATACGAACTCACCTGTCTTTAAGGTGATTGACAGCCCAGAAAATTGAGTTTCCTCCACAACCCATTCATAATCCACCACTCGTCTTTTGCTACAGTCAGATAAAGTCGTCAGCACATAGTAATTCATAAGTGGCTGTCTCAAATACTTTGTAAGAGGCTATATAAAGCACTTTTCTTCCAAGGATCTCAAGGAACTGCTCAGAGGATCTGAAATATATCCTAACATTAGCATTCAGGTCGGATATTACCTCTTCACTTGCAGGAGAACATAAAATAAATTGGGGGGAATTTTAGCCTCATTTCACAGCCATGATTCACATGATTAATGATGGGAAATTGATCATACTAGAAATGACAAATGTCAAATCCCCTTCCATGTTATTCTTAGACAATCTCTAAATGCAGATAAAAATAAATAAACTGTAAAAAGTAGGACTTTTTTGCCAGTCCCAGTTCTTAAAATTCAATGAAGTTAGAAAGAAAATTGTACAAGATTGGGATTCATCTAATAATGAGAATTTTGGAATTCTTAAGAAAGTACCCATTTGTCACAAGTTAAATAGCTTTATAATCTATCTTGAGACTATTTTCTACCAATATTTTATCCATTAATTGTTGGTGGTATGTGAAGGCAATAATGAGAAGCATGTTTTACCATATTCTTAAGAATTTAAAAGTAACAGGAAATAGGTTGCTGTAAAGCTAGTTAAATATTAGGTGGGAATGAGCTTCAAGACTCTCAGTCCCTCTGATAGTAATTCAAACATTGTGTAAATGGATGACCAGAGAATTTGCAAACACCTAACACTCAATTCAAATGGACTGGATGAAATCTCAGAGTGAAAGGACTAAAATGTGAGTGTAAGTTAGTAAACAGTAACAACCCCTATGCCCATAATTTGTCTGGAGGAAGCCTAAGAACAAAATCGCAATGGAGAGCTTGGAACATAGAAATGGAGAGTGGAAAAATTGAGAATTTTCAGCACTATCCTGAGAGAAGAAACACTGAATCCAGGACAAAAAAAACTAATCCTAGAGAGATAAATAGTGTGGCTCTTAAGAATGTTGGCTTTGGACTCCAACCTCTGAAATTTGCCAGCCCTGTAACCTTAGGAGAGTTACTTAAACTCTGGTTCCTCCACTTTCATATCTACTTATTGGGGAGGACACCTTCTCGGAGGTTACCTCATGGGGTTGCTGGGAGTATTAATGAATTGATATAAGTTAAGGTATTTATAATGTGCCTGACAAGGTGATTAATAAATATTACCATATATTACTCTAACTCCACTGCAGCTCAGGGATGATTCAATAGGCCCTACCATCAGCTGCTTGAAATCACCAAGATCACCCACTTCTCTTTGCTTTAATTACATGCTTACCAAACAACCTTTACGTTAATTTGGTCTCTGAGGTATGCTGATGCAACAAAGAGAGTGTCCTGGATGAGGTTATAATATTCCTCCTCATCTTCTCCTACTCCGTTGTGATTTGATAAATTGGCAGTCTCCTTTGTGTATTTTAGTCTCTTATGGAATGAACTGCATGAGGTCAGCCCTTCTCAGTCTGCTCAACTCCAGGGCTCCAACAAAGCCAGGTCCTGGGTTGTACAAAAGGAACCAACATAATGCCACCATGCAGGGTCTCTTAGTGAGGATTTTACATCTTCACACCTTCTCCTGAAGACATTCAGACTGCCAAACTTCCCACTTTCGTACTTGCAATGTCAATTAGAACACCCATGCTCTGGAATGAGTACAACATTGTTCATCCACGACTGTGAGTTTATTTAGTTACAATTTAAATATGATGACTCTTTGCCTTATTATAATATATTTTAATATTGCAAAATTGCTCTTCTGATATCACATTATTGGGATGAATAATTCCATTGGCATTCACTGACCCTTAGCAATTCAGCAATATCTTTATGTGCTTTGGTATTCAGAAAAAATACTACCAAATGTAAAATAGATAGCTAGTGGGAAGCAGCCGCGTAGCACAGGGAGATCAGCTTGGTGCTTTGTGACCACCTAGAGGGGTGGGATAAGGAGGATGGGAGGGAGGCTCAAGAGGGAGGGGATATGGGGATATATGTATATGTATAGCTGATTCACTTTGTTATAAAGCAGAAACTAACACAACATTGTAAAGCAATTATACTCCAATAAAGATGTTTAAAAAAAATTATTAAAAATAAATAAATAAATAAATAAATAAATCTGATGAGCCTGAAGCCCAAGGTTCAGCTTAATTTAAATCCAAATGGATGCTTTACATCTTTTGCTTAAAAAACAAGATCTACCATGTTAAAAACAGGCACTTTAGAGCTGATTTTACCAATTAATGTAAAACTTCAAAAATTAATCCTGATTAGGTATATTGAATGAGAATAGGAAAATGCAGATACTGTGGTAAAAATCTTTAATTTTAAAGATAATGTATGCTTAAGAAGTTATCCTCAACAATCCCTTCTGCTTTTCTATATTTAAGTATTTTCACAATAGTATTCTTTAGAGAGTCCAGCAAATATAAGTGATATTTCCTTTATCAAAAGAATAAATCTTTCTAAAATATATTCCACATTCTTCCCCAGCTTAGGTAAAGAAAAGTAAGTCTGCTGAACATAATTTAATTTTTCTTGATGGATCAAGGATTATCATCATGAGCGTTAATTATTGTGCTATGCTGTGTACTCTGGGATTTTGATATATGGAGTTGATTATTCCTCCTATGAATTTTTCCCAACAGCTGAGCTGTTGTATCTTTTTTTCTTTCTCTTTCCAGCTTCATGTCTGCTACTTACAGTCTTCTTTTTATCTTCTGTCCATTTTATGTTTAATTTTCTTTTTTAGCTTTATATAGGGAAAGGAACATAGTATGGAGTTGAAATATAAGCCCCAACTTACTTCTGAACTAAACTGATTAGAAAAACTATAGATAAATGAACAACCAAGTATCACTTTCACTATTGTTATCACGAATATCCATGAATTTGATTTAGATTCTGAAAACCAAGGGATTCTTGAACCAAACCCCCAAATATGACAGACTTATTCACGAATATCAGGCTGTGTTCTAGGTGCTGGCTCTGTAAAAGGTATAGCATAGAGGCACAGATCAGAATTCTGCTTCCTGTAAGCAGTTAGCTTCCAAAAGAAAAAGGAAGGAAGAATCTGAAATCCTGCTCCTAAATTAGCCAATAACTTCTAGAGGAGTGAAGAGTGTAGAGAGGCCAGGAACATAACACCAGTGGATATTCTCACATATGGATCAATTAACAACGGGGAAGGTATAAAACATGGTCCTTACTTTTCCAGGAGCTTTAAACCTAATTTAAAATAACTATTATGAGTGTTTCAAACCCAAAATGTTTGTAGTGGACAGTGCAGTTAGGAGAGTCAAACTAACTGAACAAAAGCAGCAACAGAATTTGTTGTCCTGCATGTGGAATGGCAGGGTGTGAGAAAGAGTCTAAGGCCAGTATTGAAATTCAAAAAGTGTGCAGGGCAGGGGGGCATATCAAGTACAAAAACACTAACGGAAGTCCTTACTCACTGGATAAAAATGGATAAGGAAACAATACCAACATTTCAGGATGACTGAGTTTCTTAACCTCAGATAGATCATTAGATTTGAAATCTATTAATTTAAAGAAAGTTCATGGAATCTAGAAACTGGACAACAGTCTCCTACAAAGAGGCTGGCATGACCCAGGTGAAGAGGTCAAGTTCCCCAACCTGGGGACTAAGATTCAGAGCCAGGTTCCAGGTTTCATGTAACTATTAACAGGTGGGATTTGGGCAACAACTGTCACTTGAACACACCAGCCACACCGAGAGCGAGTTAGGTTTGGGACTACGGTCCAATTCCAGGGTGAACCCAGGAACAACCAATCACCTGAATGTTGGTTAGCTGAGTATTTCCTAGGCAAACCTGAGTTAAGAAAGAAGCTATTCATGGGCTTCCCTGGTGGCGCAGTGGTTGAGAATCTGCCTGCCAATGCAGGGGACACGGGTTCAAGATCTGGTTTGGGAAGATCCCACATGCCGCAGAGCAACTAGACCCGTGAGCCACAATTACTGAGCCTGTGCGTCTGGAGCCTGTGCTCCGCAACAAGAGAGACTGCGATAGTGAGAGGCCCGTGCACCGCGATGAAGAGTGGCCCCCGCTTGCCGCAACTAGAGAAAGCCCTCGCACAGAAACGAAGACCCAACACATCAAAAATTAATTAATTAATTAATTATTTTAAAAAAGAAGCTATTCATACATCCATAATTCATTATGAATGCATATATTCATTTGTTCACACTAATACTCTCTATTGAGCACCCACTTACAAAGAAGAATTCTTCTTCCTCACTCCTGGTTCTCATGAAGAGAGATTTTCCCAAAGCACATTCCTAGATTCCCTCTGGTCCTTTACTCACTCCATCCCTGGCAAGTAGAGTGACTTATCTGATTAAATAATTTGGGAAGAATAAATGAGCATACTTGGTTCAGTTCTGCCTATTTTTCTTTCGAGAATGCAATTAGCAGGACCATATGCTTCTCTCACTGCACTGTAACCTACAACTTAGCCTCTATTAGTAATAAAGTTTTCTTCTTTTATTTACTCTTTATTTCTCAACTTGGTCAGAATTCTTGAAGGGAACAGATATATTAAATGTGTGATAAATGTTCCAAACTGCCAGACACTGAATATGTGGTTTGTCCACTCCATGGTCCTGCGTGGAGTTTATAATCCAATGAGTTTGAGCTACATTATGAAAAGTCTGAAATATGAACTAGTGAAAAGATTAGCATTCCATAAAGAAGAAGGATGAGAGCCAAAAGCAACATTCTTAATTTGGCAGGAAAGATGGGAGTTGATCAATAAGATTTACTAGGGAAGCAACAGAACACTTCTCCCCACTTTCTGTTCTCCTTTCTTGAAAGGAGTGGATTAGGAGATTAGAAGAACTTCTGTCTCCATCCATGTAAATGTGTACCCATTCTTTTTTACTTTGGATATTCTCAGCAATGGCTACTATGTCGAATTTGAACCTCAAGTGTAAATGTAATATCCCAATTCTCTAGGATCTCATCCCCTTCATAGCTCTTCATGGGGCAACCCAAATTGCCCATAATCTCTTGAGACTCTTTTCTATAAATAGAATTATTTTGTACAGAGAATGCTATTAAATGATTTGCCAATGGCCTTAGGTATTTACAAATTGTCTATGCTCAAAAAATACTTCCCCTTGAGACTAAACAGACATCCTAACTCTTCTTGTTATGATTTCTCTCATTCAGCCCGACCATGATCATGGCTTTTCAGTCTATTCCAACTGAAGAGTCCCACAGGCTTCTAACTCGAAGACAGCTATAACAGTTTTCTCTGACTCTGACTCAAGTCCTTCCTGATCAAAAAGTTCCATCATGGGGACTTCCCTGGCAGCACAGTGGTTAAGAATCCACCTGCCAATGCAGGTGACATGGATTTGAGCCCTGGTCCAGGAAGATCCCACATGCCACAGAGCAACTAAGCCCGTGCGCCACAACTACTGAGCCTGCGTTCTAGAGCCCACGAGCCACAATTGAAGCCCACGTGCCTAGAGCCCGTGCTCCACAACAAGAGAAGCCACCAAAATGAGAAGCCTGTGTACCGCAACCAAGAGTAGCCCCCGCCTCACTACAACTAGAGAAAGCCCACACACAGCAACGAAGACCCAACACAGCCAAAAATTAATTAATTAATTAATTAATTAATTAATTAATTATTTTTAAAAGTTCCCTCTTACATACCAGAAATTAATATAAATCATCCCCAGGGTTACCTGAGTAAATTTCATATCGATTCCAAATCAACTTCTGTGGTACAGAAAGAACCCAGGGCTTTAAATTTAGACTATTCTGAGTCTAAATAATAGCTCCCCACTGGTGATAGGTAAAGTCATCTAATGCACATTTGTTCTACCTTCCTTTCAGTTTGACTTCTCCCAGGTTCCCTTGCAACTAAGGTTCAGGATGTGTTTTAGGTTCCACTAATATGAAGTACTCATGGGAGATCTGGAAAACAGAAGTCTCCAGAAGCCACTTCTGCAGCTCCTATTATTTCTGCTGGTGTGCAAGGATACAGGGATTATGGGGACATGGTTTTCCCAAAGCGGCATCAGCAAAGATTGGAGTGTCCAGGAACTGGCTTAGTGAATGTTGAGAGGCAAGCAGATTATCCATTTTGTTACATATTTGTTGTAGTCTCAGCTTGGCTCTGGAGTGCCTAGTTCTGATGCCAGCATCTAAACCCCAGATCATAGCCAAGACAGTGTGGTCTTGGAGCAGAAGTTGGCATGAAGCTTCATGATTCCCCATTACCCAAATGCAGTAGAGATAGAAGTTCCTTTGGCCAGATAGTTCTGTGGTGGCGTTCTGGGAGTCATTCCAGGAGGTCCAGGGTAGGGGTTGCTGCTTCACCACTTTCCATAATTTTGTAAGCGCTACAATTTTTTAATTAAATTCCTTTTCATTCAAAATAGCTCGAGTGATTTCTGTCCTTTGCAAATGAACCTTCATAAGTTGTTTCCTGTCTCTAACATCCAGTTTCCTCATGTAAAAATAAATAAAATGCCTCTTATTTTGCAGGCCAATTGTAATGATTAGTGATGATTTATTTCATGTTGTGAGTACTGAGTCAGTAAATGTAACTGAGAAATGCTAAATGGAAGCCTTCGCACAGGTCTTCAGCACCATGGACAGTTCTAGCTTTTGCCAAAGCGGGTGTACCACATCCCCAAATGCAACTCACTGGCTCCCCTCCCTCCTAGAAATCTTACAACTTTCTTCAAGATTAAGGATTGTCCTTCTCAGATCACTTTAGATCAACCAAACAGAGACCACTTCTTCCCCAGGTAGCTGACATGAAAGATTTCACCCCTCTGATGAGAACAGCTTCTACAACACCAATCAGCAAAATACCAAAGCAAAATACAATAAGCACAATATTCTAACAAGAGTTATAAAAATACAGTAACAGAAGGGCCATTTCCCTGCAAGGTGTGTTACCCAATGATTGAGCTGATCCTGACATATGCTAAGTATTGAATAAATATTTTTTTGATAAATAAATGAACACACGCATGAATGAGTCAACTATGTTAAAAATTATTTTGAATCTTTACATTATTGCTTTCTATTACTAATTTAGCAGGAATTCTAGTAAATTTTTCCCAACTCATAGAAAAATATAAATAGTTCTTTGTCACGCATTAGAATTAAAGCCATATTGCTTATCTTCTTTCTTTGGGGTATTTAGTTCTTTCAGTAAAAAAATGTGATGGTTTATCTCAGTCACAGCATCTTGAATATAGGAAAGTTTTAGGGTGTGTGTATAGTGCTGGTTCATCTCATTCATGGCTCCTCAAAGCAATAAGGGGACATCTTAAAGGAGTTCCTGAGTTAGGTGCCCTAATCAATATGCCTTGTATATCATAATCCAGAGAACTTTATTAAACTACCTTATATATATAAAAAAAACTACCTTATATAATGCATTGTCCAGAAGTTCTCAAATCCTTATTTCTCATCTTATGAAGGAAGGACAATATAGGAGAAGCTTCTGGGTAAAAGGTTTGTTACTTCTATGTTGTGAGTGTAAGTATGCCTGAGAACCAGTGCTACGAATTTTAAATCACAAGTCCCAAGTAAAAATCCAGACCACTATCCTCAAAAATATCTCTCATAGAACCACTTTACAGTTATATCATCATCATAAAATCTCTTAGGTGTCTGGCACCAAAGTAGGATCTTGATAAGAACTAAAAAGTTTAAGGTATTTTACAAATCAAGTTTTTATATGTGATACTTGGTTCCAGTGACCCTAAGTAATCTAGTTTAAAGATTAAAGATTGAACTAGATTTAAAGCACATGCTGTACTTAATTACTTGAAAATATATTCATGGTATTATAGGTGGAAAAGATGGATTATAAAACAGGAAGACTTTATGTTTGTTTATACATATTATTTAAATATATAGAAAACAGCCTAGGGAGTGCTACATACTAAACTGGTAGTTTTTAATCTCTGAATAACAGGATTGCAGGGGGATTTTTTCCTCTTTTTTCTGTGTGGTTATTGGTATCTTCTAAATGTTCTAAAGTGAGCATATTTTTCTTGTAAGACCATTATTTTAAAAGGTATATGTGAAGAATGTGCTTAATTCTTCTTTTTTCTTTTTCTATTTCTATCCAATCTCTTTGAGCACTCATCTGCTAACTCACCTGATGGTCAGTGCCCACTCACACCATCCACACTGCAAAGACTGCTTTGTAACAATGAACACCAGTGCTAATCATCTGTTGGTAGATGGTAAATTTTGAAAATTCACGTCATCCTAAAGACATATCCACACACAACATGAACACCTTTATAGCATGTTCCTGAGCTCATAGAATCTCTCCTGGGCCCTATGAACTAAGAAATTTGCAAGCATTTCACTTAAAAGCTGCATTTATAACAAGTAAATATGTTTCAATTTCAATTTCTCAGTGATTAAGCTGAAAATATACATTGGTATGTGAGGCAAATTGAGGGCCTGGCCCGCTACTACCAAGTCAAGAGATGTTCTGCATATATGAAAACTAACTCGGTGAGGGTAAATAAATGTAGCTTCTGCCCAGTCTCCCAGGCGAAAGCAAAAGTCAGCATCTAAATGAGAAGAGTAAAGCTATTCCTACATTTAGGCTCATATTTCTACTGTTTAGGGGGACACCTGATTTACAGTGTAGTGTCCTTGTGGAAAATGACCATTACTTATTGAAATCTTGAAGGGCAAATATAGCAATGGTCACCATTAGAGTGTTATATTGTTGTACGTAAACTTTTTTCCCTTATGTTGCTTTATTCTCTCTTATAAATTTTAATATTAACTAATCAAAAACTGTAGGTTCATGAATTCAGAATCATGACACTGCTTTCTGTTATCTTTCAGACACCAGCAACCTTACTGAGTACTCACTTTATCTGTATAACCCACTTCCTCCACTGTAAGTGACTTGGTTGTACTAGATGTCACATTTTCTTCCACCTCTGAAGTTCTCAAAAACCAAAGAAATATTCTCAGTCTATCATTAGTTCCTTCATTTTACAACTTTACTGTACATTAAAAAAAAAAAAAACCCACACACAAAAAACAAAAAAACCCTTTGCAGCTCTCTAAGCACTTGTAAATACATCACCTTACTTGTCCCTCACCACAACTCTGCTACAGATTCTTTCTGCAGGTACAATGGATAGAACCTAGAATACTGGCCAGGCATTGGGTTAATACTGAGGATCCAAGGACTAGTAACTGAAGTTCCTCATCTAGCAAGGTGTTTGCAGTCTGGTAGTAAGCTTACGATTTCTACCTAAACAGCACGGACGTGGCATAGCTTAGCGCGGTAGAGCTCACCCTGTTTGATCTGGAAAGCTCCTTTAAAATGATCTAGTCCAACCACCTTGCTCTATAGGTGAAAACCCAGAGGTCTAGACTCTTTCTCATAAACACAGCTAAAAGCATTGTCTGTTTTCAACCTGACTCTTCCTTCCTCAATCAGCTTTGTCTTTCGAGAATGAATAATTTCCTCCAGAGGCCAGGGGAATAGATGGAGTAAATTCCCCTGAATCCTTCTGTAAATGGTGCGTAGTTTATCTGATTGTCAGGTCTTTTCTTTAAAGGTCACTCTCCCATGGTAAGAAACTTTCTGATGTTCTTGTTAGAAATAAACTGAGTTGTTTGGGGAATGAAGATGTGATTGTGCATGGATGCTTTTCCTCTGGAGTTTTTCTCAGTTTTTGATATCTTATATACATATATACAAATTGATCACAAAACTTAAAAGCATGAAAAGTATGAGAAAACAGATATAACCTCTGACAAGTTGTAAGTAACATTTATTTATCAATATTTTATTGTATAAAATATGCTTGTCCTATGCAGAACTTTGTAGTTTCTTACCTAATAAAGGTCATTTGCAATGTTGTTTTTAATCCTAATACCAAGAGTTTTATCCTTGCTCTGATCTTTCTCATACTCCTCACAGACAGCAAGGGATCTTCTTGTCCAGAAAGCACCTGAACAGAAGGTGACTGACCCAGTAGAACAAGCCCCAGCCCACGGGGAATGGGCAGATAACAGTAACTAAAATCTATTGAGCACTTAATGCCAAGCACTGTTCTAAGTGCTTTAATGTATTAATTCATTTACCCTCACAGCAGCCTCTGAGCTCAGTATTACCTCAGAGGCTATGGCATGAGCCATACATAGTATGGAAAAAGCATACACAGGATGCTGAGAATACACCATGGCAGACAGACACAAGGTACAAGCTCCATATGAGATAATGAGGAGGTGCTAGTACACTGTGGGGGCAAGAAGGCAAGGCAGAAAAGAGGCAAATGCATTCCCCATATGCTCCCACGCCCCCTGTATACTTACAAAGACACGATAGAGTATCTAACACATAGTAAATACCAATAAAATTGAATTGAATGAAAAACATTGTAATGACAAAGGTCCATTTATGAGCAATTGGTCAGAGAAACTAAGGTTAGATATGACTTTCAAGGTCACCTGGAAGTCATCCACTACACCCATGGTCTGAATTGTCCTGTCTATGCTTAAACATTTCTAGAAACCGAAAAAAGAAAGAAATGTGTGCAGAGTACCTACCATGTATTAACACTAGTCTAGTGGCTTTCAAATGCCATCTCCATAATAACCTGGTGAGGTAGCTATTATTGTTCTTATTTTACAGATGAGGATACTGAGATCTGAAAAAATTAAATGACCTACCCCATGTAAGTTTACACAGTTAATAGGTGGAGCCATCTGGATTCAAACCCAAATATTCCAACTTCAATACCAGGACCTCTTCCACTAAACCAAACTTGCTCTTACTATACAGAGTGTCAGTGTACATAAATTTGTACAGGGTTCATTGAAAATGGTCGGAATTTCATTATGTTTATCTTAAAATTAACAATTTCAATTGCAAATTGCAAAATATGAATGTCTGGACAAATTTAACAATACTGATTTGAGAGTTGACAATGTAAAACTCTATCTGAATGTTTTTCATCATTCAATGCTAATTAAGTATCGGCATTTAATTTACTTAACAACAATAAATGTATTATTACAGACTATAATCATATTCTCTTTCCTCCTCTGCCCCTCATCTTAAAGACTTTACCACTAAAATAGAATAGAATAGCAAAATATGTACAAGTACAAATCCAGCAAACTTGGTCTAAATAGCACTTCATAGATTCAGGTACCTCCAGTGGATAGCATACCTCCCTTTAATATATCTTCATGACTAGCATTTTAGGGAAGAAATATAAATTGTTTTCATATAAGCCTCTTCAAGTGAGGCAATGGTAACTGTTCAGACCTTCTGACTAAATCTATTAAAAGATTACAAATGTTGATTAACACTTCCACTGAATATCGGCAAACAGAATTAAACACAGTTCATGCTTTTTCCATTGCCATACCTTTAGCGCTTCCAGACTGCCATACCTTTAGCGATTCCAGACTGTTGTTGTAAAGAACTATAACCCAGGAAAAAAATTCTTGCATTGTGTTTCCAAAATTGACCAATAGGGAAACTGTTGATAGAAAATAATGCAGTAAAAGTGGTCATTTAAATTGAATATTACATTATTTGCAATAAATAAGCTCATTTTCATACTTAAAGATGGGGCAACAAATACAGCACTTTGCCTACAGTACGCCCTCATCGTCATTAGTACAACTTGCTCAGCCTCTAGGTGTGTTAAGATCTCTCTTTTATTTTTAATTTAATTTTATTTATTTTTTTATACAGCAAGTTCTTATTAGTTATCCATTTTATACATAGTAGTGTATACTGTCAATCCCAATCTCCCAATTCATCTCACCACCACCACCACACTTGCCACTTTCCCCCCCTTGGTGTCCATACGTTTGTTCTCTACATCTGTGTCTCTATTTCTGCCCTGCAAACCAGTTCATCTGTACCATTTTTCTAGGTTCCACATGTATGCGTTAATATATGATATTTGTTTTTCTCTTTCTGACTTATTTCACTCTGTACGACAGTCTCTAGATCCATCCACGTCTCTACAAATGACCCACTTTCTTTCCTTTTTATGGTTGAGAAATATTCCATTGTATATATGTACCACATCTTCTTTATCCATTCGTCTGTCGATGGGCATTTAGATTGCTTCCATAACCTGGTTATTGTAAATAGTGCTGCAGTGAACATTGGGGTGCATGTGTCTTTTTGAATTACGGTTTTCTCTGGGTATATGCCCAGGAGTGGGATTGCTGGGTCATATGGTAATTCTATTTTTAGTTTTTTAAGGAACCTCCATACTGTTCTCCATAGTGGCTGGATCAATTTACTTTCTCACCAACAGTGCAAGAGGGTTCCCTTTTCTCCACACCCTCTCCAGCATTTGTTGTTTGTAGATTTTCTGGTGATGCCGATTCTAACAGGTGTGAGGGGATGCCTCATTGTAGTTTTGATTTGCATTTCTCTAATAATTAGTGACATCGAGCATCTTTTCATGTGCTGCTTGGCCATCTGTATGTCTTCTTTGGAGAAATGTCTGTTTAGGTCTTCTGCCCATTTATTGATTGGGTTGTTTGTTTTTTTAATATTGAGCTGCATGAGCTGTTTATGTATTTTGGAGATTAATCTTTTGTCTGTTGATTCGTTTGCAAATATTTTCTCCTATTCTGAGGGTTGTCTTCTTGTCTTGTTTGTAGTTTCCTTTGCTTTGCAAAAGCTTTTAAGTTTCATTAGGTCCCATTTGTTTATTTTTGTTTTTATTTCCATTACTCTAGGAGATGGATCCAAAAAAATCTTGCTGTGATTTATGTCAAAGAGTGTTCTTCCTATGTTTTCCTCTAAGAGTTTTATAGTGTCTGGTCTTACATTTAGGTCTCTAATCCATTTTGAGTTTATTTTTGTGTATGGTGTTAGGGAGTGTTCTAATTTCATTCTTTTACATGTAGCTGTCCAGTTTTCCCAGCACCACTTATTGAAGAGGCTGTCTTTTCTCCATTGTATATCCTTGCCTCCTTTGTCATAGATTAGTTGACCATAGGTGGGTGGGTTTATCTCTGGGCTTTCTACTCTGTTCCATTGATCTATATTTCTGTTTTTGTACCACTACCATATTATCTTGATTACTGTAGCTTTGTAGTATAGCCTGAAGTCAGGGAGCCTGATTCCTCCAGCTCTGGTTTTTTCCCTCAAGACTGCTTTGGCTATTCGGGGTCTTTTGTGTCTCCATATAAATTTTAAGATTTTTTGTTCTAGTTCTGTAAAAAATGCCACTGGTTATTTGATAGGGATTGCATTGACTGCTTTGGGTAGTATACTCATTTTCACAATATTGATTCTTCCAATCCAAGAACATGGTATATCTCTCCATCTGTTTGTGTCATCTTTGATTTCTTTCATCAGTGTCTTATAGTTTTCTGAGTACAGGTCTTTTACCTCCTTATGTAGGTTTATTCCTAGGTATTTTATTCTTTTTGTTGCAATGGTGAATGGGATTGTTTCCTTAATTTCTCTTTCTGATCTTTTGTTGTTAGTGTATAGGAATGCAAGAGATTTCTGTGCATTAATTTTGTATCCTGCAACTTTCCCAAATTCATTGATTAGCTCTAGTAGTTTTCTGGTAGCATCTTTAGGATTCTCTGTGTATAGTATCATGTCATCTGCAAACAGCGACAGTTTTACTTCTTCTTTTCCAATTTGTATTCCTTTTATTTCTTTTTCTTCTCTGATTGCCATGGCTAGGACTTTGAAAACTATGTTGAATAATAATGGCGAGAGTTGACATCCTTGTCTTGTTCCTGACCTTAGAGGAAATGCTTTCAGTTTTTCACTATTGAGAGCGATGTTTGCTGTGGGTTTGTCGTATATGGCCTTTATTATGTTGAGGTAGGTTCCCTCTATGCCCACTTTCTGGAGAGTTTTTATCATAAATCGGTGTTGAATTTTGTCAAAAGCTTTTTCTGCATCTATTAGGTGTGTTAAGATCTTAAAAGCAAACAGGAGAGATGAGAATATATTAGGAGGGGAGGGGCAAAGGCCAGGAGGAAACTGTAAACATCTTTATGGTCTCTCAGCAGATACAAATCAACTTGGTGCTCTGGGTCCAATATAGGCAAAAGTCAATATTCAAAAAGACTAATATGGTGAATGAAGATCAGAGCAGCAGGAAACCATACAACACCTAAGAAGCAGGTTGTAAGGGGTAAGTTCTGGATAAAAGGTAATGTGCCCAGGATGATGCAAGACACAACCCACAGCTAAAAATGTGGAATAAGGAGAAGTGTCTGTCAGGGGAGGTTCCTAGGTCCCCAGTCAAACAGAATTCAAGTTCCAGCCCAGTTATACAGCGTGGATATACTCGGGGGTGTTGAGGATACTGGGAGTGCTGAGACTATAGCTTCTCAAGGAATTCAAACTGCAGACATTAGACTAATTCCTCACCTCACCCCCTAGAGAACGTAAGGTGCTAAATATCCTTACAGATTTGGTTAGTATTGATACAAACACTGAATGTGGCTACTTTTTCCAGCTGAAATTCTTTAGGGCTTGATGCTGAGCAGTGCTTAGGGAAGCTGAGATTGACACACCCTCTGTGTAAGTATGATAAAAATGACATACATGTGGCCCCAGGTTGCCTTTTGGTTTGCAGATATAGCTGATATTTACAGCGCCCCTTCCTGTCTGCCATTTAGGTTATTTCTACACAGAAAAATATGCCTGAAAAACAGTCAATCCAAAACTTAACATTCTGAAAACAGAATTGAATCAACTGCAATCAAAAGGATACACTAAGTCTAAACCAACCCTAAAATGATCCTCCCCTACAACAACAACAACAAAAAGAATCATTCTGAAAAAGGTCAATTCTATAACACTGTGCGGTCAAGGTCTGAAATATTTGCCTCTTAAAATCTCTGCTCCAAAGAATAATTTACAGTCATAGTTACTAGGAAAACCCGCCTCCTCCTGTTGCTTCCACATGAGTCAGAACCATTATACTATGATAACATATAACCCACAACTGCAAAATATTGCCCCATGATTTTTAGGAAGCTTTCCAAACCACATCCTCTTTAGCCCTCCAGTCCATCGTGAACACTACATTCAGTTGCTTTATCACCGGGAAAAGCACACCCTTTCTTCAGTCTTAAATCCAGTCTCCTAATATGAAGTGAATTTCTTTAAAAGCTCTCTTTACAGCCGTAACCCTGATTGTGTTATTCCCTGGGTTGTATTAACTACGCCCTTCTCTGAGGTGTGATATCCAGCTCTGATCGTTAGAGTTCTCCCTGCTTCAAGAGCGTTTCCATTGTTTTTCTTAATTCTTTGTTGTTTCTAAAATCAAGTTCTTTAAAAGTTTCAGGTTTATTCAAAACTTTTCTGCCCTAAAGTTGCTGTGACTCTTCACTCATCAATTTCACTACTAGGATTCCATTCTAAGGAAGGACTCATAGAGGAGCACAGAAATTCAGCTATAAATACATTTACAACAGGGTTATTAGAAGAATGGAAATGACCTAAACAGCCAACTATAGAGTTTGGTTAAATAAACTATGGTATATCCACATTCCAGAATCTATACAACCTTTAAGAATGTTGTGAAAGAATATGCAATAACATGAAATTATTCATAGTATACTGCTAAGTAAAATAAATCTATTAACAAAACAGTATGTATAATATCTTTTTGTTTTTAAAAAATCATATATATAAAATTATTTTATATAACCTATTTTTTATACATATATTAATATATAAATCATTTCTTGTATAAAATATGGAATAACATTTCTGTACTGGCTTTATAACATTTTTATGACAAAATTTATAAGTGCCTTTAAATTTAGAGTGTAAAGTAATATAATTTTTAAATAATGATTAACAACTTACTGAAAAAGATGATGTAATATCTGTCAGTCAAAATGACAAAATGGCAAGACTAATCTGCATATTCTTCATCAACCATTCAAATGAACAGGAATGTCCCAGCTTTAATACTGTCCAGTTGAGTGGTGCAAATAAAAGTGCATCAGTAAAAGGTTCTCTAATACAATATACATGGAAAGAGTGTTTATTACATTTCTCATAGCAATAACATTGTGAATCATTCATCCTCCTTTTTTGAAATTCTAAAAGCCTTTTCCCCTCATTTGTTTCCTCCATCTCTTTTGCTGTTCGATGGCAGGCCAGGAAATTTAATGTCTTCTCTGTTCATCAAGAAATGGCAGAAATGGGAGCTGGCTCAAGCCTCTGCCTCCTACGGCCATGTTCTCTGTAGCCCTTCTAACTGCCAAGACACTGGCCCTATACATTTAGCAGGGTGTGACAGAGGGATAGAGGTCAACATAACATGTTCATTAAGACAAGTATTTGTGCTTTCACTATGTAAGCATAATATATAGCTCTCAAGCTCTGAGGCAGCTACGTGATATATGTATATTCACCTACAGCCTCAGCTTTATGAACTGTATCCCTTGGAGATAGCAGCAGCTCCAATAACTAGGTACACAGCCAATAATTACTTTCATCTTTCTCCTTTTACTTACTCTTTAAGAGATTCATTAAGATGAAGAATGACAGCATTGCTTTGCTAAGCCATTTTTATTACTTTCCTAATTCATTTATCATGACCTTTGGAACTATTAGTTTGGTTTTCACCTTACAGAATCTTATTTTATTAAAACTAGGTTCTGCATCCTCAGTGGTTGTTTTCAGATGGGCCTTCTGGCTTACTCACTATTTAATAGAAGTGACATATGGCAGAATTTTTCTTTTATAAAGACACACAAATGTATAATATATATGGTCACTGAGAGTCACTATATATGCTTAAAATTGGTATTGGATCACTCATAAATTGTTTTTATGGCTATTCATTTTGTAGCCTTGAATCCCTCCACAAAAAAGGAGTGCTAAGGAAAGAAGGAAAGGTGAGCAGTGGTTAATGTAGGGAGCACATATCACAAACAAGACACTGTACTAGGTGCTATGCTGTGTCACTGAGTCCTCACAGAAACTCTACAAGTTGGCAATATTCCACCTATTTTAGAGATAAAGAAGTTTTGGCTCAAAAAGGATAAATGACGTGCTCAAGGTTACACAGGAAGGTCACACGGTAAAGTCACACAATAAATACTGGGATTGAACCAACTATGCCAGTGGCCCATGCCTTGTTTTGTTGACCTGTTCCTTCTCCTTTCTCAATCCTAAGTACTAAAAAGATATGTGCCAGATATATGTCACTTACATGACATAAAGGTAAAAGTCCACATCACTATTCTCTCTTCCTTTAGCTCTTCCTCAGAGGAGACCTACCAGGCATCTCTTAATCCTTTACAGAGAATATCAATCTTTGAAAGGCTAAATGTGCAGAAAACTTACTCTATCTTGTGGCTGTCTTAAAGTAGAGCTCCAAAACACACTGTAAAAGAAACTGTCGATGGAATGAGAAAACAAGACACATATTTGGAGAAAATATTTGCAAAAGATGTATTTGATAAAGGACTGTGATCCAAAATATACAAACAACTCTTAAAACTCAACAATGTTTAAAAACTCAATTTAAAAATGGACAAAAAAGATCTGAATAGACACCTTGCCAAAGGGGAGTATGTATGTGTGTGTGTGTGTATATATATATATATATATATATATATACATACACATACATATATATATATATATATGTATATATATATGTATATATATGTCAAATAAGCATTTTTAAAGATATTCTACATTATATATCATTAGGGAATTGCAAATTAAAACAAGACATCACTACACACCTATTAGAATTTCCAAAATCCAAAACACTGATAAAACTAAATGCTGGTAAGGATGTGGAGCGACAAGAACTTTCATTTATTGCTGGTGGGAAGGCAAAATGGTACAGGCATTTTAGAAGACATTTTAGCATTTTTTTTAACAAAACCAAACATACTTTTACCACATGATCCAGCAATATGCTCCTTGGTATTTACCCATAGAAGCTGAAATCTTAAATCCGCTCAGAGACCTGAACAGGGATGCTTATAGCAGCTTTATTCATAATTGCCTAAACTTGGAAGCAACCAAGATGTTCTTCAGTAAATGAATGGATTGATCAACTGAATGGATTAATACACCCAGACACTGGAATTTATTAAGTACTAAAAAGAAATGAGATGTCAAGACATGGGAAGACACAGAAGAACCTTAAATGCATATTATTAAGTGAAAGAAGCCAACATTAAAATGCTACACACTGTATGATTCCAACTATATGACATTCTTGAAAAGGCAAAATTATGAAGGAAAAAAATTAGTGGTTGCTGGAGGTGACATTAGAAAGATGGTAGACTAGGAGGTCCCAACACTCATCACTCCCACAAAAACAACAAAAACAATAAATAAACAACTACAAACTGATGAAAATAGCTCTGGGAGAGCTCTAAACTACAATGAAGAAACAGCAGAAATCCTGTGGAGCTCAAAAACAAAGGATGGCCATCTAGAAGAGCATAGGGAGCATTTTACCTGCATTGCCCCATAGCCCAGTCCAGGGCAGCTCAGCAACAAGAAGGATCCCCTCAGAGGGGTTTTACCCCACAGGAAAAAGGAGAGTAGGAGGACCCCAGCAAGTCTTGCCACGGTGGATGTTTGCAGCCTGTGCTACTGAGGACCCCCACAGTCTTTATCAACACTGAATCTGAATGACAGAGCTGCCCAGAGTCCCCACTGCTGAATCTCCCCCTCAAGGATGGAGCTGTCTCTGCACTGAGACCTGCCCCTACTGCTGTGCCAAGCTCTACAAGATCAGGATGCCACAGCACCTTGCCATACAGGGCACTGGAGCTGCCACTGCTCTGCATCCCCCCTCCCCAGCCAGGGTCTTAAGTCAAGGTTGCTGCACTGTGCCCCACCCTTGGGTCCCAAGTCATGCTTTGACCTGCCATTACTGGTGCTGAGCTGCCACTGCTCTGCACTGCACCATCTGGGTCCCAAGTCGGGGTTTCAACCCACTATAGCTGGGCTGCTGTTGTTCAGTACCCCCACCCCCAGTCCTCAGTCACAGCTTTGCTCCATAATCACCAGGGAGTGCTGATATTGCCCTGGGCCCCACCCCCTGGGCCCTTAGTCAGGGATTTGGCCCAGCATAACTAGGGCCAAGATGCTGCTGCTCTGCACCCTACCCCCTGGGGACAAAGTCAGGATGCAGGAGCACCTCTCACCAAGGTAGTACTCAAAGCCTTAGTAATTGGTGTGTTGGTTTCTCTCAGCAGACAGAGTTAGGGTGAGGATGAATCAAGGGAGGAGGAACATGATTTTAGATAGGGCTGAACTTGTTGATATAGGTGAATATAAAGAAGAGCCTGGATTCAACATGTTAGCTAGAGCAGCTGGGAGTGGCTCTAATTGTTTTGCTGTTGATAGATTAAAAAACTAGACTCATCAACCAATGTGATGCACCACAACAACAACAACAAAAAGACAAAAACCACATGATCATCTCAGATGCAGAAAAAGCATTTGATAAAATTCAACATCCATTTATGATAAAAACTCTTACCAAAATGGGTATAGAAGGAACATATCTCAACATAATAAAAGATATTTATGACAAACTCACAGCCAACATAATACTCAATGGTGAAAAGCTGAAAGCCTTCCCACTAAAATCTGGAACAAGAAAAGGATGCTCACTCTCACCACTTCTATTCAATATTGTATTGGAAGTCCTAAACACAGCAATCAGATAAGAAAAAGAAATAAAAGTTATACAAATTGGAAGGGAAGAGATAAAACTGTCATTATATGCAGATTACATGATACTATATATAGAAAACCCTAGATACGCCACACAAAAACTACTAGAACTGATAAACAAATTCAGCAAGGTAGCAGAATACAAGATTAACATACAAAAATCTGTTGCATTTCTTTACACTAACAATAAAATATCAAAAAGGGAAAGTAAAAAAAATTCTTTTAAAATTGAATACAAAAAATAAAATACTTAGTAATAAACCTAACCAAGGAGGTAAAAGACCTATATGCTGAGAACTATAAAACACTGATAAAGGAAACTGAAGATGATTCAAAGAAATGGAAAGATATCCCACACTCTTGGATTGGAGGTATTAAAATTGTTAAAATGGCCATACTACCAAACGCAATCTACAGATTTAATGTGATCCCTGGCAAATTACCCATGACATTTTTCACAGAACTAGAACAAATAGTTTGAAAATTTATATGGAACCACAAAAGACCCAGAATTGTCAAAGCAATCCTGAGGAAAAAGAACAAAACTGGAGGCATAACCCTCCCTGACTTCAGACTATATACAAAGCTACAGTAATCAAAACAGCATGGTATTGTCACAAAAACAAATATATAGATCAGTGGAGCAGAATAGGTAGCCCAGAAATAAATCCACACACCTATGGTCAATTAATCTTAGACAAAGAAGGTAAGAATATACAATGGAGAAAAGACTGTCTCTTCAGCAGCTGATGTTGGGAAGGCTGGACAGCTGCATGTAAATCAGTGAAGCTAGAACACTCCCTCACACCATACACGAAATAAACTCAAAGTGGCTTAAAGACTTAAATATGAGACATGACACCATAAAACTCCTAGAAGGGAACATAAGCAAAAAATTCTCTGACATAAATCGTAGCAACGTTTTCTTAGGCCAGTCTCCCAAGGCAATAGAAATAAAAGCAAAAATAAACAAATGGGACCTAATCAAACTTATAACCTTTTGCATAGCAAAGGAAACCATAAAAAGAACAAAAACCAACCTACAGGCTGGAAGAAAATATTTGCAAATGATGTGACTGACAAGGGATTAATTTCCAAAATACACAAACAGTCCACACAACTCAGTAACAAAAAAACAAACAACCCAATCACAAAATGGGCAGAAGACCTAAACAGACATTTCTCCAAATAAGACAAACAGATGGTCAGTAGGCACATGAAAAGATGCTCAACATTGCTAATATTAAAGAAATTCAAATCAAAACTACAACGAGGTACCACCTCACACTGGTCAAAATGGCCATCATTAAAAAGTCTACAAATAATAAATGCTAGGGAGGGTGCAGAGAAAAGAGAACCCTCCTACATTGTTGGTGGGAATGTAAATTGGTGCAGCCACTATGGAAAACAGTATGGAGGTTCCTTAAAAAACTAAAAATAGAGTTGCCATGTGATCCAGCAATCCCACTCTTATGCATATATCCAGAGAAAACTCTATTTCAAAAAGACACATGCACCCCAATGTTCATAGCAGCACTATTTACAAAAGCCAAGACATGGAAGCAACCTAAATGTCCATTGATAGATGAAGGGATAAAGATGTGGTATATATATACAATGGAATACTACTCAGCCATTAAAAAATAATGAAATAATGCTATTTGTGGCAACATGGATAGACCCCAAGCTGTTTTCCTCTTTCCATTATATTTCTTTTCAAGAGAAGCAATTCCCTACTTTTTCCCATAGGCACGCTGTTGAATAAACAAATTAAAATTTTATTATCTTGGCTGTCCGTTTTGTACATTCT
Source organism: Balaenoptera acutorostrata (assembly GCF_949987535.1). Lineage (NCBI taxonomy): Eukaryota > Metazoa > Chordata > Mammalia > Artiodactyla > Balaenopteridae > Balaenoptera > Balaenoptera acutorostrata. The sequence goes on from NC_080076.1 coordinate 56,977,022, forward strand.
TGCCTTCACAGAAAACCTTCCTAGAATTACACAGCTTCATTTTCTCTAAAAGTAAAAGGTAAGCACTCTCTCCATCACTAAAGCATTCCTTTTTTCCATAAGCAGCAGCATCTCAGAACCTGTACTCAGCCAGAAGTGTATAAGGGAAATATCTAATGATTTCTACATTAGTGATTATATTTCATTTAGTTTCCAATAAAAATGACTTTATGCCTACTATTGAGACTGCCATTCAAAAATATTTAATGAATTAATGCTACATGTAGAACTCTATCCTAAATCCACTTAAGAAGCAAACACAGTAAAAGAATGTAATATAAACTAGGGAATGCAGGACTCAGTAGACCAACAGGTAGCCAATCTGGGATGTAGTCACAGAGCCATGATGTGATTTGGGTCAAGTCATATCATCCCTATGCCTTTCAATTCCCTTTTCCAAAAAAGGATTGTCTATCTCAGATGGCAAAGAAGTTTCATCTCAAGTGCCAAATCCAGGTGATTGGTAATGGTGCCTTGAGTACTGAGAAAAAATGTGAGGCTCAGTACAGGCCCAGTGAAGAGTGCTATGATCAGTTCATGGTGTCTGTCAAGGTCATTAGTGAGAGAAGTTTTGGAAAGAGGACATTAGCAGTCTGCCCTCTCTAAATGATTTAAATATAAAGACTCCTCAATATTTTTAATAAAACATGATCTGATTCACCATGCTCTACATTCTAATGTAGTACTGTATTCTCAATGATAAAATAATGAGTATTTACTTTCCTATACTTTAGCTCATCATTAATTATTTATTTTATAGTGTACAACACTTTTTGCAAATGACTAAGAATATCTTGCATATTATTTTAAAAATATATTCAGTGTTTAATTTTTAAAAGATCAGTTGAATTTAACTATCCAAGTGAGTGAAAAATTAGGGCAAAGTTGTAAAAAGTGTTGAATGAAAATACCAGTGGATATGAATGCTCATGGCCTGAATTCATAACACGATTTTGTGTCTTACCTTAAAACATTAAATTTCCCTGTTTTTTTCCTGAAATTTTTATTTGGGATTCATTTTCACAGAACACAATTTGCTATTAATATCAACAGCAAATATTTTATGCCTAGTTTTTTAAAATGTGATATATATATATATATATATATATATCCCACAAAATACATATGTACATTTATATTTAAAAGCTTTGATTTGAATGCTAAATGATTTTTTGTTAATCAAGTTGCAAAACTGTAAAAAAATAGATGGAATTTTGTAGTTTAAAGAAGTAATTATTTAGTTTCTATTTTAATATTTAAGACATTTATCAATGCTTGGTCAAATGTGATCCACCTTGGATCGTAAGCCACCTGAATTCCAATACATTGCTCTCTTATAGAGCAATATGAATGGAGTTCAGGTTCCACTGGTTGAGCAAGACATTAGTAATTTCTCATTTTCTAAAGTAAAATCATATTTATTCTTTCAAAAATGTATTCCATTATTTTTCCAGAAATCTAAGTATTATAAATGTTATAGTATTGCTCTTTTTTCTCTCAAGAGGACATTTTAAAACTGGTATCAGTAAGTTTTCCATTTTTAAATGGGAAAGGATATCTACGTACAGTTTTTCTAATGATAAGTTAATTATTGACATAAACAGATGGAATGCATTTAAAATGATTCTTGTTTATTTTACATGAAGATTCAGTATGTACATTTATCTGGCAAATTGGGGGATTTTGGTATAACAAAAAATTTTCATTTTTACTTTACAATTCCTCAGTTGTCCTCCCCTTTTCATTTCCTTGGCTCTTCTACTAGGTTTTATAAATATATAATTTACAGGCCATTCACTGCAACTCTGGTAAAGACGACTATGGATAGAGATTTCACTTTGCTCACCTCACACACACACAAAAAAAGTCATAACTCAGAAATAAACTTCTTGCAACCCCACTGATAATCCTAAGACTCTAATGGGCCTATTCAGATTTATCTCCAAATTGGCACAAATTACTTGATTAAAAATTTACAATAAAGAATATTAGAAATATCTATAATGACTATAACCCTAACTGACAATGGAAACTTCCTGTTGTCAAAGTATAAAAGACAACAACTTTTACTATATTACCTTTTGCTCAATGAGCTTAAGATTCATTTTGCAACCCTTTAGATCCCCACTTGGTACTAATTTCACAACAGCATTAGAGGCAAATAAGATGATTTATTACTGTGGTCATTTACCCTGTGTTTTTACAGCATTAGTTCCTGTTTCCAAGATGTACAGCATTTGTGCCAAGAGACAGTCAGAAGATGTTAGCAGTCAACAAAGAGGCAATGTCTACAAGATGGATTGAGAATCCAGGGAATCAGCAAGCCAGGAAGGAATTAACACTTCATTTTTTTTTAACATGTTTATTGGACTATAATTGCTTTACAATGGTGTGTTAGTTTCTGCTGTATAACAAAGTGAATCGGCCATACAAATACAAATATCCCCATATCTCCTCCCTCTTGCATCTCCCTGCCACCCTCCCTATCCCACCCCTCTAGGTGGACACAAAGCAACAAGCTGATCTCCCTGTGCTATGCAGCTGCTTCCTACTAGCCATCTATTTTACATTTGGTAGTGTATATATGTCAATGCCACTCTCTCACTTCATCCCAGCATACCCTTGCCCCTCCCTGTGTCCTCAAGTCCATTCTCTACGTCTGTCTTTATTCCTGTCCTGCCCCTAGGTTCTTCAGAACCATTTTTTTTTTTGTTTTAGATTCCATATATATGTGTTAGCATACGGTATTTATTTTTCTCTTTCTGACTTACTTCACTCTGTATGACACTCTCTAGGTCCATCTACCTCACTACAAATAACTCAATTTCTTTTTTTTTATGGCTGAGTAATATTCCATTGTATATATGTGCCACATCTTCTTTATCCAATCATCTGTCGATGGAAACTTAGGTTGCTTCCATGTTCTGGCTATTGTAAATAGAGCTGCAATGAACATTGTGGTACATGACTCTTTTTGAATTATGGTTTTCTCAGAGTATATGCCCAGTAGTGGGATTGCTGGGTCGTATGGTAGTTCTAGTTTTAGTTTTTTAAGGAACCTCCATGCTGTTCTCCATAGTGGCTGTATTAATTTACATTCACACCAACAGTGCAAGAGGGTTCCCTTTTCTCCACACCCACTCCAGCATTTATTGTTTGTAGATATTTTGATGATGGCCATTCTGACTGGTGTGAGGTGATACCTCATTGTAGTTTTATTTTGCATTTCTCTAAAGATTAGTGATTTTGAGCATCCTTACATGTGTCTGTTGGCAATCTGTATGTCTTCTTTGGAGAAATGTCTATTTAGGTCTTCTCCCCATTTTTGGACTGACTTCTTTGTTTTGTTGATATTGAGCTGCATGAGCTGCTTGTATATTTTGGAGATTAATCTTTTGTCCGTTGCTTCATTTGCAAATATTTTCTCCAATTCTAAGCATTGTCTTTTTATCTTGTTTATGATTTCCTTTGCTGTGCAAAAGCTTTTAAGTTTCATTAGGTCCCATTTGTTCATTTTTGTTTTTATTTCTATTTCTCTAGGAGGTGGGTCAAAAAGGATCTTACTGTGATTTATGTCATAGAGTGTTCTGCCTATGTTTTCCTCTAAGAGTTTTACATGTCTGGCCTTACATTTAGGTCTTTAATCCATTTTGAGTTTATTTTTGTGTATGGTGTTAGGGATTGTTCTAATTTCATTCTTTTATATGTAGCTGTCCAGTTTTCCCAGCACCACTTATTGAAGAGGCTGTTTTTCTCAATTATATATCCTTGCCTCCTTTATCAAAGATAAGGTGACCATATGTGTGTGGGTTTATCTCTGAGCTTTCTATCGTGTTCCATGGATCTATATTTCTGTTTTTGTACCAGTACCATACTGTCTTGATTACTGTAGCTTTGTAGTACAGGCAGAAGTCCAGGAGCCTGAATGAAAACATTCCGTTTTAAAAACAAATTGTGACGGGCAATGAAGAGTGGACACTGTACAATAATGTGGAACGGAAGAGATCGTGGGGCAAGCGAAATGAACCACCATCAAACACACCAAAGGCCAGTCATCATCCAAAGAAGGTGATGTTGTGTGTATGGTGGAATTGGAAGGGAGTCCTCTATTATGAGCTCCTTCCAGAAAACCAAACGATTAATTCCAACAAGTACTGCTCCCAATTAGACCAAAAGAAAGCAGCACTCAACGAAAAGCATCCGGAATTAGTCAACAGAAAATGCATAATCTTCCAGCAGGATAACACAAGACCGCATGTTTCTTTGATGACCAGGCAAGAACTGTTACAGCTTGGCTGGGAAGTTCTGATTCATCTGCCACATTCATCAGATGTTGCACCTTCGGATTTCAGAATTTTTTTTATTTATGTCTTTACAAAGTTCTCTTAATGGAAAAAATTTCAATTCCCTGGAAGATTGTAAAAGGCACCTGGAACAGTTCTTTGCTCAAAAAGATTAAAAGCTTTGGGAAGATGGAATTATGAAGTTGCCTGGAAAATGGCAGAAGGTAGTGGAACAAAAGGGTGAATACGTTATTCAGTAAAGTTCTTGGTGAAAATTAAAAATGTGTCCTGGGCTTCCCTGGTGGCGCAGTGGTTAAGAGTCTGCCTGCCAGTGCAGGAGACGCGGGTTCGAGCCCTGGTCCGGGAAGATCCCACATGCCCCGGAGCAGCTGGGCCCGTGAGCCACAACTACTGAGCCTGCACGTCTGGAGCCTGTGCTCCACAACAGGAGAAGCCGCGATAGTGAGAGGCCTGCGCACCGCGATGAAGAGTGGCCCCCACTTGCCGCAACTAGAGAAAGCCCTAGCACAGAAATGAAGACCCAACACAGCCAAAAATAAATAAATAAATAAAATTTTTTTTAAAAAAGTGTCCTTTATTTTTACTTAAAAACCGAAGGCACTTTTTGGCCAACCCAATAAAATGTGCTTCAGAAACTTAGTTTTTATTCTAACAAAAACAAAAACAAAAAAACTATCTAAACCTTCAGGTCACTATTTTATTTCCCCAGTGAGAAATGCAGGAGTCATTTTAGTGTGTATGCAGAGAATTGATTTTAAAAGTACATTTGCATACATTCTCCCATTTAGTCTTCATGGAAAACTGTGTAGCAGGTATTATCCTGGCTCTACCCCTTACTAGATGTATAACCTTGGATAAGATACTTATGCTCCTGTCCCCATCTGTAGCATGTTAATAGATAGAACCTACTTCATGTGCTTTGAGGTTTTAATGACACAGTGCATGTGAAGCATGTAGCCCTGTACCTACTGCATAATAAGCTTTCAGTAAATATTAGCTTTCTGATTATTATTATTACTATTATTATTTTTTAATAAGGAAAATGAGACCGAGAGAAGTTAAGTGATTTGCCCAAGGTTACTACGTTAGGAAGTGGCAGAGTTAAGTTTGACTGCAAGCCACTGGCATGATCTTTCTAAAATGTGAAGCAGATCATGGTACCAGTGAAATATTAGGTAAGTTAAAGGTCCAAAATGGAGAGTGATTAAATAAATTATGGACCATCCCTATCGTGTGGAATTCTACAAACCAGTTATGGTGATGGTAAAGAATTTTTCTAACATAGAGAGACAGTCAGAGTACATTATTACATTTTTTAAAAGCTTAAAGTGTGCAGTAAGATATTTTTATTAAACAAAGATGAGAAATAGGAGGGGACCCCGCTCATTCTGTGAGAGAATGAGAGTGACTTTTTTATTACTAGGTTAATTTATCTGTATTTTAAATATATCCATATTTAACATGTTTTGTTTTAAAATATATATTTTAAACTTCCACTCCTCCCCCTTCCAAAAAACCTTACTCTCCACAGCACACCTGTCATGGTATCTGACACACACATCTCCCTTTCTCAGGTGACACATCCTGACAAAGATCCTGTGAGAAGGAGCCCTTAGCAGAACATGTAACCTACCATTTAGTTGACCTCGTTACCCTCTGTTATTTGTTGAAAGGAGCTAATTTTAACCATAGAAAAGTTTAATATTCTATGGATCTTTAGTGTGAGCTATGTAGAATGGCAGGAAAAAAAAAATTTCCAACACTTACTTGTTCTCTGTGTCATAACTATGGGTCAAACAATTTTCCCTAAGCCTAAAAGATATTGAACTTTGTCTAATAACTTTTTTAATTGTGGTAAAATACATATAAAATTTACCATCTTAGCCATTTTTAAGTGTACAATTCAGTGGCATTAAGTATTTTCACACCATTGTGCAACAATCACTACCATCCATCTACAGAACTCTTCTTATCTTGGAAAACTGAAACTCTATACCCATTAAACAATAACCCCCAATTCCCCCCTCCCTCCAGTCCCTGGCAACCACCATTCTACTTCCTGTCTCTATGAATTTGACCACTCTAGGCACCTCACGTAATTGAAATCATTCATATTTGTCCTTCTGTGACTAGCTATTTCACTTAGCATAATGCCTTCAAGGTTTATCCATGTTGTAACACGTGTCAGAATTTCCTTCCTCTTTAGTGCTGAGTACTATTCCATTGCATGTATCTTATCACAGTTTGGTTATCCATTCATCTGTGATGGACACTTGGCTTCCACATTTTAGCTATTGTGAATAATGCTGCTATGAACATGGGTGTAAAAATACCTCTTAGAATTCCTGATTTCAATTCCTTTGTGTATATACCCAGAAGTGGGATTGTTAGATCATATATCAGTTGTTGAAAAGATTGTATTTTCCCCATTGAACAGTTTTGGCATCCTTGTAAAAATCATTTGACCATATAATCAAGGGTTTATTTCTGGGCTCTCTATTTTAGTTCATTGGTCTATATGTCTATATGTCATATTGTTTTGATTACTGTAGATTTGCAGTAAATTTTGAAATCAGGAAGTGTGAAATCTCCAACTTTGTTCTTTCTCAAGGTTGTTTCTGCTACTTAGGGTCCCTTGAGACTCCATATGAACTTTATGATGGATTTTTCTACTTCTGCAAAAAAAATCATTAAGATTTCAATAAGGATTGCATTGAATCTGTAGATCACTTTGGGTAGTAATAATATTGTCTTCCAATCCACGAACATGGAATATGTTTCTATTTGTTAATGTCTTCTTTAATTTCTCTAATGATCTCCTTTTATTTTTCAAGCTCAGTGTCTTATAATGCCTTTTACTAAATTTTGCATTTTTCCTCTGTAGTGTTTTTTTTTTTAACCATCTTTATTGGAGTATAATTACTTTACAATGTTGTGCTAGTTTCTGCTGTATAAGAAAGTGAATCAGCTATATGTATACATATATCCCCATATCTCCTCCCTCTTGCGTCTTCCTCCCACCCTCCCTATCCCACCCCTCTAGGTAGTCACAAAGCACTAAGCTGATCTCCCTGTGCTATGTGGCTGCTTCCCACTAGCTATCTATTTTACATTTGGTAGTGTATATATGTCAATGCTACTCTCTCACTTCGTCCCAGCTTCTCTGTAGTGTTTTGAGGCCCTCTTGATTATTGCTTAGTTTAACCCTGTTTGATATACAAAATTTCAGCAATTTTATAACTCTTCAATATATAACGTAAGAAGTAATATGTTCTGGTAGGTCCTAGGTTGTCTGGACTAACATCCAAGATAGTTGGTGACATCATGAATTTAACTGCTTAAATTGGTGAAATAATGCTTATATGATGATGAAAGAAAAAAAAATCTAAGACATCTGAAAAGCAAGCATCAGAGTCTTCCCATCCTATGCCTTTTGATTTTGACAATTTCAAATATAACTGTTCATTACGGAATGTAATTGTTGTAGAGAAGACAGAGGGGATAATTAGGAGGACATGAGATAAGATATAACAGCCATAATTAGAGTAACATGTTAAAAATTTTGGAAGTTTCCTTAGTCAGACTTAATTTGGGGTATAGACTGTTTCCATAATATCAGTAACCTTCCAAAAGCTTTTAGTTAAATGTCCTGAGATTCCACATGTCCTAATGTTCTCTCTCCTATATCCCCTAAGGAGTCATGAACACAGGGGTGAGCATCCAGTAACAGATTTTGCAAGTTATTGGAAACAGAGAGCCAGTACATATAAACCATCATGAATGCATGAGAATGTCTGGTGCCCTGTGAGATATCCTAATGATAAAAGCTCTGTTTTAATGAAGACAATTTGAATTAATCTGATTCTTGATATCTGGAATTGCAATTTGAAATTACAGAAATATTCAGGCAATTAGGAGCAGTAACTAAAACGGAGAAGCTGCACTGAAAGAGGCTTTGAACAAACAAAAATTAAAATTAAGTTGAGTTATGCAGTGAGAGAAACTAGTAGTAATCAGAGCTATTAGGTAGAAGAGAAGTTACACAATACACACAGTGAGGAAGCCAATTAACAGAAGGAAGAGAAGCAAGAAGACACACAAGGAAATGCAGAAACCATGATAGTAGCTGAGTCCATTAACGACAGTGTCCAAATGACCATCCTAGATATTCTACTGCTCAGGTCTGTAAAAGCCCCAGAATCCAGGTCTAAACTCCATCTGGCCTTGCTGGATCTTCTTTTCCCAGGAAGCTGTCTACATAGCTAAGAATCCCATTTTTCCTCATTCCAATAATAACCTCCTGGTACTTGAGACAACTTGAAGGGTCTTCTACTCTTTGCAACCAAAGTATCTTAAATTAAATATCCATATAAAAATATGAAAAAAAAAAACAAATTAGGAAGGAAACATAATATAAAGTAAGATGATAGAAGACAAAAACAGAAGTGGTTGAGAATTCTTGACCCCTTCCTCTCTCTGCACCTGGGTGATTGCCTCCTCCTCCAAGAATTTAGCTCCAAGTTCTGAGTTACTGACCAGCAGCCCTATGGTTCCTCCTCAGAGTTCTATCCTGTGTTCCAGACTCTATAGCTAATTGCCTGTCAGACAACTCCACCCAGATATCCTCCAAGTGCTTCAAATGCAACCTCTCCAAAATTTCCAAAATCAGTTTCTCCTACAGTACTTATCATGTCAATGAATGGAACCCATCATCCTTCCAGTTTCCGAAATTCGGGAATGGTGAATGGGTGAGTAAAGAGGAAGTTGGTATTAGCCTGGATGCAGTCTCCTTCGTCTCCCGTATCCAATCAATCATAAAGTCCTGATGATTTTACTTTATTGGTATCTTTAGAATCAGTCCAATTTTTTTCATCTTAAATGCTACTCCATCATTCTCTCCTACTGAAATATTGTAACAACCTCTAATTGGTCCCTTTGCTTCTAGGCTAGCCCGGATCCTATCCATTCCTCCACGCTATCACCAAAGGAATCACTCAAAAGCAGATCCAGTCATATCACTCAACAGCTTAATATGGCTCTTGAGAATCTTCTGAATGGAGATGAACCTCTTTATAGGATCCGTCGTGACTGCCCCATCTGTCTCTCTAGCTCCCCCTCTCACAACTCCCACCACTTCCATCACCCCACAGCCTCAGTGACTCTATACTCAACTACTTGCACTTTCTAGAATGGATCATGCTCTCTCTCAGACCCTAGCCTTTACACATGTTATTTTCTGTCTGAGATGCCCATCCCTGTTTCCCTCTCTTAATAGATAACTCTTAGCTATCTTTCAGGACACAAGACTATATCTAGATTGGGAACCCCTCCTGTGGGCTCTGTTAGTGCTTTTTCAGTTTATATATTTGCCACTCCTGCAGTGAACTGCAAGCCCCTTGAGCATTGGTTGCCTTTGCCATTTTATCCCCAGGCTTAGCCCAGTACCTGGCACATAGTAGGAACTCAATATATGTCTGTTAAAGAGATTCAGTATCTCTTTTTCTAGAAGTCAGACTTTCAGATTGAATTTTAGAAGAAAGTCCTATTACAGCAGCTTACAAAAGAATGGAAATGTAGGAGTGGCACAATTATGAAATGAAGGAGAATTCAAGATGAAAGCATTAAGCAAGGCAGAGGATCACTTCATTTGACTAAATGATGCCCAGCTATCCTCCCTCCATCCAGTCTGGATTAGCTTTCTCCCCAACCCCCCTCAGCTCTCTTGCGACCCTCTCTAACTGTATTGTTGTCGTATCTCCTGCTGTGTTTATCCGCTACTCTGTGAGTTCTTTGAGAAGAGTGGCCACATTTTATTTATCTTTTTATCTCCAGCTCTTGATAAATGTTGAATGAATAAGACACAGTCACAAATCTTTTGCACTAATAATGACATCAAAATATATAATGTAAACACTTTTATAAATGAAAGTAGAAATGACAGTCATGCAATCATGAGATATTTTAACCCACCACTATCAATCTATGACAAGTCAATTTAATAAAAAATAAATAAGGGCATAGAAGAATTGAACTATATAACAAGGTTACATTAATATATGCTGAAGTTTGGGCCCCAGAAATGGAAAATGCTTCTATAAATCAAACGTTTACTAAAGTGAATCATGACTGGGCCACAAAGAAAACTTCAATTTAGCCCACACAGCACAAATGATATACACCAAGTTCCTGAAGGAGATACAAAAACAAAAAAGAAGGAAAAAGGAATGAGAGAAATAGCAGAAATTGTTAAATATCCAACCACGTGGAATATAATAATATTTTCCTAAAGGATTAAAATGCTGTACTAGAAGGAACATTTAAGTTTAAAGGCAATGTAAGTCACATAAAAGGAAGTGGATAAATATGAGTAAATAAAATTTTAAACTTACATAAATCAAAAAATGCAACAAAATTAAAAGGCAAGCAATAAGCTCTTTAAAAATATTTGCCAGAAACATAAAAAATTAACATTTTTAAACAGCTGTTACAAATTCGTGAGAGAAATACTCACTACAATTTTAATGGTAAATGATATTAATATCAATTCAATAAAGTAAATTGAAAGGGACTATTAAATATTTAAATGGTTTAACCTCACCAAGAAGGAATTGTAATTTTAAAACAAAATATCATTTTTGCCTATCAAACTAGCAAAAATCCTCGATTTTTTTTATTGCTTTATTTTTATTGTTTTGCTTCTTAAATCCTTGTGTTCAGTGCTGATAAGGTATAATGAAAGACATACTCTAAGCACTCTGTTTAAAGCAGTGTCAATTTGTTCAATGTTTATGGGAAAACAACTTAGAAATCTTCAATGATGGTTTTATAAATGTTCACATTATAGACGGTCTCCGACTTAAGATGGTTCAACTTATTATTTTTCGACTTTACAGTGGTTTAAAAGTGATACACGTCCAGTAGAAACTGTACTCCGAATTTTGAATTTGGATCTTTCCCAGGCTACTGATATGCAGTACGGACTCTCTTGTGATGTGGGACCGCGGCAGGAGCGCAGCTCCCACTTGGCCACTTGATCACAAGGGTGAAAAACTCATATGCTTACAACCATTTGTACCCATGAAACCATTCTCTTTTTCACTTTCAGTACACTATTCAATAAATTACGTGAGATATTGAACACTTTATTATAAGATTGGCTTTGTGTTAGGTGATTTTGCCCAATCACAGGCTAATGTAAGTGTTCTGAGCACATTTAAGGTAGGCTAGGCTAAGCAATGATGTTCAGTAGGTGAGGTGTATTAAATGCATTTTTGGCTTATGATATTTTCAACTTATGATGGGGTTATTGGAACATATGTTCCAATATGTTCCAATACAGATCAAGGAAGATCTGTATTTGAAGAAACAATTCCCTGTCCAGAGATCCAGCTCAAGGAAATAATCCCAATTGCTTCCTCAGATTTATGTATTAAAATATCATTTCAAAGCATCGCTTATAATAGAGAAGAATAAGAATCCCTTAAATGTGTAGCAATAGGGAAATGGTAAACTATAGTGCATATATGATGCAATATTATGGAGCCATCACAATTATGTTTATAAAGTTTTTAAAGACATGAAAATATTTATGATCATTTCAGTTAGGTTGCTATATAACAAACCACCCCAAAACTTAATGCCTTAAAACAATAGTTTATAATTCTCACAGTTCTATGAGTTAAATCTGGCTGGGATCCTAGGACAGCTGGAAGGGCCAAAGCAGCCTCTCTCATAAGTCTAGCCCTCCACATGACCCGCTCTGTAGAGTTCCTTGGACTTCCTCAGAGAATGGGGACTAGAATCTAAGAAGAAATGTTCCAAGCATCATAAGTGGAAGCTACAGGTCTCTAAGGCCTAGCCTCAGAAGTTACAGTGTCTCCTCTGCTGCATTTTACTGGTCAAAACATGTCCCAGGGCCAGTCTCCAATTCAAGGGAAGGGAAAATAGATTGCATCTCTCAGTGGGAGAAGCAGCAAAGAACCTGTGACCATTTTAATCAACCCAAGCAACATGACATTAAGTGAACAAAAAAGGATTAAATATATATATATATATATATATATATATATATATATATATATATACAAACTCAACTCTGATATGTCATATTCCTACATATTTATACATGTTCTGTGAGTAAAAAAGCATATTACACATAGATTTACTTTTTACATATGAATTTTTAAAACTAGGGGGTAAAATACTACAAAGATTATCTCTAGCTAGTGGAAGGAGTGCAATCATAATTTTCTTCTTAAAGTTCTGGTTTTTCCAAATTTATGAGAATGTATTACTTTTTCAACTGGAACATAAATGTAATTTAAAAGACATTTTATTCCCATATAGAAACATTTAAAGCAATTTCCTACAAAAGCCTAGAAAGCACTAAAGGAAATTGAATCAGAAATGGAAGAAAACCAACATCAAATTGAAAAGCAAAAAAGAGGGGGGGCTTATAATTCTTTTCTTGACTGTAAATAATATTGAGACATTTGAGTCATCAAACATTTCATAAGCAGGGTTATGACCATAATGAACAAATGTGTAAAAGTGGTTTTCCTCTTTCATTGTACTTACATGACACATTGAATATTTGTCTGCCTGCAAAAAGAAAGAATGAAGCAAACTTTCCTTGTGTTCCATATATGGATCTAAGCCAGGATAGAATAGATTCAGCAGAAGCCTTGAGGCAGAGATTAATAAAACCTGAAAAATCTTAATGGATGTATTATAACAAAACCTAAAAACAAAATAGACTTGCTCAAAAAAATAAAATTTCACTGTTGTCTCTCCTGACTGTATGGTTTTGTAAAGTAAAACAGGGGCTGGTGGTTTCACAAAGTCACTGCACTATTTCAATACAGCATAATAAGTTAATGTTGCATGATTCTGATGGCAACGTTAGATGATACAGAACAGAAACACTATGGAAGGGGGAAAAACATGCATTCATCTTACACAGCTCTTTAGATAGACATTATTTTCAAGGACCCAGAGCTGCTATTTAATAGCTCTACTAGCCTTTCCAGAATTATCAGGAGAGCCATTTTCATCTTTGCATCCTGACTGCCAGAAGGTCTGGAAATATTCTTGGCTCACACCAAAAATCATGTATTTGAGAAAAAATAATTCTCTCTCCCTCCAGAAAGCAACAAAGAAATCCATGGTGCAACAATTTAAAAGGAGGAATACTGGAAAACGTTAGCCAAAAGAAGTGTGTGTGTGTGTGTGTTTGTGTGTGTGTGTGCATGCGCATGCTGTTTACAGATGTCTATCTATTGAACTCTGAAATATCACCTCCTCCCAATTCAAGAATGACTTCTACTGATGTACACATGCCAGATGAAGCCTCACTTTCCTTGCCACCTGAGGTTTCTAACCCCAGTTATTGAGTGGCCCTCACCTCCACCCTACAGATGAATTCTTAGCAATCTTTCTCAAAACACTTGCATATGCTATGGCAATCCCTTTGGGCACTAACCAGTAATGATACATACCATGTAGAAAATATTTGTGATATGTGACATTATTCTGAAATGATGAAATGTAAAGTTCTTTCTCTGGGTCATCCTTTCAGCAAATAAGATCAATTAGATAGCAAGTGCTCCTTTGGATCCAGGTAAATACATATAACATTCTTAATATATTTCTATAAAAGTGAAAACAATCCCCCTAAAGCTTTGACAATACATATTTTAGACTCAGTTAAACTGTTTCAAACTGTTACATAATTTCTGTAGTCTCAGAGGAATTTCAGACTCTTTAAACACTAATGAGATCTCAAGAGATTATTCTAAAATACTTCTAATCCTTCCCTACTGTTTCATCACTGGTTCATACACAGTTCTTTTACCTTCATTAAGCTTCAAAGTTTTTTTAAAATAATTATTTTAGTTGTCCATAGATTCTGAATGCTTTGTACTAGGAGATAAAATAACAGCTTAATTTGGTTTTGTTTGTTTGTTTTAGGATTTATTTTAGACTTTCGAGATATTTTCAGTTTTCATGACCTAATGCCTGATCAATCTCATTAGAGTTCAAATTTTTATCAACTTGCTACATCTTTGTAGGAGGAATTTAATGTGTGCTGGACACTGTTTTGTTTAGTGATTGGGTTCTGCTATACCTAAAAATAAAATGGAAAATTAATACTTTATGACACATTCAAAAAAATTCATTTATCACTAGGCTTCCAGGTTCCATATAGCACCACAGTTTTTTTCAGTCTAATTCTACATTTCTGATCTCATCCACATTTTTTCCCATATACCCTATATTTTTAAAAAAACAGTCAGAGAATAAAGGGCATCAAGACTTTCTGAAGCAACAGGATAAGAACAAACTGAAAAGCAGTGTCTTTGTCATATCACAAGGAACCTAGGTTTGTTGAAGGATAAGCCTGAGTATCAAACAGAAACCTCTGGAAATTTAACCTCAGGATACTCAGCTAAGTGTTAGGTCTTATCAATCTCTCTCTCCTCCTTCCCTCATTCTTTTCTTCTATCAAAAATGCACAAGTAATTTTCCTTGCCCAAAATTTCAAATTTAGCTAACCCAAAACTTCAACTAATAAGAATATCCCATTCCCAAATCCAAGGATTAATATAGTTCCTGTTTTCAACACTTGGAGTGGGAGCTTTCTTTTTATAAATTTCTTAATAGCTAGAGCTTTTGATGTAGGAAAGACTATCATTTTCCATTATTGCAGATACTAAATTAAGAACATGATCAAAATGAGTTCATTTTAGTGTTACAGACAGTGAGAGAAATAAAAGTATTCCCACTTCCTCCTATAACAATTTCACTGCCATATAATTTTTATACTTCTTTGTATAGGTTTTCATTTTTTAGACAAACCATCTTATTTCCACAGAAGGTGCAGTGCCTTACCTTTGGACAGAAAAATATAAAGTTACATTTAGAAGGTAGCATTTCTTCTGGATGTTCTCTAGTGAGTGTAAAGTTCTGCTTTTATATTTGATTAATAGCATCAAACTAACTTTAAGCATATGTAAATATATCTCTCTTACCTTGAAGTGCTAGAGTTTTACAAGATTAGGAGTGGAAATAGACATTTTAAAAACTGCCTTCATAGTTTATATAGGTTTCTTATTGGTTTCTTATCAAACCAATTTATATTGGTTTGATATAGTAAACTATATCAAAGTTCAAATTCTTAGCCAAAATTACTCCATAAAAAGTTATGTATTATTGTAAACTTGCTAAATAAAGTGTTTTTTTCCTAGAGGAACTCAGACTAGTTCATAAAGATTAAAGTTAATCTTTTAATCTCCTAACTCTCTTTTGCAGTAGAGGCTATATTTACACTAGGAAGAATTTTATTCCAGGCTGTCAAAAAATATATATTTATTTATCTCTATTTCAGTGCTTTCCTACTGAAGAGGGTTTCATTATATTTAATCCCATCATGACCCAAGATGAGAGTTCTTCTCATTACTTTCATGCTGAAAGGTTTAAAGACACGTACTTCATCAAATCAGAGGATGAAGCATCCTGCTGTAAGATCCCTAATTATCTCAAAGAAATTAAAAATTAAAAAATAAAGAAGCTTAACAAAGTTTAAGCCATTTGTTGCTTTGGTTTGTATTTCTTTTTTATCAGTTACATGCAATTTTAGCTGGTTAAACTTAATTGTTTCAAGGGGTATTATGAAATTATGAAAAATCACCTGCCCATGCTTTTATTCCTTAATACTTTATAATATTTTACAATTCAGTATCAAGCAATTTGACTCTTAAAGCAATCCTTTATTAAGCAGGGCAGAAATTGTCATATCTTTTTATAAATGAGAAAATCAAAGAAGAGGTTAAGTACTGCCCAAGGTCACATTACTAGCAACTGGCAATGTTGAGCCTGGAAACCTAAGCTGTGCCCCAGGGCTCTTGCTGCTATATCAATGATGCGTCGATAGGGAGGGTGGGAGGGAGACACAAGAGGGAGGGGATATGGAGATATATGTATACATATAGCTGATTCACTTTGTAATACAGCAGAAACTAACACAATATTGTAAAGCAGTTATACTCCAATAAAGATGTTAAAAAAAATGATGCATCGATAACACCATCTATACAAGAAGCACTTATCAAATGTCTCGTAAATAACTGTCTAGTGTGATTTTAAATTTTTTTTAAGTATGAAGTACAAGAAAAATGCACAACCTTTGCCCATAAGAGTTTTCATTCTAGTGCTGAGAACTATTAAAGGAAAAAGTAGAGAACAATCTCAAGATACGTACACAGTGTATGTTAATATGGTACAAGGCTGTTACTGTCTTACTGTCTACTTCCTTCCATATAAAGCACATGTCCAAGGATAAGCATTTCTTATATAGCCTTCTATTATTATTTTCTTTTTGGCCACATGGCATGCAGGATCTTAGTTCCCCAACCAGGGATTGAACCCATGACCCCTGCAGTGGAAGCACGGATTCCCAACCACTGGACCATCAGGGACTTCCTATATATAGCCTT
Source organism: Balaenoptera acutorostrata (assembly GCF_949987535.1). Classification (NCBI taxonomy): domain Eukaryota; kingdom Metazoa; phylum Chordata; class Mammalia; order Artiodactyla; family Balaenopteridae; genus Balaenoptera; species Balaenoptera acutorostrata. The sequence continues at coordinate 56,993,859 of NC_080076.1, forward strand.
CTTTATAATTGAAAGATAGATCTCACTTAAAAGAGATGTAGTCTCTACTCCAAATTAAAAGCTATATAATGTCAACGTGCTAGAAGTGTCTTAACGAATGGAGGCAGTTGACATTAATGGTAACAACAAAAGGGAACAACTTACCTTTATAATTCAGAAGTCAAAATTAATATTAATATTAATATACTGTAACATGATAAAGACAATTTTGAAATATGTGGACCTAAACTTTTGCTTCCTTTAAGAAACATTACAGGACTCCTTGGAATCAGAGCTGGCACCACATGCAACACCTTTGAGGACTGTGTGCTCCTTGAGGACAAGGAAATCAAAGCAGAGGAAAGTGCCTGGAACATAGTATTTATGCCTTGTGTCTTTTTCGCACATTAATTCACTAGCAAGCATCCACCCTACCAAGTTGAGCTGTGTGGCTGACAGGGTATTGATGCTCCGACCGGGTGTCAGTCCTGAGCTTCTGAGGTGGGACAGCCAAGTTCAGGACATTAGACCACCAGAAACCTCCTGGCCACAGGTAATATCAATCGGTGAGAGCTCTCCCACAGATCTCCATCTCAATGCTAAGACCCAGCTACACTCAACAACCAGCAAGCTCCAGTACTGGATACCCCATGCCAAACAACTAGCAAGAAAGGAACACAACCCCACCCATTAGCGGAGAGGCTGCCTAAAATCATAATAAGGTCACAGACACCCCAAAACACACCACCAGACACAGTCCTGCCCACCAGAAAGACAAGATCCAGCCTCATCTACCAGAAAACAGGCACCAGTCCCCTCCACCAGGAAGCCTACACAACCCACTGAACCAACCTTAGCCACTGGGGGCAGACACCAAAAACAATGGGAATTACAAACCTGCAGCCTGCGAAAAGGAGACCCCAAACACAGTAAGTCAAGCAAAATGAGAACACAGAGAAATACACAGCAGATGAAGGAGCAAGGTAAAAACAAACCAGACTAAACAAATGAATAGGAAATAGGCAGTCTACCTGAAAAAGAATTCAGAGTAATGATAGTAAAGATTATCCAAATGCTTGGAAATAGAATGAAGGAAACACAAGAAACGTTTAACAAAGACTTCAAAGAACCAAATAGCAAACAAACAATGATGAACAACACAGTAAATAAAATTTAAAATTCTCTACACGGAATCAATAGCAGAATAAGTGAGGCAGACGAACGGATAAGTGACGTGGAAGATAAAATAGTGGAAATAACTACTACAGAGCATAAGAAAGAAAAAAGAATGAAAAGAATTGAGGACAGTCTCAGAGACCTCTGGGACAACATTAAATGCACCAACGTTCGAATTATAGGGGTCCCAGAAGAAAGAGAAAAAAAGAAAGGGACTGTGAAAATATTTGAAGAGATTATAGTTGAAAACTCCCCTAAAATGGGAAAGGAAATAGTCAATCAAGTCCAAGAAGCACAGAGAGTCCCATACAGGATAAATCCAAGGAGAAACAGGCCAGGACACATATTAATCAAACTCTCAAAAATTAAATACAAAGAAAAAATATTAAAAGCAGCAAGGGAAAAGCAACAAATAACGTACAAGGGAATCCCCATAAGGTTATCAGCTGATCTTTCAGCAGAAACCCTGCAAGCCAGAAGGGAGTGGCAGGACACATTTAAAGTGATGAAAGGGAAAAACCTACAACCAAGATTACTCTACCCAGCAAGGATCTCATTCAGATTCGATTGAGAAATTAAAACTTTTACAGACAAGCAAAATCTAAGAGAATTAAGCACCACCAAACCAGCTTTACAACAAACGCTAAAGGAACTTCTCTAGGCAGGAAACACAAGAGAAGGAAAAGACTTACAAAAACAAACACAAAACAATTAAGAAAATGGTAATAGGAACATACATTTCGATCCTTAAATGTAAATGGATTAAATGCTCCAACCAAAAGGCATAGACTGGCTGAATGGATACAAAAACAAGATCTGGGGCTTCCCTGGTGGTGCAGTGGTTGAGAATCTGCCTGCCAATGCAGGGGACATGGGTTCGAGCCCTGGTCTGGGAAGATCCCACATGCCGCAGAGCAACTAGGCCCGTGATCCACAACTACTGAGCCTGCGCGTCTGGAGCTTGTGCTCCGCAACATGAGAGGCCGCAATAGTGAGAGGCCCGTGCACCACGATTAAGAGTGGCCCCTGCTTGCCGCAACTAGAGAAAGCCCTTGCACAGAAACAAAGACCCAACACAGCCAAAAATAAATAAATAAATAAATAAATAATTTTAAAAAACCCAAGACCTGTATATATGCTGTCTACAAGAGACCCTCGTCAGACCTAAGGACACAAACAGACAGAAAGAGAGGGCATGGAAAGAGATATTCCATGCAAATGGAAATCAAAAGAAAGCTGGAGTAGCAAATCATATCAGACAAAATAGACTTTAAAATAAAGACTATTACAAGAGACAAAGAAGGACACTACATAATGATCAAGGGATCAATCCAAGAAGAAGATATAACAATGGCAAATATTTATGCACCCAACATAGGAGCACCTCAATACATAAGACAAATGCTAAAAGCCATAAAAGGGGAAATCGACAGTAACACAATCATAGTAGGGGACTTTAACACCCCACTTTCACCAATGCACAGATCATCCAAAATGAAAATAAATAAGAAAACACAAGCTTTAAATAATACATTAAACAACATGGACTTAATTGATATTTATAGGACATTCCATCCAAACACAACAGAATACACTTTCTTCTCAAGTGCTCATGGAACATTCTCCAGAATAGATCATATCTTGGGTCACAAATCAAGCCTTGGTAAATTTAAGAAGATTGAAACCGCATCAAGTATCTTTTCCGACCACAATGCTATGAGACTAGATATCAATTATAGGAAAAAATCTGTAAAAAACACAAACACATGGAGGCTAAACAATACACTACTAAATAACCAAGAGATCACTGAAGAAATCAAAGAGGAAATTTAAAAATACCTAGAAACAAATGACAATGAAAACACAATGACCCAAAACCTATGGGATGCAGCAAAAGCAGTTCTAAGAGGGAAGTTTATAGCAATACAATCCTACCTCAGGAAACAAGAAACATCTCAAATACACAACCTAATCTTACAACTGAAGCAATTAGAGAAAGAAGAACAAAAAAACCCCAAAGTTAGCAGAAGGAAAGAAATCATAAAGATCAGATCAGAAATAAATGAAAAAGAAATGAAGGAACCAATAGGAAAGATCAATAAAACTAAAAGCTGGTTCTTTGAGAAGATAAACAAAATTGATAAACCATTAGCCAGACTCATCAAGAGAAAAAGGGAGAAGACTCAGATCAATAGAATTAGAAATGAAAAAGGAGAAGTAACCACTGACACTGCAGAAATACAAAGGATCATGAGAGATTACTATAAGCAACTATATGCCAATAAAATGGATAACCTAGAAGAAATGGACAAATTCTTACAAAAGCACAACCTCCCAAGACTGAACCAGGAAGAAATAGAAAATGTAAACTGAAGCACATCACAAGCACTGAAATTGAAACTGTGATTAAAAATCTTCCAACAAACAAAAGCCCAGGACCAGATGGATTCACAGGAGAATTTTATCAAACGTTTAGAGAAGAGCTAACACCTATCCTTCTCAAACTCTTCCAAAATATAGTAGAAGGAGGAACACTCCCAAACTCCTTCTATGAGGCCACCATCACCCTGATACTAAAACCAGACAAAGATGTTGCAAAAGAAGAAAACTACAGGCCAATATCACTGATGAACATAGATGCAAAAATCCGCAACTAAATACTATTAAACAGAATCCAGCAGCACATTAAAAGGCTCATACACCATGATCAAGTGGGGTTTTTCCCAGGAATGCAAGGATTCTACAATATACGGAGATCAATCAATGTGATACACCATATTAACAAATTGAAGGAGAAAACCCACATGATCATCTCAATACATGCAGGAAAAGGTTTTGACAAAATTCAACACCCATTTATGATAAAAAAAAAAAAAACTCTCCAGAAAGTAGGGAACTTACCTCAACATAATAAAGGCCATATATGACAAACCCACAGCCAACATCGTTCTCAATGGTGAAAAACTGAAAGCATTTCCACTAAGATCAGGAACAAGACAGGGTTGCCCACTCTCACCACTATTATTCATCATAGTTTTGGAAGTTTAGCCACAGCAATCAGAGACGAAAAAGAAATAAAAGGAATCCAAATCGGAAAAGAAGAAGTAAAACTGTTACTGTATGCAGTAGACATAATACTATATATACAGAATCCTAAAGATGCTACCAGAAAACTACTAGAGCTAATCAATGGATTTGATAAAGTAGCAGGATACAAAATTAATGCACAGAAATCTCTTGCATTCCTATACACTAATGATGAAAAATCTGAAAGAGAAATTAAGGAAACACTTCCATTTACCACTGCAAAAAAAGAATAAAATACTTAGGAATAAGCCTACCTAAGGGGACAAAGACTTATATGCAGAAAATTATCAGACACTGATGAAAGAAATTAAAGATGATACAAACAGATGGAGAGATATACCATGGACTTGGATTGGCAAAGCAATCTACAGATTCAATGCAGTCCCTATCAAACTACCAATGGAATTTTTCACAGAACTAGAACAAAAAATTTCTCAATTTGTATGGAAACACAAAAGACCCCTAATAGCCAAAGCAATCTTGAGAAAGAAAAATGGAGCTGGAGTAATCAGGCTCCCTGACTTCAGACTACACTACAAAGCTACAGTAATCAAGACAGTATGGTACTGGCACAAAAACAGAAGTATAGATCAATGGAACAGAATAGAAAGCCCAGAGATAAACCCATGCACATATGGTCACCTTACCTTTGATAAAGGAGGCAAGAATACACAATGGAGAAAAGACAGCCTCTCCAATAAGTGGTGCTGGGAAAACTGGACAGCTACAGGTAAAAGAAGGAAATTAGAATACTCCCTAACACCATACACAAAAATAAACTCAAAATGGATTAAAGATCTAAATGTAAGGCCAGACACTATAAAACTCTTACAGGAAAACATAGGCAGAACACTCTATGACATAAATCACAGCAAGATCCGTTTTGACCCACCTCCTAGAGAAATGGAAATAAAAACAAAAATAAACAAATGGGACCTAATGAAATTTAAAAACTTTTTCACAGCAAAGGACACCATAAATAAGACAAAAAGACAACCCTCAGAATTGGAGAAAATATTTGCAAATGAAGCAACTGACAAAGGATTAATCTCCAAATTATACAAGCAGCTCATGCAGTTCAATATTAAAAAAGCAAACAACCCAATCCAAAAATGGGCAGAAGACCTAAATAGACATTTCTCCAAAGAAGATATACAGATTGCCAACAAACACATGAAAGGATGCTCAACATCACTAATCATTAGAGAAAGGCACATCAAATCTACAATGAGGTGTCACCTCACACCAGTCAGAATGGCCATCAACAAAAGATCTACAAACAATAAATGTTGGAGAGGGTATGGAGAAAAGGGAACCCTCTTGCACTGTTGGTGGGAATGTAAATTGATACAGCCCTTATGGAGAACTGTATGGAGGTTACTTAAAAAGCTAAAAATAGAACTACCATACGACCCAGCTATCCCACTACTGGGCATATATCCTGAGAAAACCCATAATTCAAAAAGAGTCATGTACCAAAATGTTCATTGCAGCTCTATTTACAATAGCCAGGACATGGAAGCAACCTAAGTGTCCACTGACAGATGAATGGATAAAGAAGATGTGGCACATATATACAATGGAATATTACTCAGCCATAAAAAGAAACAAAACTGAGTTATTTGTAGTGAGGTGGATGGACCTAGGTTCTGTCAGACAGAGTGAAGTAAGTCAGAAAGAGAAAAATAAATACCATATGCTAACACATATATATGGAATCTAAAAAAAGAAAAAAAAAAATGGTTCTGAAGAGCCTAGGGGCAGGACAGGAATAAAGACACAGATGTGGAGAATGGACTTGAGGACACGGGGAGGGGAAAGGGTAAGCTGGGATGAAGTAAGAGTGACATGGACATATATACACTACCAAATGTAAAATAGATAGATAGTGGGAATCAGCCACATAGCACAGGGAGATCAGCTCGGTGTTTTGTGTCCACCTAGAGGGGTGGAATAGGGAGGGTGGGTGGGAGACACAAGAGGGAGGATATATGGGGATATATGTATATCTATAGCTGATTCACTTTGTTATAAAGCAGAAACTAACACACCATTGTAAAGCAATTATACTCCAATAAAGATGCTTAAAAAAAAAGAAATTCCTAATGCCTATCCACAATATTGCTGTTAAGAAAAGAATGATAATATATAAAATAGTTAGCTCCATGCCTACCAAATATTAGTCATTCAAAAAATGTAAGTGTAATGCAGACAGTAACCAGACTGCAGAGGGTTGAAGAGAAAATGAAAGGTGAGGATAGAAATAGGTGTCGGTAATTTTTCAAGTATTTTTGCTATCAAGAGAGAGAAGGAAGGTAAAGCTGACAGAAGGAGATTTGGAATACGAAAGTTTTAAGTGGAAATTCTCTTCTTGTGATATTCTATTAAGATTGTGGACAAAAATTTGTTTTATCACATTCAGTCAATATCATACCAAATTTAATTTTGGTTGCTTTCGTAGCACCTTCAGATTCTTACTTATTACTGCTCTGAGGCTTACTGGTCTTATAAAATCTTATCACAAACTTTAAGAGTATATATGAGAAAAGTACAACAAAATGTTTATAAACTAGACCTTTGGATTGAAGACTTTAATGAAACGTCCTTTCTTTATAGTTAATAAAATATTTTCTAGATACTGCTGCTATTGATCCACTTTTCTCTAATACCTGTTAAGATACAATTATATTAAGATGTTATGTATTATTCCTTGGTACCCAAAGTGATCATATTAGAATCATATCAAATTATCATTCTATTTTAATGAACCTGAAACTCAAAACTAGGACTTAGATTACTAAATGCTAAACAGGATGACAAACATGCCCCTAAATTATAAGGACAGTATCATCTTGAATCTTACTTCTTTTCTATACAATGTTAATTATCAACAAATCACAGGTTATTTTGTTATTCCTTCTAAAGATGCATTATTTGAATTTTAATACTGGACTCCTGTATATACAATGCCTCAATTCAAGGTGCTAACTCACTAATGGTGTAGCTTGTGACACTATATTAGAAACAAAAAACGTTGATTTGAACCAGACTAAATTAATGTTATGTGCTTCTCCAATTACCAATATGAAAATATCTTATTCTATCACTATAATTTTCCAGTGGGTATTGTTGGGGAAGTTGGGAGTATCAAAGTATGAACCAATTAAGCAGACCTATGATAACTAAAGTTTCATTTTCATATCACCAAGAATTATAGTAATACAACTGAAAAATATTGCCATCCACTTTTGAGCACAGTAACAGATAATTTATTCTACTTTCTACAAACCTTTAGTAAAATTCTCTAGATTGTATTAAGGATAACTAACATTTGTGCCTCTCATTGCTTACAGAATCTTTTTACATAAATATCTCACTTGATCTCACTCAACTCTGTGAAGTAAATAAGGCCTTTCGAAGGCGTAGAAAGCTCAAGTTCAGAGATATTTATTGACACCTAAAGTGCAGAGTTACTAAAAAATGAAACCAGAATTCAAGCTCATCATTCAAATCAAAATTTATTGTTTCTAGTACATCACACACATCTAGATAGATAGATGACAGATTGATGGTAAATAGACAGATAGATAGATAGATAAACAGACAGACAGATATAGAGATACAGACATAGATATGATTTCTTCTACCAAGATACCGAATGAAGTTCTCTCCTACAAATTTTAAAATAATAAAAGTGAGAACACCCTAACTTCCTCAGATCAGATCAAGCTTCATATTGATCTTCTGCCTCTCACAGTCAAAGCTGTTGTTTTACAAACTTCTTTTAAATTTTGATTCTCTATAAGAAAACCAAAGATGTCCAAGGGTATTAGTCTGACCCCATGGCTGCGGGCATCTTCCAGAGCATATCGACAGAACACATCCGTCTTTGACCTCAAGTGTCTGGGAACATGGAATGTGACTGCTTATCTCCTGCTAAGTACCTGAAACCCACTGGGCTACAACCTTTGCCACAACACAGCAGGTGCCTCTGCTTGTATTATTCCTTTAATGAACAGAGCCAGATGGTGGCCAGTGAGTTTGCCAGACAAAAGGAGCTTCCTTTTCCATGAAATCTGAGTTTTTCATAAAAGAAACACTGCCTCTTTTTTTCCAGACCTTCCAATTAACTCATGTTCCTAGTACTTTCAGCCCTTAAGAAATTTCCAAAAATGTTTTTCATCCAAAAAGACTCCTATATGGGTGTCAAGACTTCTATATTCTCATGTCATTGCATGTGTGTGTACTTTATCTCATCTAGATTATACAAAGTTTAAACTCTAGGGACTGAGACAGGACCAGGCTTGTCCCTTCTCTGCCCCCACTAAGCTGCCTCAGCCAACTTTACATACACTCCCCTAGTACCTTCCTGGATAATGCACAAGCACTTAAGGATATTGGTGGATTGCACTAGTCATATTGCAGTTTGAGTTAATAGAAGAGGACCTCTTTTCGAAGAATGTAAAATCTAAAACAGCACTGATTTTTTTTAATTATAAAAGAAATTCAGTAGATAAGATGCTTTACAAATGTACACAGGAGATTTATTTTAAAACATTAATATTATGTTCAAGTAAAGGTTTGAACTTCCTATTGAGATTGTAGATAAATTATTTAATTTATGGTTATGTATACCTAAGGAGACAAAGAGTATTTGTAGCAGGTCTAAGATAAGTTACATGTTAAAGATAGGAGTTTGAGAGAAAGAGACAATGAAAAGTAAGCAAAGATAATGAAGGACATTCCAGTCTTTGACTGGGTCCTGGGAAAAGCTTAAAGACCCAAATAGGATTGGAGCTTGGTCATAATTAATATGTTCTAGGTTCAACTTTACAAAATTGTCATTTTTGTAGGTCAAATGGTCAAATACTGGCAATTTTATATAGTTATTTCTACTAAATATAATCAAATACTCATCAATTTTTCAATAAGCAAGATTGAGCATCTACCAACGGACAGAAAATAATGGTGAAAGAATTCAACAGTTGAATTGATAAAGTCATATAAAAAGGTTATGCCAACCCTAAAGAGAGTTGAGCAATAAGTTTCTGTGAAGATAATGTTTCTAAAATAAATATTGGAAAATGATATAAAGTCTTCCCATCAATCATTTGTAAATTAGGTACTTCTCTAAAAGTAAAAAAGTCACTGCCCAAATCATAAGAGCTGATACGTTTCTTACAGAAAAATTAGACATGTAATAATAAGGTAGCAAGTGATGTTTAAGTTCAGGAAAAATAGAAATTATTAGGCTATCCTTTGGGTAACATTAAGTTCTCAATTAAACCTCACTAGGGATCACTTAAAATATTAATTAATTAATATTAATCTAATGAGGACAAGAGATAAAATTATACTTTTTATTTTTAAATCTCTCCCTTTTCCCACAAGGATATGTGGGTGTGTGTATGAGCAATTGCCCCATTATTCATCTCTGTCTTATCTTGTCCTATGCACATACACACACACGCACACATTCATCTAAAGACACTTCAGGACAATTTGATTCCTATTACAAATGACATTCATTGTACTATATTTCTATAGCTGAGTAAATAAGATGTGTATTTTATTTATCTATTTTTAAATGACTAGACAGACTTTTTTATAGTCTGGTTCACTTTCACAAGTGTTTTTACCTTTTTAACACTGACTCATAAATCACGTAGCCTAGTTTGGGAAAATGTTAATAGTTTGACCATTAGCAATTAGGCTTAAATTTAATGTGTATACACATCATTTATTTTTATTATTTAGTTAGGGTACAAGGAAATTACTGCCATCTCTTCCTCAGCAGCTTCTTATACCCCCTTATGTTTTCTGTTCATTCAATTTTAAGATTTCTAAGCTGAATTTATCTAAATTTCTCCTAAAATATGAATGGGAATAATCAAGAAAAAGAATGTGCCACCTCTCTTCGTATCATGTATGCTAAGGAGGGTTCCAATCTCTGTTTCTTTAAAAAATATTCTAAGAACTTATTAATTTTATCATTCTTAATTTGAAGCATAGGATCATCATTATGGCCTTTGTGTGAAATAAATTTCATGCTGTCAAAGTATATTCTAACCAAGTGACAGTTATAGAATTATTCCCCAAAGACTATTATGTTACTGGCTATAAAGAACCTTTAAAATTATTTTTAAAAGCTCTAAAGATAATTTTAAAGCATATTACTGTCTTTAAAAAGATAATATGTGGGCTTCCCTGGTGGCACAGTGGTTAAGAATACACCTGCCAATGCAGGGGACGCGGGTTCAAGCCCTGGTCCAGGAAGATCCCACATGCCACGGAGCAACTAAGCCCGCATGCCTAGAGCCCATGCTCTGCAACAAGAGAACACACCGCAGTGAGAAGCCCGCTCACCACAATGAAGAGTAGCCCCCGCTTGCCACAACTAAAGAAAGCCCATGCACAGCAACGAAGACCCAATGCAGCCAAAAATAAATAAATAAATGTATTTTTTAAAAAAGATAATATGTAAGGGACTTCCAGACATAATGGTCTGAAGCAGTCACTGAATCCATTATAAGAAGAAGAAGAAGGAGGAGGAGGAGGAGGGGGAGAAGAGGAAGGAGAAGGGGAAAGAGAAGAGGAGAAGGAGGAGACAAGTGAACAAATGCAAATATTTCAGGGCTTTGAAAATCAATCAGAAGGAGACAACAAATTGAGAAGATTTTATTCTTGAAAAACTACTTAAACTTTGCTTAAGAACACAGAAAGCCAGTGGTCTTCTTAGCTGGGGTTGCTTTCATTCACCCCCTCAGCCCCCACCCAGCTCAGTTAGCAAAAGCAATAGCTTTACCAATGAGGGGATGGCCTCAAAAAATAGCAGCTTTATTGCCAAAGGGGATGCAATATCAACTTGGGAGACACAAAGAAAACCTGCAATTTTATCAACTAAAAGTGGCAAAGCTGAAGGGAAATGAACAAAGGAAACTTGCAACTTTGCTAGCCTGAAGTTGCAGTTCTAGCTTCAACAGGCTGTGGATCGGTCAGAGATCTAACTGGGAGAACCTGAAAATGAGAAAACTATAAAGGCAACATAAATCTCCCACATAGCTTGCGGCTAGGGAACTACCACTTGTATGGAAAAGAGCCAAGCAATCTAGGCAGAAATTAAAAGCCAAAGGAGACTGGAGAACTAGATGAACTCTGAATAGGCTCCCTCAACCCCAATAAGATCAGTTGACAGAATGGACGCCTTATTGGATAGAAATGTTTGAGCATATTTGTCCATATGTTTGTCTGACCTCTAGGCTGTGCAGACTTAGAGTTTCTAGGGCAGCCCTTACAAAGCCAGGGTAAATACTAAAAATGGAAGTTAAAAAACAGAGAAAAGACATCACTGTATGCCCCATGAAAGAGAAACCAATTAACTCCAGGTGCAATAAACACAAAGTATCCAAATTTAATCATATCACAGTAAAACTAGTGAAAAACAAATCAACTCATCATGTACCAGGAACAGTATGATTATCAGATGGTTTCTCATAAGAACAGTGGAGGCCTGAAGGAAGTGGAAAAACATAATCAATCTTCTGAAAGGAAAATAAAATTGGCAATCAAGAATTCTATATATACCAAAACTATCCATTAAAAAAAAGAAAGTTAAAAAAAACAACCAACTGAACAAAAAAATGATGATTTGTTGGTAAAACAAAAAAAGTGACAAAAAATTCTAAACAAATTCTTTCATATTGAAAGAAAAATGATACCATATAGTAACTTGAATGCAGAAAAAGGAATGAAGAGCACCAGAAATGATATCTATGCATAAATATAAAATAAAGTACCTTTTTATATTTAATTATCTTGACTTCTTTAAAAGTCATTAAAGTATTTAGAGGAAAAATTATAACAATGTTTTGCTGGGTTTTTAAACACATATCAATATAACATATATGAAAGTAGCAGCACAAAGGAAAGGGGAGGAAAAGGAGGTATTGTATAGAAGAGTTAATATATTTTACTTGAATAAATTAGTGTATACCTAAAAGAAATTGTACTAAATAAAACTGCATAAGGTAAACTCTAAACAAATATTTTTAATTGAAAATATATAGCTAAAAATCAACTGATAAAATATAATGGAATACCCAAAATCCTTTATTTAACACAAATAGCAAAGGATGAAACACATCCAAACTCATTTTACAAGGCCAGCATTAACCTGATACTAAAACCAGACAAGGATACTACAAGAAAAGAAAATTACAGGCTAATATCTCTGATAAACATAGATGTCAAAATCCTCAACAAAATGTTAGCAAACCAAATTCAACAATACATTAAAAGGATCTTACACCATGATAAGATGTGATTTATTCAAGGGATGCAAGGATGGTTCAATATCCACAAATCAATCAATATGATATATCACATTAAAAATTAAGGATAAAAATCATATGATCATCCCAATAGATACAGAAAAAGCATTTGACAAATTTCAACATCCATTGATGATTAAAAAAAATCTCAGCGAGGTGGGTATAGAAGAACATGCCTCAACACAATAAAGGCCATATATAACAAACCCATAGCTAATACCATACTCAATGATAAGAAGCTGAAACCTTTCTCTCTACAATCAGAAACAATACAAGGATACTAACTCACCATTTTATTCAACACAGTGCAGGAAGTCCTAGTCAGAGCAATTAGGCAAGAAAAAGAAATAAGGCATCCAAGTCAGAAGAAAAGAAGTAAAACTGTCTCTATTTTCAGGTGACATGATATTATATATAGAAAACCCTAAAGATTCCATCAAAAAACTGTTAGAACTAATAAAGGAATTCAGTAAAGTTGCAGGATACAAAATCAATAAACAAGAATCAGTAACATTTCTGTAGACTAATAACAGACTATCAGAAAAAATATTTTTAATCCCATTTACAATTGTATCAATAAGAATAAAATACCTAGGAATAAATTTAACTAAGGAGGTGAAAGATCTGTACACTGAAAACTATAAGATATTGTTGAATGAAATTGAAGAAGACACAAATAAATGGATATTCCTTGTCATGGATTAGAAGAATTAATATTGCTAAAATGTCCATACTAACCAAAGCAATCTATAGATTCAATACAATCCCTATCAAAATTTCAGTGGCATTTTTCACAGATATAGAACAATCCCAAATTTTATATGAACCACAAAGACTCCACATAGTCAAAACAATCTTGAGAAAGAAGAATAAAACTGAAGGCATCACACTTCTGGATTTCAAACTATGTTACAAAGCTGTAGTAATCAAAACAGTATGGTACTTGCATATAAGATAGACACATAGATCAATGAAAAAGAATAGAGAGCCCAGAAATAAACCCACACGTATATGATCAATTAATTTAAAACAAAGAAGACAAGAATAATAAATGTGGGAAGGATAGTCTCTTCAATAAATGGTGTTGAGAAAAACGGATATCCACATGAAAAGAATGAAACTGGGCCAGTATCTTACACCATACACAAAAATCAATGCAAACTGATTAAAGACTTGAATGTAAGACCTAAAATCATAAAACTTCTAGAAGAAAACATAGGGGAAGCTCCCTGACACTGGTCTTGGCAATGATTTTTTTAGATTTGACACCAAAAGAAAAGGCAACAAAAGCAAAAATAAACAAGTGGGACTACAATCTAAAAAGCTTCTATACAACAAAGTAAGCCATCTACAAAATGAAAAAGAAAACTACTGAATGGGAGAAAAATATTTCAATTCATATATATGATAAGGGGTTAATAACAAAAATATATAAAGACCTCATGCAACTCAATAGAAAAATAATAATAATCCAATTTAAAAATGGACAGAGGATCTGAATAGACATTTTCCAAAGAAGACATACAAATGGACAACGGGTACATGAAAAGATGTTCAACATCATTAAACATCAGGGAAATGCAAATCAAAACCACAATGAGAAATCACATCACAACTATTACAATGGCTATTATCAAAAAGACAAGAAATATGGTGTTGATGAGGATGTGGAGAAAAAGGAACCCTTGTGTGCTGTTGGTGGTAATGTAAATTGGTGCAAACACTGTGGAAAACATTATGAAGTTTCCTCAAAAAATTAAAAATAGAACTATCATATGACCCAGCAATTCCACTTCTGGGTATTTACCTGAGGGAAACAAAGTCACTATGTAGAAAAGATATCTGCACCCCCATGTTTATTGCAGCATTATTTACAATAGCCAAGACATGGAAGCAACCTAAATGTCCATCATTGGAGGAGTAGATAAAGAAAATGTGGGATATATACACAATGGAATATTATTCAGCCATGAGAAAGAAGGAAATCCTGCCATTTGCAATGACACGGATGAACTTTGAGGGCATTATGCTAAGTGAAATAAGCCAGAGAAAGACAAATAATGTATGATGTCACTTATATGTAAAATATTTATTTAAAAAAAATGGAACTCACAAACACAGAGAACAGATTGATAGCTGTCAGAGTCTGGGGTTGAGAGTTGGAAAATAGGTTAAGGTGGTCAAAAGCTACAAACTTTCAGTTATAAGATAAATAAGTCCTGGAAATGTAAGGTACAGCATGGTGGCTACAATTAACTGTACTGTATATTTGAAAGCTGCTAAGAGAATAGGTTTTAAAAGCTCTCATCACAAGAAAAACTATAGTAACTATGTGTGGTAAAGGATGCTAACTAAACTTATTGGGGTGATCATTTCACAATATATACATATATTAAATTATTATGTTGTACACCGAAAAAAATACATTTATCAAAGCATCAAAAAATGAAATATTTAGGGATAAATTTAAAAGGCTGAGCTCTGAAAACTATAAAACATTGCTGAGAAAAATCTTAAAAGACCTAAATAAATGGAGAAATGTTCCATATGCATGGATTGAAGACTCGAGTGTTAATATGGCAATACTCAAAAGAACAAAAGATATTTATATGCAAAATAAATGAACTCAGACTGTTACCTCATGCTATATCCTTTTCTCACACACTCCCACACACCATGGACCAAAGTAACTTAAAATAAACCATAGACCTAAATGTAGAACTAAACTATAAAACTACTAGAAGAACACAGTTGAGTTAAGCAAAAATTTCTTAGGTATAACACTAAAAACATGATCTATGAAAGAAAAAATTGAAAACTGAAAAATTGTACCTCATCCAAATTTAAAACTCTCGTTCATCAAATGACATCATTATGAAAATGAAAACACAATTTACAGACTAGGAGAAAATAACTGCAAATCATATATCAACAGAGTACTTACATCCAGAACATATAGATTTTTTAAAAATCTTACAACTCAATTACAAGAAAATAACCTAATTTCTTTTAACGGGCAAAAGATTTGAATAGACATTCACCAAAGAAGACATATGGATAGCTAATAAACATGAAAAAATGCTCAACATCATTAGTCACTGCACAGAAAAATGTAAATTAAAATCACAAAGGAAATACCACTATATACACACTAGAATAGCTATGATCAGAAAAACTGGCAATATCAAATGTTGGTAATGATGTGGATAAGCTGGAACCCTCATGTATCACTGGTGAGAATGCAAAATGGCACGACCTCTTAAGAAAACAGTTTGGTGGTGTCTTCAAGAAGTTTTAAGCATAAGCATGCCAAATAACCCAAAAATTCCACTCCTAGGTATCTACTCAAAAGAAATAAAACCAGTTGTCCCCACAAAAACTTTTACATGAATATTCACAGCATCATTATTCATAATAGCCAAAAAATGGAAACAAACCAAATGTCTATCAAGTAGCCCATGGATAAATAAAATGGAATAGTACTCAGCAACAAAAAGTAACAAACTACTGTGTGTGCTGCAATACAGATGAACCTTGAAAATATTATGCTTTTTTGAAAGAAACCAGACCCTAAAAACTACATGTTGTATGATTCTATTTGTAGCATAAATTTAATGGTTTCATTTTTTTAAAAATTAGAGAGACCAAAAGCACATCAGCACTTTTTTGTGGTTAGAGATAGGAGCAGTGATTGATTGCAAATGGGCACAAGGGAACTTTCTGAGAGGATAGTAGTCATCTTAAGACCAGATTTGAATGTGATTTGTACATTTACAATGACTGAATTTTACGGTATAGAAATTATATTTCAACAGAGCTCTTTAAAAAAAATTTTGCCTACTGGAAAAAATCTACTGTCAGTAGAATAAAGAAGAAAAACTGTTTCTATGAATGTGTTTAATAGTATCACAAAATAACATTCAATACTCTTTGAAGACCATTATTAACCAGATATGTACTTTACTAGTTACTCTAAGTAGTATGTTGGCTATTACATGGTTTTCCTCATTTTTTTCCTTTTGTAAGAACTAAACTAATTAATTGGTATATTCAACCATTAAAATGATATATCATTTTCTCTTACTGAAACAGACTGCCCATTTTTGAAGTTTTTATACACTGAAATGAATTGTAGTAAAAAAAAATTGTAGAGTTTAATAGATGATTAAAAACAATTGAAATCTACGAAACAACTTTGGAAATTATATGTGTAAAGCTGCCTCCATATGACAAATATTTCACCTTTTATTGATGGTAGTCAGAATCAAATTAATTTGACTCAAATATGTCTTTGTATCAGACACAACTCCTGATCCTTCTTCTTGTCAAATGTACAGAAATGCCATTTCCTAGCAACTAGAAAATGGAATTTCCTCACTCTGATTAAATTGCCTAGTATGTGCTAGGCATCCAAGAACTATTTTTATGCTTCAAATTTATTTCTCCCCTAGAATGCAAAGGAGAAATTGCTGCAGCTCAGACAGACGACTGCACAGAGATGTCAGTTAAGTAGAAAACGTGGATGCAGTTTTCCAAGCCTGTTCAAATTCTCTGTCACAGACCTTAGAGCCAGATGAGTACCAACATAAAAATGCATGGGGAAGGAGGAATTCGCTGGGATGTTAGCAATGTGGTTTTTTTAATTCAAGAAAATCCAGATAAGTCAAATATATTCTTATTATGTGTGTTATAAACTAATTTGGGGCTCTATGCATAACATGTTCTGGTAAAGATCTTAGTCACATTTGCAGAACCAAACTAAAATGGAGTCACTTATGTCATGGACAAAATGGAGAGAGTCAGCACAGGTGCATAAGGGAAACTTAACCTAACCTTACAGGAATGTACAGCTCTTCTCAGAAATCAGCAGAGGACACAAGCCAGTTCCCAAATGCCAAGTACATTCACGCCACCTCTGGACTTGCTTGTTCCTCTGACTTTGCTACCTTGATCCAAACAGGGAAGACGACCACTAGGCAACCAATCAGCTGAAAAAGCCAAATAACTTCCCCATTTACTGCATAAAGACCCCTTAGTCTGTGGGCAGCTCAGAACTCACTGCTCCCGTAGCCTGGAGTTTCCCAGCTTGCAAGTCAAAAGCCTTGCAATATACTCATCTTTTTACTTTGTTTTATTCAATATGTAGAGTTTGGTTTTTGATATTTCACAACCTTGACAGTCTGAGATATCTGTAATCTGTGCTTAGTTCACATTATCACAAAGGGAGTTATTTCATAGAATAGAAAGACAAAAGGGAAAGAGAGGTAGAATTAAAATCTGGCTTTCACTGGCTTCTTTGGATGAAATCATTTATCTCTGACTAGAACCTCAAAATGACTGAGAAAGCTCCTTCACTTCATGGTAGAGAATACCCAACTCCTACAAGATAGCTGACGTAATTCACCTTGTCTCGGGATTTAAAGATAGAAAATGAAAGGTCATAAACAAGTTTCCCTAGTCATCACTATTATATTTCCATTGTCCCCCTAAAATATTTTGGGGAAATGATAATGAAGCTTGGGATTATTTCTTTTATCCTACTAGTGAGTACCAGCAAGAAGCAAAATGTCATCCCAATGACACTAGGAGAAAACTGTACCCACTAAACACTATCACTTTGCTGCTTTAATTCCTGCAGCCACTGATTTATCCTATTACCCCTCTGTCTGAACTTAACAGGTCATCACTCTCAACCCAAGTAGCAGTGTTAGAGCCATTTTAGGATGCTGTGACTTGGGATTGTTTGCTACCAGAACATGACCTAAACTGATTCACTCTCTCTGTGAAGAGACTACGTACATATTCTTCTTGCAAGTTAACCTGTTCTGAGGGACTCACTCGCACATAGTACACTGTGAACAGCTGCCAAGTCTGTCACATCTTCCAAATAAACCCTGGTGATCAATGAAGCAGTAAATGTCACAGTTAAATCACCCTCACTCCAACACCCACACTATTATCCCCAACTCAGATTGTGAAAGGTTAGATTACTTTTTAAATATCCCCAGAAGCTCAAGGAAAGATTTAAGATTTGGATACAGCATTCCTAGTTTCTTGAAGAATAGCCTACATCTGCGCTGGCTGCTTTGTATGCCTTTGCATTAATGCACAATTCAGTATGTGATTCACACGTTCTACTTACTATCCTCCTCCTCAGTCCTCAAACTTCTCTTCAATCAGTGAAAGCCCTTTCAGAAAGTTTTTATCTTTTTTTTTTTTCCAATCCTTTTTGAAAGAAAACTCCCAAAGAAGTGGGAGTACATTTTCTAGGTTCTGTGAAGGCAGCTTTGGACATCATATAACAAAATTTATTCATCATTCTTACACACGCTTCCCTCAATTTAGTATAGAATCAATTGTAATTCAAAGTCCTAAATATGGAGTCAGAGCCTGAAAATAAAAGAATACAACAACAAAGAAGTATTTCCTCCTTTGTACTCATACAGACAAATCTGTTCAATATGGAATAGGCATTTCTTCATGGTTTTTGCCATTGTATGATTTAAAGAGCTTTGTGCATTAACAATAAAAAAAAATCCTGCTTTCAATTTACTTCATAATTAAAACTCTCTTTTTACTTTTTTCAAACCTACCTAAACCCAGCAAGCGAAAGACTTTATGCACTGAAGGCAAATGAGACCCATCTCACTGAAGGTCACATTTAGAACTTTGAACCTCAATTGTTGAATGTTTCTTTCACTCTGAAAATACTGTGATCAAATAGAAGAATCTCAACATTATCATCTGAATGACAATCATTATTCTACTTGGAAAATTACATAAATTTCTGTGGATTGACAGTGAAGGTCAACAGCCTCTTTGCACAGTCCGAGACTAAAAATAAAACCCCAACATTTCAGTATTTTAGAGAGAAAATTTAAGACTTCCTGTAACATGATTTTAAGTTTAGAAAACTGTACGTTTATAGACTGTAAAAACTCAATGAATTTGAAATATCCAGTTCTTTCTTAAAAATAATTCATCACATTTCTTTGAGGATTTTACATTATATGAAAGGATTACTTCTTGCTTTTTCATAAAATCCAGGAAAATCTTCCTAATTCCGATTGGAAAGCACTCTTCATTCCACCACCATTCAATTAAAAAGAAATAATGACTTACAAAGTTGTGTTTGCTTTTATTTATACAAATTAACAATAATCCCAAGCAAGTTCTCGCTCTTCTAAGGTTTATACTTGATTTCACATATTGTTTTTCTTCTCTGATATTGATATTTATACCGATCTCATTTTTACATTGCATTTTACCCTTTTCCTACAGTTTAGGAATCTATAATTATTATTATTATTAGAAGAAGCTGGGTTTTTTTAAACCACCTCTTTTTATAACCTGCAATCAACACATTCATTTCTCAAGTTCCCTTTTAGCCTTTCTTAACAAAGAAAAATAACAACATTAGAAGTGAAATGATCCTCCTTTATTAATGTCATTTGTGATAATCAGTTAACACTCAATTTGAATTTCACAAATAATTGTATACTCACATATCTTGCATTTTTCAGTAAAGATTCAGGGTCAGCATATATTTTCCTCTACTGAAGTAAACTAAAAAGAAATAGCAAATTCACTAGAACCCTGATTATTGGACATTAGTCAGAGTCTCCATATAGTCAGGCCTTCCTTACTCATTCTTTCCATATTTCCACATGCCTGTCTGTTTTTAATCCTACCTCATGATTAATTACAAGAGCCTAATAAAGAAGGGAAATTTGCATTAGGTCATATAGAACCAGAGAGGTCTTAAGAAAACAGTGTGATACAACTCTATAGGGGTTCTCAGATGATATCAAATATTGCCAAATAGTATTACTGTGTTAAAGACACAACAACAAAAATATCATTAAAAACCATTAATATATAGCAGAAATCTAAATCTAAGGTTTACCCATGTGTATGTTGGGAGGGGGAATGTCCGTCTATGTGCATGATGTCTGTGTATGGTATCTGTGTGTGTGTACATGGTGTTTGTGTCCATGTGTGTGTGATGTCTACAAGTGTATGTGTGTGTGTGCATCATATTGTGTGTGCAGTGTCTGTGTGTGTGAATGTGTGTATGTCTGTGTGCATGTGTGATGTCTGTGTGTCTGTATGTGTGTGTGTATCTGTGTAGAGGAGAGACATGCAGGAGGACAAAGAAAGAGAAATGAGAGAAAAAAGAAAAGAAGATGAATGGTAGAAAGCCAAAGACCATTTTCCTTCTTTCAAAGCTGATGTCTCCCATGGGATCAGGGAGCTTTTGAGGCTGGAAGGTGTGGAAAATAAACATTTCACAACCAGCCATGTCAGCCTAAGGAACGTTCTGACAATGAAGAAAGCTCAGGAACCCCAATCAGGCAGCTTTCATATCCCCGTTAAGGCTGGATGGTCACAGGTTATTTTTAATGGTTTGATTTTTTTAATTTAATTTTGTGGTGACGTGTATATGAGAAGGTAAAGGTGACAGAATTTCCAGGTTTTTTAAAGCTTGAACCCCTGCTGAATAGAAACAAAAAGAATTCTGCAGTCCCATTGTAGTTCTCTGTGACTGAAAGAAATCAGCAGCAGAGGCATACTTTCCAGGAGACAAAATGCAGGTTTGCTGTTGAACTGCCTTGATCCACTTTTAAATTAATATTTTATGTGGCAGGAAAGTGTCCTCTCCTCCCTACCCCATATGAGGATTTATTAACAGCTCTCCCTCAAGAGACCAGCTGGAAGCAGGACCCAAAGATACAGGAAATTTCCCTGGCTATTATCTATCAAAGCTTTCTTTTACAACAGTAGCTATAAACTGGCAGATGTGAAGCAAAATAAATTCAGTTCAGATTATTTTTTCCCTAACCTATATATATATCCTTCTAAGAAAATAGCCTATGTTTCAGTAAATTCCAAACTAGAAAATGTCCTATTGTTTCATCAGCCTCCAATTAACAAATCCAAACAGGGAAGGAAAAAAATCTAATTTCACCAGTGCTTAGCCCTGCACTGTCCCAGGGACCTGCCCTGAAGGACCCCCAGGGGGACCATAAGGGTGAGTTTCTATCTTTGAGCTGAAGTGTACGCATGTGGGTCAAGTGTCAGGAAGTTTCCACTCCAAGTAGCACATGTCCACACTCCCGTCACCAGCCAGGCTGCAGGGTGGCCTTTGCCACTCTTCTCAAACCCGCAGGCCTGAATCTCCTTTTTCAAAAGCCCTGACTGCCTGATCAATGATTACTTAGGTCCACTTGTTATTTCCTTATGGAGACAAAATACAAAAGGGGGAAAATACAAAGGGGGAAACTTGCAGAATTCGAAAACTCATTTTGTTTCCTCAGCCTTCAAAGTATGACCACCAAGAATGAGGTAGAGTTGAGGAAGCAATAACAAAGAAGATTTTACTGGAAATGAGAGTGAGCAGGGGAAGAGAGAAGAAGGTTATGTCTAAAAGAAAATATATTTGTAATCATCTTTTCAAATACATCTATAAAAGATTACTAAACCCAGAAAAAAGTGAATACCAAGACCTCTTACAGTTTAATATTTAATGTTTGTTTAGCACCCTCCATAAGCTCAATGCTATCATGCAACATTTGAGGAAGGATTTATATTTCACAATTCTCATACTATATGGATTAATTACATTCATACCCTATTATAACTGAAAATAGAAAACATAACTGTGAATTTTTTAAAGCTGCTAGAAAATTGATTACACAGAGGCATGTGTCACTGCCTTTGACTTTTTTTTTACTGTTAATATAATGTGGAGCCTTTAACAGATATGAACTAGAGAAAAGGACTTCTAATGTGACAAAGTCAGTTTTGAGGCAATAAAATTGGAATCTTCCAGAAGAGACTTTACTGCGATAAGAAAGGGAATAAAGGACCAGCTGGAACATAACAAAGATGATAGAAAGATGCAGAATTACAAAAAAGAACAAAAAAGTAGGTAGATGATGAAGAAGAAAAGGGGAAAGAAAACTGAAGTCGATGAAGAAATGAAAAAGTAAAAATATTTGAAAAATAATTTTTATTCAAAAGGAGAAAAAGAAAGGTAAGATGTTACAGAAAAAGTCAAAGAGAAACTAAAAATGTAAGCAAGTCAAATTTTATGTGGAAAAAGGGTTGTGATTGTTTTTATGGTTTATTTTTCCTAATTACAATGTAAGATGCCTCTCGAAAAAATTTAGAAAATGCATCAAAGTTAATAGAAGAAAAAATAATATTCATTATCCCACAATCCAAAACCAAATGTTTCAAATATTCTAGTGCATTTCCTTCTATTTCTTAAATGCATTTTCTATAGCTGTGAAACTACTACATTTAAATTTGGATTCTACTTTTATCCCTTAACATGTTATTAGAAATGCTATGCAAATGTTTTTAATTGTAATATAATATTTATTGTATAGATATACCACAGTTTTATTACCTTTTTTTTATTTTGGGGTATTTAGTTTCCAGTTTTTCAGCACTATAAACTGTACTTCAGAAGGCATTTACACATCAGGTTTTTAATCTTTATTTAGATTTCTTCTTTTTTATTGTAGTAAGAACATTCAATGTGAGTACAGTAAGTCCCCTAAATATGATCCTTCAAGTTGAAAGCTTTCAAAGATATGAATGTGCGTTCACATGTCTAATCACATAAGTTAGTTCACATGTCTGGCGCACACTGCCACGTGCATGCATCCTCTACAAGTGGTTGTGCTTTTGTGTACTTTACTGTACTGTATAGAGTACAGTAGTACAGTGTCTTTATTTCAAGCCCAGGATGTCCAGAAGCAAGAGGGTAGATAGAATTGAATTCAGCAAGGAACTAGAACCTGTGCCCATCAACGTCAGGCATGAGTGAAATTGCAGCTTGCCCTCCGTCCCTATTGCTGACGATCCTTCAGCTCTACCATCTCCCACCTCCTCTCCCTCCTCCAGTCAGTAACTCTTCTTATCTGTTCACTCGATGCCAGCCCCTGTATCACAGCTGTTGTACTGTACTTCTGTACTTTTCAAGGTATTGTACTATAAGATTAAAAATGTTTTCTTTATTTTTTGTGTTTGTTATGTATATTTTTGTGAAAAGTATTATAAACCTATTACAGTACAGTACTGTATAGCCGATTGCGTTAATTGGGTACCTAGGCTAACTTTGTTGGACTTATGAACAATTTGGACTTAACGAACGAGCTTTCGGAACAGAACTCGTTCGTGTGTAGGGGACTTACTGTTCTGCTCTCTTAACAAATCTTTAAATGCACACTATAGTATTGTTAACTATAGGTGCGATGTTGTACAACAGATGTCTAGAACTTATTCATGTTACATGACTGAAACTTGATACCTGTTGATCAGCAACTCCTCATTTCCTCCTCCCCTCAGTCCCTGGCAACCACCATTCCACTATGGGTTTCTATGGGCTTGACTCTTTCAGGTACCTCATGTAAGTGGTATCAGGCAGTATATGTCCTTCTGTGACTGGCTTATTCCACTTAGCAAAATGTCCCCAGGTTCATCCATGTTGTTGCATATGGCAAGATTTCCTTATTTTTAAAGCTGAATAATACTCCATCGTATGTATATACCACATTTTCTTTATTCATCTGTCGATGGACATTTAAGTGTTTTCTATATCTTGGCTACTGTGAATAATTCTGCAGTGAACATGAGACTGCATATATCTCTTCAAGATACTGGTTTCAATTCTTTGGGATAAATACCCAGAAGTGAGATTGATGGATCATATGGAGTTCTATTTTTAATTTTCAGAGAAACCTCCATCCTGTTTTCCATAGTGACTGCACCAATTTACATTCCCACCAACATTGTACAAGGATTCCAATTTCTTCACATCCTTGCCAACATGTACTGTCTTTTGCTTTTTTGCTACTATATACATCCTAACAGGCATGACATGATATTTCATTGTGGTTTTGATTTGTATTTCCCTGATGATTAATGACGTTGAGCATCTTTTCATATACCTGTTGGCCATTTGTATGTTGTCTTTAAAGAAATGTCTATTCAAGTCCTTTGACCTTTATTTAATCTGGTTATTTGTTGGGGTTTTTTTGATTGAGTTGTAAGAGTTCCTTATGTTTTTTGGATATATTAACCCCTTATCATATATAGGGCTTGTAAATATTTTCTCCCATTCTGTAGGTTTCCTTTTCATTGTGTTGACTGTTTCCTTTGCTGTGCAGAAGCTTTTTCGTTTGATGTAATCCTACTTGTCTACATTTGCTTTTGTTCCTTGTACTTTTGGTGTCAGGGTTATTTCTTTAGGCTGGATTTCCTTAAGCCATATTACTGCTTCAAAGGCCTTCTTTGTTAAAGCTCTTGTTGCATATTGCTAAACTGCATAAGTTTCTAGTTTATACTATCAGAGGCAATAACAAGTCCTCATTCTAGCACCAATTATCAATTTTTTGAAAACATAATAAAAATACAACTTTTCTTTCTTATTTCACTTTACATTTCTCTACCAGAGAGAATAAACATTTCCTCTACAGTAGTATTTTCTCACCCAGTCTCTTCCAGTACTTTGTAAATGGTCTTTTTCTTTGCCAATATATTTTAACAGATTTGTTGTTTTTTATTGATAGCTATTGTTTTTTTATATATATAGTGAAGATATTCATTCTTTGTCATATATACATATATATAAAAAGCCCATTGTTTTATATAGTTTTTATTTGCCTTTTAAATATTTTAGGGTTTTAATTTTTCCTACATAAAAGGTTTTCTTTTTTAAATAAAACCTATTAAATTTTCTGTGCAATTTCTTCTATCAACTTAAGCCTAGAGAATTCTTATACTTAGAGATATCAGCTATTTCTGTACATATTCATTTAACATTTTATAGTCTGATAGTTTTAATTTAACTCATCAGGACACCTAAATTTCTTTTTAAAATTATAAGAATCTGAACTAGATTTTAAAACTCTTCTAGCCAATTTTCCTTAATTGGTTATTCAAAACTTATAAATTTGATATTTATCATGATGCCTACTTAATCATCTATTAAGTTTATATATTAGAGTCTGTTTCTGGCCTAACCTTTTCCATTACTTTTTGTCTATTTTTGTATCAGAAACACATTTTAAGTACTATTATTTAATAATATATCCTATTATATGGCAATTATGGTAAGTATACATAATTCTTCTTTTTAAAAGTCTTTGCATATCTTGCCCACTTATTCTTCCACACAAATTTCAGAAAAATAGTGTCTTACTTAAAAAACAAATCTTAATGTATTTAATTAGAACTGTATTAATCTAAATACTAAATTGGGAAAAAATTAATACCTCTATAATGTCAATCTTTCTATAGATATCAATTCTTCCCAAATTTATGTATAGATAGATTTAATTCTGTTTCAATCAAGTACAACTAAGGTTACATATACTTTGTTGATATACTTCTCACACGTTTTTTTCTAAGTTTATTCATGGTTTTTATTATGAAGGAAATCATTTTATTAACATATTTTTATAATTAATTATCATTAGCATAAAGGAAAAGTCTTTTGGATTTGATAATATCTAGTCTTCTAAACTTTAATTAATTATAATCATTGTTTAATTTGTACTCTTAAGCTTTCTAACTATACAAGCAGTTTGTACATTAAAAAATTGATAATAGTTAAATCATTTCCAGTAGCATTATTTCTGATTCTTTTTTTATCCTGGTTTTTACCATTGCAATGAGAAGGAAAACGAGATTACATCAATTATATAAAGGATTTGCAAATATTGCTAGCTAAATAATACAGAATTTGATGAAAAACCCAACAGTTATCACAGATAGAATGAGGTTCAAACTAGAGCTAAATACCTCATCAGAAGAAAGATTTCCAGAAATGTCCCCTTTGGGAGAAGTGAGGAAGGATGTCCAGGGTGGTCTCACAAAGTAGCCCAAAATAGAAGATTAACTGAGGTTCCTCTGCAAAGAACTATTGTTGCAAAATAATCAGCCTACATAAAGTAATCAAGACATCTAAAATTTCATCATTAGAGTAACCTAAGAATGCCTCTTCTCATACCCTCTTTGAAAATGTAAATATTTCTGGAGAAGTAACATATATAAATTTTTTTACTGAAATATAGTTGATGGTCAACGTTATCTTAGTTTCAGGTATACTACATAGTGATTTGACATTTGTACACATTATGAAATTGATCACCATGATAAGCCTAGTAACCATCTGTCCCCGTACAAAGTTATTACAATATTATTGACCGTATTCCTTATGTTGTAGTATATTACATCCCTGTGGGTTATTTATTTTATAACTGGAGGCTTGTTTGCCTCTTAATCCCCTTCACCTATTTCACCCACTGTCCCACCCCCATCCAGGGAACACATATAATTAAAGTCAGTGTATGATTTATAAGAGCTGCCTTCCTTCTCAGGAGAAAACTTGAACATGTTGGAAGCATTAGCTCCCTAATGAAGAGGGAGTTTAAAGAAGCATAAATGACACCAAAACCAGTCATACTTCAGTTAAGAGACAATTCTTCCTCAGGCTGGTATTTTACTGATTTTTTTTTTCCTAACCCATAACCTCCCTCTCCTCGCCTTTTCCATCATCATCACTCTTCCCTCAAAACATCTGGGCTGTAGTTTCATTTCTTCCAGAAACAGAAGGTACAGCTTCAAGATGCCACCTAATTCCCAGGCCTCAATTACTTAGAAATTAAATATTGAGCAAAATGATCATTTTGAAGTTGTATAAGTGTTGAGGTTTTAATAGTGTTTTTGAGGGGAAAGGGTGAAACGTTCTACCAACTATATTTATTTTACTGAAAGGCATAATGTCCACATTTTAAGACATTTTCTTTAGGACAAAAATAAACTATTTAAGTGTTTCACTGTCTAATCCAAAGCAAAAATGAAACTTCCTGAAACCTGACGTTTAACTATGATATATTGATTTGTTATTTTTTGACCATCAAATTTGAGAAAATAAATAAAATGTACATCACTCTGGGTTTTTTTTGTTTGTTTTGGGGGGTTTTTTGGGGTTTTTTTCTCCTGCAAAGATGGGTTTATTTAGGATCAGCAGAGAATTGCAATTCCAGGTCTGCAACCATGGTGAGCCACGTGTAAGTCCTTGCCCAGCAACGGGGGAACTCTTTTATAGAGGGGAAAAGGAAGTTGGGAGGGCTATAGTAAACAAAGAGTCTATGGCTTTTCATTGGCTGAGTCCTTGCCAGGAAAGAAGAGGTGCCTTCCTTCTTCTGTTGGGCTCTGCTATCATAGCAGAGAATGAGAGCTTCCCCTGGATCATCTCCCAACTCTATTTAATGAGGTTTCTGTTTCTTAATTTTTTGTATTGTTTCCATTTCCAATTATTTCCTTAGAGTGAATTTCTGGAAATGAAATTATTGTACACCGCTCTGTTTTTAAAAATATTTTTTCAGGCTGGTTACCATGTGGCAGATTAAACACACACATTTGCCTCTTCTATATTGTAAATCCCCACTAACAAAACTGTAAAGGAGAACATTTGCCTTAAACTTACGAGATATTTTTAAAAGAAAGTACAAACATAAGCACAAGGAGACTTTGAAAAAACAATGGCAGGGATTGGGGGAGTGAAGAATGAACAAGCAGAACACAGAGGATTTTTAGGGCAGTGAAACTATCCTGTATGATACTATAATGGTGCATACATGTCATTACACATTTGTTCAAACCATATAATGTACAATACCAAGAGTAACCCTAATGTAAATTATGGACTTTGGGTGATAATGATGTGTCAGTGTAGGTTCATAACCTGTAACAAATGTACCACTCCAGTGAGGGAACATTAGTAATGGGGAAGGCTGTACATATGTGGGGCATGGGGTATATGGGAACTCTCTGTACTTTCCACTCAGTGTTGCTGTGAACCTAAAACTGCTCTAAAAATTAAAGTCTATTTTTTTAAATGGCAGGAATGTGTGGGGAGATACAAAGCAGAAGGATGAATGGATATTTACTTTGCAGAATAGAAAAGACTGAATCTTAAGTTGTCAATGGGAACAACTAAGCAGAAATCTAAATTACAAACCAGTATCTTCGAAGACCTCAGAAATCAGCATCTCTAGGAAATTCTGGTATTGGAAGTGAAGTTGCAGTTAAAACTATGAAGAAAGTTCAAAGTTTGATTAAGAAGACCCAAATGAACTTTCCTAATTTATTCAGCTGAGGGACTGCCACTTGTTCACCCCAAGGAGTGGGAAAATAGAGGTCCTCTGGACTGGGACACCCCACACAGTTGAAGCCAGGGGTACTATACTGAAGGAGGATTAAAGGGCTACAATACTGAAGGAGATTGGATGTTGAAACCCAGCCCCTTCCCTGACTTGGCTCACAGAACACTTGCAGGAGACTAGAAGATCCTTATCTGCAGAATCTGCCCAACTTACAAAAAGAAACTAAAAATATTGATATTTGAGTGTGTCCTCAATGAAACAACTAAATCAGCTCAGCCTATTGTGAAGACCATGGTCAGCATGCCCTACACACACAATCAATCAGCCTCTTAGCAGACCACATTCAAATATTAATTCACAGACTAAGGCTAATAGACACTGGAAGAAAGACTTAGTTTTAGGAGCGAGACAAACCAAAGACAGATAAAGAAACTTGAAGGAAATAGAGACCATTCAATAAAAAAAATAGTTTTAATTGTATCATCAGTATTCTCAGAGAGAAATAAGATTTTGCATCAATGAAGCATGAATATAATACTGCAGAAAAGAAAATTTCAAAAAAGAGCGTTGAGAATTTTTTTAAATGGTAGTAGAAATGAAAATCTCAATAGAATGACTGAAGGATAAAGACGAGGATATCTCTCACAAAGTAGAACAAAAAAGACAAAGGTATGAAAAGATAGAAAATTAGAGGCTAAGTTCAAGAGGTCCAAGATCATAATGAAAGAGTTTCAGGAAAAAAGGAACGCAGAAAATAGAAAATTTTCCAAAACTGAAGAAAATATTCTCACATTGAAAGAATCCATGAGAACCCAGAACAGTGGATAAAAATGACCTAATCTAAGGCACTTCACCAAGAAATATCAGAATTCTGAGACAGAGAGATTGCTCTTAAAACTTTCAGAGAGTAAAAGAAAAATCAGTTTACACACAAAGGATCAACAACCAAATTGAATCACACTTCTCAATAGAAATACTGGAATCTGGAAGACAATGTCTTCAAAATTATGAAATAAAATTATTTGCAATCTAGAATTCTACATTTAACCAAAATATCAATTATGGGTGAATTGAGAATAAAGGCATTTTCAAACATATCTCAAAAAATTGTCTCCCAGTTACCTCTACTCAAGAAGCCACTGGAGGGCTTCCCTGGTGGCGCAGTGGTTGAGAATCTGCCTGCTAATGCAGGGGACACGGGTTCGAGCCCTGGTCTGGGAAGATCCCACATGCCACGGAGCAGCTGGGCCCGTGAGCCACAACTACTGAGCCTGAGCGTCTGGAGCCTGTGCCCCGCAACGGGAGGGGCCGCGATAGTGAAAGGCCCACACACCGCGATGAAGAGCGGTCCCTGCACCGCGATGAAGAGTGGCCCCCACTTGCCGTAACTAGAGAAAGCCCTCACACGAACCGAAGACCCAACACAGCCAAAAAAAAAAAAAAAAAAAAAAGAAAGAAAGAAAGAAATAAAGTAGCTATAAAATTAAAAAAAAAAAAAAAAAGAAGCCACTGGATAAGTAAACTAAGAAAGATGAAGACATGAGACCCTGGGAAAAGTGATCCAATCAACAGACTTTGAAAGAATTCCCATAATGAAGGAGAGTGCTGCCGAGTCCAAACCATTCTGCTCACCACACAACAGGCCAATAAATCAGGAGACGAGTTGTTGGGGCAAGGAACAGTGACTTTATTCAGAAAGCCAGCAGACCGAGAAGATGGCAGACTAGTGTCTCTTACCCGTGTTAGAATCAGGCTTCTTTTTTACTAAAAGGGGAGGGGGTGTGGTTGGTTGTTGCAAACTTCTTGGTGTCAGAATCCTTTGTTCCTGCAGCTGTCCACATAGTTCAGTTCATGATGTTCCTGTAAACCTCTAACAAGACAAATGTTATTCTCTGTTCTGCAACTTTTTATTTCTATATGAACAGAAGAGTGTTATACCTTTAAAGGTCAGAGCCTTGAGAATGGGTTATCCTGTTTATTTCAGGCTATAAACAACACTCCTTTACAAAAGGTGCAGAGCCAGCATGACTAAGCATAGGCAAGAGAGAACAAAGGATAAAGTAAAAGAAACAGATCCAACATGGAGTCATATTTGTTCTTCCCTATTATAAGAGGAGAGAGCTAAGATATCAGCTTTTCAGAAATCCTACCAAGCAACCAGTCTAGATAAGAGCAAGTCAAAAGCTCTAGCTGGGGAGGATCTGGGGAAGATGGTGGAGTAGAAAGCACCAGGAATCCCCCTCTCCACCCATATAAAAATTGCACTGGCAGAATCTGTATGATGTGACTATTTTGGACCTCTGGAGTTTATTGAAGGCTTACCACTTCAGGGAAAGACTTGGACAGTAAATTGCAGTTAATTTCAGTCAATTTCAGCTCTTAGCTCTGCAGCAGCTACCCAGCACCCATCCACCAGTCTCATGGCAGGCAGCTGTGCATGTGCTACTGGAAGAGCTTGCACACAGCTTATGGGAGACAAGGTGAGCAATAAGGATGCTGTCCTCCAAATATCAAGAATCTGTGTTCAATACTATTGAGTCTACAAAAAAGAAAAGAATTATGAGTACTATGAAAAATTGTATGTCAACAAATTGGATACCAAGATTAAATGAACAATTTCCTAGAAACACAAAATCTACCAAGACTAACTCACAAAAAAATAGAAAAACCAAATAGACCTGTAAGTAGTAGGAAATTGAATCAGTAATCAAAAATTTCCTGACCAAAAAAACACCTGGACCTAATGGAGTCAGTGGTGAATTCTACCAAACTTTAAAAGAAGAACTAACACCAATCCTTCTTAAACTGCTAGAAAAAAAGTGAAGTGGGGGGAACACTTCCTAACTCATTTTATGAGGCCAGCATTACTCTGATACCAAAGTCAGACAAATACACTATAAGAAAAGAAAACTACAGACCAATATCCCTTATAAACGTTGATGCAAAACTCATCAACAAAATACTAGCAAACTGAGTTCAGTGGCGTATTAGAAGGATTATATACCATGGCCAAATGGAGTTTATTCCTGGAATGCAAGGAGAGTTCAACATATGAAATGAAGGAAAAAACACATGATCACCTCAACTGATGAAGAAAAAGCATTTGACAAAATTCAACATGCTTTCATGATAAAAACACTCAACAAACTAGGAAAAGAAGTAAACTACCTCAACATAATAAAAGCCATATATGAGAAACCCTCAGAAAACATCATACTCAATGCTAAAAGACTGAAAGCTTTTCCTCTAAGATTAAGAATAAGGCGAGGATGCCTGCTTTCACCACTTCTATTCAACACAGTATAAGTAATTCTAGTCACAGCAGTTAGGCAAGAAAATTAAAGGCATCCAAATTGGAAAGGAAGAAGTTAGCATATCTCTGTTTACAGATGATATGACCTTACGTGTAGAAAACCCTAAAGATTCCACACAAGAAAACTGTTAGAACTAATAAATAAATTGAGCAAAGCATCAGGATACAAAGTCAACACACAAAATTAGTTGCATTCCTATACAATGAAAAATGAACAGCAAGGAAAAAAATTAAGAATACAATCTATTTACAATAGAATATCTTATTCAAAAAGAATAAGAATATATATCTTATTCAATAAGAATAAGATACTTAGAAATTAAGCAAGCAGCTAAAAGACTTTTACTATAAAAACTACAAAACACTGCAGAAAGATATTAAAGACATAAGTAAATAGAAATACATCCTATGTTCATGGATTGAAAGACTTAATATTGTTAAGATGTCAATAGTACTCAAAGCAAACTACAGATTTAATGCAATCCCTATCAAAATCCCAATGATGTTTTTTGGCAAAAATATAAAAATCTGTCATAAAATTCATATCAAACCTCAGGGGACCCAAATAGCCAAAATAATCTTGAAAAAGAACAAAACTGGAGGACTCATACTTCCTGATTCAAAACTGAACACAAAGTTACAGTAATTGATGCAGTGTGCTCCTGGCATAAAAACAGACATATAGCCAATGGAATAGAATAGACACCCTGGAAATAAATCCCACCATTATATAGTTAAATGGCATTTAACAAAAGTGCCAAGACAATTCAATGGGAAAAGGACAATCTTTTCAGCAAATAGTGCTGGGAAAAGTATAATAGATATCCATATGCAAAAGAATGAAGTTGGACCCTACCTAACACCATATATAAAAATTAACTCAAAATGGATCAAAGGCTTAAAGGTAAATCTAAAAGTATAAAACTCTTAGAAGAAAACAAAGGGCAAAACCTTCACAATATTGCATTTGACAATGATTTCTTGGATATGACACCAAAGACACAGGCAACAGAAGAAAATATAAGCAAATTATACTTTGTAAAAATTTAAAAATTTTATGCATCAAAGACAACAGAGTAGATCTATCAACAGAGTAAAAAGGCAACCCACAGAATGGGAGAAAATATTTGCAAATCATATATCTGATAAGGGGTTAATATCAAGAATATATATAGAAAAAAATACATATATATATATATCCTAAAACTCAACAGCAAAAAACAAACAACCCATTTCCAAGATGGGCAAAAGACTTGAATAGACATTTCTCCAAAGAAGATATACAGATGGCCAATAAGTGCATGAAAAGATGCTCAACATCATTAATCTTTAGGGAAATGAAAATCAAAAGCAAAATTATATACCACCTCACGCCCATTAGGATGACCACCATGAAAGAAAGGAAGGAAGGGAGGAAGGGAGGAAGGGAGGAAGGAAGGAAGGAAGGAAGGAAGGGAGGGAGGGAGGGAGGAAGAAAGAGAGAAACAAACAAACAAACAAGTGTTAGAAAGAATGTGGAGAAATTGGAACCCTTGAACACAGTTGGTGGGAATTTAAAATGGTACAGCCACTATGAAAATAGTACAGCAGTTCCCAAATACATCATCACTGTATGATCCAGCAATTCCACTTTATGGTATATACCCAAAAGAACTGAAAGTAGATTTTCAATGAGGTATTTGTACCTCCATGTTCATAGCAGCATTATTTGCAATAACTAAAATATGGAAGCAACCCATGTGTCCATTGATAGATGAATAGATAAGCAAGATATGATATATACATACAATGGAATATTATTCAGCCTGAAAAAGGAAGGAAACTCATGGTACAACATGGATGAACCTTAAGGACATTATGCTAAGTGAAATAAGCCAGTCACAAAAAAACCAAATACTGTATGATTCCACTTATACAGGGTACTTAGTGTAGTCAAAATCACAGAGACAGAAAGTATAATGGTGATTGCCAGGGACTGGAGGCAGGGAGGAACAGGGAGTTATTGTTTAATGGGTATACAGTTTCAGCTTTTCAAAATGAAAAGATTTCTAGAGATGGATGGCAGTAATGGGTGCACAATATAAATGTACTTAATACTACTGAACTGTGCACCAAAAATGCTTAAGACGGTAAATTTTATGTGTATTTTACCACACTTTTTAAAATTGAAGAAACAAAATCTACAGTAGGGATTTCTCCAAAAGATGAAATGGATAGATTACTTGACTTGTTAATGAATTAAGAAGAAATTTAAACTTTTGAGGGATAAACTAAGGATAAGAGATAAGTACAGAGAAAACAAAGCATATGCAAAACAAGATAATTATAAATGTCAGCAAAAGAAATTTTTAAATCTGTGCAGGTAAGGAAAATAATCACAGTATACTAAATATCTGGCTAAACTGGGCCCACTTCTAACATTTAGGAGGGTGGAGGAGAGTGGTTAAGATAAATGAAGGCCCAGGTATCATATGACTATACATTTTAAAAATATACATCAAACTAAAAAAGGATTAAATAAAATGTATTCTACCCTCCTACCTAAGTAAATGACCTAGAAGGCCAGGATTGAATTTAAAATCCTCATACTCCTCAGAGATCCACCCCAGAACTTGGCAGTAGAAGGAATGGCAGCCAGCTGGCCTCAGACCAAGAGCCCAACTCCGTCTCTTCCAGCCTCAAGGTCCATCCCACACACTGAGGAGCCTTGTGGGCAAGTGTCTGGACACCCACCCATGTGTCCAAGCTCTGACCACAAGTCACAAACACTTGCCCCTTGGGTATGCACAGTGGTAGCACTATCCACTTTCAATAAGACACATGGGGATGGGACCTGCATGGGTCTTAGAAGCACCTTCAGGGTCATTTGGGCAGGGAGTTCTGGGGTCTCTGGATTCAGAGTAAGATCTGAAAAGGGAGCTGTCTTGGCCCCATGAATTCCTCTCCCAGGAAGAAGGGCAAGCAAGAAAGGGGCCCCTTTGCAAGTGTCTAAGAATAGTACTGGGCTCAGTTAAAAGTAGCATTTATATAATCATAGTAACAAATAATATTAATATTAAAATGTTAATGTACAAAATTTTCAGGAGGATGAGAAGGATAGGAAACATGCAGCGCAGTGCTTGGTATAAAAACAAGTGGAAAAGGATTAAAGAAAGGTAAAGTCTAACCTTTTAGAGTGGGAAGTCAATAGATAGGCATAAAAGTGAAAAACCTAGAAGTTGCAGCACAATCATGTTATTTACAGATATGAAGGAAATGAAAAAGGAAATAGCTAAAAAGCATTGAGCTCTAGGAAACAGAAAATGAGGGAGAACAGAGTTATAGTCAGTGTTATTCCTCATTATAAGCATTGTGGAACTATTTGACAACTATACACATATTAACATTGATACTAAAAAATAAAAAAGGATACAGTGCAAAGAATAATTTTTCGAATATATTGAACCAACTCTACCTTAATATGCGCTCTGGGAAGCTTTTCATTAACCTGATTCTTTCAGAATAACAAAAATGTAAGAGGCAGAGGTTTAGGGAAGAATATTAACATTCAATATGTAGTATGAACATTGGTGACTGGAAAACGTTTCAGATTAATTAACATCCTTTTAGGTTTTTAGGGGCATTACATGTTTGAATTAATTTACTCAACAGTTATTTACTGAACATCTATGTGACAGACGTGCTAGAAGTTGTGGTACAGAAGTGAAACAAAGATATTTTAAAAGACATGTTTTCTGCCTTTACAGAGCTCAATGTCCAGTCCAAGGGATATTATTGAACCAAATATTCATTCAAAGAATAAAAATATCAACTCTGATATGTTCTAAGAAGCAAAGTTCTTGGTGCTAAGAGTGTATAGAACAAGTAAACCTGACCAGTGAGGAGAATGGGAAAGTTTTCTCCAGAAAGAACATTCAAACAAAGATCTCAATGATGAATGGGTGTTCACTAGATAAATCCCGTTGGAGTTGAGGAAAAGAAGAGAGGGAAGTTGTGGAGAGGGGAGAGAAGGAGAAGGGAGGGGAGGGGAGGGAAGGTGAGGGAAGGCAAGGGAAGGCGAGGGAAGGGAAAAGTAAATCGCATTCCCAATTGCACCTCTGTTGTTTTTGGCTTGGTTTGGCTTGGCTTGGTTTGGTTTGGTTTGGGGCTTTGTCTTGTGTTTTATTGACAGATGCCCATATTTTGCTGTGAACCTTCCTGAGCTGTTGTATTTCCAAACCATGAGAAGAAGGTGGATATATTGGGCTGGCCATAAAGTTCGTTCGGCTTTTTCTGCAAGATGGTATGACAAATCCGAACGAATTTTTTGGCCAAGCCAATATTAAAGAGCACTGGAGGAGGTTAATGCAGGTGGGTTGCAAAGTCAGATTCTGACCACATAGGTTGGCAAGATCTTATATACAGTGATCAACACTTCTGTCTTTCCTCTGAGAAAACAAATAGCAAGGCTTTGCAGAGTCTTTGAGGAAGCCCAGGTGCTCTGAGAACAGACATTACATTGGGGTTAAACATGCAAGGATTTTATTAGGAGAAACTCCTATGAGAGAAAATGGGGCAGGAGGGAGGCTAGGAGAGCAGTCAGACCATGATTAAATCTGATCCACAGTGAAGGAGAGAGGTAAGGAAGGTTGGGTGGGAGAAGGGCTTGCCTGGGACATGAGATTAAAAGTGGGACAGTTCCAGGCACATGGGGAAGGTTGGTCACATGCTGGGTGGAGGTGCCCTAGACTTCCATGCAGTCTAAGAAGGGTTTGGCAAGGCCATCAGTGAGGCTTCAAGCCAAAGTGGCCCTTCAAGGACTCCCACGTCCCCCAGAAGGACCCGCCTTAGTAGAATCCTGCTGCTCTCAGTCATCAGCAGGGATCAGCTCTGGGAAACCTGGCCTTGGTGAAAAAGCGGTAACGGAGTTCAGAGCGCAGCAGCTGGGCCCCGCTCAACTACACACCCTGTAGTTGGAGATCTGTGAGGTGTGTTCACAGGGCCACCACAGTCTTGGAGAAGGTACTGGGGAGGGAGAAGAGAGCACAGCAGAGCTTCATTTTATAAAGACCACCCAGGCTGCAACATGGAAAATGAATTGGAGGGGGACAATGGTAGATGCAAGCAGACCATGTAACAGGCCAAAGATAAAAACAGATTACAGACTGAGTATATGCAAAGAAACAAGTACTTTAAATATTGCATAGTGTTTTCATTATCCCTGATTAAAAGTCTTTCACAGTCAGGATTTTCATGTTACCTTAAGACACAATATCTTTGAAAGGCATTTAACTCCTAAACCCATTAAGAGATTTTCTTGTTATTTTTATTAAAATATTTATTACCCAGTGGGTATTTAACCACTTAGGTTTAATTATCAGAAATGGGTCATAACAATAATCAAAAGAAACATCTAATCTACCTCAGAAAGGCCAGACTGGCCTCTAGTCTATTCCAGTCCTCTCTTTTCTTAGACTGGGAGTTGGGCTACTTTACAGGGCTTTGTTTGCTTCTTTGTTTCCATTTCAAGACTTAGGGAAGAAATTTCTGGCAAAGTTCTTAGAGATGTATGATACCATGAGATTGAGGTAATTTGAGTCTGTTAATTCTGTTCTTCAGCTGTGACATACCGTATCTATAAGAACCACTGATTTATGCTTTGTAACACAAACCAGCAGGATGACATCAATTTCATTTTTGTTTATTTTCTGAGAATCAATTATTTTATGAGAAAAGGGAAGATATTTCACCATTTTTGACAGCTGCAAAAAGACAGACTTCAATATCCTACCCTGTGAACTTTGCCACTATGTCATATTTCCATTTAACTTAAGTTGCAAGTTCAAACACAGACTTGATTTACAGAGTTGTCTGCTCTATTCTAAAGAACTCTAAATATCCAAGATGTTCTGAGTTCTTTTTTATAAGAGAAATGAATAAAATAGACACACAATAAATCAATATTTCTGACAAAAATGCTACTCTGCTCACTATATTTTCTCTTACCTCTTCTCTTTATTCTTTTAATTTACAAATTGAATTCCACCCTTTCTCACAACAGATTCAGCATTTCAGACTTAATCCCTGTAGTTATACTTCTTTTACTGTCCCCAGCAGTCTCTCAATGTATGTTTCACTTATTTTTTATTATCAACCCTGAAAAATCCATCCACCCTTTCTTCACTGGTGGTCAGTGATGATGTTAGGATTTCTTATACTCTCAATATTTCAGCAAGAAGACATTATACTCCTTTCTAACTAACTTGTTGACTTCTCTTTGTCACCCAAGTGCCCTATGGGCCCACCTATTAAATTTAAAACAAAGAAGTACTGAAACTGTACTAATGCGTGAAAATATCAAAACATCATTTCTGACTGATCTTCAATTTATTCCAATGTTACCTTTTGAGAATAGGAAACAAGTAGTTGGAAAATAAACATTTCTTATAACTGAACAGTAGATCTGCAGTATGTTCTCATAAGGCAAAGAAAAAAAAAAGTCTAGAAAGCATAGAACCACTTCCGAGTGGCTAAAACTAGAGCATTCATTTTTTTCAAGGAGAATCACATTACTAATGAAAAACGTTGCTCACATCTGCTACAAAGCATTTAAAATATTCTCTCAGTTTGGTACCCTGGTTCCTAATTTATGTTCCAAAAACTGAAATATTTCTTCTCAGTATTTGTTCACATACCATAAAGTGACCTGGTGATTTACTTTCTACTAAAATGTTGACTGGTATAGAAAACAATCTCAGTGGAATAAACTATAAGATATTTTCAAAATTTCCAGACTATCTGCCATAATAAACACTTAAATTTTGGCCCATGAATCATAGACATTTAACTCAGTTATTCTCTTTATTTGCCATGCTGCCCATCTCCTTCTGAAAGCTTTCTCATGATTAATCATCTCCTCCCTCCTGTGTATTCTTGGTGCATTTACTAAATCAGAATAGCAGAGCATAGTGCCTAATAGTTCTTTGGTTTTTTGCTACTGTTCTTTTTCCTTAACTACGATACAGCATTCTTGAAAGAATAGTACCTGCCTTTAAATTCTTTTCTGATACTCCAGTCATTAACCAAAAGAAGATTCCCCTGCACGAGTGACACTTGCCTTTTTTACAGAATTACTTTACTCAGCCCCTACTGTTCTAGTCTGGAAGTTCTGCACCTGTGGATAGCTTCAAGACTTCTGCTTCTGTTAGAAATCTTTTAGTTGGAAGTAGGGAAAAAAAATCTCAAACTGGCTTAAACAAAAATGTACTTACTGTTCATTTAAATGAAAGGTCGTACCAGTAGGGACTACAGAGATGGCTTTATTCAGGACTCAGATGATATCACCAGTGTTCTTTGCTTCCTCTGAGGTTTGCTTCCCCTTCTCAGGCTCCATGCAGTGGTTCCTGCAACTTCAGGCTCCTATTACCAGCAATTCCAAACCGGAGGGAGAGTCGAACAAAAGCTCAAACAAAAGTCTGGATTAAGTCTTCTTGGTTGAGATTGGCCAGGTTGGTGGTACTGACTGGCTTAGCTTAGGTAAGGACTCCAGCTCTGGAGCCCAGGGGTAGAGGCAGCTCCAACCCAAAGCCTGTGGGCCAAGAGGGGAGGCAGAGTGGCCTCCAGGCAAAACTGTGGTAGGGGGAACATGGACAAAGCGGAACAAAACCAATCCATAGCCACTTGCAGTACTGCATCCACTTCTGATTTTCAGGTAATTTGTTATTATTTTTCTTAGCAATAAATTTCATCAGAATAGTAGCCCTCTGTGGGATCTTTATAATGCTACCATGATGTTCCCTAATGACAAACACATTCTACAGAACTATCAAATGCAATTCTTATGTGTTCTCCCAGAAACAATTTCTAAATTTGTATAACATAAAATAACAGATACTAACAGTGTACTTGGACCTCTACTGTCCTTTAGTGTGCTCTTCTCAAGATCTCAATATAACAAAATCACATGTGTTTTTTTCATTGTCTGTTTTTTGGCATATGAAAAACTATAACACCATAAACAAATACTTTCTATTAATTTATGAAGTCTAATTTTTTTGTATTAATCATCTCCAATTCTTAATAGGGTCCTAAAAGATTTCCCTGAGCTAACAGGTCTTGACTCATGATTTTAGCTATTTTTACCCTTTTAACATGGCACTAAAAGCTCCCTGTGGCAAGAGGGAATGTGTTAAAAGTCTGTGGTTAATGTCTCTCCCCTGTTCCTTGATGCCTTCCTTAAGAGGCCCATTCCTTTTAGCACTTTCAAGCCAGGTAACCATGTTCACCAGTGTCACTGCCTTTTT
The DNA here is from genome assembly GCF_949987535.1 of Balaenoptera acutorostrata. Lineage (NCBI taxonomy): Eukaryota > Metazoa > Chordata > Mammalia > Artiodactyla > Balaenopteridae > Balaenoptera > Balaenoptera acutorostrata. Next base: position 57,034,210 of record NC_080076.1, read on the forward strand.
CTCTTTTGTAAACACTTGAGAAACATGTCAAATGTCATTCTATCATTTCCTCTCCCTCTTACTTCCCTTTAAATAATTTGGTAGAAAATAAAAAATTTTCCAGAAATGTATTTGGATTTATTCATCCATTAAAACCATATCTTTGCATATTGTGGGATATTTTTAAGCAATGCCAAGTGTTTTTTGAGTTTAGTTTTTGTTGGGTTTTGTTGTTGTTGTTGTTGTTGTTTGCTTCTTGTCAATTTCATCCCGCACTTACTGCTTTTCATAAAGCTGACTTTTTTTCCGTTCAAACTTCTGTCAGATTTTTACCTGTCCTGTCTGCTTTCCCTTAAGGCACGTTAGTACCTTCTTGAAGATGCCTTCTCCAACAACTCTTCAAAGGACTAGGATACGTAATGCTTAAACCGAAAACCACCATCTTAAAGTTATTTCTGTTCTTTTATCCACATGTCAAAAATGAAAACTGAAAGAAGAGTCATAAAATAAAATACTCTTAAACTTATTAATATTTTGTATTTACATATACAAACACTGTAAGTCCCAAAATAGTAATTTAAAGACTGGATATTTTTATCTATTGATTTTAATTAAATTCACTTTAAGGTGTCAGGATCACAAGTAAGAGAGAAAGGAGAAATAGATGAAAAAAACCATGAGCAAGCTTTTTATCCCAGCTCTTGGGGAAAAAAACTAATAAGCCACCTCCACGGTGAATTTCTAGTGAATCATTAACCAGGGATTTGTTGCCGTGGTTACTAAGCCAGGTAGAGATTCCAGTAAAAAAGCAATGTGACCTATGAGCTCAGGAAACTGAAGAAGTGAAATTTCTGCATGATGATATTTGCAGTTTCTACAGAAAGATACGAAAAGAGTAAAAAATGTATGTTAAAATAAAATGGAAAAAAGAATATCTTGATTTTTGTCCCATGTCAAGACATTTACATACACACACACTCTTAATAACAGCACCTCAGTGTTAGTTTGCTTGTGAGATTTTACAAAATATAGACCATTTCCAACATATGAGACATCTCTCACCCTAGAAAACAAAGCACTTTGCTTACCAGTGGTCACTGGATATTCCATCAGTAAAGAATATTTTGATAACAATACATTTACAAAACAAGCATTCAGAAAGCAGAATAATTGAATAGATTTTCCAGGCAAAATATCTCTGTGGCTTTTTCATTGAGTTATGGGTCTATGGTTCTTTATATTATACTGTATCAAAACAAAAATTACATGAATATTCCTACCAAACCTAAAACCAAAAGGAAAAACAAGAGCCAGAATTTGAAGGCATGACCTCAAGTATTACCTTTATCTTTATTAGTAAACTCAGGGTCACAATGAAGACATCATTAGTTTACTAACCAACATCCAGTAATGGCAGAGACCGCAGTATCTATGATGGTTCATTTTGTTCTGTTTCTCTGGAGAACCCTGAATACTACAGTATCCAAGCCCTGCTTCTCACTCTTTCATGCCAATTCTCCAAGCCAGTCCAGTTTATGCTAAAACCAAGACCCGACGATAGAAAGTAAAAGGCTGGCAAATTCACAGCTGCCTTGTGATGAGAACAGGACATCTAATAAGAAAAAATAAGAATCTTAAATTCTGCCAATGGTTAGTGATAGACAGCATGACATAGCCAATAGATCAGGGGCTCTGGCATCAGCTGGCCTGTGTTTGTATTCTAGCTCGACCACTCACTGACTGGCTGGCCCTGAAAGTGAAATTGAACCTCAGTTTGCCAGCTATGCAATGGGAATAATCACACCTACCCCCAGAAGACTGATTGTTATCAAAATTCAGTGAGATAATACAGGCAAAGCTTCTAGCTCGATAAAAATTAATATCTTTATTTCCTCCTATTTCCCATGTAGACGTCTCTTACTTCCATTTTTCATTTAAAAAGTCAGATTTCCTGAAACGTTTAAACTTGAGATCCTAAAATTTAAAACATTTTCCATACACATTCTTTAAGTGCTATTTTTTCTTTAAGTGTAATATTACTATTGGCTCTCTTGGTCTGGAACCCTCCTTCAATACACATAAACAAATACTTTAAAGCAAAGCTGAAAATAAAAGTTAAAAGGGTATACTTGGGCTTCCCTGGTGGCGCAGTGGTTGAGAATCTGCCTGCCAATGCAGGGGACACGGGTTCGATCCCTGGTCCAGGAAGAGCCCACATGCCGTGGAGCAACTAAGCCCGTGCACCACTACTACTGAGCCTGCACTCTAGAGCCCGTGAGCCACAACTACTGAGCCCACATGCCACAACTGCTGAAGCCCGCGCGCCTAGAGCCCGTGCTCCACGAGAGAAGCCAGCGAAGTGAGAAGCCCGCACACCACAATGAAGAGTAGCCCCCGCTCGCCGCAACTAGAGAAAGCCCGCGTGCAGCAATGAAGACCCAACACAGCCAAAAAAGTAAAATAAACAAATTAATTAATTTTTTTAAAAAGTATAAGTAGATCAGCAAAAAATTTAGATAATCAATGTCAGTTTTATCAATTGAGCACAAGTGGTTTCATTCTGCACATCTATCTACGTCTTCTCCCTGAAAATAGATGTCTTATTCCATTTTTTAAATCTCAATTTTATTTCTTTTCAGCAGTTAATACTATACTTATTAGGCATCTATGTGCTTTGTACTGTTCTAGACATTATAAGTGATTCCAAAAAATAAATCAATCCCTTTATAGAGCTTGCTATTCGGTTAAGGAGACAATCTAGAGTCAGAATCTCAAGGATGGAAGTTACTATGGAGATTTGTTAAGGCCAACACCTATGCCTGAAACAATAATGATAACTACCTCAGATAAAATAAACAAAACAGTTTTTGTAATAGTTCAAAAAGAGAGAAACAAATATGTTTGAGAACTTGAAGACTGATAGAGGAGGTAGTAGATGAGTTGCAACTTCCCAGAAGAATTCCCAGACCTTAAATATATACAGCAGAAAGGAAAACAACATCCCAGTTACAGGGAAGGAGCAGGAGCAAAGGAACATTCGTAGAAATGAGCACAGCAAGTCCTCAGGACAATGAGGGGAAAAAATAAGAAGCCCAGTAGAGCAGAGGGTACTGGTTGGGGAGGAACAGGAAATAAAACTGGTAGGATGGCAGATGGGAAAATCTGAACTTCCAAGACACCATGACATAGATTTTTAAATATACATTAAATCCTATAGCCTAATTCTGCAGCTAACTCTGTTCAACCTTGCTAACCTTCCAGAAGTCCAAACTAGAGTTACGAATGGTCTAGTGAGTGGCTAGACCAGAACTAAATGCCTGAAAACAGGAAAAGCCTATATCATTCTAATGAGACAGCATGAATCACTCTGCATCATCTAGAATAGGCACTCCAGTGTATTTTAAGTAGCCCAAGAAAGGATGATTTATATATTCAAAAAGCATAGATTTTTAAACAGAGGTCACCACTTCTCCTCCCCAAACACATACATACACGTCTTTTGAGAAAAAAAAACAAAAACAAAAGCACAATACCATTTCCTTAAATGTAAAATGTTCCCTCTCTCGCAGCATGTGGAAAATTCCATCTATCAGCCCTTCTTCATATTTCTACAGCTTTTATTAACAAAGCATCCAAACAAACTTTCTGTAACCTCAACCTGAACTTTCATTTTTTTCTTGGGATTTTTATTTTCCTTTATAGTGTTCTCTTAGTTGCTAGGATCTAGGAGGTGATTTTAATTCTAGGTTTTTGTAACTTGAACATGATCTTAGCAAATTTTATATACATGGTAAATCTCATGAATAATGCTATGAAAATCTTTCGTAAAGTATCTGTGTGGTTTGTGGCAGACCTACAGCCACAGAGGACTTTGCACATAATTACTGCTTTTCAGATATTATTTGGTCTGGAACTTGATGACACACTGAGGCTACTTTCTGCCGGCATGTGAAAAGATACGTTGATGGTTGGGCCTTGGCCACACTGACAAATAAAACCCCAAAATGTATGTCTGTGGCAAAGAAAGAATTGCCATTTGTGGTGGTAGAGAGACCCCTGTGTGCTGATGTGGCCTCTTCCTCAGCCTCCTGGTGTCCAAGGCAAGGATCCCATTAGCTTCTAGCTTCTAGCCTGACCAGTGAACTTTGAGCAATTCTTTGAAGAACTGAAGAGATTATTGGGGTATTCAGAATCTGAAGACGTATTGAGAACCTGAGAAAGTATATCAGAACCATTCATTCACCTGACTCCTTATTTCTTGCTTTCTTTGCACTGCTTGTTTGCCAATTTGGTAGTAAAACCACATAAGTGGAGATGAAACCAGATCTAAGTTATCATTCTTGCTAGACTTCAAAATTGGACTTTAATATGTGTTCTGTCACAACAAGTTCTGTTGGGCTTCTCAATATTGTTTGCTATTTTTTCAATGATAATATCATTTCAATTAAATAAATAAATATTTACTTCAGCTGCTATATATCAAGCAGTAAGCTAGATAATCCCAAAGATTATCTAAAATAATTAGATATTAATCTTTGGAAACTCAAAGATTAATAAAAAATAAACCCTCTGCCTTCAAGGAACTTGGAGTCTATTGGAGGAGACAGACAAATAAACAAATAAAATGTGTTTCACAGTGATCTGCACTGAGGTCAGTGGTAACTCAGAGGGGCACCTCACCCAACCAGCTGAGAACAGAAGGCCTGATGGAGGTGGAAAAGAACAGGAAAAGACATTATCTTAAAAGGCTTCCTAAAAGAGGAAACAGTTGAAAATCTTTAGTATGAATAGTCAGAAGGAAATGAGATGAAGATATTCCAGAGGGAAGAGCACAAACCGAGGGAAAAAAAGCAATGAACAGTGTGATGTGTTCAAGGAGCTGGAAGTAGTGTGCTGCCACTATAGCATGAAATGTGACAGGGACAGCAGGGACAGCAGAAGGTGAAGTGTCGTATGGTCCATGATGGACTTTGAGCTAGATCCCATAGGTGATGTGGAGTCAATGAAGGCCTCATGCCGATAAGCAGCATAGTCAGATTTGTTACCCACTGAACAGTGAGTCACCTGGGTAGAAGAACTGCCTCAGTGACAATTTTAGTTAGGTCTTAATAAAGAGAAAAGAAGGTCTGTAGATATACTCTCCAGAACATGAGCTTGTGTGTTACTGTGGTCTCTTGTCCAAAAGAGTTCATTTTCTTTCCTGTGTGTGTGTGCTAGAGAGACAGATTAATCTATATCTAACAGCTTCTGGAAAACCACCTCTATAAGAATGTTCATAAATACTTTTGTGAGTTATGTGGCAAAGATTACAGTGAAACCTAAGCTTATATTATAATTCTGAGAGCATATGATTCCAGAAGCAATGTATGGAAAGGATGCTAACCAGTATCTCTCAGAGAATAGTGAGTTATAAATTGCTACTGAAACAGAAATCAGACCTACTAATACGGCATTCGTTGAATGTCAGAATCCCCACAATTATCAGTGACATTCAGGGTCCACGCAATCCAGGTATCTAAATATAACAATCCCTATAGGGGTTCTTTTAGCTGAGGAACATGAGTCGGCCAAAAGTACTCACTGGGAATGACTCAACCCACACTTAAGACAAATATATATATATATATATATATAAAGCAATAGGTTCTGAAATTGACTTTCAGGTCGTCTGAAGACAATGGCAAGCACACGTAGCTAGTATGATTAAGAGTACAGCATCAGATGGTTCAGCTGGGACCATCATCTTCCTGGGTGGCCCCAGATCTGCTGAATATCTCTGTGCTATGCTGCCCTAGGACTAATGCTACTTCCGTTCAGTATGATCAGTATTGGTATATGAAAATATTCAAAGTTCTTCTTTACCTGTTGATTTATATCGTTTCATACTAATATGCTTTGCAAAATGCTTTCAGTCTGCTTTACTCGTTTTCTCTTGGAATAGCTTTTATTTGCCTGCTGGCATAGGCAGCTCTAACATAAACTTCATGTGTTGAAGTCTCTACTCTAACGGGTGCATTCTCTCTGGGGTACTGGAGCCAAGAGGAAGGTTTAATCTATTCCCTTGCCAGGAAGAGTCTCTGGGGTATTGGGGCTTCAGCTATAAACAGACCTAAAATGCATATGCCCTTGACACTTCCTGCCTTAAGCATTCTGTCTCCAAGAGTAAAAACTCAAAGACAATACTGTATACACTATACTTACTACACTGTTTTCCCAATTTTCTCCTCAATGTGACATATTTGACCTTCTTATCAAAAATTACTGTATTTTAAAAGTATAACTAAGGAATCCAGCTTTTAGAAACCACTCTCCAGCTTTTCCAGGAAAAGAGGTAAGGTTCAACCCTATAGTTTCTACATACTCAATCTTGGAACCCTGTGCAATCTTGCCTCAGTCTCTAAGTCCCATCTTACCAGAAGCCAAATCTACCCAGGATGGGCTTAATTCAAATTGGTCTCAGTAAGATATCTGATCTTGAACGCAACTGTATTCTATTGTTTCTGTGAATTTTTGAATTTTCTTATTAGTTATCTATTTTATACATATTAGTGTATATATGTCAATCCCAATCTCCCAATTCATCACACCACCACCACCAACCCCCCCCACCACTTTCCCCCCTTGGTGTCCATACGTTTGTTCTCTACATCCGTGTCTCTATTTCTGCCCTGCAAACCGGTTCATCTGTACCATTTTTCTAGGTTCCACATATATGAACTCAATTGTATTCTAAATACTGAGCCTGGATATCTAAGTCTTTGTAATTTTTTATGCTTTCTAAACTATGATAAACTTTCTAGTTATCCAAACTTTGATTTTGAATTAAGGTCTTTAAAAATTCTGCACTGGTTAAAAATTATCTGAATAGTTATATCTGCCATTGCTCACTTCTGCTTTCAACTGAGAGACATATTGGGTTGCTCAATAATTTAGCACATCTTGCTGCACATACTCTCCTTTTTTTAACCAGAAATTCAGGGGTCAGAATTCTATTGCTGCTCTGGTAAAATGCCTAGGTAGGACCATTATCTTCATTTAATTTGAGAGGCAAGAAGGGAAGGGGCACTTATCCTACAAAGCCCAGGGTCAAGAGGATCTGTTCTTTCAACTCCACAGGGCACTGAAAATCTTCAAGTCTCCAACAAAATGTTATGGCGTTCCTGGCACTCCATGAGTTGCAGAAACATTTATATATGTGTTTCTAAATAACGTACCACTCCAGACTTGGAGACACTGGCAAGTATGCTACCAGTTCTGACTTCAGCTTCTTATGATGGCACTCTGTTCCTAAAAAAGAACACTTCTTGTTATGGGGTTCTGGCCTTGACTTGCTACAAACTTTCTCTATGACAATGTCAATTAATTACCCTCTGGTTCTCTGCTTTTAGCTTCTGTATACGAAGATTAATAAAACCTGATCCATATTCTGCAGGGTGATGTTGTGATGACAATCAGTACACATAGAAATAGTTAGGAAAAAAATATAACTTGATATTATAGCATCAGCATTACAGCAAGTAGTGCAAAATAAGTTGCCAGCCTGGTAAGGGAATGTGTTAAGCCAATAAGTGAGCTGAGGACCAACACTGGGGAATTACCGCTTCCTCTACCCACTGTCTGGCTTTGGTCCTCCCTCAAAGACAGGGATTATTAATGGTAACCTTTGAAAGGAGAGACACAGAAATGCACTCTTTCTGGCTATCACAGAAAGTTCTAAGTTGGTCTGAAATAGAGCACAGATCTTTGTTGCTATAAGCATCTTCTTAGTTAGAGCTGAGTCACATAACCCCAGAGATTCAAGTAACTGTCTATCTATCTCATTTAACTGCCTCATTTTGCAGATGAGGATATCAAGCCTTATGGAAGTAAAGCAACAGGCCCAAAACTACATGGCTACTTAGTGGCACACATAGAAGTAGAATCCAAGTGCCTGGATCCAATGCTTTCTCCACTATACCTCATGGCCTACCTCTTCCATGGTGCCTGCATCATTTTGAATTAAGTAGCAGAAAGGGCAATGAATTCATTTATTCACTTATTCAACAAAAATGTATTGAGTCCTTATTTTGGACCAGGCATATTGAAGGCACTGGGGGTACAACAGTAAATAAAACAGTCAAGAGTCACTGTCTTCGTCTCTTCAATATGTGGTGCTGGGAAAACTGGACAGCTACATGTAAAAAAATGAAATTAGAACATTCTCTAACGCCATACACAAAAATAAAATCAAAATGGATTAAAGACCTAAATGTAAGGCCAGACACTATAAAACTCTTAGAGGAAAACATAGGCAGAACACTCTTTGACATAAATCACAGCAATATTGTTTCGGATCCACCTCTTAGAGTAATGAAAATAAAAACAAAAATAAACAAATGGGACCTAATGAAACTTAAAACCTTTTGCACAGCAAAGGAAACCATAAACACACCAAAAAGACAACCTACAGAATGGGAGAAAATATTTGCAAACGATGCAACCAACAAGGGATTAATCTCCAAAATATACAAACACCTCAAGCAGCTCAATATCAAAAAAACAAAAACAACCCAATCAAAAAATGGGCAGAAGACATAAATAGACATTTCTCCAAAAAAGACATACAGATGGTCAAAAGTACATGAAAAGATGATCAACATCACTAATTATTAGAGAAATGCAAATCAAAACTACAATGAGGTATCACCTCACACCAGTCAGAATGGCCATTATCAAAAAATTTACAAACTATAAATGCTGGAGAGGGTGTATAGAAAAGGGAGCTCTCCTACACTGTTGGTGGGAATGTGAATTTGTACAGCCATTATGGAGAAGAGTATGGAGATTCCTTAAAAAACTAAAAATAGAGCTACCATAAGATCCAGCAATCCTACTCCTGGGTATTTATCTGGAGAAAACCATATTTCAAAAATATACATGTACCCCAATGTTCATTGCAGCCTGTTTATAATAGTCAAGACATGGAAGCAACCCAAATGTCCATCAACAGAGGAATGGATAAAGATGTGGTACATATATACAATGGAATATTACTCAGCCATAGAAAAGAATGAAATAATGCCTTTTGCAGCAACATGGATGTACCTAGAGATTATCATACTAAGTGAAGTAAGTCAGACAGAGAAAGACAAATATCATATGATATCACTTATATGTGGAATCTAAAAAAGTGATACAAATAAACTTATTTACAAAACAGAAACAGACTCACAGACTTAGAAAACAAACTTATGGTTACCAAAGGGGAAAGTGAGGGGGAAGGGATAAATTAGGAGTTTGGGATTAACATATACACACTACTATATATAAAATAGAGGATCAATAAGGACCCTATAACACAGGGAACTCTACTCAATATTCTGTAATAACCTATACGGGAAAAGAATCTGAAAAATAATAAATATGTGTATATGTATCAATATAACTGAATCACTTTGCTGTACACCTGAAACTAACAGAACATTGTAAATCAACTATACTTCAATATAAAATTTAAAAATTTTTTTAAAAGCCACTGTCTTCATGGAGTTTACCTTCTATAATAAGAGATAGAAAAACAATTGCTAGGAGAAAATAAACAAAGGAAAGTATGGCAGAGGAAATAAAATTTCTACATGAGGTAGCCAGGGAAGGTGACTTTTAAGTAAAGACCTGAAGGAAGTGAGAAAATTAGCCAAGCAAATATATACCAGAAAAGCATTCCAGACAGAGGGAAGAGCAAGAGTGAAGGTTTTGAGGTAGTGGCTCCTGCTGTGTGCAAGGAACAGAAAGGAGGCTGGTGTGGCAGGTGTGAGTGAATGATGAGAAAGTCAACGAAGTCCAAGAGGTTCAACAGGGGACAAGTTTATGGAAAGCTTTGTAGGTCATGGTAAGGACAGCAAGGAGTCAGATGGGAAGCCGTGGAGCAGTATCATGACAATATTTTCATTTTAACAGAATCACCATGGTGATGTGTTTAGGAAGAGAACAAGAATAGCAGCAGGAAGGATTATTGTAATAATCCAGGGGAGAGATGAGGGTGGTTTGGGCCAGGATGGTAGAACTGAAAGTGGTAGAGTGGACAGAATTTGCTGATGGACCAGATGTGCAGGATGAGAAAAAGAGAGGTGTCAAGCATGACGCCAAAGTTTTCACACTGACAACTGGAATAACAGAGTTGCCATGAGCAGAGACAAGGAAAAATACAAGAGACACTGGTTTGGAAAGGAAGTAGCGAACATCAGGAGCTCCATTCCTCACATAAGTTTGAGGAGCTCATTTGACATCTGTGTGGAGGTGTCAACTGGGTGGTTGGATATATAAGTTTAGAGTCCAGAGGACAGAGCCTAGCTGAAGATACAAATTTAGGAGTTAAGCAAAAAGAAGGTATTTAAAGTCATGAAACTGGATCAGATCACCTAGGGAGAGTGAGGATAGATGGAGGAGAGGCTCAATTACTGAGCCCCAGGTTTCTCCCACATGTACACATCAAGATGATGTGCTAGAAAAGAATGTCAGGGAGGTAGAAACCCAACAAAATAATTACGACGCATTCTCTCTGAATACCTATCTCCACTCTACACACCCTTTTATGCCTAAATTCTTGTTTCCTTTCATTAGCTTACTTTTGCTAAAAAAAAAAAATTGTATGACCCAATTTGATTATTTATCTTATTCATCAGCCTTTACTTCAAAGGACTTATGATACTTTCCAAAACTCAAATCCCTGCCCACTCTCTGAAAGTATTTGCTGCCATCAATTACACTCAAAAGAACATGCCACAAGACATCATTAAAAAGTGTATACCTTTCCCAGATAACTATTTCGTGTGTGTGTGTATGTGAACACAGTTAATATTTATTAAGTGCTTACTAGTGCTAGTCATTCTAAGTATGTATGTATATATATTATCACAATAGTCTCACAATAATCACATGAGATAAGCACTATTATTATTCACATTTTAGAGATAAGGAAAATGAGGCTTTCAGATGTTAAATAACTTGCCAAACTTAGCTAGCCTGGTTAAGAGGAACTAAACCTGGACAGTTTGACTTCAGAACACCTACTCTAAACTTTTGCCCAGAGTCTGCAAACTGGCCACCAGGAGATGGATTTGAGCCCATATAGCTGTTTGGGTTTGGGCTGCATGGTGCTTTCAAAAAAGAAATGTACTTTAAATGCCTTTAGGAGGTATGTATGTTTATTACATCACAGCTCACACCAGTCCTTATAGCCTTCATCCTTCCCTCTTCATCCTGTAATTTACCTGCTGCACCAAGTGCATTTGAGTTGTTGAAACTTACTGTACTATACGTTTTTCTTCAATCTTTAATAGGCTCGGCATGACTTTAGGGTACAGAACACACATTTGATTTCTTGCACACACACACCACCAACACCGACACCACCAACACTGCCATCAGGAAAAATAAAACAAAATAAGGCTGTCCTTTCTTTCCATCCTTCATACTTTTCCCTGTGGTGGTCATTCATAATGCCTAAGATTATCTCCAAAATTTACCTCTCCAAACCTAATTCAAATCCAACTTCTACAATGTAGGGGTAACTTGTTTCTTGCCTGGAAGCACAGAGCTGTACCCTGAGCATGTTCTATAACAGGAGGGACTCAACCTCCAAGAGATGCATCATCTCATCATTTGATGATGTTGTCATAACTCATCTCTGAGCAGTAGCCTATGACTTATATGTGTGTTCTAAGTGCGAGTGGATTCAAATAATTTTTGTTTTGAAATGGCCAAACCACTGCTGATAAGTGTTGCCTTATGAACTCATTCTTAACTGCACGTCCATTATACATTCAAGACATAAGAATATTTCCTTAAATTACCTATATCAGGAAGCTAACGTATTTCTTCAACTGTTTCTGGTTCTTGAGTATAAAAGGGCTCTGTGATTCTGTCTCCTTTTCAGATTTGGAGGGGAAAAATCTGAGTTCTATGTGTAGCTTTTTTTTGTTTGTTTGTTTTTTGCTTCCTTTACAGAAAGTAAGAAGACATTTTAACAAATCCAGATTGAAATCCTTTTTGCTATAAAAGCAAATAATGAAAGATTCTATTTATTTGTGGAGCTAAACTCTTGGGGATATTATCTTAACAAGGTATTAAAACCAGTTTTTCAGAAGCTACTCTTTGCGTTTCGAGTTGCAACGGAGCAAAGCTAAAGACGGGTGCTGAGCACTAACTGGGGTCAGCTGCCTTTCCCACCTAAGAGGCTGATGTCTGCACCGGGACAGTGGAAGAGCACAATTATTAATCTCTCTGAGTTTTTTTTCTTTTTGGCAGAGGAAGGGTTGGATTTCTCTTCCCTTTACACATTTGTACACAAGAGATGATTTTAGCCTTAAACCTAAAACGTCACCTTCTACATGCTTAATTATTCAATTCACTAATTAGAACACCAGGATTCATTCTCATTTAGAATTTATTAAATACTTTAAATATATAAAAAATAACCAATACATTCTGTCAAGTTTGCACACATATTAGCAAATACAATTCACAAAGTAATTCTAGTAATAAATAGCTATTACTATTATCCCCATTTCATACATGAGGAAACTCAGAGAACAAAATGACCCTCCCAAGATCACACGGCTGCAAGTGATAACTGAGCAGGGACTCCAATTCATGTCTTATCATTCCAAAGCTCATGTTCTTTCCATGAGTTTGCTGTCCTTGTTGTTTGGCTGCCCTGATATTGGTAACGGACTCGTTAGACAGGTGGCCCACTGTCTCACCACTCTGAGTCAATAATTTGCATTAGAAATGGGTGAGGAGAGCGAAAAATGATCTGCTTGCCACCATCTGACAACTTTCCCTTAGTCAGTATAAAAACATAAAAAGCTCTAACAGTTTGTTCCTAAACTGCTAGTACAGCTTTCCCCATGGGGGTCTAGCTCTGTGGAGTGTTGCACACAGAGAAGTTTTGTGATCACATTTCCTTTCCTTCCAGGATCTTCAGTGTGCTAATGTGCACCATGATTCTCCTAGAAAAGGGTATGATACAAAGTGTTTTCCAAGTATATGTTACCACAGAACCCATTTCATAGAGTAACAGGACAGATTCGTGCAGCATGGATCCTCTTGGGGAGCCACTGTTCTTGTGAATCACTGCAACTTACTAAATTTTGGAAAATTTGTCCTAGGGAGCATCTCTCGTAGCTCAAAAACACTCTGTGCAGGACAGCTGGAAGTAAACTTACAGAATTTGCTCTCTTCCAAAATTTGGTATAGAATGAAAATATAAATAGATTCAGAAGCAGCTCAGAACAAATTTATGAATGGCATATTTACCATAGCTTACCAAGGGAGACTAGGAATGGTACAACCTAACATCCAGGCAGACGTCAGAGTTGTCACTTAGCAGTTTTCCAACCTACCCCTCTGTGCCACTCTCCGAGGTAGTGTTCCAGGATGTGGGGCCCAGGCCTGACCCAGGATGACAGCTCTTGTGTTCTTAACTTCAATTTACTTCAGGGTGGCACCATACATTCTTGTTAGCAATAATGAGATGAACTCAAGGCTTAAAAATAATTGTATTTAAATTTAGACTCATCTACATTTAGAATGTCTCTCCAAATCCCAATATATTCTTTTGAACTAATACTTATTATTTCTTACTTAATTTCCTTCAGTGATGAATAAAATTAGAAAGTAATACTTTATAAGAAATATTTTATAAAACTCCCTTCTTTCCCTGAAATGAATTCCATAGATAATATATAACTTATTTGCATATACATAATATTTTTTTTAAATCAATATAATATCCTAACAGTATCATAAAGGGGAAATAATAATTTATAATGGAACAATGTGAATTTCCACATATAAATGCTTAAACATTGCAGTATTTCAGGATATGGAGAATTCCTTACTCATGCCCAATAAATAGTAGCTCCACCTTCAATGTGACAACTCAAAACACCTCCTCTCCTTTTGAAAATGCCTTCTAAGCATCCCTTTCTTCCCCATTTAGAATTAGAGTATTAAAGAAATTTAAGTAGGAAGCAATATGTTCCAATTACTCCCTTAAAAGATCACTCTGGCTATTGAGCAGAGAATGAACCAGCAAGGGAGAAGAATGGGAACAGCAAGACTGGCCAGGAGGCCATGCAGTGATCTGACTAAAACATGCTGCATTCGTGCACCTGACAACCAAATCTCCAGTTAGTCTGCTCTGTGTCTGGATGCCGACTGGATATCTCTATCTTAATATGCTGGTGATATGTGGAATATTTCAATCCTCAAATTAAATTTTAGAATCACCCTCATTCTCCTACAACAAACTAGCATCTCTAATTTTAGCACCATATCCATCTTACATATCTTTTCTGCAGCATCTCTTGAATTTTTGCTTTGCTTTATATCCAGTCTGGAAAAAAATGACAGCCTCTTAGCTGGACCACTACCTTGTATCTCCAGCTGCAATGTACTCTATAAAAAGCTTCTGGAACAATCTCTCTCAAACGCCAACATCTAAACATCATTCACTCCTTATAAACACTATCTCACTCTGGCATTGCAAGAATTCCTGAAGGTTTCACATGGCATGGGGTGGCCATGGAACACACAATGAGCCAAACTCATTGTCAAGATGTTCTAAATGTGTGACTTATCTTCCAATGCGACGTCTTCCTCATTCTTCCTCTCTGTTGCCTGCCATCTTATGCAATTTCTTATGGCATCTTACTACTGAGAGAGACCTAACCACCCACTGCCACACCCAGCACTCTGAAAAAGCAAGAACATTTGGTTCTCTCCTCTTAAATTACACACACACACATACACACATGAACAGTGGGTTCTCAGTAAGTGTTTGATGAGTTCATTTCAAATGATAAAAGAAAGTTCCAAAGTGATGACATAAGGAAGTATAAAATGAAAACCTCAAGCATTTTCTGTGGATTTAAGATTTTCCATGACCTTCCAAATCACCTGGTCATTCTACTATGACACATCAGTTTAAATATTCTATGAAGGGGCAGTATAGTGCAACTTGATTCTGAAGTCAGATTATTTGGAATCAAATTTCAGAAACATCGTTTACTACCTATAAGAATTTAGGCAAGTTAATTAAACTCTCTCAGCCTTGGTTTCCTAAGCTGTAAAATGAATAGTAATCGTACCTACTTCATGAGATAGTTCCAAGGAATGAGTTGCTGCATATAAAACACTTTGAATGGTACTTTACACATAATAAGCACTTCCCAAGTTTTAGCTGTTCTTACTGCAGCAAGTTGACCCTTAAAATGCTTACAAATGTATCTCTAGGAATATAATACTATTTTATGAAATTAATAGCCTTTTAAATAAAGATATAAGGCCTATCAGTTACTTATAACATGTATAATACCACTAGAAAAAAAATTGACAAATTAGGAATAGGTCATAGGGTCTAGAAAGAAGGGAAGGTGCAAAAGTAGTCAGGTTCCATTCATTACTTCTTATGGGATATTTGTGACACTTTAAATGGCTATGAAATAGGCCTAACGAGATCTTTCAGACGAGTTGAGTCCTCAATGTATGCTTCTAATGAAATCCTAATTATATTTTATTGATGGCAATCATTGGGTCACCCTAGGAACTTTAATTTTTATTGAAATCACCAAGAAATTTCAGTACAAAAGTTCTTTCCTTTCAGACCAGAAATTAACATTGAGAGAAACTGAGTTTTTGTTATATTCCAGGTAGGTTACTCTCTCCAGAACCAGAAGCTTACCTTTTCATATCCTACTGTTAAAAGCATATTTCAGTAAATGGGTATCAATAAAACATGCAGTTACAAAAAAAAAAACATTTTGGTCAAACCCTAGAATGTTAACCACACAAAGAATTCCAGAGGTAGGCTCTTTACACAATAAATGCATCAGCATTTGGGTTTATACAGTATAACAAAACAAAACTTTATATGGATTATTGTTCTCCTTGGCTCTTTAAGGATACACCACATTTGGAAAGAAGGGACAAAGGGAAAAGACATTATCAGAGATGTCCTGGATCTCTTTCTTAAAGTGGGAGATAACAAAAAGCCATCATGAAGCCTTCTTATATAAAAAGAGTATCCTGTAGCATAATTCCCAGGTCAGAGAAGAGGGCAGATTTGAATTCACATTTTCAACTGCCAGAACACAAAAAACAAAGCAGACTTGGTTCTGTTCCCTTCATGTTCAGTGACTCATCTTAACCTCTCCCTCAGGCGTCTGGGATCCACTGAACAGTGGGTGCCTCGTCATTTCCCCCAGCATCCATCAGGTCCTGGACATGACCTCCCAGAGATAATGGTCACTTGAAAGAACCCAAGGAGAGACAGGATCCTGGGCCCCATTCCATCTCAAAAGGATCCCAGCAGAGGCAGGATCGTTTTTATCAGTCACTTTTCTGCGATAAAGTCCTCAGCGGTGAGAGGTCTGAGATCTACAGAGTCAGGGTGGTAAAGTTCTGCTTGAAAACTCCCTGATTTCCAAGAAGAGTGTGGCCAATTCCCCAAAAAACAGATATGTCCTCAGGGCAGAACTCACTTACACATCCAGTGCAGCTCAACCTCTGCCCCACAAGGGATTTTCTCCTTCTATAATTCCTACAGCAAGTGATTTCAAATTGCAAATGTTGGCCCTTATTAAAACCTGCCTTGCATTAATGCCTAACTGAGCAGTACCTTGTCAGAGAAATTGTGAACTCCTTCCACATCAGCAGATAATTTCTTATATATCCCTTTGAAGCCCAACACATGCATGCATTAAATCAATATCAAATGAATGAATCAAGTTTTTTATTGGGGTGGCTCTTAACTAGCACAGAACCATTCCCAACATCTCTGTGCAGTTTAGTAAAACACCTTTATATGTTCATCTTTGGTCAATGAAACCATTTTAAATGTTTTTAATTCATTCATTCAATGTCTAGTGCCTGCCCTTCAAAGGGAGGGGTGCAATGGAAGGTACAAGCAGAGTCATGTACCTTATCACGGTACATGGTCATAGAGAACCTCGTACCTTATCTTTCAGACGTTGGAAGGTCACTGAGGAATTTTATGCACACTATAAAATGGTCAGTTTTGGTTTATAGATAGAACATTCTGATGATAACGTGAAAGATGGATTTGAAGGGCAGGACTGGAAGCAGGGTAAGGTATAGGACATCAGGAGAGAAATGATGAGGACTTCAACTAGAGCAATAGTTGTAAGGACGCAGAAATGGGAACAGGTGTAAGATACAAAATAAGTACAATTTGGTGACTTTTGGAGGTCAAAATTCAAGAATGACAGTCAGGGCTTCCCTGGTGGCGCAGTGGTTGAGAATCTGCCTGCTAATGCAGGGGACACGGGTTCGGGCCCTGGTCTGGGAAGATCCCACATGCCGCGGAGCAACTAAGCCCGTGAGCCACAACTACTGAGCCTGCGCGTCTGGAGCCTGTGCTCCGCAACAAGAGAGGCCGCGATAGTGAGAGGCCCGCGCACCGCGATGAAGAGTGGCCCCCGCTTGCCGCAACTGGAGAAAGCCCTAGCACAGAAACGAAGACCCAACATAGCAATCAATCAATCAATCAAAATAAATAAATCTTTAAAAAAAAAAAAAAAAAAGAATGACAGTCAGATCTCTAACTTGGGTAACTAGGTGGTAATGGTTTAGGAAGATACAATTGCCTTCCCTTCTGATAAGAGCTCTAGATATCCTCATGCTTTTTTCATAACATGCATCACCCTGGAAATGCCACATTAGTCTTTACTACCAGCCTACAATCTGTAAGAGGTCCCAGACCATGCTGTCACATTTACCACTGTCTCTATCACCACGTACAGGCTCCAACACATTCTAGATGCTTACTAAATACCCCTTGAATTAAAATTGACATATTGATTTGAGGTGACTCCTGTATATCTAGGAAGAAGATTGTTTGAAAAAAAGCCACTGACTTCATCCTTTCCTAGCTCTAAGCCTACCCAAGTCAACTTCAGGAGTAAAAAAATGCATTCTGTTTTCACTATCATTCCCTTCATGAATAAAATTCCACAGTCTCTCTAACTTAACACTTCCAAGGTTAAGCAGAACTCGATGTCAAAAAAGTCTTCCTAGAATATGGTACAAAATCAATGTGTTTCCATTTAAATCAAAATTATATTTCACGAAATAAATAGGTTAGCTTTTTTTTAAGCTGTCTCTTCACAGGAATCAAGGAAGATTTGAAAGCACACTTACCTCCAGGAGAAACAAGTAAAAGCTGGTACTCAAGAACCAAGCTGCTGGCTGCATACACAAAATTTTATTTTCCTTAAGAACAAATTCATAAAAGCATGATAGTCACATGGTCTTTGAAATCCTAACAGTCTTGATTTAATATTCTTCTGGGTAATAGAAAATAATATTGTTTTTCTTTTTTGTGAGGTTAAGTATTAAATACTGATCCAATGTAAATCTAACAACATTCTGTGCTTAATATACAGATCCTTAATAACTTTGCTTTCTTGAGGATTAATAGAACTTTTGACAGTCAGAATCCCAACAGGAAACAGGTGGCACACTTGAAATAGGCTAATCTGAGAACTTATTTACGAAGGGATTAATTATAAAGGCAATGTTATTTGGGGAACCACAATGTACAGGAGAATCACCCAGGGCTGGGAGTAGCCTGACTGACCACTCCTGTACCGGAATGAATAAGGGGTTCAGTAGCTACTGAATCTGGAGGGAGAAAGTCAAGTCAAGAAGAACCCCTTGAGAGGGCCAGAGACTTTTGTTGAAAGGCATGGAATCAACCTCACAGTAAGGAATCCAGGGAAATGAATACCCAGTCAGCACTCTCCTCCCTCCCTCTGATCTTTTACCAGGCCTCCCCACCCTGAAGACTCATCTGAAGACCAAGGAAATGGGATCCATACTGATCAACCTGCTGGGGTGGAGAACAAGGTGAAGAAAGGTGGACAGTGGATTTGGAGGGGCAAATAGAAAATATCAGCTCAGAGTTACTCATTTGAGCTTTTCCACCTAGAAAAGACTACCTTTGTCCATTTTCCAGTGTCTAAAATGTTTTCCATCACCTCCTCTTGCAAAGGAGAAATTTTCCTGTGTTTACATTTAAATTTCTAAGTAAACAGTGATTATTAAAAACCCCGTGTTTCTCCAGCGTAGCAAGCAGAAAATCTAGATGATGAGTGCAATTGTAGAACATTGGGGAAACAAGTACAGAGAAAGTACAGACAAAGTGAAACACCCAGTAAAACTGTAAATGAACATTTCAGGAATTATGCCAGAAAAAAATATTTAGAATTCATTAGAAAGTCTTTAGAATTTAGGGATGTCTTCACAGTTTGTGTCAGATGGCCAAAAACACACACATCAGGATCGTTAGACTGGAGCTAAAAGCATCTTTCTTTTATCTCTTTTTGGAGATTTAAAATCTGCCTACCTGTGGGACCATACTTCAACAGTCCTTTTTATCTAAGTGCTTAGATATTTCCTCAAAAAGTACCGTTTCAACTCAAAAAATATCATTTTTGTTATTGATTTCTACTGATTACCAATAGTACAAAATTTTTTTCTTGTCTTATACATCCATTTATTACAATATGTCCAAAGGTGTTAGATTTCCATCCAGCATTTTCTTGAACTACTTAGTATGTTTATGGCAGAGCATGGCACTTAGTAAGTGCATAGATAAAGTTAATATAATGGTAGTAGATAGTTGTTGCTCTTATTTGTTCCTCTTTTGAAGATATAGTATGTTTTTTCAAAGTATGGATTCAGAAATGCACTCAAGTGTGAGATTAGGATCAAAGTTCTGTCTTACAATATGTACTGTCATGAATGTAAAATGTTAAAAAAAAAAAAAAAAGGCCACTGCATTCTCCTCTTGAATATCTTAAAGTTTAGGGTAAAGACAGTAAAATCCAGTGGACCACAGAGATTCTAGGTAGGGCCAGATGGGCAAGAACTCTAAAATCAACCCCCAAATGTAGTTATTTTATTTATTCATGTATCTACTAGAGCATTACATCTTGCCTTCTTTCCAAAAGAAATGAAATGCTTCATTGTCATTTCCTCCTCATTTTCCCTATCTTTCCTTAGATTAGAAACTGACAGCTTAGATCACGTTCTGTCAGAGCAATGAAACGACAGCCCAGCCGTATGTTATTTAAAGACCTGGATTTCATTCATTGTGAGTAAAGTTGACTGAAGTGAAAGAGCCTGATTTATATCACTGCGCTGCCAGCAGGATAAGGATCACAGCCCTTGCCTCCCATTGTGAACAAGATCTATAAAGGAAGCTGAGCCTCTTTTTTCCACCAGGGCATTCATTTTACACAGTGCCAACTGACAGGATTTTCAAAAGCAGAATTTTAGGCGGTTAAACAAGAAGGTCCCTCTAACTGGTTTAGACTATAACTAGTCAAAAGATAGGAAATGTAGATTCATGGTGTGACCTCTCTCAAATACTAGACAGGTAATAGGTATGGGAAAAAAATTGTTACTTAGAACCAGATACTGCAAACACCATTCAGAATGAGAGTTGTATTGGTTAAACTTTCACTTGAAATGCAAAATTTTAAATGCTCATTTCATTCATTATTTCACAAGACTTTCGTATCAACCTACTTATACTCATGTTCTTTATCATAACAGTGCTTCTTTAAAATATGCCAATCCCCTCACCAGTGGCTGTCCTAGCCAATGTGTATCTTAATTGGTCCTCTACTACACTGATTTGAATAGCACCCTGAGTGTAAGTATTCTCAAAGTACCTTTAAGGAAGGATTTTTATCAACCTCTTTTATTATTAAAGGTATCAAATTAAATTCTACAACTCCACTTATACTTAGAGTGTAGAAAATTGTAAATAATATTGCTCCTGCCGTAACAAGAAAACACCAGATAAACTAAAAAGTATGTTTTTCTTTAAAATCATCAAAGAACAGTAGATACAAAGAAGTCAGATTTACAGAGGAGCATGAGTCCTTTCTAGGTGCTTAAAGACTGGTGACTGCTTTCATACCTGGGGATATGTCACATCTGGAGAAAGAAACAGGTGCAGGAGCTGGTCTGCCGTAAGCATGATTTGTTGGGACAAGAAGAAAATCAAACAAAATTGTATGACTGTATGATCTGGAAAGATAGTGTAAAATCTAGAAGGAACCCTAAATGTAATGCTAATCATCCTGATCCAGAGTTCTTCCCCAATCTTATTACTCAAGTAGCAACTGAGGCCAGGGGTCAAAAGCAGAGAGAGATATAGACTTTGAGTTCCCGAGTCACAAAGTCCTGCCGAGAAATGGGACTGAACTCACTCATAAGATATTTAAAAACAGAGATGACCTGAAATTAATTAAAGTTTCAACCTAGTACTGACCCAGCTCAACTCTAATAAAACAAAAAATATCAACTCTTCACCCTAGCTTCCTCACAAAGGAAAAGGCATGTCTTCTATTTAAAAAAAATCTAGTTCAACTTTTTCTGTTTTTTGCATACAATATCCAGCATACAATCAAAAATTATGAGACATGGGCCAAAGTATGAAAATATGACCTAGGGACTTCCCTGGTGGTCCAGTGGTTAAGATTCCATGCTCCCAATGCAGGGGGCCCAGGTTCAAACCCTGGTCAGGGAACTAGATCCCACATGCCACAACTGAGAGCCTGCATGCTGCAACTAAGACCTGGTGCAGCAAAATAAATAAATAAATAAATATTTTTTTAAAAGAAAAGAAAATGTGACCTATAATCAAGGGGGAAAAAAGGCCACAGAAGCAGATCCACAGTTGATCAAGATGATGTCATTAACAGACTTGGATTTTTAAATAACTATTGTAAATACTTAGCGAACAGAGAAAAAGATGGGCAAAATGGGGTGAGCAAGTTTGGAGGGAAAAATCAGGAACTCATTCTCGGATATGTTAAGTCTGAGATATCTATTGGATATTCAAGTGGAGACAATTCGAGAAAGAAGTCTAGGCTGGAGATGTACCTTTTAGAATCATCAGGACATAGATCATATTTAAAGCCATGAGACTGGGTAAGATTACTTAGGGGAAAAGCGTGGAGAGAAAAATGAAGAAGTCCAAGGACTTAGACCTGAGATATTCTAAAATTTGGAGGATAAGGATATGAGGAGGAACTAGTAAACTGTGTGTGAAGGAGACACCAGAGGAAGGAGGTAAATGCAGGAGTGAAATATTCCAACTTGAGATTTTTAGGAAAAACCTGTATTACCTCAGCAATTAATTTGATTAATTTTGTTCTTAAACTTTGCTTTATGTTCTTGTCAGGCATGGCAGACCATTTCACATGTGGGCATTGGTGAATTTGGCATAATACTATATTCAAATAGACAATGATGAAGAATGGAGAAAATATGGTGATGATTCATACACATCAAAACTTTTCTTCAACAACATGAATCATATTTACTTAGTCACTGGCAAACTGACTAAATGCAAGGGACTATATAACATAAACATTTACATTAAAATTTTTCTAATTAGAAAGCATATGAGTGTGTGTGTGTGTGTGTGTGTGCTATTATGTTTGCTTATTCGTATTTCATGTCAAACTTATATACTGGAAACACTGCTTCTATTTTGATCCTATTGACAAGCCACGTGAAACTTGCTTGTCTCTCAACTCTAAACAAAAGAACTAATGCAATCTACTATATGAACTTCGGAGACCATTATTTATGTGATAAGCTACCTATCACAATCAGTAAAAATAAGTTTCCATTTTTAACCAAATTGAGCTCTAGGCAGTCTTCATCAGAACTGAACAAGTATGGGAAACAAGAATTAGGGGACACATTCCATCAAAAAAATTTAAAGATGATTAAACCAAGAAGAAAGTGTGTGAATGTGTTTCAGTCACTGAGCTCATCCTTAATTTTTAATCTTTCCTAGGGAGAACAACCACTTAATAGTGTAAATTTGTACTAAGAACATTTAATAAATAATGCAGTGAAGGTCTGATGCTATGCCAGCTCAAGCACATAGAAAAACATTTTAAGTAACTACACATACTTGAAGCATACACCATTTTCTTCTGTTTCATTTATTTGCAACTCATTAATAATTTCTGATCTAATGATGGTAAATCCTTCTCATCACAGTACCTAAAGGGTTAGACTTAGATTTACAGTTAATCACATGATGAAGGATTGAAATAAGCTAAAGTTAGAAAAATGCTGTAAAACGCTACTATTGTAAGTATATTTTTTCAGGAAAGAGAAAGATGACAGACATTTAGATAAAACAGTTTAGTTTCAGGGAACAAGGACAACACTGGAAGCAAAAATAATACAGGGAAAGCACTGGAAGTCCAAAAAGTAAAACTGAAACTCCTTTAGTTTTCTTTCAGTCAGGGGATGTGAATGTGGCTTCTTTTTAACTTTTTTACACACAATTGAGTATGTACAATCCATGCAGGTGTTAGAAGAATGGAATAGAGCTATAATGCTGACATAGAAATACAACTAATACCTCATTGTGTGTGAAAAGAAAGCTAAAGAGCAATATGTATTCATGAACTCTTTTATGGAAAAGCACTTTTAACCAAGCCAATATATCACAATGTGTATGTAAATGCATAGGGAAATGTTTGGAGGAATACTCACCAAATGATAAAACTTGTGAGAGAGAATTGTGATTGGTGTGGGAAAAAGGAAATTTGATATTTATTCTAGGCATTTCTGTATTGTTGAAACTTTCAGTAAGAATACATCTATATATTACTTGCCAATTTACATAAAGAGTACAAAAATATAGATGTTTATGCACAACCTCTTCTTCAGTGGATAGAGCTGTAGGCTAGAAAACATCAAAGCTAGATTGCAATCCAGCCTTAGAGCTATTTGGAATCTAGTCCCAACTCTATCCTAACTAGACATGTGACCTTAGACAAGTTATGAAATCTGAGATGGCTTCAGTGTACTTATCAGTACAATAAGGGGATTGAATTCAATGATATCATAAGCCCCTTCCTGCCTAAGTGTTTATAGATTTACAATGAAAAGGAAGATTCTAAGTCAATGAAACTCTTCCAGCTTCTTCTTTCTTGGTAAGTTTTTTGTTTTCTCTAATCAAAGTTTTTAATAACATATAGTTCAAAATGTTCCAATTTTAATACAAAAATCTGTTGCATTTCTATACACTAACAATGAACTATTAGAAAGAGAAATTAAGGAAACAATCCCATTTACTGTCATATCTAAAAGAATAAAATACCTAGGAATAAACCTACCTAAGGAGGCAAAAGACCTGTACTCCAAAAACAATAAGATGCTGATAAAAGAAATTGAAGACAATACAAACAGATGGAAAGATATATTGTGTTCATTGATTGGAAGAATCAATTTTTCAAAATGACCAAACTACCCAAGGCAATCTACAGATTCAATGCAATCTCTATCAAATTACCAATGGCATTTTTCACAGAACTAGAACAAATAATTTTAAAATTTGTTGGAAATACAAAAGACCCCGAATAGCCAAAACAATCTTGTGAAAGAAGAATGGAGCTGGAGGAATCCTGCTTCCTGACTTCAGACTATACTACAAAGCTACAGTAATTAAAACAGTATGGTACTGGCACAGAAACAGACACATAGATCAATGGAACAGGATGGAAAGCCCAGAAAAAAACCCACACACTATGGTCAATTAATCTACAACAAAGGAGGCAAGAATATACAATGGAGAAAACACAGTCTATCTCTTCAATAAGTGGTGCTGGGAAAACTGGACAGCTACATGTAAAGGAATGAAATTAGAACATTTTCTAATGCCATGTACAAAAATAAACTCAAAATGGATTAAAGACCTAAATGCAAGACCAGACACTATAAAACTCCTGGAGGAAAACATAGGTAGAACACTTTGACATAAATTGCAGCAATATTTTTTTGGATCCGCCTCCTAGAGTAATGGAAACAAAAGCAAAAATAAACAAATGGAACCTAATTAAACTTAAAAGCTTTTGCACAGCAAAGGAAACTATAAACAAAACAAAACAACAACCTACTGGCTGGGAGAAAATATTTGCAAATGATGCAACCAACAAGGGCTTAATCTCCAAAATATACAAACAACTCATGCATCTCAATATCAAAAAAAAAAAAAAAATACCCAGTCAAAAAAATGGGCAGAAGACCTAAATATACATTTCTCCAAAGAAGACATACAGATGTCCAACAGGCACGTGAAAAGATGCTCAACATTACTAATTATTAGAAAAATGCAAATCAAAACTACAATGAGGTATCACCACACACCAGTCAGAATGGCCATCATCAAAAAATCTACAAATAATAAATGCTGGAGAGGGTGTTGAGAAAAGGGAACACTCCTACACTGTTGGTGGGAATGTAAATTGGTACAGCCACTATGGAGAACAGTATGGAGGTTCCATAAAAAGCTAAAATTAGAGTTATCATATGATCCAGCAATCCCACTCCTAGGCATATGTCTGGAAAAGATGAAAACTCTAATTTGAAAAGATACATGCACCCCAATGTTCATAGCAGCAGCACTCTTTACAATAGCCAAGATATGGAAGTAACCTAAGTGTCCATCACCAGATGAATGGATAAAGAAGATATGGTATACATATGCAATGGAATATTACTCAGGCATTGAAAAGAATGAAATAATGCCATTTGCAGCAACATGGATGGACCTAGAGATTATCATACTAAGTGAAGTAAGTTAGAAAGACAAATATCATATGGTATCACTTATATGTAGAATCTTAAAAAAATAATACAAATGAACTTATTTACAAAACTGATACAGACTCACAGACATAGTAAACAAACTTATGATTACCAAAGGGGAAAGTGAGGGGGAAGGGATAAATTAGGAGTTTGGGATTAACAGATACACACTGCTACATATAAAATAAACAACAAGGATCTACTGTATAGCACAGGGCCTATATTCAATAATAGAAAAGAATCTGAAAAAGAATATATATGTATATAAAAAACTGAATCACTTTGCTGTACACCCGAAAATAACACAACACTGTAAATCAACTATACTTCAATTTTTTTTAAAGTTCCAATTTCATATACATACTCACACCATGCATTTATGTATACATAAACATCCTTCAAGAGGAGCTCAAAACCAGTCATCTTCTGCACCCCTCTACAACCTTGACTTCAGTATTTAATGAAGTCTTAGCTTTGTTACCAAATATGAGGAAGTAATGATTAGTGTTTATCTTTATCCACCCCAATATGTTTCAATGCCAACTGGTGTACTTCAATTCAATTCTGGTATGAACCACCTGGGGTTAATAGACCCCACCAGTTAAAGGGCCCCGTCTACAAAAAGACTGCCTCACTTCAGACCAACTAGCTACAAACTTGGGGGGTTCCCACAAACCCCCTAATGTTTGATAATTCACTAGAATGAACCATAGAACTCAGGAAAACTCTATCCTTATGATAACAGTTCTATTAAAATGATACAACTCAAGAACAGACAAATAAAGAGACACACAGGGTGAGGTCTAAGAGGGTCCCAAACTCAGAGCTTCTGTGCCCTGTCTTCATGGAATTGGGGCACATCACCCTCCTGCCACATCAACGTGGTCACCAACCAGTAAGCATCACTAAGGTTAGGTGTCCAGAATTTTTATTTGGGTTTCATTACATAAGCCCGACTGATTGAATCATTGGTCACATGATTTAACTCATTCTGTCCCTCCTCAGAGGTCAGGCTGCCTCAAAGTTCCAATTCTGTAATCATACGGTTGGTCTTTCTGATAACGAGCCCCCAACCTGAAGCTATCTAGGGGCCCACCATGAGTCCCTCATTAGCATAAACTCAGATGTGACCCAAGGGGCTCATGAATAACAAAGACACTCCTAGCACTCGAGAAGTTCCAAGCGTTTCAGAATCTCCAAGCAAAGAACCCGGGACAAAGACCAGAAAAATTATTATAAACAGCGCCAAACCTACTGGGGACAGTACTTAAATTTGACAAATCCAGCATTTTTATGTTATCAATCTAGAACTGCCACCAACATAGCATTCTTGATTATCTATTCCACTGATTAATTGACTTTGAGCAAATACGGTAGTTCATACTTCAAACTTGTAGTTGTTTTATATCTCCATAATCCTGACAGGCAGGACAGCATCGTGGTTAAGTGTTGTAAGCTATAGAACTAGATTTCTTGGGCTCAAATCCAGGGCTCTGCCACACCTCAGTTCTTAGGCAAATTACCTTTGTGTGCTTCTGCTTCTCCAACAGAAAAATGAGGTATAAAAATTACACCAATCTCCTAAGGTGATTGTAAGGATTAAATGTGCTACTACATGCAAAGTGTTTAGAACGGTACCTGGCACTCAATAAATTTCACTTTTATTGCTGTTATTATACTGGAACTAGTGGATGCTCTTTACTAATTGTTTTATCTTGGCACAAAGAGCCTTAATGTAATCCTAATTATCTCTAAATTTGAAAATCCTTTCCCAAAAGCAAATAAATCATTGAGCTCCAAAAATATGGGGGTTGGACTAAACAATCTCAAAGACTCTTACAACTCAGAAATGTTATAATTATATAACTGGCCTCTTGACAGATAAAAGAGTTCTAACTATGTAGCCTAACTGTTGTGATGTTCTTATATATTCCTTTAATTTCTCTGATACTGACAACTCATTGCAAGTGATCATGAGAGAATTCTAATGTAGTGATTCAGAACTGGTTTTTCACAATTGTTATTTGAAGTATGAAGAAAGAATCTCTGCCAATATATCCCAGACAGGCTCTATTTCAGAATCATATTACAGAGATATCAGACAAAGATTGAGGACATACCCAGATCTGCAGGTGTCTATCAAGGTGCAAAAGAGCTATTTTCTCTTTTCTACAAAGGAAAGTCTACTTTATCCTACCCTGCTTGGGAACAGAGAAGGGAACCTACCATCTGCCAAACTCATCCTTCATTATTAAATATCCTATGTGTTTACCTTTCACTCATCTTTTTTTCTGTCTGGAACTGGTTCAAAGCACTTGATGTGATAGATCATAAGATTTTATTGAAATCATTTAAAATTTCTAGCATCCTGCCATCTCTTTGCCTCTGATCTTTTCTTATTATTTCACCTGTAGGCTAGATCCCACAAGTTACATCTGGATGGGAGAAAATTAAATCAAACAATTTCCCCATTTCTATAGCTCAATATTTTGAAGATAAAATGCTTTGTTTTGGTTTCTTTAGAAAGCTAACATTCAAATGTTAAGAACCACTCAAGCTTAATGCTAAAGAGACATGATTCTTAATTCTCATATAAATAATCAGTAAGTAACCAAGCATATCATTTCCTTTGGGTATATATCTATGTATCAGCACAACTGCAATTATGTGTTCCATTAAGAATGCCTCAAAGTGATAACAGAGCAGAATAATGAGAATGGCTAAAGAAGTACTTTGGGGGAAAAAAATGACCAAATAGCTTAATTAAACATAAATGAAAATATCAATAATAAAGAAGAAATTGGGGGGAAAATCAAATATTTAAGAATGGCATATTATATTGTAGAATGCTATCTATACCACATATCTTAATTTTAGACATCTGCATTAAAATGTGAGCTTATTGGTTCACGTGGCTAAAACACTGAAAATTTGGCTGCATGGAAAAGAGTTGCATGGATTCAAAGCCAGCTGATCTGCATGAAGTATCCAGAACATTGATTAATGGCCAAATATCCACCTAGAATATTTGTGCCATGCCACAGGACCCCGACCTTGCTCCTGTCTTATTCAACTCCTTGTAATTTTTTATCTAAATGAAGACACATGAAGATATCCTTATCAGGTTCTCATAGAAAGCCAAATAAAGCACTGGTGTGATGACTGATGGACCTAATATTCAAAATTATCTTGGTGTTTGAAACTACATCAAAAAAATTAGACAAGAATAAATGTAAAATCCTACACTTAAATTTGGGGATTTTTTTTAATTGCACAAATATAGCATAAGGAGATCTGCTTTAACTACATTTCTTATGAAAATTACCTGCTAATTTCTTTAAGGATAAAATCAGTATGAGCCAACAGTATAAAGCAGCCTAAATAGGATGATGAAAATGAGATGCATTAGTCAAAGAAGCGGTCCAGATCAAGAATTTGAAAATACTGTGTGCTCATGGTGCTATAGTTTGGGTTTCATTCTGGATAATTATCACTAGGTCATTAAGAGGAATACTGACCACTAAGCATATTTAGATTTACATTTCAAAAAAAGTTCTAAGGTTTTTTATCACTTACTCTGCCACTGAGAGTTTTTCCCCAGTCCTGCTGAGAAACCAACAACAGCAGTCTGTCTCTCCTCCATCTTCTATTTATTCTGAAAAAAAAAAGAGAAAGAAATGGAGAAGAGGGAGAGAAAGGGCACTGATGTTTCCTCTAGTTCTTAACTTACTTAATAATATTAAAGGTCAGACATGTCCACAGAAATTGGAGATGAAAATCATCTTCAAAGCTTCTCCATCCTGGAATGGCTTTTTAGAGGATTTTATCTCCTACGTTGCCTGGAGTAAGCAGCCTGTGCTGTCTTTCCCTCACCCAGTGGAGGGAACCTCTATTCCCGATGTCTTGTACTGTATGCTCCCTGCCTCAATGGACAGTTTTTATGTGGTCTCATAGATTTTTTTTGTGTTTTGGGAACACAAGATCAGTCCTCGATATGTGTCTGATATTTTTATTTAACAAGCATTGATGTCATCCTCTTAGTAGATATGAATTTATACTATACAGACATCATGTATATTCTTAACACAAATGACTTGCTACTTTATAATTTTACTCACAAAACAATCCATACTCATAAACTATATTTGCACAGAATTCTCAAAAAGGAAGTAAAGTAATTTAAAAAGGTATCGGGTTAATTAAAAAGAAGGGAAGATTACAGGTAAATTTTCCCAGAAGACCTTTCTTCAAAATAGAGATAACAAAGGAGGAAAGTGTGAGTGGAGAAGAATTAGGTTAGACATATTCTTCAAACTGTTGAAAGAATCTCAAGGAAGAGGAGATAGGCATACTTTCATTATACCAGCTAATGAGCAGGAATGACAATGACAGAGATTTCTTTTCAATATAAGAATTTTCAACGATCAAAAGAACTTCAGCTAAAATAGCGAGCACCATGTCAGTGGAAGAGTTCAAGCAGGAGTTGGAAATTTTTCAATGGTATTGTAAGAAGACAAAAAATTCATGGAGTTCAAGGTTGACTAGAGGATCTCTAACGAAATTCCAACACTTAAGTGTCTGTTATATGTGTATATGATAAAGCACAATAAAACCTTTTAAAATGGGGGAGACCTTCAAGATGGCAGAGGAGTAAGACGTGGAGATCACCTTCCTCCCCACAAATACATCAGAAATACACCTACATGTGGAACAACTCCTACAGAACACCTACCAAATGCTGGCAGAAGACCTCAGACTTCCCAAAAGGCAAGAAACTCCCCATGTACCTGGGTAGGGCAAAAGCAAAAAGAAAAAACAGAGACAAAAGAATAGGGAAGGGACCTGCACTACTGGGAGGGACCTGTGAAGAAGGAAAAGTTTCCACACAATAGGAAGCCCCTTCGTGGGCAGAGACAGGGGGTGGCGGGGTTGGGGGGGAAGCTTCGGAGCCACAGAGGAGAGTGCAGCAACAGGGGTGCAGAGGGCAAAGCGGAGAGATTTCCACACAGAGGATCAGTGCCGACCAGCTCTCACCAGCCCGAGAGGCTTGTCTGCTCAGCTGCCGGGGCGGGTGGGGGCTGGGAGTTGAGGCTCGGGCATCGGAGGTCAGACCCCAGGTAGAAGACTGGTGTTGGCTGCGTGAATACAGTCTGAAGGGGATTAGTGTGCCACAGCTAGCCTGGAGGGAGTCCAGGGAAACCTCTGGACCTGCCTAAGAGGCAAGAAACCATTGTTTCAGGGTGCCCAAGGAGAGGGGATTCAGAGCACTGCCTAAATGAGCTCCAGAGACGGGCGCGAGCCGTGGCTATCAGCGTGGGCACCAGATACGGGCATGAAACGCTAAGGCTGCTACTGCAGCCACCAAGAAGCCTGTGTGCAACCACAGGTCACTATCCACACCTCCCCTCCAGGGAGCCGGTGCAGCCCGCCACTGCCAGGGTCCCATGATCCAGGGACAACTTACCCGGGAGAACACAAGGCGTGCCTCAGGCTGTTGCAACGTCATGCCAGCCTCTGCCACCACAGGCTCACCCCGCATTCCATACCCCTCCCTCTCCCCAGCCTGAGTGAGCCAGAGTCCCCGAATCAGCTGCTCCTTTAACCCCATCCTGTCTCAGCAGGGAACAGTGGCCCTCAGGCAACCTACAGGGAGAGGAGGGGCAAAATCCAAACCTGAACCCCAGGAGCTGTGCAAACAAAGAACAGAAAGGGAAATCTCTCCCAGCAGCCTCAGGAGCAGAGGATTAAATCTCCACAATCAACTTGATGTACCCTGCATCTGTGGAATACCTGAAGAGACAAATCATCTGAAAATTCAGGTGGTGGACTTTGGGAGCAACGATATATATATTTTTTTCCCCTTTTTCTCTTTTTGTGAGTCTGTATCTGTATGCTTCTTTGTGTGATTTTGTCACAAATGGACAATTTTACCATCTGTCCTAGGGTTCTGTCTGTCAGTTTTTTTGTTTTTCTGTTTTTTTTTAAGTATACTTTTTAGTGCTTGCTATCATTGGTGGATTTGTTTTTTGGTTTGGTAGCTCTCTTCTTTCTTTCATTCTTTTTTTTTTTCCTTTTTTACTTTTTTTGTTTTTAAAAATTATTTTTTATTTTAATAATTTTTTTTTTCTTTCTTTCTTTTTTTCTCCCTTTTTTTCTCAGCCATGTGGCTGACAGGGTCTTGGCAGTCCGGCCGGGTGTCAGGCCTGTGCCTCTGAGGTAGGAGAGCTGAGTTCAGGACATTGGTACACAAGAGACCTCCTGGCTCCACGTAATATCAAACGGTGAAAGTTCTCACAGAAATCACCATCTCAACGCTAAGACCCAGCTCCACTCAACGACCAGCAAGCTACAGTGCTGCACACCCTGTGCCAAACAACTAGGAAGACAGGAACACAACCACACCCATTAGCAGAGAGGCTGCTTATATTCATAATAAGGTCACAGACACCCCAAAACAAACCACCAGATGCAGAGATGCTCACCAGAAAGACAAGATCCAGCCTCATCCAACTGAACACAGGCATTAGTCCCCTCCACCAGGAAGCCTACACAACCCACTGAACCAACCTCAGCCACTGGGGGCAGACACCAAAAACAACAGGAACTACGAACATTCAGCCAGCAAAAAGGAGACCCCAAACACAGTAAGTTAAGCGAAATGAGAAGACAGAGAAACGCACAGCAGATGAAGGAGCAAAGTAAAAACCCACTATACCCAACAAACAAAGAGGAAATAGGCAGTGTACCTGAAAGAGAAGTCAGAGTAATGATAGTAAAGATGATCCTAAATCTTGGAAATAGAATGGAGAAAATACAAGAAAAGTTTAACAAGGACCTAGAAGAACTAAGGAGCAAACAAACAGTGATGAACAACACAATAAATGAAATTTAAAATTCTCTAGAAGGAATCAATAGCAAAATAACTGAGGCAGAAGAACGGATAACTAACCTGGAAGATAAAATAGTGGAATAACTACTGCAGAGCAGAATAAACAAAAAAGTATGAAAAGCATTGAGGACAGTCTCAGAGACATCTGGGACAACATTAAATGCACCAACATTCGAATTATAGGCGTCCCAGAAGGAGAAGAGAAAAAGAAAGAGACTGAGAAAATATTTGAAGACATCATAGTTGAAAACTTCCCTAATATGGGAAAGGTAATAGTTAATCAAATCCGGGAAGCACAGAGAGACCCATACAGGATAAATCCAAGGGGAAATACGCCAAGACACATATTAATCAAACTATCAAAAATTAAATATAAAGAAAACATATTAAAAGCAGCAAAGGAAAAGCAACAAATAACACACAAGGGAATCCCCATAAGGTTAACAGCTGATCTTTCAGCAGAAACTCTGCAAGCCAGAAGGGAGTGGCAGGACATATTTAAAGTGATGAAAGGAAAAACCTACAACCAAGATTACTCTGCCCAGCAAGGATCTCATTCAGATCTGATGGAGAAATTAAAACCTTTACAGACAAGCAAAAGCTAAGAGAATTCAGCACCACCAAACCAGCTTTAAGACAAATGCTAAAGGAAATTCTCTATGCAGGAAACACAAGAGAAGGAAAAGACCTAAAATAACAAACCCAAAACAAATGAGAAAATGGTAATAGGAACATACATATCGATAAGCACCTTAATTGTAAATGGATTAAATGCTCCAACCTAAAGATATAGACTGGCTGAATGGATACAAAAACAAGACCCGTATATATGCTGTCTACAAGAGACGCACTTCAGACCTAGGGAGACATACAGACTGAAAGTGAAGGGATGGAAAAAGGTATTCCATGCAAATGGAAATCAAAAGAAAGCTGGAGCAGCAATTCTCATATCAGACAAAATAGACTTTAAAATAAAGACTATTACAAGAGACAAAGATAGACACTGCATAATGATCAAGCAATCAATCCAAGAAGAAGATATAACAATTGTAAATATTTATGCACCCAACATAGGAGCACCTCAATACATAAGGCAAATGCTAACAGCCATAAAAGGGGAAATTGACAGTAACACAAAAATAATAGGGGACTTTAATACCCCACTTTCACCAATGGACAGATCATCCAAAATGAAAATCAATAAGGAAACAGAGCTTTCAATGATACATTAAACAAGACGGACTTAATTGATATTTATAGGACATTCCATCCAAAAACAACAGAATACACTTTCTTCTCAAGTGCTCATGGAACATTCTCCAGGATAGATCTTATCTTGGGTCACAAATCAAGCCTTGGTAAATTTAAGAAAATTGAACTCGTATCCAGTATCATTTCCAACCACAATGCTATGAGACTAGGTATCAATTACAGGGGAAAAAACTATAAAAAACAAAAACACATGGAGGCTAAACAATATGCTACTAAATAACCAAGAGATCACTGAAGAAATCAAGGAGTAAATCAAAAACTACCTAGAAAAAAATCACAATGAAAACACGATTACCCAAAACCTATGGGATGCAACAAAAGCAGTTCTGAGAGGTAAGTTTATAGCAATAAAATCCTACCTAAAGAAGCAAGAAAACTCTCAAATAAACAATCTAAACATACACTTAAAGCAATTAGAGAAAGAAGAACAAAAAGATCCCAAAGTAAGCAGAAGAAAAGAAATAATAAAGATCAGATCAGAAATAAATGAAAAAAATGAAGGAAACAATAGCAAAGATCAATAAAACTAAAAGCTGGTTTTTTGAGAGATAAACAAAATTGATTAACCATTAGCCAGACTCACCAAGAAAAAAAGGGAGAAGACTCAAATCAACAGAATTAGAAATGAAAAAGGAGAAGTAACAACTGACACTGCAGAAATACAAAGGATCATTAGAGATTACCACAAGCAACTCTATGACAATAAAATGGACAACCTGGAAGAAATGGACAAATTTTTAGAAAAGCACAACCTCCCAAGACTAAACTAGGAAGAAATAGAAAATATGAACAGACCAAACACAAGCACTGAAATTGAGGCTGTGATTTAAAATCTTCCAACAAACAAAAGCCCAGGACCAGATGGCTTCAGAGGCGAATTCTACCAAACATTTAGAGAAGAGCTAACACCTAACCTTCTCAAACTTTTCCAAAATATAACAGAGGGAGGAACACTCCCAAACTCATTCTATGAGGGCACCAACACCCTGATACCAAAACCAGACAAAGATGTTGCAAAAGAAGAAAACTACAGGCCAATATCACTGATGAACACAGATGCAAAAATCCTCAACAAAATACTAGCAAACAGAATCCAACAGCACATTAAAAGGATCATACACCATGATCAAGTGGGGTTTATCCCAGTAATGCAAGGATTCTTCAATATATGCAAATCAATCAATGTGATACACCATATTAACAAATTGAAGGATAAAAACCATATGATCATCTCAATAGATGCAGAAAAAGCTATTGACAAAATTCAACACCCATTTATGATAAAAACCCTGCAGAAAGTAGGCATAGAGGGAACTTTCCTCAACATAATAAAGGCCATATATGCCAAACCCACAACAATCAACGTTCTCAATGGTGAAAAACTGAAACCATTTCCACTAAGATCAGGAACATGACAAGGTTGCCCACTCTCAGCACTACTATTCAACATAGTTTGGGAATTTTTAGCCACAGCAATCAGAGAAGAAAAAGAAATAAAAGGAATCCAAATCAGAAAAGAAGAATAAAGCTGTCGCTGTTTGCAGATGACATGATACTATACATAGAGAATCCTAAAAATGAAACCAGAAAACTACTAGACCTAATAAATGAATTTGGTAAAGTAGCAGGACACAAAATTAATGCCCAGAAATCTCTTGCATTCCTCTACACTAATGATGTAAAATCTGAAACAGAAATTAAGGAAACACCCCCATTTACCACTGCAACAAAAAGAATAAAATATCTAGGAATAAACCTACCTAAGGAGACAAAAGACCTGTATGCAGAAAATTATAAGACACTGATGAAAGAAATTAAAGATGATACAAACAGATGGAGAGATATACCATGTTCTTGGATTGGAAGAATCAACATCGTGAAAATGACTCTACTACCCAAAGCAATCTACAGATTCAATGCAATCCCTATCAAACTACCACTGGCATTTTTCACAGAACTGGAACAAAAAATTTCACAATTTGTATGGAAACACAAAAGACCCCGAATAGCCAAAGCAATCTTGAGAACAAAAAACGGAGCTGGAGGAATCAGGCTCCCTGACTTCAGACTATAATACAAAGCTACAGTCATCAAGACAGTATGGTACTGGCACAAAAACAGAAATATAGATCAATGGAACAGGATAGAAAGCCCAGAGATAAACCCATGCACATATCGTCACCTTATCTTTGATAAAGGAGGCAAGAATATACAGTGGAGAAAAGACAGCCTCTTCAATAAGTGGTGCTGGGAAAACTGGACAGGTACATGCAAAAGTATGAAATTAGAACACTCCCTGACACCATACACAAAAATAAACTCAAAATGGATTAAAGACCTAAATGTAAGGCCAGACACTATAAAGCTCTTAGAGGAAAACATAGGCAGAACACTCTATGACATAAATCACAGCAAGATCCTTTTTGACCCACCTCCTAGAGAAATGGAAATAAAAACACAAATAAACAAATGGGACCTAATGAAACTTCAAAGCTTTTGCACAGCAAAGGAAACCATAAAGAAGATGAAAAGACAACTCTCAGAATGGGAGAAAATATTTGCAAATGAAGTAACTGACAGAGGATTAATCTCCAAAATTTACAAGCAGCTCATGCAGCTCAATATCAAAAAAACAAACAAACCAATCCCAAAATGGGCAGAAGACCTAAATAGGCATTTCTCCAAAGAAGATATACAGATTGTCAACAGACACATGAAAGAATGCTCAACATCATTAATCATTAGCAAAATGCAAATCAAAACTACAATGAGGTATCTATCACCTCACAGCAGTCAGAATGGCCATCATCAAAAAATCTACAAACAATAAATGCTGGAGAGTGTGTGGAGAAAAGGGAACTCTCTTGCACTGTTGATGGGAATGTAAATTGATACAGCCACTATGGAGAACAGTATGGAGGTTCCTTAAATACTAAAATTAGAACTACCATACGACCCACCAATCCCACTACTGGGCATATACCCTGAGAAAACCATAATTCAAAAAGAGACATGCACCACAATGTTCATTGCAGCTCCATTTACAATAGGCAGGACATGGAAGCAACCTAAGTGTCCATCGACAGATGAATGGATAAAGAAGATGTGGCACATATATACAATGGAATATTACTCAGCCATAAAAAGAAACGAAATTGAGTTATTTGCAGTGAGGTGGATGGACCTAGAGTCTGTCATACAGAGTGAAGTAAATCAGAAAGAGAAAAACAAATACCATAAGCTAACACATATACATACAGAATCTAAGAAAAATAAATGGTTATGAAGAACGTAGGGGCAGGACAGGAATAAAGACGCAGACGTAGAGAATGGACTTGAGGACAGGGGGAGGGGGAAGGGTATCCTGGGACGAAGTGAGAGAGTGGCACGGACTTATATATACTACCAAGTGTAAAATAGATAGCTAGTGGGAAGCAGCCGCATAGCACTGGGAGATCAGCTCTGTGCTTTGTGACCACCTAGAGGGGTGGGATAGGGAGGGTAGGAGGGAGACGCAAGAGGGCGGAGATATGGGGATATATGTAAATGTATAGCTGATTCACTATGTTATAAAGCAGAAACTAACACACCACTGTAAAGCAATTATACTCTGGTAAAGATGTTAAAAAAAAAAAACTTTTAAAATGTAAGGGACTTCCCTGGTGGCGCAGTGGTTAAGAATCTGCCTGCCCATGCAGGGGACATGGCTTCAAGCCCTGGTCTGGGAAGATCCCACATGCTGCAGAGCAACTAAGCCCGTCGCCACAACTACTGAACCTGCGCTCTAGAGCCCGTGAGCCACAACTACTGAGCCCACTTGCCACAACTACTGAAGCCCGTGCACCTAGAGCCTGTGCTCCACAACAAAAGAAGGCACCACAATGAGAAGCCCTCAAATCACAACGAAGAGTAGCCCCCGCTTGCCACAAGTAGAGAAAGCCTGCGCGCAACAAGGATGACCTGATGCAGCCAAAATAAAATAAATAAATAAATAAATTTTTAAAAATAAAATAAAATAAAATGTAAAATTTATAAACGGGAAAATGTCCAGGCTTTGCCCCATAGCTTTACAACAGCGTTACTCAAAGCAAGGCTATTGCCGATAAGCTAAATGATAGTAATATCATACAGCCTATAGGCTACAGTACATGTCCTATAATTTTAAAGATTGAGGTTGTATGAGCATGGGCCTTGAGAAAGGATGACAAATTTGTGAAACATTCTGGTTTTTTGTTCAAAAGGAGATTTAAAAGTATATTTAATGAGCTCAGGAAAAAAAGAGCAAATAAAACATTACTTAAATGAAAGCACATGAACTCAATCCTTCCTAAAAAAACTACTGAATAGTAATTCCAATCAAAGACAAGGTGAATCAGAACAAAGAACTCCAAAACAGAGATGCTATGGTAAAATGATGGTAGTGGGAAGCTTTGAAATTATTTAAGTAAATACAGACCAAAGGCTGAAACAACCATAGGGATTATGGCTACATGTGAAAAGGCATTCTCCCTCTACCAGGAAGGTAGAAGACATCCTTATCACCACTGGGAATTTAGGGCCAAGGAGGCTATATAAACAAACCTGTTAAGCTAACCCTTATCTTTCTAGTTACTTCTTCACTATTTACTACCCATAGCCCCAACCCCTTTGTCTTGTGAATTCTTCACAAATTTTTCATTCCTTTGTCTAAAAGATATAAAAGCTTCCTTCTCTGGTCACTTCTTCAGGTCTTCATTCTCTTGTGAAGCCTCCCATTTACATGTAAAATTTCCATAAAATATGTATTCTTTGCTCCTGTTCATCTGTCTTATGTCAGTGTAATTCTTAGGCCCAGCCAGACACCCAAGAGGGTAGAATAGAATTCTTCCTCCCCTACATAAGTAACTCTATGTGATTATGAATTCATTGCTTTGTTTCTCCCTACATAGTTGGGTGTTGGCATTATAAACAAATAATTTGTTTAAATTATGTCTTCAATGTAAAAGTTTAAAGAATATGACAACCTTGATTAATTGCAAAATAAACAATTCACTAATGGAAAAAAAAATCTACTTCGTTATCTCCCCCAACAAACTGTTAGGACTTTCCTAGGCAGGACCTCTGCTTATGGTAGAATTGTAAGGTATTAACCTCACAAGGTAATAATAACAAAAGCTATTCACAGTGTATGAAGCTATTTTTCATAGTTTAAATAGAATTCCTTGCTTAAAGGGAAAAGAACTTTCATCTGGGATGCTCAAGGACCCTTTCACAATCTAAGAATGTGCTTATATTATAAACAACGGGAAGCAGAAAAGTGACAAGTGGCCAGAAGACCTAAACCAAAGCTGTCACTGGGGTCTTGGTAAAGAGGAGACAAAGCCAATAAGTCTGGGACTTAATAACTGCCTAGACAACTAAGATTGAAGAGAAGAGTGATAAATGGTAACTACAAATTTACAATCCTGAGAGTAAAGAAGGACGGCATTGCTTAAATCAGAATAAAGTTAGGGGTAATAGTCTGAGTGGAAAGCTTGGTTCAAATCATGTTTTGTTTTTAGGGGGTCAGTAAACATCTGAGGACAGCTGTCCCATAGGCTGCAAGAAGTTGAATACTCAAAAGAAGATGGAGGTCAGGATTAGAGAGGTTTTACATTTCATTGCCACTCCAGACCCCCTCCAGTCCCCCAGCCCCACACCCCAGGCATTATGAACCCATGACTGGATTACAAACCCCACAAAAACCACAGAAGTCTCTATTGGTTTAAGGGCAGAAAACATTGACAGAAACCCACGGAGAATAATTTCTTGCCTTATTTTCTTCTAAAGAAATACCTACAATATAAGAAAGGAAAAAAAAAAAAAAAAAAAACTCTCCAGTGGAGCAAAATAGATAGGCTATGACCTTATAATGTGATTAAAGTCTACTGGTACTGATAAGAAAGGCGACACTTAATTACATGGTGCTTTTCATCTTCTAAGCACTTTACAAGTACTATATTAACTAATTAACGATGGAAGCCCTGATGTTTCTTGGAAAAGACTGCTGTCGCTACTTTTTTTCACCCTTTAAATGAACTTTTTTTAAATCTTGAAATACAACGTGCACAAAATGGGTGATATTTAAACTTTTCAAATTAATGATTACACCAAGCAGTTCATTTTCTGGTACTTCAGAGTCGAATTACAATTTAATAAAAAGGATGTAGGTAAGCTACCATAGAAA
The DNA here is from genome assembly GCF_949987535.1 of Balaenoptera acutorostrata. Taxonomy (NCBI): domain Eukaryota; kingdom Metazoa; phylum Chordata; class Mammalia; order Artiodactyla; family Balaenopteridae; genus Balaenoptera; species Balaenoptera acutorostrata. Next base: position 57,074,250 of record NC_080076.1, read on the forward strand.
GAGAAACAATTCTACTGGCTCATAAAAGCCCATCTGGTGAGCGCCACTGAGCCCTGATAAATGGTAATATGAAAACGCTTACTGTTGGCCTGTGGCTTCTACATCCTCCAGAAGCAGATGGGATAACAGCACCTATTCCCATATGCATTGAATGTTCTAGGGTGGCTTCCAATTCAGATTGTCTTCTTCATCTCCGTAGTTTTAAAATTAGTGATCACCAAGCATTTGTCAAAAGAAAACTGGGCTAATATAGTGTGTTGAACACCCTTTGAAGACAAATGTTTTGGTTCATGAAAAAGTCCCTTAAGGGCATGTTTAAGAATCTGGATCAAAATTTTCAGATCTTCACTCATTCAACTAACGGGTATTAAGTACCTATTATAAGCAAAGTCCTCCAAGGAGGGTTGGCCTTGTTTAGAGTCACATGGGCATCTCTCTAATCACCTTAAGAGATGGGTGGTTTTCATTCCTACATATACTCTTCCTGTCTGTCCATAAAAATCCTGTCTGTCATGGCCAGGCTGAAATCCCCAGTCTCAAGGAAGGCAGCATGAGATAGGGAAAACTCAACAGGCTTGGATTTATATATGAGCTCTGCATATACTGCTCCAACAATAAAAACTTAGGAAGTGTATTTACCTCTTCTGGACCTCTGTTTCCTCATATAAAATGAGAATGATAATGCTTTCGCAGCTGCATAAGCAAGAGCCTATATATAGGGTGCAATCGGCTTAGTTCCTTTGATTTTGAAAAATGCTTTTCCATTTCTTATATCCCTAACTTGGTTCCTTCTGCTGTAATGGCTGAGGTTTCTTGCATAAATCATAAATAATAATAATTTCTTTGCAAGCTTACTGTAAATATTAAATAAAATAATGTAAAAGAAATGCCTAGCCAATGGTATAGCATACTAAAATATATAGGATTTAGAGTCAGGTAGACCTGGTTATAAATCCTGATTATAGCATTTAGTGAGTAGGAGCCATGGATTACGCTTTCCTGACATCTCATAGTATATTTCACAATGCTAAGTCTATAGTAAACATTCATGAAATTTTGGTTGACTGACATTGACTTATTAGCCAGTCAAGTAAAATACAGGGACACTTTACCTTCCTCCAGATATATAGTAACAGGTGGGTACTAGCAGAGCCTTTGAACTCTTCATAGCCTGGTAACATTAGCCCTAAAGTTACTGGAGACAGAAAGACACCTTCATTTCTGAAGTACACATGTCCTCAGCTCAGCAGCTCCAAAATAAACTTCTAGGGGCAGTACAAGGTCTCTTACTTATCTTGTGATCTGAGCTTTAAGAATACAGATATACTGATCTCTGGATATCGAATAATTCTCAGTCCACGTATTGTTCCAACTCAAATATCTAAGGAATATTCTTTCTGACCTCTGCTTATGTGTCCTTCAATAATTTATTCCAGAAGTCATGGATTACAAAGGCATGGATTACAATTCCAGTAAATATTTTCTTAGAATTGTTCTTTTTTCCCATTCTTCCCAGTCATCCTTTAATCAAAACGAAACCGGAGCAACCATGCACAAATTCTTATCTGTTCTATCCAGACAAATTCTAAATTCTTCTTGCCTATTTCTAACTTTGTTATCTATATTTATGATATAATATGTTATATCTATATACATCTAGGGAAGAGCAATTACAAAATTTATCAAGAATTCTCTTCAGAAAACTGTTCTCATAATAAGCGCAAATTGTTAGCATTTATCACCATATGATGTAATCATAAAAAAGCCTTTTCTAGCCTCATCTCCATAAGGTACCTCTCTATTACATTATAATGATAAATGGCAAAATGTTTTGCATGACACTTAAACTATTACAGAATTCCACAGGGAATGCTAGGATACTACCAAGATTTTCTGATAAGCAGCTACAGCTAAAACTCAGTTTCACATTCTTAAGTCAACTGATCTCTCACACTATTTATTTCCAGCAAAACACTTTACAACTGAACACTTCCACATCATAAGGTCAACACAAACATGTATTGGGAGTAAATATTTCATGGTGTGTTTGAAGAGGTAATAAGTATTCAGCTTGGGGATGGATGTGACACTTTGTTTCACTTGAAAACAATCTAAACCAGTTGTCATGTTATTCCATCCTGCAATGCAACTAACTCCCAACTATCCCTAATGATTTGATATGAGTAATTAGGATTCACAGATAAAGCCCAAATTTATATTAGTCAATAGTTAAATCCCAACCATCCATTGCTACTTGAAGGAAGCATTACCTTTGGGGTAAACACAAATGTTGGGTAATCCATCCCTAAAACTTTCTTCTATTTCCTACCATTCTCAGATTAGCTGTTAAATCACAATTCACTCTTTTCTGTATGATAATATTCAATTTAGTGCAGCATAGTGCTATTATGTCTCTTTGACTTTTTTATATCACCTTAAAATTTTCTGTGAAAACAAAACATTCTATATATTCGTTTTTGAAAATATTCTACATTCTATGCATCTTTATTACCAGATCATTTTTTTTATTTTTGTAATTTAGCAGTGAAAATCATGTACAGTCATAACATTTTTTTTAACATCTTTATTGAAGTATAATTGCCTTACAATAGTGTGTTAGCTTCTGCTTTTTAACAAAGTGAATCAGTTATACATATACAATATGTTCCCATTTCTCTTCCCTCTTGCATCTCCCTCCCTCCCACCCTCCCCATCCCACCCCTCTGGGTGGTCACAAAGCACCGAGTTGATCTCCCTGTGCTATGCGGCTGCTTCCCACTAGTTATCTATTTTACATTTGGTAGTGTATATATGTCCATGACACTCTCTTACCCTGTCACATCTCACCCCACCCCCTCCCCATATCCTCAAGTCCATTCTCTAGTAGGTCTGTGTCTTTCTTCCCGTCTTGCCACTAGGTTCTTCATGGCCTTTTTTTTTTTTTTCCCCTTAGATTCCGTACATATGTGTTAGCATACTGTATTTGTTTTTCTCTTTCTGACTTACTTCACTCTGTATGACAGACTCTAACTCCATCCACCTCATTACAAATACCTCCATTTCATTTCTTTTTATGGCTGAGTAATATTCCATTGTATATATGTGCCACATCTTCTTTATCCATTCATCTGTCGATGGACATTTAGGTTGCTTCCATGTCCTGGCTATTGTAAATAGAGCTGCAATGAACATTTTGGTACATGACTCTTTTTGACCTATGGTTTTCTCAGGGTATATGCCCAGTAGTGGGATTGCTGGGTCGTATGGTAGTTCTATTTGTAGTTTTTTAAGGAACCTCCATACTGTTCTCCATAGTGGCTGTATCAATTTACATTCCCACCAGCAGTGCAAGAGTGTTCCCTTTTCTCCACACCCTCTCCAGCATTTATTGTTTCTAGATTTTTTGATGATGGCCATTCTGACCGGTGTGAGATGATATCTCATTGTAGTTTTGATTTGCATTTCTCTAATGATTAATGATGTTGAGCATTCTTTCATGTGTCTGTAGGCCATCTGTATATCTCCTTTGGAGAAATGTCTATTTAGATCTTCTGCCCATTTTTGGATTGGGTTGTTCGTTTTTTTGTTATTGAGCTGCGTGAGCTGCTTGTAAATCTTGGAGATTAATCCTTTGTCAGTTGCTTCATTTGCAAATATTTTCTCCCATTCTGAGGGTTGTCTTTTGGTCTTGTTTATGGTTTCCTTTGCTGTGCAAAAGCTTTTCAGTTTCATTAGGTCCCATTTGTTTATTTGTGTTCTTATTTCCATTTCTCTGGGAGCTGGGTCAAAAAGAATCTTGCTGTGATGTATGTCATAGAGTGTTCTGCCTATGTTTTCCTCTAAGAGTTTGATAGTGTCTGGCCTTACACTTAGGTCTTTAATCCATTTTGAGTTTATTTTTGTGCATGGTGTCAGGGAGTGTTCTAATTTCATACTTTTACATGTTCCTGTCCAATTTTCCCAGCACCACTTATTGAAGAGGCTGTCTTTTCTCCACTGTATATGCTTGCCTCCTTTATCAAAGATAAGGTGACCATATGTGTGTGGGTTTATCTCTGGGCTTTCTATCCTGTTCCATTGATCTATATTTCTGTTTTTGTGCCAGTACCAAACTGTCTTGATTACTGACGCTTTGTAATATAGTCTGAAGTCAGGGAGCCTGATTCCCCCAGCTCCATTTTTCGTTCTCAAGATTGCTTTGGCTATTCGGGGTCTTTTGTGTTTCCATACAAATTGTGAAATTTTTTGTTCTAGTTCTGTGAAAAATGCCAGTGGTAGTTTGATAGGGATTGCATTGAATCTGTAGATTGCTTTGGGTAGTAGAGTCATTTTCACAATGTTGATTCTTCCAATCCAGGAACATGGTATATCTCTCCATCTATTTGTATCCTCTTTAATTTCTTTCATCAGTGTCTTATAATTTTCTGCATACAGGTCTTTTGTCTCCTTAGGTAGGTTTATTCCTAGATATTTTATTCTTTTTGTTGCAATGGTAAATGGGAGTGTTTTCTTAATTTCACTTTCAGATTTTTCGTCATTAGTGTATAGAAATGCAAGAGATTTCTGTGCATTAATTTTGTATCCTGCTACTTTACCAAATTCATTGATTAGCTCTAGGAGTTTTCTGGTAGCATCTTTAGGATTCTCTATGTATAGTATCATGTCATCTGCAAACAGTGACAGCTTTACTTCTTCTTTTCCGATTTGGATTCCTTTTATTTCTTTGTCTTCTCTGATTGCTGTGGCTAACACTTCCAAAACTATGTTGAATAATAGTGGTGAGAGTGGGCAACCTTGTCTTGTTCCTGATCTTAGTGGAAATGGTTTCAGTTTTTCACCATTGAGGACAATGTTGGCTGTGGGTTTGTCATATATGGCCTTTATTATGTTGAGGAAAGTTCCCTCTATGCCTACTTTCTGCAGGGCTTTTATCATAAATGGGTGTTGAATTTTTGTCGAAAGCTTTCTCTGCATCTATTGAGATGATCATATGGTTTTTCTCCTTCAATTTGTTAATATGGTGTATCACATTGATTGATTTGCGTATATTGAAGAATCCTTGCATTCCTGGGGTAAACCCCACTTGATCATGGTGTATGATCCTTTTAATGTGCTGTTGGATTCTGTTTGCTAGTATTTTGTTGAGGATTTTTGCATCTATGTTCATCAGTGATATTGGCCTGTAGTTTTCTTTCTTTGTGACATCTTTGTCTGGTTTTGGTATCAGGGTGATGGTGGCCTCATAGAATGAGTTTGGGAGTGTTCCTCCCTCTGCAATATTTTGGAAGAGTTTGAGAAGGATAGGTGTTAGCTCTTCTCTAAATGTTTGATAGAATTCGCCTGTGAAGCCATCTGGTCCTGGGCTTTTGTTTGTTGGAAGATTTTTAATCACAGTTTCAATTTCAGTGCTTGTGATTGGTCTGTTCATATTTTCTATTTCTTCCTGGTTCAGTCTCGGCAGTTTGTGCATTTCTAAGAATCTGTCCATTTCTTCCAGGTTGTCCATTTTATTGGCATATAGTTGCTTGTAGTAATCTCTCATGATCTTTTGTATTTTTGCAGTGTCAGTGGTTACTTCTCCTTTTTCATTTCTAATTCTATTGATCTGAGTCTTCTCCCTTTTTCTCTTGATGAGTCTGGCTAATGGTTTATCAATTTTGTTTATCTTCTCAAAGAACCAGCTTTTAGTTTCATTGATTTTTGCTATTGTTTCCTTCATTTCTTTTTCATTTATTCCTGACCTGATCTTTATAATTTCTTTCCTTCTGCTGGCTTTGGGGTTTTTTTGTTCTTCTTTCTCTAATTGCTTTAGGTGCAAGGTTAGGTTGTTTATTCGAGATGTTTCCTGTTTCTTGAGGTAGGCTTGTATTGCTATAAACTTCCCTCTTAGCACTGCTTTTGCTGCGTCCCATAGGTTTTGGGTCGTCGTGTCTCCATTGTCATTTGTTTCTAGGTATTTTTTGATTTCCCCTTTGATTTCTTCAGTAATCACTTCGTTATTAAGTAGTGTATTGTGTAGCCTCCATGTGTTTGTATTTTTTACAGATCTTTTCCTGTAATTGATATCTAGTCTCATAGCGTTGTGGTCGGAAAAGATACTTGATACGATTTCAATTTTCTTAAATTTACCAAGGCTTGATTTGTGACCCAAGATATGATCTATCCTGGAGAATGTTCCATGAGCACTGGAGAAAAATGTGTATTCTGTTGTTATTGGGTGGAATGTCCTATAAATATCAATTAAGTCCATCTTGTTTAATGTATCATTTAAAGCTTGTGTTTCCTTATTTATTTTCATTTTGGATGATCTGTCCATTGGTGAAAGTGGGGTGTTAAAGTCCCCTACTATGATTGTGTTGCTGTCAATTTCCCCTTTTATGGCTGTTAGTATTTGCCTTATGTATTGAGGTGCTCCTATGTTGGGTGCATAAATATTTACAATTGTTATACCTTCCTCTTGGATCGATCCCTTGATCATTATATAGTGTCCTTCTTTGTCTCTTGTAATAGTCTTTATTTTAAAGTCTATTTTGTCTGATATGAGAATTGCTACTCCAGCTTTCTTTTGATTTCCATTTGCATGGAATATCTTTTTCCATCCCCTCACTTTCAGTCTGTATGTGTCTCTAGGTCTGAAGTGGGTCTCTTGTAGACAGCATATATATGGGTCTTGTTTTTGTATCCATTCAGCCAGCCTGTGTCTTTTGGTGGGAGCATTTAATCCATTTACATTCAAGGTAATTATCGATATGTATGTTCCTATTCCCATTTTCTTAAATGTATTGGGTTTGTTATTGTAGGTGTTTTCCTTCTCTTGTGTTTCTTGCCTAGAGAATTTCCTTTAGCATTTGTTGTAAAGCTGGTTTGGTGGTGCTGAACTCTCTTAGCTTTTGCTTGTCTGTAAAGGTTTTAATTTCTCCATCGAATCTGAATGAGATCCTTGCTGGGTAGAGTAATCTTGGTTGTAGGTTTTTCTCCTTCATCACTTTAAGTATATCCTGCCACTCCCTTCTGGCTTGCAGAGTTTCTGCTGATAGATCAGATGTTAACCTTATGGGGATTCCCTTGTGTGTTATTTGTTTTTTTTCCCTTGCTGCCTTTAATATGTTTTCCTTATATTTAATTTTTGACAGTTTGATTAATATGTGTCTTGGCGTGTTCCTCCTTGGGTTTATCCTGTATGGGACTCTCTGTGCTTCCAGGACTTGATTAACTATTTCCTTTCCCATATTAAGGAAGTTTTCAACTATAATCTGTTCAAATATTTTCTCAGTCCCTTTCTTTTTCTCTTCTACTTCTGGGACCCCTATAATTCGAATGTTGGTGCATTTAATGTTGTCCCTGAGGTCTCTGAGACTGTCCTCAGTTCTTTTCATTCTTTTTTCTTTATCCTGCTCTGCAGTAGTTATTTCCACCATTTTATCTTCCAGGTCACTTATCCTTTCTTCTGCCTCAGTTATTCTACTATTGATCCCATCTAGAGTATTTTTGATTTCATTTATTGTGTTTTTCATCATTGCTTGGTTCCTCTTTAGTTCTTCTACATCCTTGTTAAATGTTTCTTGCATTTTGTCTATTCTATTTACAAGATTTTGGATCATCCTTACTATCATTATTCTGAATTCTTTTTCAGGTAGACTACCTATTTCCTCTTCATTTGTTAAGTCCAGTGTGTTTTGAGCCTGCTCCTTCATCTGCTGTGTGTTTTTCTGTCGTCTCATTTTGCCTATCTTACTGTGTTTGGGGTCTCCTTTTCACAGGCTGCAGGTTTGTAGTTCCCTTTGTTTTTGGTATCTGTCCCCAGTGGCTAAGGTTGGTTCAGTGGGTTGTGTAGGCTTCCTGGTGGAGGGAACTAGTGCCTGAGTTCTGGTGGATGAGGCTAGATGTTGTCTTTCTGGTGGGCACGTCCACGTCTGGTGGTGTATTTTGTGGTGTCTGTGGCCTTATTATGATTTTAGGCAGCCTCTCTGCCAATGGATGGGGTTGTGTTCCTGTCTAGCTAGTTGTTTGGCATAGGATGTCCAGCACTGTAGCTTGCTGGTCGTTGAGTGAAGCTGGGTCTTGATGTTGAGATGGAGATCTCTGGGAGATTTTTGCCGTTTGGTATTACGTGGAGCTGGGAGGTCTCTTGTGGACCAGTGTCCTGAGGTTGGCTCTCCCACCTCAGAAGCACGGCCCTGATGCCTGGCTGGAGCACCAAGAGCCTTTCATCCACACGGCTCAGAGTAAAAGGGAGAAAAAATAGAAAGAAAGAAAGAAAGAGTCTATAGTATAGTGAAGTAAAATAAAGCTATTGTAAAGCAAAGCTATACAGACAAAATCTCACCCAGAAGCATATACATATACACTCACAAAAAAAAGGAAAAGGGGAAAAATTAATATCTCCTGCTCCCAAAGTCCCCCTCCTGAATTTGGGATGATTCGTTGTCTATTCAGGTGTTCAACAGATGCAGGCACATCAAGTTGATTGTGGAGCTTTAATTCGCTGCTTCTGAGGCTGCTGGGAGAGATTTCCCCTTCTCTTCCCTGTTCGCACAGCTCCTGGGGTTCAGCTTTGGATTTGGACCCTCCTCTGCGTGTAGGTCGCCTGAGGGCGTCTGTTCCCCGCCCAGACAGGACGGGGTTAAAGGAGCAGCTGCTTCGGGGGCTCTGGCTCACCCAGGCCGCGGGGAGGGAGGGGTACAGAGGAGGCGGGGCGAGCCTGCAGCGTCAGAGGCCGGCGTGACGTTGCACCAGCCTGAGGCGCGCAGTGCGTTCTCCCGGGGATGTTGTCCCCGGATCCCGGGACCCTGGCAGTGGCAGGCTGCACAGGCTCCCGGGAGGGGCGGGCTGCACAGGCTCCCGGGAGGGGCGGTGTGGAGAGTGACCTGTGCTCACACACAGGCTTTTTGGAGGCGGCAGCAGCAGCCCCAGCGTCTCATGCCCATCTCTGGGGTCCGCGCTGATAACCGCGGCTCGCGCCCTTCTCTGGAGTTCGTTTAGGCGGCGCTCTGAATCCCCTCTCCTTGCGCGCAGCGAAACAAAGAGGCAAGAAAAAGTCTCTTGCCTCTTCGGCAGCTGCAGACCTTTTCCCCGTCTCCCTCCCAGCTAGCTGTGGTGCGCCAACCCCTTCAGGCTGTGTTCACGCCGCCAACCCCAGTCCTCTCCCTGCGATCCGACCGCAGCCCGAGCCTCAGCTCCCAGCCCCGCCCGCCCCGGCGGGGGAGCAGACAAGCCTCTCGGGCTGGTGAGCGCTGCTCGGCGCCGAGCCTCTGTGCGGGAATCTCTCCGTTTTTCCCTCTGCGCCCCTGTTGCTGTGGGATCCGCGCTGATAGCCGCGGCTTGCGCCCTTCTCTGGAGTTCGTTTAGGCGGCGCTCTGAATCCCCTCTCCTTGCCCGCCGCGAAACAAAGAGGCAAGAAAAAGTCTCTTGCCTCTTTGGCAGCTGCAGACTTTTTCCCCGGACTCCCTCCCGGCTAGCTGTGGTGCGCTAACCCCTTCAGGCTGTGTTCACGCTGCCAGCCACAGTCCTCTCCCTGCGATCCGAACCGAAGCCGAGCCTCAGCTCCCAGCCCCGCCCGCCCCGGCAGGTGAGCAGACAAGCCTCTCGGGCTGGTGAGTGCTGGTAGGCACTGCTCCTCCGTGCGGGAGTCTCTCCGCTTTGCCCTCCGCACCCCTGTGGCTGCGCTCTCCTCCGTGGCTCCGAAGCTTCCCCCCTCCGCCACCCGCAGTCTCCGCCCGCGAAGGGGCTCCTAGTGCGTGGAAACCTTTCCTCCTTCACAGCTCCCTCCCACTGGTGCAGGTGCCGTCCCTATTCTTTTGTTTCTGTTATTTCTTTTTTCTTTTGCCCTACCCCAGTACGGGGGGAGTTTCTTGCCTTTTTGGAGGTCGGACGTTTTCTGCCAGCGTTCAGTGGGTGTTCTGTAGGAGCAGTTCCACGTGTAGATGTATTTCTACTGTATCTGTGGGAAGGAAGGTGATCTCCGCGTCTTACTCTTCCGCCATCTTCTCCAATCCCCCGAGGCTGTTATTATTGTCATAACATTTTTTATCTTTGAGAAACTTTTTTTCACCAAAATCTGACAATTTTTAAACCTTCTCTGGAACTCTTGTTGATATTTCAAATACAACAACTACAATAGCTAATATTTATCGGGTATGTAATCTGTGCCAGTCATTGTGCTCAGCGCTTTGCCTCCATTAATCATTTAGCCCTAGGCAAGTACCATTATTATCCCCATTTTACATACCAGGCAACTGAGAGACAGAGAGGCTAAATAATTTCCCCAGCTTCAGCCTAAGGTACTAAGGTACTAAGAGATGGAAGAGAGAGGCACACTGAGGCAACTGGTTGCAGAGCCTATGTTCTTAACTCCCTCCCTGTATTTCTTCTTTGTAGCTGCTCGTATTTCATTCTATGTCTATAGACTTACCTCATATTTGTCCAAGATACATTTGAAAGAATTATATTAGTAAACGATAAACCAACTTCTCAGATCAAGCTGTACTGAAAAATAGCTTAACCAATAAGAAGCATGACAAAACAAACAACAAACATAACAAAAAACCCACTGGTAGGATGATCGCTAGAACCTAAGTTCTTTCACTCTTCCACTCTGATGTATCAGTATTGCCTGCCTTCATGGTCCCAGGAGGCTGCAATTCTAAGCATCACAGGTGACAGACAACATGCAGTGAAGAAGAGGGACATTCCATACTGAGTATCTGTTTTTGCTTGTTTGTTGTTGTTTTCTTTTTGAGTTATAGAAACCTTTCCCAGAAGCTCCAGAGCAGATTGACCTTTGGGTTCCACTGGCCAGGACTGGGTCATCTGCCCACCTCCAAGTCAACTAGCAAGGGAGGTAAGACCACATGATTGACTCTTGATAGAGAACGAAAGAGAAAGAAAGGAAGGAAGGAAGGAAGAGGCAGAAATTGTTAGCTTCTATCACCAAATGATGTAATCATATAAGAGCCTTTTCTAACCAAAGTGCCAAGAAAAGCCTCCTCCAGAGGAGTTACTGTTGTCATCCACCATGAGAAGTCAATGTTATTCCCTTATTTTGAGATGAGAAACTGTTAAGAATTATACTGAAAGCTTGGGTCCTGACCTGACATTTAACACTAGTTTGAGAATCAAAACAGAAACACCATTCCACTAATATTATGTCTAGAAGCTCAATGAATTCCACTAGAATTTCAAGGCCTGTTGTCCTTATTTTTCATTAAGAGCCTGCCTTTCCTCCTTCCCTCTCCAAAAAAGCTTTATACGCTTTGCACTGGGGCCTTCTAAAGAAAGACAAGTAGTCTGGCAACTGTGGGAGTGTTGAGACAACTACAAAAATGACATGGGACAGTAAGGAGGGAGTAGAGAACAAGGAGAGGCAAAGAAATTGAGGTTTCAGGCAAGGAGAAGAGAAGGACAGGAGTTTGGAAGTCAAGGGAAAAAAGAATGCCTTCCAGGAGGCTCCAGCCCCTGCTTCTGCAAACCAGTCTCCATAAATCAGAGAAACCACAACCATTATGCTCTCTGCAAGAAGCAAATTCAGTGCTTATATATAACACCAAAAACCCTTCTCATTTCTCTTTTCCCTTAGCATCCTCTTAGCATACTGCCCACTTCAGATCCTGTCTTTGTGATCCTCCAGTCTCAGCATTCCTCTTTCCAACCTCTGACAACCCAAAGAAATATTTTCTAATGAAATTTATATGTCAAATCCCAGCCAGAAGGCATGGCAGGCTGAAGCATCCAAGTATAAAAGCAACTAGTGAGTCACCCCACTTCACACTGAATTTGCTTTTCATCCCCAGAGCAAATACACCTAAGCTGCATAGTCCTTAAAACTATAAAATATACATATTTTTACATCTCTAGGAAGTTTTCATAAGCAGCTTTCTGATTTGATTCTCCTCAAGCAGTTAGGGAGCAGAAGAGGGGTTGATCAGTCTAGCTACAAATTCATTCCTTCAGCCAGAAAAGAAGGAGAAGCAAGAACCTGTGGTTGGGGTTCCGTGGCACTACTGAACTAGCAGAGGGATCTTCTCTTCTCCAATGCTGACAGCATCTCTAAGAGCAAGGGAGCCTGCTCAGCAAAGACTCGCACAGCAATCGGAGTGAGGACAGCATAGGTGGTAAAATGGGGAAGTACAAACAGACAGCCCACATTTAGAGCCAGGGAATCAGAGAGCAAGGGAGCCCAGATCACTGGGGTGGATGTGCAGCTGGGTGCACAGAACTGAATGGAACGAGCACATGGGGCTGGAGCTGAGCCAGGCCCTACAGGAGTGTCAGGATGGGGCAACTTTCTGCAGCTGGCTATCCCACACCCTACAGCGCAATCACTTCCAGAAATGCTCCTTTCACTATTTCCTTCCCATAGCTATACAAGAACTACTCTCTCGCCTTTTTTTCCTCACCATTTTCCTAAGATTTCACTGAGATTTGTAAACAGAAATATCTCTACTTACACCCTCTCTGCTATTTCCTTTCTGGTTCTAATTATTGTTAAAGGAATTATTTCCCCATTTCTCTCCACAGCTAGATTTTTGTAAGCAGAATAGGGTACACTCTTGTGGCCAGAATAAGGGTACAACAGGGTTTTGTCTCCTTTCCATTTACCACGTCCCTCACAGCAAGTCCCAGGGTTCTGCCACGTACAGAGCCTCTGCCTCTTTCAACCCTTTGATTGTCTGTTACTGAAAGATCAGAGCCAGAGATAAATTTAATGAAAAGCTACCCAGGAGGTCAAATTACTTGTGAACTGTCATATCAATCTTAAGTTGAATCTTAAGCATGGTAATTCACATGGAACATCAAGTACTTCACAGTTTGCCAGCAGTCTCATGCTTGTCTATGTCTGAGAATTCCCAAAACATCCACTCCAATATTCTCACCCTTTTCCATCCCTAAAATTTCCATACTTGTGCCCACTTTAGAGCAAGGAACAAACCAAATCTTCAGAAAAGCAACAAGCTATTCTAGAAGCACAAGGAATTGTCCCTTTTGGAGACTTACGAGTTAAATTGTGCCCCAACCCCAAATTTATATGTTGTGATTGTATTTGGAAATAGGTTCTTTACAGAGATAATTAAGTTAAAATGCGGTCATAAGGGTGGGTCATAATCCAGTACAACTGATGTCCTTTTAAAAATGGGAAATTTGGGAGGAGCTTCAAGATGGTGGAAGAGTAAGACGCGGAGATCACCTTCCTCCCCACAAATACATCAAAAATACATCTACATGTGGAACAACTCCTACAGAACACCTACTGAACGCTGGCAGAAGACCTCAGACCTCCCAAAAGGCAAGAAACTCTCTACGTACCTGGGTAGGGCAAAAGAGAAAAGGAAAAACAGAGACAAAAGAATAGGGACGGGACCTGCACCAGTGGGAGGGAGCTGTGAAGGAGGAAAGGTTTCCACACACTAGGAAGCCCCTTCGCGGGCGGAGACTGCGGGTGGCGGAGGGGGGGAGCTTCGGAGTCACGGAGGAGAGCATAGCAACAGGGGTGCGGGGGGCAAAGCGGAGAGATTCCCTCACAGAAGATCAGTGCCAACCAGCATTCACCAGCCCTAGAGGCTTGTCTGCTCGCCCGCCAGGACGGGCGGGGGCTGGGAGCTGAGGCTCGGGCTTTGGAAGTCAGACCCCAGGGAGAGGACTGGGGTTGGCGGCGTGAACACAGCCTGAAGGGGCTAGTGCGCCACAGCTAGCCGGGAGGGAGTCCCAGAAAAGGTTTGGAGCTGTCGAAGAGACAAGAGACTTTTTCTTGCCTCTTTGTTTCCTGGTGCGCGAGGAGAGGGGATTAAGAGCGCCACTTAAAGGAGCTCCAGAGACGGGCGCAAGCCGCGGCTATCAGCACTGACCCAAGAGATGGGCACGAGACGCTAAGGCTGCTGCTGCAGCCACCAAGAAGCCTGTGTGCGAGCACAGGTCACTCTCCACACCGCCCCTCCCGGGAGCCTGTGCAGCCCGCCACGGCCAGGCTCCCGTGATCCAGGGACAACTTACCCGGGAGAACGCACGGCACGCCTCAGGCTGGTGCAACATCACACCGGCCTCTGCCGCCACAGGCTCACCCCGCATTCCGTACTCCTCCCTCCCCCCGGCCTGAGTGAGCCAGAGCCCCTGAATCAGCTGCTCCTTTAACCCTGTCTTGTTTGGGCGGAAACAGACGCCCTAAGGCGACCTACATGCAGAGGCGGGGCCAAATCCAAGGATGAACACTGGGAGCTGTGCGAACAAAGAAGAGAAAGGAAAAATCTCTCCCAGCAGCCTCAGGAGCAGCGGATTAAATCTCCACAATCAACTTCATGTACCCTGCATCTGTGGAATACCTGAATAGACAACAAATCATCCCAAAATTAAGGAGGAGGTGGACTTTGGGAGCAACAATATATACATTTTTTTCCCTTTTCGCTTTTTCTGAGTGTGTATGTGTATGCTTCTGTGTGTGATTTTGTCTGTACAGCTTTGCTTTTATCCTTTGTCCTAGGATTCTGTCTGTTTTTTTGTGTGTTTTTATTACTTAAAAAATTTTTTTCTTAATAATTATTTTTTATTTTAAAAACTTTATTTTATTTTACTTTATTTTATTTTATTTTATCTTCTTCTTTCTTTCTTTCTTTTTTTTCTCCCTTTTATTCTGAGCCGTGTGGACAGGCTCTTGGTGCTCCAGCCAGATGTCAGGGCTGTGCCACTGCGGTGGTAGAGCCAAGTTCAGGAAACTGGTCCACAAGAGACCTCCCACCTCCATGCAATATCAAACGGTGAAAATCTCCCAGAGCTCTTCATCTCAACGCCAAGACCCAGCTCCACTCAACGACCAGCAAACTACAGTGCAGGACACCCTATGCCAAACAACTAGCAAGACAGGAACACAACCCCATCCATTAGCACAGAGGCTGCCTAAAATCATAAGGTCACAGACACCTCAAAACACACCACCAGGGCTTCCCTGGTGGCGCAGTGGTTGAGAATCTGCCTGCTAATGCAGGAGACACGGGTTCGAGCCCTGGTCTGGGAAGATCCCACATGCCACGGAGCAGCTGGGCCCGTGAGCCACAGCTGCTGAGCCTGCGCGTCTGGAGCCTGTGCCCCGCAACGGGAGGGGCCGCGATAGTGAAAAGCCCGCGCACCGCGATGAAGAGCGGTCCCCGCACTGCGATGAAGAGTGGCCCCCACTTGCCGCAACTAGAGGAAGCCCTCGCACGAACCGAAGACCCAGCACAGCCAAAAATAAATAAATAAATAAATAAATAAATAAATAAAATTAAAAAAAAAAAAAAAACACACCACCAGACGTGGACCTGCCCACCAGAAAGACAAGATCCAGCCTTATCACCCAGAACACAGGTACTAGTCCCCTCCACCAGGAAGCCTACACAACCCACTGAACCAACCTTAGCCAATGGGGACAGACACCAAAAACAACGGAAATTACAAACCTGCAGCCTGCGAAAAGGAGACCCCAAACACAGTAAGTTAAGCAAAATGAGAAGACAGAGAAACACACAACAGATGAAGGAGCAAGGCAAAAACCCACCAGACATAACAGATGTAGAGGAAATAGGCAATCTACCTGAAAAAGAATTCAGAATAATGATAGTAAACATGACCCAAAATCTTGGAAGTAGAATGGAGAAAATACAAGAAACGTTTAACAAGGACCTAGAAGAACTGAAGAGCTAACAAACAGTGATGAACAACACAATAAATGAAAGTAAAAATTCTCTAGAGGGGATCAATAGCAGAATAACTGAGCCAGAAGAACGGATAAGTAACCTGGAAGATAAAATAGTGGAAATAACTACTGCAGAGGAGAATAAAGAAAAAAGAATGAAAAGAATTGAGGACAGTCTCAGAGACCTCTGGGACAACATTAAATGCACCAACATTCAAATTATAGGGGTCCCAGAAGAAGAAGAGAAAAAGAAAGGGACTGAGAAAATATTTGAAGAGATTATAGTTGAAAACTTCCCTAATATGGAAAAGGAAATAGTTAATCAATTCCAGGAAGCACAGAGAGACCCATACAGGATAAATCCAAGGAGAAACATGCCAAGACACGTATTAATCAAACTATCAAAAATTAAATACAAAGAACAAATATTAAAAGCAGTAAGGGAAAAACAACAAATAACACATAAGGGAATCCCAATATGGTTAACAGCAGATCTTTCAGCAGAAACTCTGCAAGCCAGAAGGGAGTGGCAGGACATATTTAAAGTGATGAGGGGGAAACACCTACAACCAAGATTACTCTACCCAGCAAGGATCTCATTCAGATTTGATGGAGAAATTAAAAGCTTTACACAAGCAAAACCTAAGAGAATTCAGCACCACCAAACCAGCTTTACAACAAATGCTAAAGGAACTTCTCTAGGCAGGAAATACAAGAGAAGGAAAAGACCTACACTAATAAACCCAAAACAATTAAGAAAATGGTAATAGGAACATACATATCGATAATTACCTTAAATGTAAATGGATTAAATGCTCCAACCAAAAGACACAGACTGGCTGAATGGATACAGAAAAAAGACCCGTATATATGCTGTCTACAAGAGACCCACTTCAGACCTAGGGACACATACAGACTGAAAGTGAGGGGATGGAAAAAGATATTCAAGCATATGGAAATCAAAGAAAGCTGGAGTAGCAATTCTCATATCAGACAAAATAGACTTTAAAACAAATACTATTACAAGAGACAAGGACACTACTTAATGATCAAGGGATCAATCCAAAAAGAAGATAAAACAATTGTAAATATTTATGCACCCAACATAGGAGTATCTCAATACATAAGGAAAATAATAACAGCCATAAAAGGGGAAATCGACAGTAACACAATCATAGTAGGGGACTTTAACACCCCACTTTCACCAATGGACAGATCATCCAAAATGAAAATCAATAAGGAAACACAAGCTTTAAATGATACATTAAACAATATGGACTTAATTGATATTTATAGGACATTCCATCCAAACACAACAGAATATACATTCTTCTCAAGTGTTCATGGAACATTTTCCAGGATAGATCATATCTTGGGTCACAAATTAAGCCTTGGTAAATTTAAGAAAATTAAAATCTTATCAAGTACCTTTTCTGACCACAATGCTATGAGACTAGATATCAATTACAGGAAAAAATCTGTAAGCAATACAAACACATGGAGGCTAAACAACACACTACTTAATAACCAAGTGATCACTGAAGAAATCAAAGAGGAAATCAAAAAATAACTAGAAACAAATGACAATGAAAACACAACGACCCAAAACCTATGGGATGCAGCAAAAGGAATTCTAACAGGGAAGTTTATATCAATACAATCCTACCTTAAGAAACAAGAAACATCTCAAATAAACAACCTAACCCTACACCTAAAGCAATTAGAGAAAGAAGAACAGAAAAAACCCCAAACTTAGCAGAAGGAAAGAAATCATAAAGATCAGATCAGAAATAAATGGAAAAGAAATGAAGGAAAGGATAGCAAAGATCAATAAAACTAAAAGCTGGTTCTTTGAGAAGATAAACAAAACTGATAAACCATTAGCCAGACTTATCAAGAAAAAAAGGGAGAAGATTCAAATCAATAGAATTAGAAATGAAAAAGGAGAAGTAACAACTGACACTGCAGAGATACAAAGGATCATGAGAGATTACTACAAGCAACTCTATGCCAGTAAAATGGACAACCTGGAAGAAATGGACAAATTCTTAGAAATGCACAACATTCCGAGACTGAGCCAGGAAGAAATAGAAAATATGAACAGACCAATCAATCACAAGCACTGAAATTGAAACTATGATTAAAAATCTTCCAAAAAACAAAAGCCCAGGACCAGATGGCTTCACAGGCGAATTCTATCAAACATTTAGAGAAGAGCTAACACCTATCCTTCTCAAACTCTTCCAAAATATTGCAGAGGGAGGAACACTCCCAAACTCATTCTACGAGGCCACCATCACTCTGATACCAAAACCAGACAAAGATGTCACAAATAAAAAAACTACAGGCCAATATCACTGATGAACATAGATGCAAAAATCCTCAACAAAATACTAGCAAACAGAATCCAAGAGCACATTAAAAGGATCATACGCTATGATCAAGTGCAGTTTATCCCAGGAATGCAGGGATTCTTCAATATATGCAAATCAATCAACGTGATATACCATATTAACAAATTGAAGGAGAAAAACCATATGATCTCAATAGATGCAGAGAAAGCTTTTGACAAAATTCAACACCAATTTATGATAAAAACCCTCCAGAATTTAGGCATAGAGGGAACTTTCCTCAACATAATAAAGGCCATATATGACAAACCCACAGCCAACATCGCCCTCAATGGTGAAAAACTGAAACCATTTCCACTAAGATCAGGAACAAGACAAGGTTGCCCACTCTCACCACTATTATTCAACATAGTTTTGGAAGTGTTAGCCACAGCAATCAGAGAAGAAAAAGAAATAAAAGGAATCCAAATTGGAAAAGAAGAAGTACAGCTTTCACTGTTTGCAGATGACATGATACTATACATAGAGAACCCTAAAGATGCTACCAGAAAACTACTAGAGCTAATCAATGATTTTGGTAAAGTAGCAGGATACAAAATTAATGCACAGAAATCTCTTGCATTCCTCTACACTAATGATGAAAAATCTGAAAGTGAAATTAAGAAAACACTCCCATTTATCATTGCAACACAAAGAATAAAATACCTAGGAATAAACCTATCTAAGGAGACAAAAGACCTGTATGCAGAAAATTATAAGACACTGATGAAAGAAATTAAAGATGATACAAATAGATGGAGAGATATACCATGTTCTTGGACTGGAAGAATCAACATTGTGAAAATGACTCTACTACCCAAAGCAATCTACAGATTCAATGCAATCCCTATCAAACTACCACTGGCATTTTTTCACAGAACTAGAACAAAAAATTTCACAATTTGTATGGAAACACAAAAGACCCCGAATAGCCAAAGCAATCTTGAGAAAGAAAAATGGAGCTGGAGGAATCAGGCTCCCTGACTTCAGACTATACTACGAAGCTACAGTAATCAAGACAGTATGGTACTGGCACAAAAACAGAAATATAGATCAATGGAACAGGATAGAAAGCCCAGAGATAAACCCATGTACACATCGTCACCTTATCTTTGATAAAGGAGGCAAGAATATACAGTGGAGAAGACAGCCTCTTCAATAAGTGGTGCTGGGAAAACTGGACAGCTACATGTAAAAGAATGAAATTAGAACACTCCCTAACACCATACACGAAAATAAACTCAAAATGGATTAAAGACCTAAATGTAAGGCCAGACACTATAAAGCTCTTAGAGGAAAACATAGGCAGAACACTCTATGACATAAATCACAGCAAGATCCTTTTTGACCCACCTCCTAGAGAAATGGAAATAAAAACACAAATAAACAAATGGGACCTAATGAAACTTCAAAGCTTTTGCACAGCAAAGGAAACCATAAACAAGACGAAAAGACAACCCTCAGAACGGGAGAAAATATTTGCAAATGAAGCAACTGACAAAGGATTAATCTCCAAAACATACAAGCAACTCATGCAGCTCAATATCAAAAAAACAAACAACCGAATCCAAAAATGAGCAGAAGACCTAAATAGACATTTCTCCAAAGAAGATATACAGATTGCCAACAAACACATGAAAGAATGCTCAACATCATTAATCATTAGAGAAATGCAAATCAAAACTACAATGAGATATCATCTCACACCCATCAGAATGGCCATCATCAAAATATCTACAAACAATAAATGCTGGAGAGGGTGGGGAGGAAAGGGAACCCTCTTGTACTGTTGGTGGGAATGTAAATTGATACAGCCACTATGGAGAACAGTATGGAGGTTCCTTAAAAAACTAAAAATAGAACTACCATACGACCCAGCAATCCCACTACTGGGCATATACCCTGAGAAAACCATAATTCAAAAAGAGTCATGTACCACAATGTTCATTGCAGCTCTATTTACAATAGCCAGCACATGGAAGCAACCTAAGTGTCCATTATCAGATGAATGGATAAAGAAGATGTGGCACATATATACAATGGAATATTACTCAGCCATAAAGAGGAACGAAACTGAGTTATTTGTAGTGAGGTGGATGGACCTAGAGACTATCATACAGAGTGAAGTAAGTCAGAAAGAGAAAAACAAATACCATATGCTAACACATATATATGGAATCTAAAAACAAAAAAAAAAGAAAGAAAGAAAGAAAAAATAATGGTCAGAAGAACCTAAGGGCAAGACAAGAATAATGAGGCAGATCTACTAGAGAATGGACTTGAGGATATGGGGACGGGGAAGGGTAAGCTGGGACAAAGTGAGAGAGTGGCATGGACATATATACACTACCAAATGTAAAATAGATAGCTAGTGGGAAGCAGCCTCATAGCACAGGGAGATCAGCTCAGTGCTCTGTGACCACCTAGAGGGGTGGGATAGGGAGGGTGGGAGGGAGGGAGATGCAAGGGGGAAGAGTTATGGGGACATATGTATATATATAACTGATTCACTTTGTTATAAAGCAGAAACTTACATACCATTGTAAAGCAATTATATTCTAATAAAGTTGTTAAAAGAATAAAATAAAATAAAATAAAAATGGGAAATTTGACTGCATGATTACACTTGTTTGAGATATCTAAAGTAGTCAAATTCATAAAAGGAGCAAGTTGTTGGGGGCTGTGGGAGGGAGGAGCAGGGAGTTGGTCACTGAGGAACGAGGTCTGGAGATCTGTTGCACAGCAAAGTGAATACAGTTAGTACTACTGAACTGTACACTAAAAAAAACAGTGAAGTTGGGAAATTTTATGCAGTGTCTTTTTAAACCACAAATAAAAATTTTAAAACATAAAATAAATAAAAATGGGAAATTTAGACACAGAGACGTGCATAGAGGGAAAACAATGTGAGGAGGCATAGGGTAAAAACAGCCATCCACACACCAAGGAGGGAAGCCTCGGACCAATCTTCCCTCACAGCCCTTGGAAGGAACCTGCCAACGCCTTGATCTTAGACTTCTAGCCTCCAGGCTGTGAAACAATAATTGTCTGTTGTTTAAGCCACTCAGTCTGCGGGAGTTTGTCATCACAGCTCTAACAAACTAATATAGAGACATCTGAAATCACATCTAGGAGAGAGGATAAGAAGGCAGGGTTCCAGGGGCAGGTGGGCCATCTGGAACATTCCACCCCCAGTGGAAGATAAAGAAATGAGATCACGTGTACAAAGCATACAGCGTAGTGCTGACATACAAGATATGCTGGCTTTCAGCACAATTCCAGGAATCAGAGGACACACACTCCATTCTTATTGCCCTGCGAGGTGAGTGACAGGGTCACCTACCTAGACAAAGGGTCCAGGACAGACTTCACAGACCACCGATTAAGCCTCTCCTATCAGATGAGAAAATACCTAAGACCTTCGGTTTATACTATCAGGTGTAATGAAACATCACATAATGAAGATACTGGGATGGATATTATGGGATAGACAAAATTAACAAAATAAATTCCTTGCTTCAAAGAGAACAGGTTCAGAGATATCATCAAACTAGAGACCATCTGGGGGAATGAATCCGTAGGTTCATTATCGTACATTGAGCATGTGCACATACTTCACCAAAACATCACTCTCAACTCCCAGGAGTCACCAAAAAGATTACTCAAAGAGCATTCCCTGCGTGATAGGAGCCCAGCACTTCCTACAAGACAGCAGGGCGTTAATCTGCGTGTGCTCATGTTTCACAAATAACAATCCCAGAGGGACAAAGAAGCCAAATGGTTCAGCATAAGGTTGCAGCATATGTCTGTTTTGGAAGTTCTAGTACATTAGTTTCTCATTTCTGTATCCTGAGAAATATCGTCTTAAAAAAAACATTTATTACACACATTTTCAAACATATTCAATAGTAAAGAGAAGGGTATAGCAAACCCCCCCACCCTCCATGTATCCAGCACCCACCTCCATGTCATTTTCATGAGATTATCTCATTTCATCTATACCCCACCCACTAGATTATTTTAAAACAAATCCCAAATATATCATTTCATTCACACATACTTCAGTACTTCAGTATCTCTACAAGACAGGACACTTAATCAAATACCACACTTAAAATTAATAGCAGCTCCTTAATATCAACAAACTCCCCAACTTATAACTTGTATAGTTTATCATTTTTAACTAAACCATTAGATTTGTTTAATAGCTCTCTTGAGTGTCTTTTAATTCACAGTTTTCTCCTCCCACTTTTTTCTCGTATCATTTAGTTGTGGCAGAAATTGGGCCATTTGTTTTGCAGAATTTCCCACATTCCGGATTACTGATTACAACCCTAAGGAATAGTTTAACATGTTCCTGTGAACTGGCAGTTAAATATAAAGGCATGATGAGATTCAAGCTCAATACTTGAAAGGAATACTTTATAAATGGTGCTGGAAACACACCGTCTGATTGTCTTTCTGTGACAATGACATGAACCAGTGAGCTCATATGTTGTCAGCCTGATCTATCCATGATAGAGTTTCTGCCCTGCTATTTCTTCCCCCAAGTAGAGTTTGGAGTGAGAACTTGGATGCAGTAGGTTTATTTGGGAGGTGATCTCAGGAAGCAGCAGGGAGCAAGCAGGACCAGTGACACAGGAAAGGAAGGAAAAAGCAATGAAAGTGTGCATTAGCAATTCCACTGAGGCGCAGGCTGAAGACCTCCAAGGATGGTCTATCTGGAAAACAGGAGGCAAGAGCATTTGTCCTTTAGCTCCCATCTCTTGGATGAGGGCTGCTTCTAGAGACATTAACTCTTCCACACTCAGGGCCACCTGAAAGCTGAAGCCAGGGAAGCTTGAGGGGTAACAGACAAGGCCCTGGAGCAGGAAGTATTAATAAAGACTCCATGTGCATTGAGGGATGCTGATAGTGGGAGAGGAGTCTGAGTGCAACAGATCTGTCCACCATAGCTGAGGCTAAAATCAGAGGTGGTCCAAGAGGATGCTGCATGAGCTTCAGAGACACCTGCCACAGTCCCGATCAGACTTTCTCTAAAGCTAATGATTTTAGCAGCCAGTAGTGAGCATTGCCTAGATCCATTATATAATTAAATTAGGGGTGCAAAATGAAGATAGTTTAATTGTGTTACTCCTTTTTTAGCCAATATTCTTTTTTTTTCATTTGTTAGCCAATATTTCATTTTGTTATCCAATATTCTTTTTAAAAAATTATTTCCAGGCTTCCCTGGTGGCGCAGTGGTTGAGAATCTGCCTGCTAATGCAGGGGACACGGGTTCGAGCCCTGGTCTGGGAAGATCCCACATGCCGTGGAGCAACTAGTCCCGTGAGCCACAACTACTGAGCCTGCACGTCTGGAGCCTGTGCTCCGCAACAAGAGAGGCCGCGATAGTGAAGAGGCCCACGCACCGCGATGAAGAGTGGCCCCCGCTTGCCGCAACTAGAGGAAGCCCTCGCACAGAAACGAAGACCCAACACAGCCAAAAATAAATATTTAAAAAATAAATAAATAAATAAATAAATAAAAGAGCCTTCCCTAAATTAAAAAAAAAAAAAATTATTTCCCACATGAACTATTCCATTACCCTGAAATAGTGTTGCTCAGGCAATAGTTTGCAGAAGTTTGAGTCTTCCTCTTTATTCACCTGTTTTCAGAATAATAATATGATGACCAATAAGTGTTTTCTTTTAATAACTATCCTTATGTACTCATGGGTTTTTAAACATATTTTATGTGTTTCAGTTGATTGTAGTAATTATTCTTTCTGATATTCAAATTGTCCATCATTAGTGGAAAGCCCTCCAAATGAGCTCTTGAGTCGTTTTGACATGACCCCAGTTGTCTATGCTAGCCGCCTTGCTTTTTAATACAAAATGTTTCAGGTCATCTTGCACATTTTCTCCCTAAGACCTGAAATTAGCTCTTCATCCAAGGAATCTTGGTTCCTTTTAGGAGACATGGACTTTTAGGAGATATTCATAGACCACAATCTAGGCAACAAGGTACTCCTCCTAGCTACCAGGTTGATCATTGTTTCTAGACTTTTTTGTGGGCAGATGTGAAAACACATGATGAGTTCATACTGAAATTTCCAACTCAAATTTAGGAGATTTACATAACTATTTGATTTTACATTTGTACCTCTTTTCCCTCACACTGAAAAAAACAAGGTTCTTCAAGACATTATCAAAATACTCATTTTAGCCAACTCTATGTATAGTATATTTTCAAAATAAGAATACCAGTATTATTACTAACAGTATGACTCCTGAAAAAAAGTTTGATTTCTATTTGTCTTTAGGATACGTCCCACCAAAGTTTCAAACTGATGCGTCATAAATTCATTTGAAATATTTTTTCTCAATGTAGGTAAGGCACCAACTGTATACACAAGTTCATTTGTTTCATTTTCCTTTCAGTTATTGAGAATTGCTTTTTAATGTTGACTTAATTTTGTTTTAGAATCACCAAAAAACTTACCTAATTCCAAAGTCAAAACTAAATCAAAGTACATTCAGAGAATTCAAGTTTCTATATCTGTTCCTTCCATTCCTCTATAGAAAACCACTTTATTTAGAATCACTTTTGTGGGTTTTTTATTCATTGATTTTTTTAATATAAGCAAGTGTATTCCATATAATATTCTTTATAGTTGTGATGGTTAATTTAATGTGTCAACTTGGTTGGGCCATGGTGCCCAGATTTTTGCAAACACCATTCTGGATGTTTCTGTGAGGGTGTTTTTGGATGAGATTTACATTTAGATTTGTAGACATTGAGTAAAGTAGACTTCCTTCCATAATGTGGGTTGGCTTCATCCATTTAGATGAAGGCCTGAATAGAACAAAAGACTGACCTCCCTCAAGCAAGAAGGAATTCTGCCAGCAAACTGAGACTTGAACTGCAGCATTGACTATTCCTGGGTCCCTAGCCTGCTGGCTCATCTTGCAGATTTTGGACTTGCCAGTCTCCATAACTGCATGAACCCATTCCTTAAAATAAGTCTCTTTCTATATATATAACATCCTATTTGTTCTATATGTCTGGAGGACCCTGACTAATACAGCTGTATTTATTATTATGTATTATGCATTATATATTAATTATTTCATACTATATATTGTTTATAATATGTGAATATTATACATATATTACATTCTTATCACCTCCTCATTTATTAAAAAAAAAAGGCAGCATCCTGTACCTTACTGTATCCTGGAGACTTTTCTGCAGCAGTGTACAGACATCCTCATTTCTGTCTACATCTACATAGTAGTCCCTCATGCAACTGCATCAATATTTATTCACCAGTCCTCTATTGATGAACTATTGAGTTGTTTCCAATCTTTTCTATTACAGAAGGTGCCACAATAAATTACCTTGTACATCAGTCATTTTGTGTTTTTGCCAGTGAACCTTAATAAATTCTAGAAGTAGAATTGCTGGGTCAAAAAGCAATGCATATGTAATTTTGCTGGATATTATCATAACCACTCCCACAGGAGTTATACAACTTTGCATTCCACCAGCAACATATGAGAGTTCCTATTTCTACCTAGACTCCCCAATAGAATATGAGTATCAAACAATATGTACAAGGGCAGTTACTTTTGATAGGTAAGAAAAGGTTTCAGTATAATTTTGATTTGTCTCTCAAGGTGAGCAAGGTTGAATATCTATTTACAAGTTGTAAGAAATTTTTACTTCTCTTTTTACTAACTGCACGTTCAAATCTTGGCTAATTTTTCTATAGAGTTTTGGTATTTTTCTTCTCTATTTTTAAAAGCTCTTATATATTGGATATATTAACCTTTTGTCCATGATATAAGTTTATTATATTTTTCCCAGTTTATTTTGTTTCATACAAATTTTTAAACTTTTTTATTATTATTCACCCCTGGTAACTACATCACATAAATGCCATTGTTTGTACTAACAATTGAGTTGTTATTAAAAGTTAATTCCAACCACAGAGAAAACCAAACCAAACGCTGGCATTATAACATTTATGGCACTGTGAGATGCTGGTCATTTTCCACTCTCCCCATTCAGTTTCTGCTTTGATCTTTCACATTAGTCTGCTGTTTATCTTATACCACAAGTGTCTGGGGTCAAATTCAAGATCACTATTATAAAACAGAGCTCCCTATCCTCATTTATGTATCAGGGAAGAGAGTGCCTTTATCCACCAAGATAAGGTAGTCCAATCAACCTAGATGCCAGTCCCTTACATTATTGGCTATGAAAAGTAGAAGGGTGAAAAAGCAAAAAAAAAAAAAAAAAGTAGAAAGGTGACATTTCTTTTTTCTCAAAAGATTTTTAAATGTGCTGTAAATGAATGATTTATTTTGGCTCTTGATCCCGAATGATATAGAGTCAGGAAGTCAAAACCATGGGGGAGATTGGCTTCTGCAAAGAGAGTGCACAACAGCTGGCAAACCTGACAAGGGCTCTTTCTGATTCTTAGAAAAGGAATCTGAATGTGTGTGTGTGTGTGTGTGTGTGCACGCGTGGGGGCAGGGGTGGGGGGAATACCTCATTCCTGTGTTGGCTCATGAAGGCCAGAGCATTCCTGCAACCCATCATTTCTGGGGTCTTTCACCTGTCATGAGACATAGGTAGAGATGGGAAAGCTCTGATACATTCTCCAACTGTAACAGTGGACAGGAGAAAATTAAAATCAGTAGAGAAAACAGTGGGAGAAGTTTTTGAGCAAGACCCCTTAATTCACCAAATGAGCAGATACAAATCATAACTTCTCCAATTGACTGGTGTCTTTGAAATTTTTTTTTAGTGAGAACAAAACCTTTGATTCCTCTACCAGAAAAAAAAACCTTTAAATGTAAACACTCTCAGAGAGGTGATTCTGTGTATTGACTGATAGCATCATTAAGGATATCACTTTTCCCTAAGAGCATGTTTTAATTGGGGGTGGGAGGGGGAGGGCAGCTGGTACAGAGGTGAAAGTGAAGTAAGAAGGGAAGCTGTGGGTGGGGGAGTGGAGAAATGAAGAGAGCCTGGAGGCACTAAAAACCAATTTCTCAGCTTCAACATTTTGCCTAGAGCAAGCCCTGGGTGTTTGGTTTCTTAGCCTGCCTAAAAAAATGAAAAAGAACTTCCCCTGAAAGCCTCATTAACTCCGTAAGCCAGTGATTATGGCAGCCTTTAATAGAGGAAGAATGACTTCCCTTTTCACAGAAACCTCAAGGGAAGACAACTCAAATCAACTTTAGAAATGCCTGGAGGAGAAGAAATGGGAAGGGGCAGGAGAAAGGCCAAGAGGAGAGGGGAAGAGGGAAGAGGATAAAGAAGGAGGTAAAGGGAGGCGAGCTTGAAGAGGAGGATCAGGCCGGCAATCACAATCAGGGTTTGGGGGAGGGGGAGGGTAGCTAACTCTGAGATACCCCTTAACAAAGCAGATTAAGCTCCTCTGGTTAATCACTACAGCCTGCAGGAAGTCCAGCCACAACATTCCAAGAACAACAGCTGCCCTGGACAAGTGTCATTCCTTTTGGCTACTAGACAGCTGAACCCCCTCCTTAGGTCTTGGGACTCCCCCACCTTGTCAATATTGAGACAAAGCTGAGCCACCTTCAGCTATAAAGGCTAAAAATGCCTGCAACTTTGTTTCCCAGCCTGCTTGGCAGGTAAGGATATGTTACCTAGAGGAGCCCTTCTCAGACTTTAGTGGGCCTAGTGTACTACTGATACTTTAAGGATGTCCAAATCAAGAAAGCTTGTTAAAATACCCACCCACCCACCCACCCCACCGCCCCGAGATTCTAACTAAGTAGGACAATGCAGTCACATAATTTGCAATTCTTGCTCTCAACTGATGCTAATGTTGCTAGTATTCGGACTACACTTTCAAGTAAATTGACAATTATCACGAATCTGTTGAGAACCTGCCTCAGGCCTTGGACTGGGTGCTACCAGTGCAAAGGAGAGATTGAAAAAATTCTCTCGGTGACAGAAGGGATTTGTGGCAGGTCCAAGATCCTGGAGATCCAAGGGCAGCAAGGTACTGGTGGCATCCACCTTCCCGAGTCATCAGTGTTGGAAGTACAACAGCATGGTGGTGGGGGTGGGAAAGGGGGAAGGGACAGGCAGAGGCATCTTTGCTGAACCAGTTCTATGGCAGAGACCCCAAGTCAACTTCTCCAGTCATCTTGATAATTCGTAAGCCACCAAATCATTTTTCTTTTCCAATCTGTTAGTCAGACCCTGTTGTCTGGAAATAAGGGCTTTGACCGAAACAAAAACTATTAAAATAAAGACAAGACCCCTGATATCTGTCCCTCACAGTACTCGTCACATCACCAGGCACTCAACAAAGTGAACTGTGTGGCTACTGTCATTTGCTATTATTACTACCTAGAAAATACACAGATCTCAACAAGAATTCATCTTGTGCATTTCTTTAATTGCATGAGCCCCTTCAAAGACATAAAATGTATAAGAAAAAATGAACTTAATTTTGCAGCCCCTTCTTCACTAACATTCATCAGCTCTCCCTGTCAGCACCTTTGGCCTTGAAAAGATCAAGAGAAGAGGGGAGAGGAAAATGGAGCAGACAGGGTATTAGACTCAATGCTAATGATTTGGGATGTAACTTAAAGGCTATGATCATTTATATAGAGGAGGAGGAAATGTTGACTATGCCCTAAACAGATATTCAAAGAAGAATATCCTAATCGGGCTTCCCTGGTGACGCAGTTGTTAAGAATCCGCCTGACAATGCAAGGGACACAGGTTCGTGCCCTGGTCTGGGAAGATCCCACATGCCGCGGAGCAACTAAGCCTGTGCGCCACAACTACTGAGCCTGCACTCTAGAGCCCGCATGCCACAACTACTGAAGCCTGCGTGCCTAGAGCCCATGCTTCGCAACAAGAGAAGCCACCTCAATGAGAAGCCCGCGCACCTCAAGGAAGAGTAGCCCCCACTCACTGCAACTAGAGAAAGCCCGTGCGCAGCAATGAAGACCCAACGCAGCCAAAAATAAATAAATAAAATAAATTTATTTAAAAAAAAGGTTTAAAAAAAAAAAAAGAATATCCTAGTCAATATCTGTAAGGAAAATGTACAAAGTACGGTGTTCAGCTGGTTTGGCAGTTGTCTTATAAAAATATATTTTGGTAGAAT
Source organism: Balaenoptera acutorostrata (assembly GCF_949987535.1). NCBI lineage: Eukaryota > Metazoa > Chordata > Mammalia > Artiodactyla > Balaenopteridae > Balaenoptera > Balaenoptera acutorostrata. The sequence continues at coordinate 57,103,444 of NC_080076.1, forward strand.
TGTGTGGTGGAAAAACTATTGGATTTAAGAGCTCAAATATACACTGACTTTCTACACTAGTTCTACAGGTAACCATCTAGGTGATCAGGGAAAATAACCTTAATTCATGTGACTATTCTTATCTGATAGAATGGGGATCTTAACCTACTCTATCTTCCTTTCAGACTATTGTCAGGATCAAAATGTAATCAGGTTACTGATCTCTTTATAAAAAATACTAGATTTGATGCCACTAACTGAGAGAGTAACAATGATTATAACAGCAACTATAGCCGTAGCTGACATTTATTTAGTGTAACATACACAATGTTCAAGGCACTGATATCTCATTTAATTTTTTTTCTTTTTTTTTAATTTTTGAATTTTATTTTATTTATTTTTTTATACAGCAGGTTCTTATTAGTCATCAAATTTATACACATCAGTGTATACACGTCAATCCCAATCGCCCAATTCATCATCCCACCACCACCACCCCCCCACCGCTTTCCCCCCTTGCTGTCTATACGTTTGTTCTCTACATCTGTGTCTCAATTTCTGCCCTGCAAACCAGTTCATCTGTACCATTTTTCTAGGTTCCACATATATGCGTTAATATACGATATTTGTTTTTCCCTTTCTGATTAATTTCACTCTGTATGACAGTCTCTAGATCCATCCACATCTCAAAAAATGACCCAATTTCATTCCTTTTTATGGTTGAGTAATATTCCATTGTATATATGTACCACAACTTCTTTATCCATTCGTCTGTCAATGGGCATTTAGGTTGCTTCCATGTGCTGGCTATTGTAAATAGAGCTGCAATTAACATTTTGGTACATGACTCTTTTTGAATTATGGTTTTCTCAGGGTATATGCCCAGTAGTGGGATTGCTGGGTCGTATGGTAGTTCTATTTTTAGTTTTTTAAGGAACCTCCATATTGTTCTCCATAGTGGCTGTATCAATTTACATTCCCACCAACAGTGCAAGAGGGTTCCCTTTTCTCCACACCCTCTCCAGCATTTATTGTTTCTAGATTTTTTGATGATGGCCATTCTGACCGGTGTGAGATGATATCTCATTGTAGTTTTGATTTGCATTTCTCTAATGATTAATGATGTTGAGCAGCTTTTCTTGTGCTTCTTGGCCATCTGTATGTCTTCTTTGGAGAAATGTCTATTTAGGTCTTCTGCCCATTTTTTGATTGGGTTGTTTGTTTTTTTAATATTGAGCTGCATGAGCTGTTTATATATTTCGGAGATTAATCCTTTGTCCGTTGATTCGTTTGCAACTATTTTCTCCCATTCTAAGGGTTGTCTCTTCGTCTTGCTAATGGTTTCCTTTGCTGTGCAAAAGCTTTGAAGTTTCATTAGGTCCCATTTGTTTATTTTTGTTTTTATTCCCATTACTCTGGGAGGTGGATCAAAAAAGATCTTACTGTGATTTATGTCAAAGAGTGTTCTTCCTATGTTTTCCTCTAAGAGTTTTATAGTGTCTGGGCTTAACATTTAGGTCTCTAATCCATTTTGAGTTTATTTTTGTGTATGGTGTTAGGGAGTGTTCTAATTTCATTCTTTTACATGGAGCTGTCCAGTTTTCCCAGCACCACTTATTGAAGAGACTGTCTTTTCTCCATTGTATATCTTTGCCTCCTTTGTCATAGATTAGTTGACCATAGGTGCATGGGTTTATCTCTGGGCTTTCTATCTTGTTCCATTGATCTATGTTTCTGTTTTTGTGCCAGTACCATATTGTCTTGATTACTGTAGCTTTATAGTATAGTCTGAAGTCAGAGAGTCTGATTCCTCCAGCTCCGTTTTTTCCCCTCAAGACTGCTTTGGCTATTCGGGGTCTTTTGTGTCTCCATAGAAATTTTAAGATTTCTTGTTCTAGTTCCGTAAAAAATGCCATTGGTAATTTGATAGGGATTGCATTGAATCTGTAGATTGCTTTGGGTAGTATAGTCATTTTCACAATATTGATACCAAAAAAAAAAAACCAACTATTAGGTGAAAAGACCTGTACACTCAAAACTATAAAACATTGATGAAAGAACTGAAGACACAAATAAATGGAAAGATATTCCATGCTCATGGATTAGAATAACTAATATTGTTAAAATATCCATACTATCCAAAGCAGTCTACAGATTCAGTGTGATCCCTATCAAAATTCCAATGGCATTTTTCACAGAAATGGAACAAACAATCTTAAAATTTGTATGGAACCACAAAAGACCCGGTATAGCCACAGCAATCTTGAGAAAGAAAAACAAAGCTGGAGGCATCTTACTTCCTTATTTCAAACTATATCCTGAATCTATAATAATTAAAACAGTATGGTACTGGCATATAAAACAGACACATAGATCAATGGAACAGAATAGAGAGCCCAGAAATAAACCCGTTTATATATGGTCAATTAATTTACAACAAAGGAGCCAAGAATATACAGTGGGAATAAGATGGTCTGTTCAATAAATGGAGTTGGGAAAACTGGACAGTCACAGGCAAAAGAATGAAACTGGACCACTATCTTATGCCATACACAAAAATTAACTCAAAATGGATTAAAGACTTGATCATATCAAGACCTGAAACTATAAAACTAGAAGAAAACATAGGAGGTAAGCTCTTTGACTTGGTGTTGGCAATGATTTTTTTGGATTTGACACCAAAAGCAAAGGTAATAAAAGCCAAAATACATAAGTGGGACTACATCAAACTAAAAATCTTTTGCACAGCAAAAGAAACCATCAGTAAAATGAAAAGGCAACCTACCAAATGGGAGAAAATATTTGCAAATCATATATCTGATAAAGACTTAATATCCAAAATACATAAAGAACTCTACAACTCAATAGCAAAAACAAACAAACAATCTGATTAAAAGATGGGCAGAGGGTCTGAATAGATATTTTATCAAAGAAGATGTATAGATGGCCAACAGGTACATGAAAAGATGTTCAACATCATTAACCATCAGGGAAATGCAAATCAAAACCACAATGAGATATCACCTCACATGTTAGAATGTGTATTACCAAAAAGACAAGAAATAACAAATATTGGTAAGGATGTGAGAAAAGGGAACCCTTGTGTACTGTTGGTGAAAATGTAAATTGGTGCAGCCACTGTGGAAAACAGTATGGAATTTCCACAGAAAATTAAAGATAGAACTACCGTATGAGCCAGCAATTCCACTTCTGCGTATTCATCCAAAAGAAATGAAATCACTGTGTCAAAAAGATACCTACACCTAAAATATGACACATATGAACACATCTATGAACTTAAAACAGAATCACGGACATAGAGAACAGACTGGTGGTTGCCAAGGGAGAGAGGGTTGGAGGAGGGATGGAGTGGGAGGTTGGGGTTATCAGGTGTAAGCTTTTATATATAGAATGGGTAAACAACAAGGTCCTACTGTATAACACAGGGAACTATATCCAATATCCTATGATAAACTGTAATGGAAAAGAATATAAAAAAAGAATATATATGTATAACTGAATCACTTTGCTGTACAGCAGAAATTAACACAACATTGTAAATCAACTATACTTCAGTAACAAGTATTGATTATTAAAAAAAATTTTTTTTAAGAAATATAATGTCAAAGCTAAGATGGGATGCGGGGCAAGATGGCGGAAGAGTAAGACGCAGAGATCACCTTCCTTCCCACAGATACATTAGAAATACATCTACACGTGGAACTGCTCCTACAGAACACCCACTGAACGCTGGCAGAAGACCTCAGACCTCCCAAAGGCAAGAAACTTCCCACGTACCTGGGTAGGGCAAAAGAAAAAAGAAGTAACAGAGACAAAAGAATAGGGATGGGGGGCTTCACTGGTGGCGCAGAGGTTGAGAATCTGCCTGCTAATGCAGGGGACACGGGTTCGAGCCCTGGTCTGGGAAGATCCCACATGCCACGGAGCAGCTGGGCCCGTGAGCCACAACTACTGAGCCTGCGCGTCTGGAGCCTGTGCCCCGCAACGGGAGGGGCCGCAATAGTGAAAGGCCCGCGCACCGCGATGAAGAGCGGTCCCTGCACCACGATGAAGAGTGGCCCCCACTTGCCGTAACTAGAGAAAGCCCTCGCACGAACCGAAGACCCAACACAGCCAATAAATAAATTTAAAAAAAAAAAAGAATAGGGATGGGACCTGCACCAGTGAGAGGGAGCTGTGAAGGAGGAAAGGCGGGACCTGCACCAGTGGGAGGGATCTGTGAAGGAGGAAAGGTTTCCACACACTAGGAAGCCCCTTCGCGGACGGAGACTGTGGGTGCCAGAGGGGGGAAGCTTCGGAGCCAGGGAGGAGAGCGCAGCCACAGGGGTGCAGAGGGAAAAGCGGAGAGATTCCCGCACGGAGGTTTGGTGCCGAGTAGCACTCACCAGCCTGAGAGGCTTGTCTGCTCACCCGCCGGGGTGGGCGGGGGCTGGGAGCTGAGGCCCAGGCTTCAGTCGGATCCCAGGGAGAGGACTGGGGTTGGCGGCGTGAACACAGCCTGAAGGGGTTAGTGCACCACAGCTAGCCGGGAGGGAGTCCAGGAAAAAGTCTGCAGCTGCCGAAGAGGCAAGAGACATTTTCTTGCCTCTTTGTTTCCTGGTGCGCAAGGAGAGGGGATTCACAGCACCACCTAAACGAACTCCAGAGACGGGCGCGAGCCGCAGCTATCAGCGTGGACCCCAGAGATGGGCATGAGACGCTAAGGCTGCTGCTGCGGCCACCAAGAAACCTGTGTGTGAGCACAGGTCACTCTCCACACCACCCCTCCCGGGAGCCTGTGCAGCCCGCCACGGCCAGGCTCCCGTGATCCAGGGACAACTTCCCTGGGAGAACGCATGGCACGCCTCAGGCTGCTGCAACTTCCTGCCGGCCTCTGACACCACAGGCTCATCCCGCATCCGTACCACTCCCTCCCCCCGGCCTGAGTGAGCCAGAGCCCCTGAAGCAGCTGCTCCTTTAACCCCGTTCTGTCTGGGCGGGGAACAGATGCCCTCAGGCAACCTACACGCAGAGGCGGGTCCAAATCCAAAGCTGAACCCCGGGAGCTGTGCGAACAAAGAAGAGAAAGGGAAATCTCTCCCAGCAGCCTCAGAAGCAGCGGATTAAAGCTCCACAAACAATTTGATGTGCCTGCATCTGTTGAATAACTGAATAGACAACGAATCATCCCAAATTAAGGAGGTGGACTTTGGGAGAAGGATATATTAATTTTTCCCCTTTTCCTTTTTTTGGGAGTGTATATGTGTATGCTTCTGGGTGAGATTTTGTCTGTATAGCTTTGCTTTCACCATTAGTCCTAGGGTTCGGTCCGTCCGTTATCTTTTGGGTTTTTTTACTTGTTTGTTTGCTTTTTTACTTAAAAAATTTTTTTTCTTAATAAATGTTTTCTTAATAATTTTTTCCATATTTTCTATTTTTAAAAAAATTTTTTCTTAATAAGTTTTTTCATATTTTTATCTTAAAAAATTAAAAATTCTTTTTCTTAATAATTTTTTCTTATTTTTCATTAGAAAAAAGTAATAAATCTATTTTTAAAAATAAAAAAACTTTTTTCTTAATAAATTTATTCTTAATAATTTTTTTTCTTATTTTTTATTATAATAGTTTTGTTTTATTTTATTTTATTTTATTTTATTTTATCCTCTTTCTTTCTTTCTTTCTATTTTTTCTCCCTTTTATTCTGAGCTGTGTGGATGAAAGGCTCTTGGTGCTCCAGCCAGGCATCAGGGCTGTGCCTCTGAGGTGGGAGAGCCAACTTCAGGACACTGGTCCACAAGAGACCTCCCAGCTCCACGTAATACCAAATGGCGAAAATCTCCCAGAGCTCTTCATCTCAACGCCAAGACCCAGCTCCACTCAACGACCAGCAAGCTACAGTGCTGGACACCCTATGCCAAACAACTAGCAAGACAGGAACACAGCCCCATCCATTAGCAGAGAGGCTGCCTAAAATCATAATAAGGCCACAGACACCACAAAACACACCACCAGACATGGACCTGCCCACCAGAAAGACAAGATCCAGCCTCATCCACCAGAACACAGGCACTAGTCCCCTCCACCAGGAAGCCTACATAACACACTGAACCAAACTTAGCCACTGGGGACAGATATCAAAAACAATGGGAACTACGAACCTGCAGCCTGTGAAAAGGAGACCCCAAACACAGTAAGATAAGCAAAATGAGATGACAGAAAAACACACAGCAGATGAAGGAGCAGGGTCAAAACACACCAGACCTACTAAATGAAGAGGAAATAGGCAATCTACCTGAAAAAGAATTCAGAATAATGATAGTAAAGATGATCCAAAAATCTTGGAAATAGAATAGACAAAATGCAAGAAACATTTAACAAGGACGTAGAAGAACTAAAGAGGAACCAAGCAACGATGAAAAACACAATAAATGAAATTTAAAATACTCTAGACGGGATCAATAGCAGAATAACTGAGGCAGAAGAATGGATAAGTGACCTGGAAGATAAAATAGTGTAAATAACTACTGCAGAGCAGAATAAAGAAAAAAGAAAGAAAATAACTGAGGACAGTCTCAGAGACCTCTGGGACAACATTAAATGCACCAACATTCAAATTATAGGGGTCCCAGAAGAAGAAGAGAAAAAGAAAGGGACTGAGAAAATATTTGAAGAGATTATAGTTGAAATCTTCCCTAATATGGGAAAGGAAATAGTTAATCAAGTTCTGGAAGCACAGAGAGTCCCATACAGGATAAATCCAAGGAGAAACACACCAAGACACATATTAATCAAACTATCAAAAATTAAATATAAAGAAAACATATTAAAAGCAGCAGGAAAAAACAACAAATAACACACAAGGGAATCCCCATAAGGTTAACAGCTGATCTTTCAGCAGGAACTCGGCAAGCCAGAAGGGAGTGGCAGGATATACTTAAAGTGATGAAGGAGAAAAACCTACAACCAAGGTTACTCTACCCAGCAAGGATCTCATTCAGATTTGATGGAGAAATTAAAACCTTTACAGACAAGCAAAAGCTGAGAGAGTTCAGCACCACCAAAACAGCTTTACAACAAATGTTAAAGGAACTTCTTTAGGCAAGAAACACAAGAGAAGGAAAACACCTACAATAACAAACACAAAACATTTAAGAAAATGGGAATAGGAACATACATATCGATAATTACCTTAAATGTAAATGAAGTAAATGCTCCCACCAAAAGACACAGACTGGCTGAATAGATATAAAAACAAGACCCATATATATGCTGTCTACAAGAGACCCACTTCAGACCTCGAGACACATACAGACTGAAAGTGAGGGGATGGAAAAAGATATTCCATGCAAATGGAAATCAAAAGAAAGCTGGAGTAGCAATTCTCATATCAGACAAAATAGACTTTAAAATAAAGACTATTACAAGAGACAAAGAAGGACACTATATAATGATCAAGGGATCGATCCAAGAGGAAGGTATAACAATTGTTAATATTTATGCACCCAACATAGGAGCACCTCAATACATAAGGCAAATACTAATAGCCATAAAAGGGGAAATCGACAGCAACACAATCATAGTAGGGGACTTTAACACCCCACTTTCACCAATGGACAGATCATCCAAAATGAAAATCAATAAGGAAACACAAGCTTTAAATGATACATTAAACAAGATGGACTTAATTGATATTTATAGGACATTCCCCCAAAAACAACAGAATACACATTTTTCTCAAGTGCTCATGGAACATTCTCCAGGATAGATCATATCTTGGGTCACAAATCAAGCCTTGGTAAATTTAAGAAAATTGAAATCGTATCAAGTATCTTTTCCGACCACAATGCTATGAGACTAGATATCAATTACAGGAAAAGATCTGTAAAAAATACAAACACATGGAGGCTACACAATACACTAATTAATAACGAAGTGATCACTGAAGAAATTAAAGGGGAAATCAAAAAATACCTAGAAACAAATGACAATGGAGACACGATGACCCAAACCCTATGAGATGCAGCAAAAGCAGTTCTAAGAGAGAAGTTTATAGCAATACAAGCCTACCTCAAGAAACAGGAAACATCTCGAATAAACAACCTAACCTTGCACCTAAAGCAATTAGAGAAAGAAGAACAAAAAAACCCCAAAGATAGCAGAAGGAAAGAAATCATAAAGATCAGATCAGAAATAAATGAAAAAGAAATGAAGGAGACAATAGCAAAGATCAATAAAACTAAAAGCTGGTTCTTTGAGAAGATAAACAAAATTGATAAACCATTAGCCAGACTCATCAAGAGAAAAAGGGAGAAGACTCAAATCAATAGAATTAGAAATGAAAAAGGAGAAGTAACCACTGACACTGCAGAAATACAAACGATCATGAGAGATTACTGCAAGCAACTCTATGCCAATAAAATGGACAACCTGGAAGAAATGCACAGATTCTTAGAAATGCACCACCTCCCGAGACTGAACCAGGAAGAAATAGAAAATATGAACAGACCAATCACAAGCACTGAAATTGAAACTGTGGTTAAAAATCTTCCAACAAACAAAAGCCCAGGACCAGATGGCTTCACAGGTGAATTCTATCAAACATTTAGAGAAGAGCTAACACCTATCCTTCTCAAACTCCTCCAAAATATTGCAGAGGGAGGAACACTCCCAAACTCATTCTACGAGGCCACCATCACCCTGATACCAAAACCAGACAAAGATGTCACAAAGAAAGAAAACTACAGGCCAATATCACTGATGAACATAGATGCAAACATCCTCAACAAAATACTAGCAAACAGAATCCAACAGCACATTAAAAGGATCATACACCATGATTAAGTGGGGTTTATTCCAGGAATGCAAGGATTCTTCAATATATGCAACTCAATCAACGTGATACATCATATTAACAAATTGAAGGAGAAAAACCATATGATCATCTCAATAGATGCAGAGAAAGCTTTCGACAAAATTCAACACCCATCTATGATAAAAGTCCTGCAGAAAGTAGGCATAGAGGGAACTTTACTCAACATAATAAAGGCCATATAAGACAAACCCACAGCCAACACTGTCCTCAATGGTGAAAAACTGAAACCATTTCCACTAAGATCAGGAACAAGACAAGGTTGCCCACTCTCACCACTATTATTCAACATAGTTTTGGAAGTGTTAGCCACAGCAATCAGAAAAGAAAAAGAACTAAAAGGAATCCAAATTGGAAAAGAAGAAGTAAAGTTGTCACTGTTTGCAGATGACATGATACTATACATAGAGAATCCTAAAGATGCTACCAGAAAACTACTAGAGCTAATCAATGAATTTGGTAAAGTAGCAGGATACAAAATTAATGCACAGAAATCTCTTGCATTCCTATATACTAATGATGAAAAATCTGAAAATGAAATTAAGAAAACACTCCCGTTTACCATTGCAACAAAAAGAATAAAATATCTAGGAATAAACCTACCTAAGGAGACAAAAGACCTGTATGCAGAAAATTATAGGACACTGATGAAAGAAATTAAAGATGATACAAATAGATGGAGAGATATACCATGTTCTTGGATTGGAAGAATCAACATTGTGAAAATGACTCTACTACCCAAAGCAATCTACAGATTCAATGCAATCCTTATGAAACTACCACTGGCATTTTTCACAGAACTAGAACAAAAAATTTCACAATTTGTGTGGAAACACAAAAGACCCCGAAGAGCCAAAACAATCTTGAGAACGAAAAATGGAGCTGGAGGAATCAGGCTCCTGGACTTCAGACTATATTACAAAGCTACAGTAATCAAGACAGTTTGGTACTGGCACAAAAACAGAAATATAGATCAATGGAACAGGATAGAAAGCCCAGAGATAGACCCACACACATATGGTCACCTTATCTTTGATAAAGGAGGCTAGCATATATAGTGGAGAAAAGACAGCCTCTTCAATAAGTGGTGCTGGGAAAACTGGACAGGTACATGTAAAAGTATGAAATTAGAACACTCCCTGACACCATACACAAAAATAAACTCAAAATGAATTAAAGACCTAAGTGTAAGGCCAGACACTATCAAACTCTTAGAGGAAAACATAGGCAGAACACTCTATGACATAAATCACAGCAAGATCCTTTTTGACACACCTCCTAGAGAAATGGAAATAAAAACACAAATAAACAAATGGGACCTAATGAAACTGAAAAGCTTTTGCACAGCAAAGGAAACCATAAACAAGACAAAAAGCCAACCCTCAGAATGGGAGAAAATATTTGCAAATGAAGCAACTGACAAAGGATTAATCTCCAAGATTTACAAGCAGCTCATGCAGCTCAATAACAAAAAAACAAACAACCCAATCCAAAAATTGGCAGAAGACCTAAATAGACATTTCTCCAAAGAAGATATACAGATTGCCAACAAACACATGAAAGAATGCTCAACATCATTAATCATTAGAGAAATGCAAATCAAAACTACAATGAGATATCATCTCACACTGGTCAGAATGGCCATCATCAAAAAATCTAGAAACAATAAATGCTGGAGAGGGTGTGGAGAAAAGGGAACACTCTTGCACTGCTGGTGGGAATGTAAATTGATACAGCCACTATGGAGAACAGTATGGAGGTTCCTTAAAAAACTAAAAATAGAACTACCATACGACCCAGCAATCCCACTACTGGGCATATACCCTGAGAAAACCATAATTCAAAAAGAGTCATGTACCAAAATGTTCATTGCAGCTCTATTTACAATAGCCAGGACATGGAAGCAACCTAAGTGTCCATCGTCAGATGAATGGATAAAGAAGATGTGGCACATATATACAATGGAATATTACTCAGCCATAAAAAGAAATGAAATGGAGGTATTTGTAATGAGGTGGATGGAGTTAGAGTCTGTCATACAGAGTGAAGTAAGTCAGAAAGAGAAAAACAAATACAGTATGCTAACACATATATATGGAATCTAAGGGGAAAAAAAAGGTCATGAAGGACCTAGTGGCAAGACGGGAATAAAGACACAGACCTACTAGAGAATGGACTTGAGGATATGGGAAGGGGGAGGGGTGAGATGTGACGGGGTGAGAGAGTGGCATGGACATATATACACTATCAAATGTAAAATAGATAGCTAGTGGGAAGCAGCCACATAGCACAGGGAGATCAACTCGGTGCTTTGTGACCACCTAGAGGGGTGGGATAGGGAGGGTGGGAGGGAGGGAGATGCAAGAGGCAAGAGATACGGGAACATATGTATATGTATAACTGATTCCCTTTGTTATAAAGCAGAAACTAACACACCATTGTAAAGCAATTATACTCCAATAAAGATGTTTAAAAAAAAAAAAAGCTAAGACGGAAGTCTAAAAGACAGAATTTGTAACACTATAGGCATATTGAAAAACTGTCATAGAATGCAAGTTTATTATGAAACTATTTTTATTTTTAATAAACCCCAAAACTAACAAACAAAAAAAGACACCTGTACCCCATATTCACTGCAGCATTATTTACAACAGCCAATCCATGGAAGCAGTGGATGAATGGATAAAGAAAATGAGGGATATATTTACAATGGAATATTAGTCAGCCATGAGAAAGGAGGAAATCCTGCCATTTGCAACAACACAGATGGACTTTGAGAGCATTATGCTAACTGAAATAAGTCAGACAGAGAAAGACAAAAATTGCATGATATCATTTATATGTGAAATCTAAAAAAAAAAAAAAAAAAATAGAGCTCATAGATTCAGAGAACAGATTGATGCTTACCAGAGGCAAGGTTTGGGGGATGGCAAAATGACTGAAGGTTGTCAAAAAATACAAACTTCCAGTTATAAAATAAGTCATGGGGATGTAATGCACAGCATGGTGACTATAGTTAATAATACTGTATTGCTATCAAATGTAAAATAGATAGCTAGTGGGAAGCAGCCACATAGCACAGGGAGATCAGCTCGGTGCTTTGTGACCACCTAGAGGGGTGGGATAGGGAGGGTGGGAGGGAGACGCAAGAGGGAGGAGATATAGGGATATATGTATATGTATAGCTGATTCACTTTGTTATAAAGCAGAAACTAACACAACATTGTAAAGCAATTATACTCCAATAAAGATGTTAAAAAAATAAAATAAATAAAATTTAAAAAAATAATAATACTGTATTGTATATTTGAAAGTTGCTAAAAGAGTAGACCTTAAAAGTTCTCATCACAAGAAAAAAAATTTGTAACTATGCATGGATAGATGTTAACTAGACTTATTGTGATCATTTCACAATATATACAAATATCAAATCATTATGTTGTGCACCTGAAACTAATACAATGTTATATCTCACTTTATATATCTCAATTTAAATATAAATTTTAATAAAAATTTTTAAATTTTTTAAACTATTATTTTCCAAATTTACATGAACTGGGGCTTAGAATAATTATATTACACATCATTAGTGTCTGGTTTCAGAGCCCTCATTCTTATCCGCTACACTAGCCCCTCCTCAAGAGATAAGTATAATAGCATACGTAAAAAAAGGAGCAGTGGGGGAAGATAATTCATTTTACTGGGAACGCTGTTATTGGATGAATTGTGTCTCCCTCCCAAAAAATATGTTGTAGTCCTAACTCCCAGGACCTCAAAATGTGAGCTTATTTAGAAGCTGGGTCTCTGTAGGTTTATCCAGGTTAAGATGAAGTCATGAGGGTAGGCTCCAATGCTATATGACTGGTGTCCTTATAAAAGGGGAAATTTGAACACACACTCAAAGGGACGATGATAAGAAGAAAACAGGGAGACCATCATGTAACAATGAGGGCAGACTGGAGTGATACAGCTGTAAGGCAAGGAATGCCAAGGATTGCCACCACCACCAGAAGCTATGAAGAGGCAAGGAAGAACTACAAGGAAGAAGAAGCAAAGAATACCATGCAGAGTCTTGAAGGGAGCATGGCCCTGTCAATAACTGATCCGGGACTTCTAGCGTTCAGGACTATGAGACAATAAATGGCTGTTATTTAAAGCCACCCGGTTTGTGGTACTTTGTTATAGCAGCCCTAGGAAACTAATACAGATGTTGAGTTTAAAGGTCCTATTGGACATCCTAGTGGTGATGTCTAACAGATAGTGGGATAAGACTCTAAAACTCCAGAAAAAGATCAGTGCTAGATGTGATTTGGTTGTCACATGTAGCATAAAATATGAGTTTTTTTTAAAAGGACTGAAAATGCTTATTGATTTTAACAATTAGGAGAATACAAGTGATTTTAAAGGAACAAGTCCAGTGGGCATGCAGTGGGTTGAGTCATAAATGGAGGCATTCCTTTGGTAATAATGAGTGTAAATCATACTTTTATTACGTTTACAAGGTGAGAGGAGAGAAAAGGAGGCTATGAAGGTATGTGTGGCCTCACACACATTTTGAAAAATACATAGATACTGCCCAGAGCATTTTTAAAACCCACATACAGTATGTCCTTGTATTAATTTTCTATTGGTGTGTGACAAGTTACCACAAACTCAGCAGCTTAAAACAACACACTTATTACCTCGCAGTTTCCATGGGTCAGTAGTCTAGTCACTGCTTAACTGGGTCCTCCGCTCAGTGTCTCACAAGGCTGTAGTCAAGGTGTCAGCTGCAACTTCAGTCTCTTCTGAAGTTCAGAGTCCTCTTTCCTGCTCGTGTGGCAGAATTCGTTTCTTTGCAGCTGGAGACTTCATGGTAACTTATGTCTTTTTTGAGGCCAGCAGAAGAATCTGTAGCTACTTATTGTCTCTTTTAAGGGCTTGGCTGATTAGGTCAAGCACAACCAGAATAATCTTCCTTTTGACTCACTCAAAGTCAACCAATTAGGGACTTTAATTTAAATCTGCAAAAATCCTTTAACTCTATAAGGTAATACACAACCATGGTCGTGATATCCTATCATATTCACAGGTCCTGCCTGCACTCAGGTAAAGGGGATGACACAGGGCATGTACATCAGGGGGCAGAAATCTGAGAGCCATCCTAGAACCCTGCCTACCACAGTCCCCTTTCTGTTCTTTACATTTCAAGCCTGAACACTAAAAATAAACAAAAATATATGTAACTGGAAGCAACCTAAGTGTCCATCGACAGATGAATGGATAAAGAAGATGTGGCACGTATATATAATGGAATATTACTCAGCCATAAAAAGAAACAAAATTATTTGTAGTGAGGTGGATGGACCTAGAGTCTGTCATACAGAGTGAAGTAAGTCAGAAAGAGAAAAACAAATACCGTATGCTATCACATATATATGGAATCTAAAAAAAAAAATGGTTATGAAGAACCTAGGGGCAGGACAGGAATAAAGATGCAGATGTAGAGAATGGACTTGAGGACACAGGGTGGGGGGAAGGGTAAGCTGGGACGAAGTGAGAGACTGGCATGGACTTATATATACTACCAAATGTAAAATAGATAGCTAGTGGGAAGCAGCCGCATAGCACAGGGAGATCAGCACGGTGCTTTGTGATGACATAGAGGGGTGGGATAGGGAAGGGGGGTGGGAGATGCAAGAGGGAGGAGATATGGGGATATTTGTATATGTATAGCTGATTCACTTTGTTATAAAGCAGAAACTAACACACCATTGTGAAGCAATTATACTCCAAAACAGATGTTTTAAAAAAAAGAAACTCAACAACAACAACAAAAAAATATGTAACTCTACTAGAGATACCTTAGTGAGCTCTGGAGCCATTCTGCCTAGGCTCTGATCCCAGTCCACCATTTATTACTTGTAAAACCTTGAACAAATTACTTAATTCAGTTTCCCCATCTGTAAAATGGAGATAGTGGTAGTTTTTACATCATAAGGCTGCCATAAGGACTGAATCAGCTAATAGATCTAAAGCTCTTAGAATAATAGTGCCTGGCACATATTAATAGTTAAATGCTATATAAGTGTTACCTACTAGCACTTTCTCTCTTTGGCAGAAATTTAGCAAATGAGCTAGATACATAGATAGGGAAACAAAGACTGATTTTTCTTCAGCTAGAAAAGTACTTAAAACCTTTGACTACAGCAACTCAGAAAACTAGAAACATGATATAGTAAGACAAGCCCTCCAAAAAAGAATAAATAGACATTTATGTTCCACGATGCATGGGATGGAAAACACACAACAAATAATAATGGGTAGACAGTATATGGTTTAAGATATTTGTCACTCCTACCAGTCATGTATACTCACTTCAAAATCAGACCTATGGGGGGAAATGTATAGGAAAAATAACGCAGGTAGCTTGCTATTTAACATTTTCCAAGTAGTAAATGTACAGAAAATGCACATTTACTACAAATTCATCTCTAAAGACTCTCTCTGAATGTCATCCAACATAATTATATTTATTCCCGATTATTTCAGTAAAACATACCCGAATAGAATCTTGATATAAGAATCACAGAATATTAAAGCTAGAAGGAACTTTCTAAATCAATTATTTTAAATATGAGAAAATTGAGATCCAAATAAATAAGGTGCTTGCTCATAAATCACTTGATACTTGCTGGCAGAGCCCAGATTAAAACCCTAGTTTTCTGATTCCCAGGCTAATTCTACTACACTGATCAGCCTTTAACAAAATATAAAATACATATAAAAATCTCTGAACATACATGTAAAGGATTGTTATTTCTTCTTAGAGAAATGATCCCTTTACCATATGTAATGTCCCTCTTTATCCCTGATAATTTTCCTGTTCTGAAGCCTGCTTTGCCTAAAATTGCTATAGCTACTCCAGTTTCAATATATTAGTGTTAGCATGGTATATCTTTCTCCATTTGTTTAATTGTCATCTATCTCTGTCTTTATATTTAAAGTGAGTTTGGGCTTCCCTGGTGGCGCAGTGGTTGAGAATCTGCCTGCTAATGCAGGGGACACAGGTTCGAGCCCTGGTCTGGGAGGGTCCCACATGCCGCAGAGCAGCTGGGCCCGTGAGCCACGGTTGCTGAGCCTGCTCATCTGGAGCCTGTGCTCCACAACGGGAGAGGCTGCGATAGTGAAGAGGCCCGCGCACGGCAATGAAGAGTGGCCCCTGCTCGCTGCAACTGGAGAGAGCCCTCGCACAGAAATGAAGACCCAACACAGCCAAAAATAAATATAAAAATAAATAAATAAATAAAAGATTACTATTAAAATAAATAAAATAAAATTTAAAAATTAAAAAATAAAGTGAGTTTTTTGTAGACAACATATAATTGGATATTCTTTTTTAATCCACTCTGTCTTTTAATTGGTGAATTTAGACCATTCACATTTAAGGTGAATCTTGATATAGTTGTAGTAATATCTACCATATTTGTAACTATTTTCTATTCATTACCCTTCACTCTTTTTTGTTTTCTTTGATTTTAATTGAACATTTATAAGATTCCATTTTATAAGATTCCATTTTCTCTCCTCTCTTAGCACACCATTTATATTTCTTTTTTTTTTTCATTTTTAGTGCTTACCCTTGACTTTGCAATACACATTTTCAACTAATATAGGACAAATTACACAATACCACTTCATGGATAGTGCAGGTGCCTGATAACAGAATATTCCCAGTTCCTCCCACCTGACCCTAATAACATTGCTGTTATTCATTTTACTTATCCATAAGATATTATCATCCACTATATGTTGCTATTATTATTTTGAATAAGCTATTATGTTATATCAATAAAGAATAAGAAAATAAAAGATTTTATTTTACCTTGATTTATTCCTTCTCTAACACTACCTTTCTGCATGTAGATCTGACTCTCTGGTCTATATCATTTCCCCTCTTTCTGAAGAATTTTTTTTAACATTTCTTGTATAGCAGGTCTACTGGCAACAAGTCCCCTCAACTTTTGTTTATTTTATAAAGTCTCTATATCTCATTTACTTTGGAAGGATAATTTTGCTGGATACAGAATTCTAGGTTAGTGAGATTTTTCTTTCAACACTTAATATATTTCACTTCACTATCTTCTTGCTTGCATGGTTTGTAGAGAGAAGTCTGATGTAATTCTTATCCTTGTTCCTCTATAGATAATGTGTTTTCCCTCCTCTGGCATCTTTCAAGATTTTTTCTTTGTCTTTGATTTTCTGCAGATTGAATATGATACACCCAGGTGTAAATTTTTTGGTATTTATCCTGCTTGGTACTCTCTGAGCTTCCAGGATCTGTGATTTGGTGTCTGTCATTAATTTTGGAAAATTCTCAACTATAATTATAACACTTCAAACATTTATTCTGTTCCTCTCTTTCTTCTCCTTCTACAATTCTCATTACATATATGTTACACATTTTGTAATTGTCCCATAGTTCTTGGATACTCTGTACCATTTTTTTCATCCTTTTCTCTTTGCTTTTTAATTTGGGACATTTCTATTAACATATGTTCAGCCTCACTGAGTCTTTCTATGGCCGTGTTCAGTCTACTGACGATCCCAACAAGGGCATTCTTCATTTCTGTTGTGGTGTTTCTTATTTCTAATATTTCTTATTTATTCTTCCCTAGAGTTTCCATCTCTCTACTTATATTATGCATCTGTTCTTGCATGTTGCCCATTTTTTCCATTAGAGCTCTTAGAATACTAATTACAGAGAATTTAAATTCCAAGTCTAATAATTACAATATCTCTGGCATATCTGAATCCGGTTCTGATGCTTGCCTTGTCTCTTCAGATAAACTAGACATCAACAAACTGATTTTGAAGTTTGCATGGAAAGGCAAAAGACCCAGAATAGCCAACACAATACTGAAGAAGAAAAAAGTTGGAGGACTGATACTACCCAATTTCAAATCTTACTATAAAGCTACAGAACAGTGTGGTATTGGCCAAACAAAAATAGGAAAAAAAATCAGTGGAAGAGAATATAGAGTCCAGATATAGATCCACACAAATATAGTCAACTGATCTTTGACAAAGGAGCAAAGGCAATTCAATCAAGAAAGGATTATCTTTCCAATAAATGATGCTGGAACAACTAGACAACTACATGCAAAAAAAAAAAAAAAAACTAGACACATACCTTACACTCTCACAAAATAAAGCTAAATGGATCAAAGACATAATGCAAATGAAATATTTTAAAACTTCTAGAAGATATCATAGCAGAAAAGTAAAGTGACCTTGACTTTGATAAGGAATTTTTTGATACAACTATAAAAGCACAATCAACAGAAGAAAAAAATTATAAATTGGATTTCCTTGAAATTTAAAACTTCTGCTCTGCAAAAGCCAAAGAGACTAAAAAGACAAGCCAAAGGCTGTGAGAAATTTTTTGCAAAACACGTATCTGATAAAGGACTTGTATTCAAAATATACAAAGAACTCATAGAACTCAACAGTAAGAAAACAACTTGCCCAATTTTTAAATTGGCAAAAGGTCTGAACAGATGTCTTACCAAAGAAGATATCCAGATGGCAAATAAGTAAATGAAAAGATGCTCAACATCATATGTCATTAGGGAACTGCAAATTAAAACAGCATTGAGATACCACTAACTATCCAAACTAAAATCCAAACAATGATACCACCAAACACTAGTGAGGATGTGGAGCAATAGGAACTCTCTTTTATTGCTGGGAATGCAAAATGGCATAGCCACTTTGGAAGACAGTTTGACAACTTCTTACAAAACTAAACATACCTTTATCATGTGATCCAGCAATTGCACCACTTAGTATTTACTTAAGTGAGTTGAAAACTAATAACCACACCTGACCAAAAATATTTATAGAAGTTTTATCCATAATTTCCAAAACTTGGAAGCAAAAAAGATGTCCTTAAATAAGTGAATGGATGAGCAAACTCTGCTACATCATTACAATGAAACTTATTCAGCAATAAAAAGAAATTAGCAATCAAACTACAAAAAGACATGGAGGAAACTTGAATGCATACTGCTAAGTTAAAGAGGTTGAAAGGCTATGTACTGATGATTCCAATTATATGACATTCTAGAAAAGGCAAAACTAGGGAGAAAGTAAAATGATCCATGGTTGCCAGGGGTTCGGGGGAGGGAGGGAGGAAGGGAGGTAAGGAGGGAGAAAGAGGGAGATTGATAGAGGGAGCACAGGGGATTTTTAGGGTAGTGAAACTATTCTTTATGATACCACAATGGTGAATATATGACATTTTGCATTTGTCAAAATCCATAAAAGGTACAACACAAAGAGTGAATTCTTATGTCAACTACAGTCTTCAGTTAACAATAATTCATCAATATTGGTTCATTAATTATAACAAATACACCACACTAAAACAAGATGTAAATAATAAAAGAAACTGTGTAAATAATAGGGGAAACTGTGTGCAGCAGAAAAGAGGATATATGAGAACTCTCATTTCTGCAGTTTTTCTGTAAACCTAAAACTGCTCTAAAAAGTAAAGTTTATTTAAAAATTTTTTTAATCTCTGAACAAACAGTTCTGCTCTAATGTTGAAAATCTCAAAGCAAAAGTAGAGTATATTTTACCAAACAAAGTGGTATCTGTATGTAATTTTACAAGGGTGTTTTTCAGTAAATAGCCCTAAGCTGTTTTCTCAGACTCCAAGTAAACAAGCCAAGTTTGGTCTATAGCTTGTGATTCATCCTGGCCTATTTTCTACAAAACAGAAAAATATTCCCCATCAGTTACTTCACTGAATTACTTCTGTATGTCTCATTCTACAGAGCCTTCTACATCAGATATTTTAAAGCCCTTTCCTATCTGACATTTATTCTTTTAGTATTATTGTTGTTGTTGTTGTTATTGTTTTATATCATCCCTCTACTTTCCTTCAACAAAATCAAGCTCATATTCTCTTAGTCCCAGGATTTTCTTGTACATCTTGACCTCTCACAGAGATTCCCTGAGTTTCATGCCTCATTATCTTCTTTACATTCTTTCTATCCTATCTTCCATAAATTACTCCTATTTTTCAAATCCTTTCCTGAACTCTTCTTCTATTTCAAGATTTCTCTAAAAGAGTCAGTCATCAAGCAAGTCTCAGAGAACTGACTTGGGTTAACACATGACTAATAAATTTTAAAAATATAGGGAAAGTAAAGTACAGTAAGATTAAGTGATTCTTGGCTGAAGATCAGAGTGAATAAACTTTGAAGTTGAAATTAGACTATGTCTTCTGCATTTCAATCTAATTCTCTTCCACTGGACAACATTATCATCTTAAAGAAGGAGAAGAATCTAATGCATTTGCTCTCCCACCACTCAGCAGAGAGGAGAAAGATGGATATCAAGAAATGCTTAAATAATACTTATATATAATCACCACTAGTATCCAGGAGCCAAAACTACACCTTCTTGTCTGGTGCTACATATCTTAAATATAAATTAAATTAATACAGTAGTCCCACCTTATCTGTAGGGAATAATTTCCAAGGCCCCCAGTGGATGCCTGAAACCACAGATACCACCAAATCCTATATACACTATGTTTATTCCTACACATACAAACCTATGGTAAAGTTTAATTTATAAATTAAGCACAGTAAGAGATTAACAATAATAACTAATAATAAAACAGAACAATTATAACAATATACTGTTCACAGTGTAAGTTATGGGAATGTGGTCTCTCAAAATATCTTACAGTACAAATTTAATGCCTTTTCCATCTTAACTAAGCACTTGTCATGCACTATGACCATAACTTTTGCAGTTTGAGGTGTGACAGCAAAACTAACATGAATTTCTTTTCTTTCTTCACAATTTCACAGAGAGAAGATTTGTTCTTACCGTAGATCTTAGCAACCTCAGCATACGGTTTTTTTTCTTTCCTTATTAAGTTTAGGACTTTCATCTTTTCACTTAAAGGAAGCCCTTTACATCTTCTCTTTGGCATATCTGAATTTCCAGCATCACTACTCTTGCACTTTGGGACCATTATTAAGTAAAATAAGGGTTACTTGAACACAAGCACTGCAATACTGTGACAGTCAATCTGATAACTGAGATGACTACTAAGTGACTAAAGGGTGGGATACACTGGATAAAGGGATGATTCACATCCCAGGAGAGATGGAGGAGGGCACAAGATTTCATTGCACTACTCAGAATGGCACACAGTTTAAGACATGTGAGTTACTTATTTTTGGCATTTTTTATTTAATATTTTCGGACAGCAGTTGACCTCGAGTAAGTGAAACCATGGAGAGTGAACCATGGACAAGAGGGGACTATTGTAGATGGTTTAAAAAGATAACCAAGAATGTGGGTATATGGGTAGGCTAATTTGGAGGTTGTTTATTTATCTCTACTACTATTATTACTCATTTACTATTACAACTAAGAGGCAGGAGAACATCACTATTCAGAAATAATTCAGTAACAGTACCCCCAAAAAAGCAATCCTTCTGAAAAACACTGGCATCTGAAACTGTGAAGGACAGGTACATTCATGTTGTAATTCATGAATGTAAGAAGTTCAGGCCACCTCACACCTGTTAGAATGGCTACTATCAAAAAGACAACAAGTAACAAGTGTTGGTAAGGATGTGGAGCAAAGGGAACTCTTGTGCACTGCTGGTGGGAACGTGACTTGATGCAGCCACTATGGAAAACAATATGGAGTTTCCTCAAAAAATTAAAAATAGAACTATCATATGATCCAGAAATTCCAGTCTGGATTTTTATCCAAAGGAAACAAAATCACAGTCTCAAAAAGATATCCACGTCACAGTGTCCATAGCAGCATTATTCACAATAGCCCAGATACAGAAATAACCTAAATGTCCATCCATGGATGAATGGATAAAGAAAATGTGACATATATTCCATCATAAAAAAAAGGAAATCCTGCTATTTGAGACAACATGGATGGACCTTGAGGGCATTATGCTAAGTAAAATGTCAGACAGAGAAAGATAAATGTGCATGAAATCACTCATATGTGGAATCTAAAAAATACATAGATATAGATATCATAGATACAGAAAACAGATTCTTGGTTGCCAGAGGCAAGGAATAGGGAGGTGGGCAAAATGGGTGAAGGTAGTCAAATGGCATAAACATCCAATAATAAGATAAATAAGCCCTGGGGCTGTAATGTACAGCATGGTGACTACAGTTAATAATACTATATTGTATAATTGAAAGTGGCTGGGCTTCCCTGGTGGCGCAGTGGTTGAGAATCTGCCTGCTAATGCAGGGGACACGGGTTCGAGCCCTGGTCTGGGAAGATCCCACATGCCACGGAGCAGCTGGGCCCGTGAGCCACAACTACTGAGCCTGCGCGTCTGGAGCCTGTGCCCCGCAACGGGAGGGGCCGCGATAGTGAAAGGCCCGCGCACCGCCATGAAGAGCGGTCCCCGCACCGCGATGAAGAGTGGCCCCCACTTGCCGCAACTAGAGAAAGCCCTCGCACGAACCGAAGACCCAACACAGCCAAAAATAAATAAATAAATAAATAAAGTAGCTATACAATTAAAAAAAAAAAAAAAAAAAAGAAAGTGGCTAAGGAAGGAGATCTTAAAAGTTCTCATTATAAGAAAAAAATGTTCAACTACGTGTGGTAATGGATGTTAACTAAACTTATTGTGGTAATCACTTCACAATGTACACACATATCAAATTATCATGTTGTACACCTAAAACAATACTTTATTATTTGTCAATTTTATCTCAATTTTTAAAATAAATGAACAGCAAAACAACAGCCCTAAACCCTTTTATTTAAAAAAAGAAAGTTCAAGAATAATACTTGGGCCAAGCAAAGATGGCCAGAGTGTTCTGAGACCACCTGATAACCTTCTTATCATAAGGATCACCACTGGGCTTCATTGGACTGCTGAAATGAAATACATGTAGAGATCTGTTGCACTTTGATCAATTTAAAGTTAAGATTTGGTACAGATGCAGCCCAACTCTTCTACCATGTAAAGACCCTTTTTAAATAGCAGAGGCAGTTACAAACTTCCTCATTGATCTGTCAGCCACAAAACAAAGTTTTTTCTGCCAACTAAATTAACAAGGAGACTGTGGTTTTAGCCTCATTAATACCAAGGTATGTCCAACCAATGCATCCCCAATATCAAATGTCAAACATTCTCTGTGGCATAATGCAGTGCAAAATACATCTTAAAGTTAAAAAAAAAATTCTTAAAGTTCTACCATATTGAGCATTGTTTCCATAAAAATATCTCAACCATTATTGAATTATAATTTCTGTTCCTGTGGTAGACATTATTCTTTCACATGTTCATCACCTGATCAAATCTGATCATTTACTTATATGACTCTTTCAATAACTTTCATGACTCCTTTTACCTACAAGATATGGTCCAGGCATCTTACAAAGGTCTTTCAGCAGCTGACCTTGCTCTACCTTTCTAGCCAAATCGAAGGGACCTGTTCTCTAAATTGTACTGTCCTTTCATGCCCCCATGTTAACACATTCCCTTCCCTTTATGGAGAAGGTCTTCACTTTTGCCCACCTCATGACCCATCACTAGAGACCGGAGTCAAATGTCACACCCCCCCACTTCCTCAAGAAGACTTCATCATTCCTCCTTCATGTTGCCATATTACAAGGTACCCATGAGCTGTTTTAGTATGGTTATTACATGCCTGTCTTTCCTAGTAGATCATAAACTTTAGGTAGCAGGAACACCTTCTTATACATATGTGTTTCCCCAGCATCTGACCCAAATAGATTACATAGATAATTTTTAAATGAAAGAAAAAAGTTAAATTTTATTTCATTTTAGTAAGATTTTTTTTCAAAAGATACTTTCTAGTTTCTATCATTCTTTAGGACAACAGATTTTTGCCATGTCAGAACAAATGAAGTGATATCAGAAATAAGCTCAGCAAAACTTTTTAAATAACTTTTATTTCATTTCTGGTAATATATAAATTCACTATAGAAATCTGAGAAAATACACAACAGTACAAAAAAGAAAAAAAAATTATTAATCCTATAACCCAAAAGACAGCCATTTTACATGTTAGTGTATTTCCTTCTAGTATTTTGTAGTTTGTTTGCAAGATTGGAATTATATTCTACAACCATTTTAGAAGTCTGGGTGTTTATATTCTATCACTCTTATATAAGAGTTTTCCATATTATTCACAAAATTTTTAAGATAATTTACCAAATTCACAGAAATACTGTAACTTATTTAGTTTTTCCCTATATTGGATACGTGTACTCTTTCGTATTTTTTTACTATTTTAAATAACACTGGGAGAAATACTTTTATACTCAAATCATAGTGAGCACTTATTATTGCCTTAGAATAGAACTATGTCCTTAGAATTTGAATTACTAGTTATGAACATTTTTAAGGCCCTTAAATTATTAATTTGATTTCCAAAATCTTTGTCCCAATTTATATTCCTAGTAACAGCAGAGAAATCTTCTTATCCCACTACCTCTTCACCACATAGAATATTATCATCGTTGCTTTTAATCTGTGCTAATTTGTTGGGTGAAACTAGTAAAATTTTTATTGTTTTAATTTGCATTTCATTGATGACTAATGAGGATGAATAATTTTCCTTTCTATTAGCTATTTGTACTTCCTGTCTGAATATTTGCATTCATTTCCTTCACTCTAATTTCAACTGGGTCTTGATGTTTTGCTTGATGTGTATGTGCTCTTTGTAAATTAAGGGTATTAATCTTTTATCATATCATAACAAATATTTTTCTCAGTATGCCATTTACTTTTTCATTTTGTTTATCATATTTTGATAACCTAAATGGGGAAAGAGCCATAATTCATCATTTATTTGGGAAGAGGTCACCAACTCAAGAATCTGATGAAGTCTCTCATTAGAAAAATGAACATATGCACACATATCTGCAAACAATTTTAAAGGGCTTATGGATCTCTGGAATTCCATCTGTAGACTCTTTTAATTACAATATTCATTCATTACTTTTTCATCTGGTCTTAACCACCTTACAGACCCTCCAGAGTGATATAAACTCATTGCAACCTCTTACCAATTTTGCTGTGTAAAAAGAATGTAGAATTCGTTGTGTGTACTTTGTCTTGGGGAAAGGCAGTGTGCAATGGTAGGAAGAACCTGTCTTAGGGGTCAGAAAACCTGAGCTTTCATCCTAATTCTGTCACTAGCTAAATGAGCTGGGAAAAGCTACTTAATCTTTGTCTCCAGATCTTCATCCATATAGTATGCACATATATGTGTGTTCGCTCATGTGTGTGTCTGTAAGGTGTAGTGGGGAGAATTACTCTATAAAGTCTTTTTTAATTCTAGAAAGAACATATATTTTATACCAAAATGTTCTGTTACACAACACTTTTATTCTGAAGTCACTAAAAACCATCCTGGAGAAAAGAAACATAAACTCCAATCATCACAGCTGTGACTATTCAGCACTCCTTAGTTACAAGTAGTTATACTACCATTTAATGGTACCATTAAAAATGCATTGTCACCATAGTAACTGCAACATTACAAGACACCAGATCTCTCTCTGAAATTCTCATGCTGAGCAGCATACATTGTCTTATGTAATAGTTGCTTCCACGTTTTATTTTTTTAACTGAGAACGCATAGCTTTCCCTTCTTCCTCAATTTATTTGTAACCATGAAAACCTATCAAGAATCTGCTTTTTAAAAAATTTTATAATACTTGGAAATATATAGTACCAGTTGTCAATTGTGCCACTGTCTTGTATATTGGGAAACAAAAATGTTTCCACTCTAGGCAAAATTCTGATGTAATTCTCCTCCCACAACCCTTCATCTCTTTATCCCTATTTTTCCTCTCTGTTGGCCCTTTGCCTTTTGGCTCTGTTTTTTAATTCCCCCACTCCTGACACTCTGTCATTTGCACACCCTATATCTTATTTCCCCCTAGGTGGTCACTAAGAACCAAAATATTAGTAGATACTGATTTGAGAAATGAACTCACAAGGTTATCTGCATTTTAAGAGGGGACTCTTGAAGGCTATGAATCTTTCAAGACTCAAAGAAGTAAAGCTTTAATAGTCCTGGGTCAGTCATTTGGAATAGAGCAGCCAGCCTGATGCCCTTTCAACTAACCCTAGACAAACTACCTTCTATGCCATCTAATTTTGAGGTCCCTCTTTTTTCCATGAAAAAAATGTTTCTTGAGCACCTACCCAGTGCTCTCCTAGGCACACCCAGCCAATGAGACAGATAAGTGCATATCAAATATTTCTATCTAGTTCAAGGGGAGACAGAAAACCAAAAAGTAAACAAAAAACATAAATTCAGGTCCAAAACAGCTTTTCAAGTAAAGGGACCCACTGATGCCAAGTCCTGAGATAGGGAAGAATTCTACATGTTTTTGGAACAGGAAAAGGCCAGTGGGTCTGGAGCACAATGTATGAAGAGGAAATTTGTTCAGGATGAGGTCAGAGAGAAAAGTACAGGCCAGTTCCTATAAGGTCCTAGAGACAATAATGAAGAGTCTGGATGTTATTCTAAATCTAATGGGAAGTCAATGGAAGACTTCAAAGAGGGGAATAAAATTACCTGAATTACATTTTAAAAAGATCACTCCTGGCTTCTACATAGAGAATAAACTGGAGCAGGAGACAAGGGAAGAAAGGAGACAAATTTGAGGAAATTTCAATAGTCAAAGTCAGGTACATTGGTGGTAGTAATTGCCAACAAGGGCAACAGCATGGGTGTCAGAAGCTTCTTTTCAATTAAAATGAAAAGCCTTTGACTAGGATGTTAGAAAGTTTCATTCGCTTTCACATCTCCCCAAATGCCATCATGACCTCTATTATCTAGTCCAGATTCTGATGGACAAGTGAAAAAATACAATCAAACCTCTTTTATTCCAGGACTCTGTGTCCAGCTCTGATTTGGTCAAATACTTAAGTGAAGCACAAATCACAGTCTCTCACAACATTTAATAACCCAAAGTAAAAGCGGTAAACATGACTTACACAAAACAGAACAGAGTCAGAACCCAGGCAGACACAGCATTCTCACCTCCCAATGTGTACTTCTGTCCACTAGCCCATACCTCCAGTGATTCCAAATATGTTGCATTATCTTTCTTAATATATATTCCAAAAATCCTTATCCGTGCAGCAGCCATCCAAAAAGAACGCAACAAATAAGTGATGGAAATAATTAAGTAGCTAATTAACCTTCAGATGTCAGGAGAAACTTTAGCAGAGGTTTGCCATTATCTTATTTAGAAAACTGAATCTATTCTGCATTAGTGTCTATGTTATGTGCTACTTTTATGTGGAATCATAGAACGGCAGGTTGTTAGAACTGCAAAGAAATCTTAGAGTTTATCTTAATACAACCCCTGATTGTATAAATCAGTAAATTTAAATAATTTTCCCGAGATCACAATGCATACCAGAATCAGGTGCTAAACAATAACACAGTTGGTACCTTCCCTCACAAGTCTGTATTCAGTCCATTTATTTTATCCCTTTCCCAAAACCCTAACCTATCTCATGCCCTCACTTCCCTGCTTTATTAGCTTATATTCCACAGGCATCACTATAACCACTCCCTTCCACATATGCTCAATTATCTTGACCCTCACTCACTGTCATACTCTAAGCCCCAAGCATGATTAAATCCACCTTTTAGCTACTCCACACTTGTATCTCAGCATCTGAAAATGTCTGGAGAAAAGCACACAGCTGACAGGTCTCAGCTAAGTGTAGAAACACTAACCTCAAGGAGCTTCTGGTGTTTCCCTGTGATCCTAGTGAATTTCCATAGTCAATTTCCCTCCCACTCTTCAAATCACACCTTCTCCTTTAGCCTCAAACTCTGTGACTCCCTACCACCTTCATATCTTCACACTAAGAAAACTGAAGCAATCACAAGAGAATGTTGAAGCACTCCCCACCAAAACTGCCCTCTTGTCTTCAGGTGTACCCATGTATCCTGCCTTCCCTTCTGTTCTGGAGGGTGAACTTTCCCATGCTTCTAGTTCCTTACTTCTTTCCTACTCCAGAACATCGCTTTTGCAATTGTCTATCTCTGCCTTGATTCATCTATGTTCCCTTTCTACTGGAGATACATGTGCATTTGTTCATGATTCTGCAATTTAGGCTGGGTTCAGGTGGGCAGTTCCTCTTATGTGTCCACTTATGAGTTCACTCATGTGGCTGCAGTCACCTGGCAGGTCACCTAGAGCTGAGGTCTAGCATGACCAAACTCCTCTGTCTAGTAGTTAGCTCAGACAGTTGACCAGGGTGTCTCAGTTCTCTTCCACATGGCCTTTCCAGCAGGATGGCTCCAATTTCTAGTAAAACAGTGGAGCATTCCAAGAGGGAGTGAGCAGAAACTGAAAGACATCTTAAGACCTTGCTGAGAAGTCACACATCACTATCACTGCATTGTAGTGCCCAAAGCAAGCTACAAAGCCAGTCCAGATTAAAAGAGAGGAGAAGAGACTCCATCTCTTGTTAGGAGGGGCTGCAGATAATTTACGGCCATATTTTAATCCAACACAATCAAGGTAACTGAGGAACTATCAATGCCTCACTTGTTGAAAGCAAAAAGAAGCCTCCTTAAACACTATCCCGACATCTTCAAATGTTCTTATTAAACTTTCAGAGAGAGAATTATGCCCCTGGCTGGAGCTATATTAATCATCGTCTCCCAGAATTCCCCTTCTCAGTAACATTGGAAATAACTTCATAAAATTGTTTTTTCTTCCTTCCAGGATGTTTAACATCCTGCCCTCCCAGACACACCCCCATTTTACAGCAAAGTGGTTGCCAAGAACAGTTGGGGGAAGTAGAGAAAGGTGAGAGTGAGGGAGGGATTGCTATATATAGTATATGCATTTATTTTGAGTTAAAGAACAAGTCATTTCAAAATTTCACTCAATTAAATCATAAAATATTAGGAGATGGTAGAATTTCAAAAGGTCTTCAATGGAAAAAACTGAATATTTAGACTATATCAGTCAACTTGGGAAGTAAATGATAGATTCTGATGATAGGTGTATATAAGTTTGCGTGGAATACTGGGTGGAAAAAGAAGAGTAATAGATATACATTAGCTATTTAGAATAAAATGTGCTGATACTGGGCCTTGAAAATTACCATAGGGAGCTTAATGAGGAGAACAATCTAAAAACATTGTGTGTGTTCTAATATGGAGAAAATTGTATTCTCTTAGCAGTCGATACAAAAATTCCTTTGTAGGGAGAGCATCACCTTTATTAAGAAGAAGCCCTTTTGCAATAGAAACAAATTGGCTGGGCTTTGGTTTCTTGAGGAAGAGAGAAGGCAGTTAGCATTAAAAAAGAGAGAGAGACAAATGTTTTGCTTGAGTGAGTGGAAGAGAGGAAAACCCAAGGTTGCCCAATGCTGATAGGGGAGGGGAGTCTAGAGAAAGACACTGGGTTCAAGGGAAGGAGAGACTCTGGAGCAATAAAATGCTGGAGGGAGATATTGTATGGGAAATGTTGAGTGTAACAACCTCCTCCCCCCCAAAAACAGCAAAGTCTACCAAAATCCATAAAATGCTGCATGTGCCTGAATTTTCTTCCTTTACAGACTCTTTAGGTTGCAAGTAGAAAAAAGAATCCTAATCCTAACTAGTTTAGACAAGGGGGGAGGGGTGGGAGAAAGGGTATGGGGCTGGAACCAGGGACTGGAGCACATTAACTCTCTCCATCTCTCATCTCGCCGTCTCTGGATGCCAGCCTCACCCCGTCTCCTTGCCAGCGTCAGGGACTATGAGTCTCAGCTGCTCCAAGCCCCACATCCCACAGCTTCACCACTCCACTGAGGCCAGAGGCGATCCTATCACGGGCCCAGCATGGGTCCAATGTCCACCCCTAGACCATCACTGTGGCCAAAAAGATCGCAGCTTCCATTGCATGACAGTGGAGGTGCTGGTCCAAAAAAAGGGAGGGGTTTTGACACACAAAACAGTAAATGTCTAGTCCAGACTTTATGTGGAAAATACTGAAGGGTCCAGGTCTACATGCCAGCTGGTTCACGAGTGAGAAATAGTCACCAACATTTGGTGCTACAAAGCCAAATACTGAATTACTTTTAATGTGAGAAACAGTTTAAACCATATACTAATCATTTTTTCCTTAGTCATCAAGTAGAATATTGTGTCATTTCTGCTTTCTGTTTTTTCAAGAAGAGGTCCTTAGCAGGTGGTAACAGACTAGGGTTAGCATATGTTAAACACAGTAAATCAAAAGACAATTTCTCACATTAACTTTTTTCTAGTCCCATCAGGCCTTAATATATAAATGCATACATATATTTCTGTGATATCATTCATACATACAAATGTTCAAAGGAAATATTAAAGAAAATTTTAATTACACATACATGAAACACAAAAGGGCAGGAACCTTGTATCTGTTATGCAATTAAATAAATTGGAACTGAAATATAGCTGTTTTGCCTATTAGCAAATTTCTCTCATATATGGTATGAAATCAAACCCTTTAGGTTTTATCTAAGTAACTGTCTCCAAGTCTTTCTTGCTTATTTTGATCTTAAAATAGAAAGCAGTAATACTTTGGGGCAGCTAAATATGAAAAGGAAGCAAAACCAATCAATATCCATCTTTAGATGGTGAGCTTTATATGTAACAATAACTGTCATGTTATAAAGGTAACTGTCCATCTTCTCGCTATACATGCTACATACCTCAGGGCATTCACTTCTGTCAGGAAGCAGCTTCACTACCACAAACCATATTTTCCAGGAAGGGAAGAAAGAGTCAGCTATGACTTCTGGGTAGTTCGTGACCATAAAGATCTCATTGTTTAGAATAGGAAGCACCAGGGCCACTGCTGGGGTTTTCATTGCTGGTAAATTACCAGGAAGGAGAAAAAGCATGCAGCTACTTTCTTATATACTCTCCCTATCAAAAAAGGCCCTCTTTTCCATGCCTTGTTAGATGTCTGTGCAGGAAGATAACACAGGAGACCAAAGAGGAAATAAGCTTACAGCAGAGAAAGAGAGACTGTTTAGATATGTTTTGAGCTGGAGTAATCACACCCAGGCTCATCTTTTCTTATCTTTTTCAAGGGGATGATTGCTCCAGATAAGCCTGCCACTCTTTTCACACCGGGCGATCAAGTAGTAGTTATCCAGAGTTGATTTTAAACAGGTGTACTGCCTAAAATAGAGTCCTATCAGCAGTTAAAGGAGCTTTGTACCCTAGTCACTTGTATTCTACTTGTTATAAAAAAAGCTCACATTGCTGATCCAAGCAAAACTACATGGCACACGAGGTAGAAATAGGCCTAAGCAGAGTCCTCCCTGGAGGGGGCTGCATACCTATTCTGCCCACCTGGATAAATGCAAATGTCAGCCAGAGGAATTGACCCAATTCAGGTACTTCTCCTGAATAATCTCAGAAGGCTTAGGAGTTTTTGTTTGATTATTTGTTGGTTGGCTAATTGATCAGTTTGTTGGCTCAGCATCTTAAAAATACAAGTATAAGCAATGTTGACTGACCATGCCTATTGGAATGTATTATAAAGAATACAGGGAAGATTCAAGATGGCGGAGGAGTAGGTGGACGTGGAGCTCATCTCTCTCCATGGATGCATCAGGAATACATCTATAGATGCAAAAATTCTCACAGAACACTAGCTGAAAACTAGCAGAAGACCTTGGACACTGGAAAGGACTATAAAGATCCCTGCATAACTGGGTAGGACTGAAAAAAGAGGGGAGAAGGAGGAGGAGAGGAAGCAGGAAGGAACCTGAACCCTGGGGCGAAGGAGCTGAAGCAGAGGAGAGATTCCCGAATTCAGGGAAACCCTCTCTCCGATGGGGAAACCCCCTCTCCTATGGGGAAATTGATTGGGGCATAAGGGAAGCATTTGAGGCTGTCAGAACAGGGTGAAGCCACCAATCTGTGGCAGACAGGACAAAGTGAGAAATACACAGATGGTCCGTCTGTACCACAGCCCTACATGCCCCGGACTGGACATGTGTTCACAGGTGTGCAAGGGGGCTGGGAGTGTGGGGATTGGAGAACAGGCCCAGCGTGAGAACTGCTGTGGGCTGTGGGGAGACGGACTGAAGGGACGGGAGAGAGGAAATCTGCAGCAGGGAATGCCTGTGGAGGAAGACTGGACTGCCATGGATGCAGGGCGCTATTGCTGAGTCACATGTAGGGGGAGGAGCCACTACTGTAACCTCTCTCCTCACGTGCCAGCTGCAGGGCAAAAAAAAAAAAAAAAAAAAAGGCCCTCTCAGGGATGGCCCTCACATACCTACTGCCAGGTGCCAGAAAAACCCCGGCCAGGGCTGGCCCTCATGTACCTTACACCAGGTGCCTGAAAAGGCCCTCACTAGGACCACATCTCTCTTGCGCCCATGGCCACCGGCTTCCCTGTGCATTTGGAGCCACCAGGCCTCCAGCAATCCAAGCAGTCAGACCACCTCTGTGCCCGGTCCTCACAGGGGCAGACCCAAGAGCTCCAAGGCAGCCTCAGGACCAGACTCTTGTGGGTGGACCACACACAAAGGTGGGGATAAAATCAAGGCTGAACCCCAGGAATGGGGTGACTAAGGAAGAAGATTGAAAATATTTCCATCAGCTGTACAAGCTGCAGATTAAATCCCCATGATCAGCTAGGTAGACCCTGCATCTATGGAATATCTGAGTAGACAATGAGTGTTCCCACAAGTGAAAATGGTCTAGCTCTGGCAGCTGTGGACTTTGGGGGCAGCACACACAGGAATTGGGCCAGATCAGAGTCTGAGCTGTCCCCACAGGGCCCACAGCAGGTCCAGAGACCAGTCCAGAGGCAGAGGAGACCCTCCTGGGGAGGCGGAGGTGAGCTGTGGCTCACGGCGTGTGCAAGGACACTTACAGCAGACACCCCAGGGAAACATAATTACGACTATTAATTTTATTGTTTTGAATCATTGTTGTTGGTTCTAGCTTTTTTTGTTTGTTTCTTTTTCTTTCTTTGTTTGTTTAGTTTTTTTTTTAGTCTTTTTGGATCTCTGTGTTTTATAGCATATTTTTATTTTTTATTTTTTTATACATTTGTATTTTAATTTGTTTTTCTATTGTTCTGTGTTCTTTTCCCTTATTTTTTCTTCCTTTTTCTTTAATATATTTATATATTATATATATATTATATATTTATATATATGTGTATATATATAAATATATATATGTATATATATATATTTCCATTTCTACTTTGATTTTCTGTTGTCCTGTGCTTTTTCCCTTATTTTATTTTATTTTTATTATTTTTTAAATCATTTTTATCGGTTTGTTCTGTATCTTTGCTTTATTCTTCAGTTGGCACATTGCTTTTGTTTTGTTTTTACATTATGTGTTTTTGTTAGTTTTAATCCTAATTGATTTCATTTTTGAGTTCTATTTGTGTGGTTGTTCTCTTGCTTTTTGTTTTATTTGGCTTGGTTTTAGTTTCTTTCACATGTGTGTCTGTTTCCTTATTTCTGTTTTTTTGTTTGATTTTGTTTTTACCATTTCCCCAGGGTTTCGTTTGTCTTTTTTTTTTCTTTAATATATTTTCTTTTTTTATATATATATTTCTGTTTCTACATTGCTTTTCTGTTGTTCTCTCTTCTTTCCACTTTCTCTTTTTCTTTCCTTTTTTTTTAACATTTTTGTCAGCTTGTTTAGTTTCTTTGCTTCATTCTTCAGTTGGCACTCTGCTTTGGTTTTCTTTTTTGGTTTAGGGTTTTTGTCAGCTTTCTTCTTAATTGCTTGATTTCGTTCTTGGGTTCTTTTGTTTGTCTGGTTGTTCTCTTGCTAGTTGATTTATTTGGTTCTGTTTTTGTTTCTTTTGTGTGTGTGCATGTTTCCTTGTTTCTGTTTCTTTGATGTTACCTTTTACCATTTGTATGGTGTTTTGTTACTCTTTTTTTTTTTTTTTAAATCCCCTTTATTGAGGGGATGAGCGACTTCTGCGGTCTTTGTCCCTCGACCAGAGGTCAGGCCTGAGGTTCTGGAGTGGGAGCACTGAGTCCAGGATGCTGGACCACTGGAGAATTCCTGGCCCCAGGGAAGCTTAATCGCCGAGAGCTCTCAAGGAGGCCTCTATCTGAATCCAAGACCCAGTTCCACCCAACTGCCAGCAGCTCCCAGTGCTGGACACCTCACAGCAAACAACAAACAAGACAGAAACACAAACCCACCCATCAGCACACAGACTGCCTAAAGTCATACTCAGCTCACATTCACCCCAAAACATACCACCTGACATGGCCCTGCTCATCAGAGGGAAACGACTCAGCTCCACCGACCAGAACACAGGCACTAGTCACTCACATCAGGAAGCCTACACAAGACACTGGACCAACCCCACCACCGGGGGCACAGAACAGAAGGAAGAGGAACTACAACCCTGCAGCCTAGGAAAAGGAGACCTCAAATACTGTAAATTAGACAAAATGAGTAGACAGAGAAATATCTTACAGGCAAAGGAGCAAGATAAAAACCCACAAGACCAAATAAATGAAGAGGAAATAGGCAAACTACCTGAAAAAGAATTCAGAGTAATGAGAGTAAAGATGATCCAAAATCTTGGAAATAGAATACAGAAAATAAAAGAAACATTTAACAAGGACCTAGAACAACTAAAGAGCAAACAAACAGTAATGAACAAGACAATAACTGAAATGAAAAATACTCTAGAAGCAATCAATAGCAGAATAACTGAGCAGAAGAACGGATAAGTGAGCTGGAAGACAGAATGGTGGAAAGAATGGAGGACAGTCTCACAGACGTCTGGGACAACATTAAGCACACCAACATTCAAATTATAGGCATCCGAGAAAAAGAAGAACAAAAGAAAGGGTCTGAGAAAATATTTGAAGAGATTATAGTTGAAAGCTTCCCCAACATGGGAAAGGAAATAGTCAATCAAGCCCAGGCGCAGAGAGTCCCATAAGGATAAACCCAAGAAGAAACACGCTGAGACACATATTAATCAAACTAACAAAATTAAACACAAAGAAAAAATATTAAAAGTAGCAAGGGAAAAGCAACAAATAACATACAAGGGAATCCCCATAAGGTTAACAGCTGACCTTTCAGCAGAAACTCTACAGGTCAGAAGGGAGCGGCAAGATACATTTAAAGTGATGAAACGGGAAAACCTAGAACCAAGGTTACTCTACCCAGCAAGGATCCCATTCAGATTCGATGGGGAAATCAAAAGCTTTACAGACAAGCAAAAGTGAAGAGAATTCAGCACCACCAAACCAGCTTTACAACAAATGCTAAAGGAATTTCTCGAGGCAGGAAACACAAGAGAAGGATAAGACTTACTAACACAAACCCAAAACAATTAAGAAAATGGTAATAGGAACATACATATCCATAATTACCTTAAATGTAAATGGATTAAGTGTCCCAACCAAAAGACACAGACTGGCTGAATGGATACAAAAACAAGACCCAAGTATATGCTTTCTACAAGAAACCCACTTCAGACTTAGGGACACATACAGACTGAAAGTGAGGGGATGGAAAAAGATATTCCATGCAAATGGAAATCAAAAGAAAGCTGGAGTAGCAATACTCATATCAGACAAAATAAACGTTAAAGTAAAGACAATTACAAGAGACAAGGAAGGACACTATATAATGACCAAGAGATCAATCCAAGAAGAAGATATAACAATCGTAAATATCTATGCACCCAATATAGGAGCACCTCAATACATAAGGCAAATGCTAAAAGCCATAATACGGGAAACCGACAGTAACACAACAATAGTAGGGGACTTTAACACCCCACTTTCACCAATGCACAGATCATCCAATGTGAAAATAAATAAGGAAACACACGTTTTAAATGACACATTAAACAAGATGGATTTAATTGATATTTATAGGACATTCCATCCAAAAACAACAGAATACACTTTCTTCTCAAGTGTTCATGGAACAGTCTCCAGGATAGATCCTATCTTGGGTCACAAATCAAGCCTTCGTAAATTTTAAGAAATTGAAATTGTATGAAGTATCTTTTCCAACCACAATGCTATGAGACTAGATATCAATTACAGGAAAAAAATGTAAAAAACACAAACACATGGAGGCTAAACAATACACTACTAAATAACCAAGAGATCACTGAAAAGTCAAAGAGGAAATCAAAAAAACCTAGAAACAAATGACAATGAAAACACGACGACCCAAAACCTATGGGATGCAGCAAAAGCAGTTCTAAGAGGGACGTTTATAGCAATACAATCCTACCTCAAGATACAAGAAACATCTCAAACAACCTAACCTTACACCTAAAGCAATTAAAGAAAGAAGAACAAAAAAAAACCCAAAGTTAGCAGAAGGAAAGAAATCATAAAGATCAGATCAGAAATAAATGAAAAAGAAATGAAGGAATTGATAGCAAAGATCAATAAAACTAAAAGCTGGTTCTTTGAGAAGATAAACAACATTGATAAACCATTAGCCAGACTCACCAAGAAAAAAAGGGAGAAGACTCAAATCAACAGACTTAGAAATGAAAAAGGAGAAGTAACAACTGACACTGCAGAAATACAAAGGATCATGAGAGACTACTACAAGCAACTATATGCCAATAAAATGGACAGAAGAAATGGACAAATTCTTAGAAAAGCACAACCTTCCAAGACTGAACCAGGAAGAAGAACAAAACATGAACAGACCAATCACAAGTACTGAAATTGAAACTGTGATTAAAAATCTCCCAACAAACAAAAGCCCAGGGCCAGATGGCTTCACAGGCGAATTCTATCAAACATTTAGAGAAGAGCTAACACCTATCCTTCTCAAACTCTTCCAAAATATTGCAGAGGGAGGAACACTCCCAAACTCATTCTACGAGGCCACCATCACCCTGATACCAAAATCAGACAAAGATGTCACAAAGAAAGAAAACTACAGGCCAATATCACTGATGAACATAGATGCAAAAATCCTCAACAAAATACTAGCAAACAGAATCCAACAGCACATTAAAAGGATCATACACCATGATCAAGTGGGGTTTATCCCAGGAATGCAAGGATTCTTCAATATATGCAAATCAATCAATGTGATACACCATATTAACAAACTGAAGGATAGAAACTATATGATAATCTCAATAGATGCAGAAAAAGCTTTTTGACAAAATTCAACACCCATTTATGATAAAATCTCCAGAAAGTGGGCATACAGGGAACCTACCTCAACATAATAAAAGCTATATATGACGAACCCACAGTCAACATCATTCTCAATGGTGAAAAACTGAAAGCAGTTCCTCTACGATCAGGAACAAGACAAGGTTGCACACTCTCAACACTATTATTCAACATAGTTTTGGAAGTTTTAGCCATGGCAATCAGAGAAGAAAAAGAAATAAAAGGAATTCAAATCAGAAAAGAAGAAGTAAAACTGTCACTGTTTGCAGATGACATGATACTATACATAGAAAATCCTAAAGATGCCACCAGAAAACTACTAGAGCTAATCAATGAATTTGGTAAATTAGCAGGATACAAAATTAATGCACAGAAATCTTGCATTCCTATACACTAACAACGAAATTTTAGAAAGAGAAATCAAGGAAACACTCCCATTTACCATTGCAACAAAAAGAATAAAATACCTAAGAATAAACCTACCAAAGGAGGCAAAAGACCTGTGTGCAGAAAACTATAAGACACTGATGAAAGAAATCAAAGACGATACAAACAGATGGAAAGATATACCATGTTCTTGGATGGGAAGAATCAACACTGTGACTATATTACCCAAAGCAATCTAAAGATTCAATGCAATCTCTATCAAACTACCAATGGCATTTTTCACAGAACTAGAACAAAAAATTTTACAATTAGTATGGAAACACAAAAGACCCCGAATAGTCAAAGCAATCTTGAGAGAGAAAAATGGAGCTGGAGGACTCAGGTTCCCTGACTTCAGACTATACTACAAAGCTACAGTAATCAAGACAGTATGGTACTGGCACAAAAACAGAAATACAGATCAATGGTACAGGATAGAAAGCCCAGAGATAAACCCATGCATATATGGTCACCTTTTCTTTGATAAAGGAGGCAAGAATATACAATGGAGAAAAGACAGCTTCTTCAATAAGTGGAGCTGGGAAAACTGGATAGCTACATGTAGAAGAATGAATTTAGAACACTTCCTAACACCATACACAAAAATAAACTCAAAATGGATTAAAGACTTAAATGTAAGGCCAGACACTATAAAGCTCTTAGAGGAAAACATAGGAAGAACACTCTATGACATAAATCACAGCAAGATCTTTTTTGACCCACCTTCTAGAGTAATGGAAATAAAAACAAAAATAAACAAATGAGACCTAATGAAACGTAAAAGCTTTTGAACAGCAAAGGAAACCATAAACAAGACCAAAAGACAACCCTCAGAATGGGAGAAAATATTTGCAAATGAAGCAACTGACAAAGGATTAATCTCCAAAATATACAAGCAACTCATGCAGCTCAATATCAAAAAACCAAACAACCCAATCAAAAATGGGTGGAAGACCTAAATAGACATTTCTCCAAAGACATACAGATTGCCAACAAACACATGAAAAGATGCTCAACATCACTAATCATTAGAGAAATGCAAATCAAAACCACAATGAGGTATCACCTCACACCAGTCAGAATGGCCATCATCAAAAAATCTACAAACAATAAATACTGGAGAGGTTGTGGAGAAAAGGGAACCCTCCTGTAATGTTGGTGGAAATGTAAATTGATACAGCCACTGTGAGGAACAGTATGGAGGTTTCTTATAAAACTAAAAATAGAACTGCCATACGACCCAGCAATCCCACTCCTGGGCATATACCCTGAGAAAACCCTAATTCAAAAAGATACATGTACCACAATGTTCACTGCAGCACTATTTACAATTGCCAGGACATGAAAGCAACCTAAGTGTCCATCGACAGATGAATGGATAAAGAAGATGTGGCACGTATATACAGTGGAATATTACTCAGCCATAAAAAGGAATGAAATTGAGTTATTTGTAATGAGGTGAATGGACCTAGAGTCTGTCATACAGAGTGAAGTAAGTCAGAAGACAAAAACAAATATCATATGCTAATGCACATATATGGAATCTAAAAAATGGTACTGATGAACCTAGTGGCAGGGCAGGAATAAAGACGCAGACATGGAAAACGGACTTGAGGACACAGTGGGTGACAGGGAAGCTGGGACGAAGTGAGAGAGTAGCACTGACATATATACACTACCAAATGTAAAATGGATGGCTAGTGGGAAGCTGCTGCATAGCACAGGGAAATCAGCTCGGTGCTTTGTGACAACCTAGAGGGGTGGGATAGGGAGGATGGGAGGGAGGCTCAAGAGGGAGGGGATATGGGGACATATGTATACTTATAGCTGATTCACTTCGTTGTACAGCAGAAACTAACACAACATTGTAAAGCAATTATATGCCAATAAAGATATTTAAAGAAAAAAGAAAGAAAGAAAGAAAGAAAGAAAGAAAGAAAGAAAGAAAGAAAGAAAGAAAGAAAGAAAAATACAGGAATACAAAGAGACATAAACCCAGCATACACAGACCCCACACCACAAATATAGCAGAGTCATTCTGGTGTTCACCCCCTGCACCTCTCTACTGAGGCACTGGTAAAAGTGCTAGCCGGGGGCAGCTGAGGGAACCATGCCTGTTCTGGTTCTGTTCAGATGCTTTTTTCTTTCACTGTCCAATGCATATAATTTGTTAATTCTCTTTTATGGCCACATAGAAACATGTTCTACGTGCTTTGGTCACTTCCTTTCACCAAAGCTGATGAATTTTCTCTGTCTGAAATTGCCCAAAGTTCAGATTCATAAACTTCTAAACTATTACAGTGTTTATTCAACAGCCCATAACAACATGGCTTGTTTCTAACTCATCCCTCATGCAGGTGATGTAAAGGACCACTACTCCTTCCACCACTGGTGAGAATTAAACAACTTCTGGGCTAAGTGCTACCTCAAGGTCTCTTTTCTTCTTACTCAAAATAAAAATCACTTTAGGATTTCTTTCTGTCAAACACCCCTACCCTTCACATTTATTGTTGAACAATTTCAGGCCCACTAATGAAGGCATTAAAAAATACATTACAAAATCTATAAATTATGGAAACCTTGTTTATTTTACAAATGTGATCACTGTAAAATTCACTTAACACATTCTTCTAGCTTCTGTGAATTCATTGCAGCTCTATTTACAATAGCCAGGACATGGAAGCAACCTAAGTGTCCATCAACAGATGAATGGATAAAGAAGATGTGGCACATATATACAATGGAATATTACTCAGCCATAAAAAGAAACGAAATTGAGTTATTTGTAGTGAGGTGGATGGACCTAGAGTCTGTTATACAGAGTGAAGTAAGTCAGAAAGAGAAAAACAAATACCATATGCTAACACATATATATGGAATCTGAAAAAAAAAATGGTCATGAAGAACCTAGGGGCAAGACGGGAATAAAGACACAGACCTACTAGAGAATGGACTTGAGGATACGGGGAGGGGGAAGGGTAAGCTGGGACAAAGTGAGAGAGTGGCATGGACATATATACACTACCAAACGTAAAATAGATAGCTAGTGGGAAGCAGCTGCATAGCACAGGGAGATCAGCTCGGTGCTTTGTGACCACCTAGAGGGGTGGGATAGGGAGGGTGGGAGGGAGGGAGACACAAGAGGGAAGAGATATGGGGACATATGTATATGTATAACTGATTCCCTTTGTTATAAAGCAGAAACTAACACACCATTGTAAAGCAATTATACTCCAATAAAGATGTTAAAAAAAAAGAATTTTGAAATTATGCAATTTACATGCCACATTTTAGGATCACACTATTACTAAGCAAAATTGGTTTGCTACTCTTTCTAACATATACTTTTATTAATGTACAAATATTCATTGCCATATAGTCATTTACAAATATGCATTGTCTATGCGGTTCCAGTACATTAAAAGCTGGAACAAAGCAGTGGAGCCCACTACTACAACCCACTCCTTCCACAACAAGGTCAAGTGTAAAGTTCCTTCTCCAAATCCCTGACAGGACAGTCAAGTGACTTGTGGGAGGAAAAATTAAAATACTATCCCTAGGGAAGACTCAAAAATGCCAGATGGAAACTCCCATATCAAACAAGGTGGCAGACTAGACAACCTGAAAAACTATAAATGTTGACTTCAATATACTCATACCCTCTTAAATGTATTCCTGAGAGAACAAGACAGTAAGAGAATCCCCCAAAGCTAAAAAAATATCAAGGTAGTTCAAGTTGCTGAGTTTTAGCTATACTCTGGAGTGGACATGTGAGTATGTTTCAATAAATTAAGGTCACGAGTTTTAACGACCATATGGAGACAGAAAGTAAGATCCTAGGCTCAGACAAGGCGAGATATTGAAACTGAGACCTTCACATCAAGCCAGAACTCTCAAAGGTCAACACCCTCAGTGAGAGGTGCACTAGGAAAATTTCTGCCCATAACAAAGAAAGTAAGAACTCTTGTCCCTCTTACCTTGACTCTGTGCGTCCGTTATCTACCACTGTATCATAACAACTACCCAGAACTTTGTGGCTTAAAGCAACGATGATTACTATTTTCTAACCTAAGTCATTCTTGCAGTTGCCATCAAATGGCAGCAGGAACAGCTGGAAGATTCAAGATGATCTCACTCAGAGGTCTGGAGCCTGGGTGCTGGACCTCCTCCATGTGACCTTCATCCTCAAGATTAGACCAGGTTTTCTTACATCTTTGCTCGGGCCAGCCTTGCATAATGGCCTGACCATGCTTCCAGCCCTCCCCTGCTCCCTGTCTGCTTCCTTCCACACAGGCACTTTCTTATGAAATCCCTGCACAGTTAATCCCATCTTGGTGCCTGCCTCTGGGAGGACCTGGATTAACACACTAATTTTTATACAAAAAGTATAAATTAGGAAGTGATTATTTGCTTAACAAAATAATTGCATTAAATAATGAATTCCCTTAGAGCATTTTTCTCCTTTTTTAGTTTGAAATTTTTTTAACTTCAGAAAAGTACTAAAAATAACATAATAAACACTTATGTACCTAACACCTGTAATGGACTAAATTTAGCACATTTTATGTGATTTGATTTAAATACAATTTTTTCAGGAAGATGTCTGCTGAGTTAGACAAAGTATGATTGGATTACTG
Source organism: Balaenoptera acutorostrata (assembly GCF_949987535.1). NCBI lineage: Eukaryota > Metazoa > Chordata > Mammalia > Artiodactyla > Balaenopteridae > Balaenoptera > Balaenoptera acutorostrata. The sequence continues at coordinate 57,145,587 of NC_080076.1, forward strand.
TTCTGACTCTCAGAAGTATTCTGTTCTGTTCATTCCCCCAAAATCACAGGCTCTAGGGCAACTCCAGAAAATTAGTTGTCTGATTCCTCAGTGTTGTGAATAATGGAAATGCTAAAGGATTACAATAAGCAATCTATAATGTGTACTGCTTGTTCATTTTTTATTTGGGGGCCATTTGTTTATGACCCTCCTTTAAAGATCCCATTAAATGTCTCTGTAAAAGTCAGTATAGTGGTTCAGCAGCATTGATACTCGGGTAGGAAAATGTAAGCCTCAGTATTCCTACTTCTCATGCCTTGTAGTGATTTACCTAGTGGGGTACCATGGGTGTCACTTACACCCATTATTTCTAAGAACAGTTAAACCAGAAAAGCTTTAAAGACCTAGATTTCAAAATGAAAAGAACATCTTTGAAAGAAAACACATTTGGAAGCAATGCTTTTATCATAAATATTTTTTAACAGCAGAGAAATATATAAGAACATCTACTTTTTTCTCTAAATAAAAAATTACACTTTCAGAAGGCTTTGGGACTCCTCCTCTCCAAAAGAAATGTGTTCCACTATATGTATAAACAAGGCATGGTTTTTATTTCTAGCTTTGTATCAATCATGAGAAGACTTGTTTACTTCTCTTCACTGAGGCTTTATTGCTTTTTCCCATTCACTCACTCACTCACTCAAATATACAACTTGTGGCTAAAAAACACCAGGACATCTAGATGTAGTCCACTGTCCAGTTATGTTGACCATGTAACACTAAATGTCCATCAAAATTTAGTTCACCTCTGTTCGGAACAGAAATAAAGGCAAATATCGCCTTTTAATTCCATACCACTCAACTTTTCCCTAAACTTTGTTGAAGGAGCAGCTTTAGGCAGCTTCCCTTGCATATAATCTACTACCTGCTTCCTCCTGAAGACACCTCTTTAAATACAAAAAATGCCTATAAGTTGAAGAAAATAAAGTTTTATTCATGAACATGTTTATCATAAACCTGAGTGGTTCCAGACACAACTCTGCTTCCACTTCTCTGTACTGTCTTCAAGGCTAGACTTCCTGCTTTCTTATCGGAAATTTTACTCCATCATTCTACTGAGTTTCCCTCAGCTATGACTTTAGGATTGGATGTCTGTAAGAAACACCAAGGAGGTGACCAAAATTCAGAGACATGGGCCGGAATCCCTGATGTCACTGCCCCTCCTGCCAGAATCTTTCCTCTGGAGAGTGCTGAAGAATTTGTGTTTAGTCATTTTGAAAGTAATCCCCTCAAAGTTTATTATCTTAGTCTGTTCGGGTTGCTGTAACAAAACACCTCAGACTGGGTGGCTTATGAACAACAGAAATTTCTCTCTCACAGTTCTGGAGACTGGAAGTCCAAGATCAAGGCCCCAGCATGGTCTTTGGTGAGGGTCCTCTGCGTGTTTCACAGCCAGTGCCTTCTCGCTTTGTCCTCACATAGTAGAAAGGGTGACAGAGCTGAATTCCTTCCTTAAGAAAGTCTTCCCAAGGCTCAGATGAAAGTAGAGGCCCATATCAGAAATGTCGGCTGAGAGGTCTGGCGTTCCTTGTCTGTATGCACCTCACACACAGCCAGACCTCACTGATCCCCTGGCAGGTTGTCACTGCAGGCTCCACATGCCTGTGTGGCACTCCTACTGTGTTAACGACTCTGCCCTCCTCACCCCCAGGAGCTTGTGACTTGTGCTGGATCAACCACTACCTGGCCTCAGTGACTGGTCTAAGGAACAGGCATGTGGCCCATGACAGGTTCCCATTGTCACCTGGAAATTTCTAACTGAATTCAGGCTAGAAGATTCTCCTTCCTCTTGAGCTGGGATGCTGTAAGGCTTCAAGCCCAGAGTTAGCCAAGGCTCTGTGCCCTCATAAGTGGGAAAAGCTGGTGCTAAGTAGGAGAAAATGAAGTAAACAATTAGAGGGAATCAAGACCAAAGGATGGAAAGAGCGCTTTGAAATTTTTGATTATCTTAGTCCAGTCATCCTTGAGATAGCTCTCTCCTACCCTCTTCATAGTCAGTTAACTGAACCAATTAATTCCCTATTTTTGATAAAATTTGTGCAAGTTAGGTTTCTGAAATACAGAACCAAGGAGTCCAGACTCCTTGTCTTCTACTGTCTTCTCCTGTCTTCTACTTTTTATGCATACACAAAGCCACAGTCTTAAACAAGATTTTGTGTGTATGATCATGTAATAATTAAAGCTGTTTTATTGAATTTTGTATTTGAAATGAATATCTCAGTATTTCCTGAGGATGGGAGCCCGTGAATAAGTGCCACCCTCCTCTGTCACTCAGGTGGACAATTAATAGGTGCAATCTACATGGCTCCTAGGAGAGTCCAGTAGGATGCAGCTTTAGCTCTCACAGTGGTAAACAGCCAGATGATGGATCAGCTTTCCCTCCTTCCCTCACCCACACACAAATTCTTATCTCAGACTCTGCTCGCAGGCTTAGACAAAGACACACTTTTGGTAAAGCACTTTATAAAGACGTGGCTCATGAAATCTCTCCCTCTCCCCTTCTGCCTTGCAAGAGTCAGTGACCAGAAAAGAGCAGTGATGATCAAATTCTGACCAGAGTCCAGAAGAAGAAAGCAGAAAGAGAACTTTATGTTCATCCCACCTTTCCATCTTCTCAGTTCACTCCTCTCTCCAACAATCCACCCTCTGTACCTCAACCCATATACTCATATTTTCTTTAAAACCCATCCAGTAACTCCTTGATGTAAGATTCTAGAGATTCTATTTATTGAAGCCCTGTTTTTCCTGACATTCATCTGGCCTTGGTCCTGCAATAATCACAATGGAAGAGAAAACATGATCATGACTCAGGCTCTGAATGAGGAAGAAGAACAAAATTCATTATTTTACCAATAATACAATAAAGTAATTTAAAGGAAATAAAGTACTCTCAAAACACCACTTTAAAAGAATAAAGGACAATTGGACTCTTGGCTATAAGAACCACATTCTGATAACTATAAAAAATTATATATTTTACTTGCTTTATATCATATGTTACAGTATTGTACTTTGTTCTCCCAAAATAGTATGCTTCTTTCATACATTTTATTCATCAGCACAGTTATTCAATAACCTAAGGAGCCATATTCAAACAGGAAAACTGTACAAAATAGTAAAATAACCTTGGCTGACCAGATTGATTGACCCTCCAATCTGGGTTCCGTCACCTGCTAGATGCCCACCATTAGGTAATTTCAGTAAAAGCCCAATAATCCAATAGGATCCAGACTGATACTTTACCAGTATGAGTATTGGATTTTTCTATACTACAGGGTATTGCACTACTGATACCATAGATACCAAAATATATCTCAGTTTTCATCATCAAATCTCCAATACAACACTTTGATATTTTATTATGAAAGTATGGCACTATAAGTAGCCAATATAATAGAAGAGCATATTCTAGAAACCACTGAAAACAATGGACTATCAATACACTAGTAAATCAATACCTATAAATATTATAAATGGCATAAATATTAGTTTGATTTTTCACAGGGTACTTACATTAGTATATAAGATAATTCATTGCAAGAGATTAGGATGCATAGTATCTACACTAAATAATATTTACATAAACTTTAAAAAATTACCATATTTATAACTTAAACCATAGTTTCTTTTTTCACCAAAATTATAACACACTATTTAGAGTAACTGTAACATCAGTGAACTTATTCACATATTTATTCATTCAATAAATATTTCTTGAAGACAATTATGTGTCTGGGGATAAAATAATACATAAAAAAGAAATGTATCCCAGCCTTTGGGAATTTATAGTCTAGTCAGGAAAACAGACAAATAACAAGCAATTAGAATACAGAGCAACATGTGTCATGATGGGAGAAGTCCAACCTACTTTAGCAGTGCCTAAGAGGAGTACTTAACCCATACTTGAGGGGTCACAGAAGCTTCCAGGAGGAAGGGACAATTAAGCTGAGACTTGTAAAATGAGGAGCAGGGGTTGGCCAAACACAGGAGAAGCACAGAGATGGAGAAAATTTAAGTCAGAGAAGCCATATGTTCAAAGGCCTAGAAGCAAGACAGCAAGATATACTCTTTGAGGGACTGAAATAAGTTTCATAGGACCATATAATCCGAAGATTTTAAATGCTTCGTATTCCTTAGTGTGAATAAAACTTACTTTATATAAATTAACTTAAAACTTTCCTTCCTGGTGTGGCTGCTCCACTGCTGGGATGGATGCACTACTGAGGCATCAATACACTGATGCCACTGATACAGTCCCTTGGTGATCTTCAACCAGTTGTCACCAAGGAAAAGTCTTTCCTTCCCTCTTTACAACCTAATCATAACTGTTTAACTGATGTTACTTAAAGAAGTGCCGTGCTTTTTCTTACACAAACTATTAACTAGAGCTAATATGCCTTATTAACTATAGGCAGATGTACAACTTCAGTAACATAATTCATCAAATTTTAGAGTCATTTATTTAATGCCAAACTTATTTGCTCCTGGACGCTTTTTCTTCCCTCTTCCTCATTCATATCTTGTGGCATTTGTGGATAATAGTTTGAATAATTTTTTCTTCAATACCTCTTAAACAATGATAATGATTGATCTTTTGTCTCATTGCAGTATATTTAAAATAACACTAATACCCAATTTAATTTCTTCCTTGTATATGCTTTTGTTATTTTCAGTTTCTGAGATATCCTCAGAAAGTCTTGTTGCTCTCATTCTGTGAGTTTACCACTGAAATCCACAACCACAGAGGGTTTGAAGAGTTAGCTAAAAAGCTGAACATGAGGATTATCTAGCTTATTTTCAAATAAAGAATTAGGTTTGGCTAAAATCTAAATCACTCAGATCTATACACTACAGAATGACACCTTTTTCGGTTTTTATTTTACATAACCTCTCCATGCCTCGGTTTAGGTTTCCTTACTGGTCAAATGGGGAGAGTAATGTCTACTTTACATTCTTAACAAATGAAGAATTCCTGGTGTGTTTAAGTGGGCTTACTGATTCAGATAGATAAGGATGTACCACAGAACAAAGCCCAAACCAAATCATAATTTTTAATTAATATGAATTCCCAAAACTAAATGCAAATGAGGACCTTTAAGAAATTAGCAGTTTCCTAGAAGAAAGGAGTTTATTTTTCCAGGAAGCTGCAAATTTTTCAGCACTCATTTGTCTCCATTCATTGTAGCACAATGAAGGCTTCTCCTCTTGAGGACTCACAGCCATTTCAATGAATAAACCAACCAGAAACAGGTTCTTAATATAGTGTGCTGTTATACAGATTTCCTTTCAATGATTCTTCAACTCTATCAGATGTAGCCAAGGAAAAAAGATTCTTAACCTCGGCATATAAATATTCAAAACTAAGTTTCTACTATCGCTCTCAAAAGTAAGCAGCATGTCCAAGCCCAGAGTTAGGCACATAATAGGATTAACTGAGAAAAAAAAAACACACACACACAGTGTATCAAGTTCACTAATTTAGAAAGAATTTCAAAAAAAAAATTGATAAGGAAAAGACCAAAAAACTAGTAGGAAAATGGCCAAAACATATGAACAGTTTACAGAATATGAAAGACGGAATGGCTCTGGAGCATATGAAGTAATGTACAACTTTCCTCAAAATAAGAGAAGTGCAAATTAAAACAACACTCAGCCACCATTTTTCAACTATTAGATAGGCAATGACCAAAAAGTTTAACACACTGTGTTGGTAAGTGTGTGGGGAAAAAGGCAGTATCATATATGGCTGGTGGGAATGAAAATAGATTCAACTTCTATGAAGTGCAATTTTGCAACATATATCAGGTAATCTACTCTTTTTTTTTTGAGTCCCTAGAGCAGGTTCCTGTTTTTTTTTTAATTGAAGTACAGTTGATTTACAATGTTATGTTAGTGTCACATGTACAATAAAGCAATTCAGTTATATATATACATATTCTCTTTCAGATCCTTTTCCATTCTAGGTTATTACAAGATAGTCAATATAGTTCCTTGTGCTATACATTAGGTCCTTGTTGTTTATCTATTTTATATGTAGTGGTATGCATCTGTTAATCCCCAACTCCTAATTACCCCTCCCACCCCCTTTCCCCTTTGGTAGCCATAAGTTTGTTTTCTATGTCTGTGAGTCTGTTTCTGTTTTGCAAATAAGTTCATTTGTAGTATTTTTTTAAGATTCCACATATGAGTGATATCATATGATATTTGTCTTTGTCTGACTTACTTCACTTAGCATGATAATCTCTAAGTCCATTCATATTGCTGCAAATGGCAGTAGTTCATTCTTTTTTATGGCTGAGTAATATTCCATTGTGTGTATATATATCAATATATCACATCTTCTTTATCCATTCATCTGTCGATGGACATTTAGGTTACTTCCATGTCTTGGCTACTGTAAATAGTGCTGCTATGAACACTGGGGTGCATGTATCTTTTTGAATTAGTGTTTTTGTTTTTTTCTGATATATACTCAGGAGTGGAATTGCTGGGTCATATGGTAATTCTAGTTTTATTTTTTTGAGAAATTTCCATACTGTTTTCCACAGTGGCTGCACCAATTTACATTCCCTTTTCCCCACATCCTCAACAATATCTGTTATTTGTGTTCTTTTTGATGATAGCCATCCTGACAGATGTGAGGTGATATCTCATTGTGGTATTGATTTGCATTTCCCCGATGATTAGCAATGTTAAGCATCTTTTCATATGCCTGTTGGCCATCTGCATTTCCTCTTTGGAAAAATGTCTATTTAGGTCTTCTGCCCATTTTTTGATTGGGTTGTCTGCTTTTGTTTTGTTTTGTGTATATATATATATATAGAGAGAGAGAGAGAGAGAGAGAGAGAGCTGTATCAGCTGTTTGGATTTTTGGAAATTAAGCCCCTAGGAATAAACCTGACCAAGGAAGTGAAAGATTTATATGCTGAGAACTATAAAACATTGATAAAGGAAATTTAAGATAATTCAAAGATATGGAAAGATATCCCATGCTCTTGGATTGGAAGAATTAATATAGTGAAAATAGCCATACTACCTAAAGCAATCAATAGATTTAATGTGATCCCCATCAAATTACCCATGACATTTTTCACAGAACTAGAACAAATAAACCTAAATTTTATACTGAACCAAGAAAGACCCAGAATTGCCAAAGCGATCCTGAGGAAAAGGAACAAAGCTGGAGGCATAACCCTCCCAGACTTCAGACTATACTACAAAGCTACAGTAATCAAAACAGCATGGTATTGGCACAAAAACAGACATATGGATCAATGGAACAGATAGAGAGCCCAGAAATAAACCCACACACCTACAGTCAATTAATCTTTGACAAAGGAGGTAAGAATATGCAATGGAGAAAAGACAATCTCTTCAGCAAGTGGTGTTGGGGAAGCTGGACAGCCATGTGTAAATCGATTAGTTAGAACACTCCCTCACATCTACACAAAAATCAACTCAAGGAGATTAACCAAGATGGCGGAGTAGAAGGACGTGCTCTCACTCCCTCTTGCGAGAGCACCAGAATCACAACTGGCTGCTGGACAATCATTGACAGGAAGACCCTGGACTTCACCAAGGAGGACACCCCACGTCCAAGGACAGAGGAGAAGCCACAGTGAGACGGTAGGAGGGGCGCAATCAGAGTAAAATCAAATCCCATAACTGCTGGGTGGGTGACTCACAGACTGGCGAACACTTATACCACAGAAGTCCACCCACTGGAGTGAAGGTTCTGAGCCCCACCTCAGGCTTCCCAACCTGGGGGTCCGGCAAAGGGAGGAGGAATTCCTAGAGAATCAGACTTTGAAGTCTAGTGGGAATTGATTGCAGGACTGTGACAGGACTGGGGGAAACAGAGACCCCACTCTTGGAGGGCACACACAAAGTAATGTGTGCATCGGGACCCAGGGGAAGGAGCAGTGACCCTGGGGGAGACTGAACCAGACGTACCTGCTGGTGTTGGGGGGTCTCCTGCAGAGGCGAGTGGTGGCTCTGTTTCACCGTGGGGATAAGGACACTGGCAGCAGAGGTCCTGGGAAGTTCTCCTTGGCGTGAGCCCTCCCAGAGTCTGCCATTAACCCCACCAAAGAGCACGGGTAGGCTCCAGTGTTGGGTTGCCTCAGGCAAAACAACCAACAGGGAGGGAACCCAGCCCCACCCATCAACAGTCAAGTGGATTAAGGTTTTACTGAGCTCTGACCGCCACAGCAACAGTCAGCTCTACCCACCACCAGAGCCTCCCATCAAGCCTCTTAGATAGCCTCAACCACCAGAGGGCAGACAACAGAAGCAAGAAAAACTACAATCCTGCAGCCTGTGGACCAAAAACCACAGTTACAGAAAGACAGAGAAGATGAAAAGGCAGAGGGCTATGTACCAGATGAAGGAACAAGAAAAAACCCCAGAAAAACAACTAAATGAAGTGGAGATAGGCAACCTTCCAGAAAAAGAATTCAGAATAATGATAGTGAAGATGATCCAGGACCTCGGAATAAGAATGGAGGCAAAGATTGAGAAGATGCAAGAAATGATTAACAAAGACCTAGAAGAATTAAAGAACAAACAAACAGAGATGACCAATACAATAACTGAAATGAAAACTACACTAGAAGGAATCAATAGCAGAATAACTGAGGCAGAAGAACGGATAAGTGACCTGGAAGACAGAATGGTGGAATTCACTGCTGCGGAACAGACTAAAGAAAAAAGAATAAAAAGAAATGAAGACAGCCTAAGAGACCTCTGGGACAACATTAAACGCAACAACATTCGCATTATAGGGGTCCCAGAAGGAGAAGAGAGAGAGAAAGGACCAGAGAAAATATTTGAAGAGATTATAATCGAAAACTTCCCTAACATGGGAAAGGAAATAGCCACCCAAGTCCAGGAAGCGCAGAGAGTCCCATACAGAATAAACCCAAGGAGAAACACGCCGAGACACATAGTAATCAAAGTGGCAAAAATTAAAGACAAAGAAAAATTATTGAAAGCAGCAAGGGAAAAACGACAAATAACATACAAGGGAACCCCCATAAGGTTAACAGCTGATTTCTCAGCAGAAACTCTGCAAGCCAGAAGGGAGTGGCATGAAATACTTAAAGTGATGAAAGGGAAGAACCTACAACCAAGATTACTCTACCCAGCAAGGATCTCATTTAGATTTGATGGAGAAATCAAAAGCTTTACAGACAAGCAAAAGCTAAGAGAATTCAGCACCACCAAACCAGCTCTACAACAAATGCTAAAGGAACTTCTCTAAGTGGGAAACACAAGAGAAGAAAAGGACCTACAAAAACAAACCCAAAACAATTAAGAAAATGGTCATAGGAACATACATATCGATAATTACCTTAAACGTGAATGGATTAAATGCCCCAACCAAAAGACATAGACTGGCTGAATGGATACAAAAACAAGACCCATATATATGCTGTCTACAAGAGACCCACTTCAGACCTAGGGACACATACAGACTGAAAGTGAGGGGATGGAAAAAGATATTCCATGCAAATGGAAATCAAAAGAAAGCTGGAGTAGCTATACTCATATCAGATAAAATAGACTTTAAAATAAAGAATGTTACAAGAGACAAGGAAGGACACTACATAATGATCCAGGGATCAATCCAAGAAGAAGATATAACAATTATAAATATATATGCACCCAACATAGGAGCACCTCAATACATAAGGCAACTGCTAACAGCTATAAAAGAGGAAATCGACAGTAACACAATAATAGTGGGGGACTTTAACACCTCACTTACACCAATGGACAGATCATCCAAAATGAAAATAAATAAGGAAACAGAAGCTTTAAATGACACAATAGACCAGATAGATTTAATTGATATATATAGGACATTCCATCCAAAAACGGCAGATTACACGTTCTTCTCAAGTGCACACGGAACATTCTCCAGGATAGATCACATCTTGGGTCACAAATCAAGCCTCAGTAAATTTAAGAAAATTGAAATCATATCAAGCATCTTTTCTGACCACAACGCTATGAGATTAGAAATGAATTACAGGGAAAAAAACGTAAAAAAGACAAACACATGGAGGCTAAACAATACGTTACTAAATAACCAAGAGATCACTGAAGAAATCAAACAGGAAATAAAAAAATACCTAGAGACAAATGACAATGAAAACACGACGACCCAAAACCTATGGGATGCAGCAAAAGCGGTTCTAAGAGGGAAGTTTATAGCTATACAAGCCTACCTAAAGAAACAAGAAAAATCTCAAGTAAACAATCTAACTTTACACCTAAAGAAACTAGAGAAAGAAGAACAAACAAAACCCAAAGTTAGCAGAAGGAAAGAAATCATAAAGATCAGAGCAGAAATAAATGAAATACAAACAAAGAAAACAATAGCAAAGATCAATAAAACTAAAAGTTGGTTCTTTGAGAAGATAAACAAAATTGATAAGCCATTAGCCAGACTCATCAAGAAAAAGAGGGAGAGGACTCAAATCAATAAAATCAGAAATGAAAAAGGAGAAGTTACAACAGACACCGCAGAAATACAAAACATCCTAAGAGACTACTACAAGCAACTTTATGCCAATAAAATGGACAACCTGGAAGAAATGGACAAATTCTTAGAAAGGTATAACCTTCCAAGACTGAACCAGGAAGAAACAGAAAATATCAACAGACCAATCACAAGTAATGAAATTGAAACTGTGATTAAAAATCTTCCAACAAACAAAAGTCCAGAACCAGATGGCTTCACAGGTGAATTCTATCAAACATTTAGAGAAGAGCTAACACCCATCCTTCTCAAACTCTTCCAAAAAATTGCAGAGGAAGGAACTCTCCCAAACTCATTCTATGAGGCCACCATCACCCTGATACCAAAACCAGACAAAGACACTACAAAAAAAGAAAATTACAGACCAATATCACTGATGAATATAGATGCAAAAATCCTCAACAAAATACTAGCAAACAGAATCCAACAACACATTAAAAGGATCATACACCACGATCAAGTGGGATTTATCCCAGGGATGCAAGGATTCTTCAATATACGCAAATCAATCAATGTGATACACCATATTAACAAATTGAAGAATAAAAACCATATGATCATCTCAATAGATGCAGAAAAAGCTTTTGACAAAATTCAACACCCATTTATGATAAAAACTCTCCAGAAAGTGGGCATAGAGGGAACCTACCTCAACATAATAAAGGCCATATATGACAAACCCACAGCAAACATCATTCTCAATGGTGAAAAACTGAAAGCATTTCCTCTAAGATCAGGAACGAGACAAGGATGTCCACTCTCACCACTATTATTCAACATAGTTCTGGAAGTCCTAGCCACGGCAATCAGAGAAGAAAAAGAAATAAAAGGAATACAAATTGGAAAAGAAGAAGTAAAACTGTCACTGTTTGCGGATGACATGATACTATACATAGAGAATCCTAAAACTGCCACCAGAAAACTGCTAGAGCTAATTAATGAATATGGTAAAGTTGCAGGTTACAAAATTAATGCACAGAAATCTCTTGCATTCCTATACACTAATGATGAAAAATCTGAAAGAGAAATTATGGAAACACTCCCATTTACCATTGCAACAAAAAGAATAAAATACCTAGGAATAAACCTACCTAGGGAGACAAAAGACCTGTATGCAGAAAACTATAAGACACTGATGAAAGAAATTAAAGATGATACCAACAGATGGAGAGATATACCATGTTCTTGGATTGGAAGAATCAACATTGTGAAAATGAGTATACTACCCAAAGCAATCTACAGATTCAATGCAATCCCTATCAAATTACCAATGGCATTTTTTACGGAGCTAGAACAAATCATCTTAAAATTTGTATGGAGACACAAAAGACCCCGAATAGCCAAAGCAGTCTTGAGGCAAAAAAATGGAGCTGGAGGAATCAGACCCCCTGACTTCAGACTATACTACAAAGCTACAGTAATCAAGACAATATGGTACTGGCACAAAAACAGAAACATAGATCAATGGAACAAGATAGAAAGCCCAGAGATTAACCCACGCACCTATGGTCAACTAATCTATGACAAAGGAGGCAAAGATATACAATGGAGAAAAGACAGTCTCTTCAATAAGTGGTGCTGGGAAAACTGGACAGCCACATGTAAAAGAATGAAATTAGAATACTCCCTAACACCATACACAAAAATAAACTCAAAATGGATTAGAGACCTAAATATAAGACTGGACACTATAAAACTCTTAGAGGAAAACATAGGAAGAACACTCTTTGACATAAATCACAGCAAGATCTTTTTCGATCCACCTCCTAGAGTAATGGAAATAAAAACAAAAATAAACAAGTGGGACCTAATGAAACTTCAAAGCTTTTGCACAGCAAAGGAAACCATAAACAAGACGAAAAGACAACCCTCAGAATGGGAGAAAATATTTGCAAATGAATCAACGGACAAAGGATTAATCTCCAAAATATATAAACAGCTCATTCAGCTCAATATCAAAGAAACAAACACCCCAATCCAAAAATGGGCAGAAGACCTAAATAGACATTTCTCCAAAGAAGACATACAGACGGCCACGAAGCACATGAAAAGATGCTCAACATCACTAATTATTAGAGAAATGCAAATCAAAACTACAATGAGGTATCACCTCACTCCTGTTAGAATGGGCATCATCAGAAAATCTACAAACAACAAATGCTGGAGAGGGTGTGGAGAAAAGGGAACCCTCTTGCACTGTTGGTGGGAATGTAAATTGATACAGCCACTATGGAGAACAATATGGAGGTTCCTTAAAAAACTAAAAATAGAATTACCATATGACCCAGCAATCCCACTACTGGGCATATACCCAGAGAAAACCGTAATTCAAAAAGACACGTGCACCCGAATGTTCATTGCAGCACTATTTACAATAGCCAGGTCATGGAAGCAACCTAAATGCCCATCAACAGACGAATGGATAAAGAAGTTGTGGTACATATATACGATGGAATATTATTCAGCCATAAAAAGGAACGAAATTGAGTCATTTGTTGAGAAGTGGATGGATCTAGAGACTGTCATACAGAGTGAAGTAAGTCAGAAAGAGAAAAACAAATATCGTATGTTAATGCATGTATGTGGAACGTAGAAAAATGGTACAGATGAGCCAGTTTGCAGGGCAGAAGTTGAGACACAGATGTAGAGAATGGACATATGGACACCAAGGGGGGAAAACTGCGATGAGGTGGGGATGGTGATGTGCTGAATTGGGCGATTGGGATTGACATGTATACACTGATGTGTATAAAACTGATGCCTAATAAGAACCTGCAGTATAAAAAAACAAACAAAACAACTAATACTAAACTTTCATTGGGTTATTTGTATGGAAATATGTTAATATAAATGTTTCAGACATTACATGAAATTTCTAAAAATCTTATATTTGTATTTGTATGGAAATATGTATGGAAATATGTTAATATAAATGTTTCAGACAGTACATGAAATTTCTAAAAATCTTATATTTGTATTTGTATGGAAATATGTATGGAAATATGTTAATATAAATGTTTCAGACATTACATGAAATTTCTAAAAATCTTATATTTGTATTTGTATGGAAATATGTATGGAAATATGTTAATATAAATGTTTCAGACATTACAGGAAACGTCTAAAAATCTTATATGTTCTGGTATAATGTTATAAGTAATAATCCTAGTTATTACTTTAAAATGTATATCTCAGAAATAACTAATTTTCTTGTCAACTGCATTATTATGAACTTTCATCAAATCTTTAACCATGGTCATTTTTAAGTCTTTTGTCATTTACAGACAGTTCTGGGTGTACTCTGATGATTTTGCAAATATGTTCCTATAAAAGAGTTTCATCTTCAAGAAATTCATGGAAAAGACTCTGACAAGTACAGGTTTCTGGTAACTGACTGTACTGCTGAACTGAATGAATAAGCATTTTCAGAACTCTAATGAAAAACTGATGAACTCATAAAAGTGCTAACAAAAGATCAAGATGAAAAAAAAGAAATTAATTACATGGGACTGAGTGAACTGATGAGGATGAGTATAATTTTTGTGACTTTCTGTCTGAATTAAAAAAAAAAAAAAATCCCACAAGGACTCAGAGGAAAAGAATATACAAATCAATTTTCACTGCAAAGTAAAGGAGCTGTTACAGTGGAGGATTACTGGACTGAATGTCAATGTTATGACATAGCATAAGTGTGTTTCATGTTTGGTAATTGCAATCATTGTTGCTTTTGTTGTGGTCATCCATGTACAATGCTTGGTGTCAGTCTATCTATCTCTTGTAAAAATAAAATACAGTGTGTGTGTGTGGAAAAAAAAAAAAAAAAAAAAGAATAAATCCTGAAAGAAAAAAAAAAAAAAAAATCAACTCAAAATGGCTTAAAGATTTAAATATAAGACTTGACACCATAAAACTCCTGGAAGAGAACATAGGCAAACATTTTCTGACATAAAGTGTAGCAATGTTTTCTTAGGTCAGTCTCCCAAGGCAAAAGAAATAAAAGCAAAAATAAACAAATGGGACCTAATCAAACATATAAGCTTTTGCACAGCAAAGGAAACCATAAACAAAATGAAAAGACAACCTACAGAATGGGAAAAAATATTTGCAAATGATGCAACCAATCAGGCAATCTACTCTGAAACAAAAAAAATTCCTTTGAAATTTCTTTGAAATAAATTCCAAAGAATTTATCCTATAGACATATTCAAACATGTGCAAAATAACATATGTACAAGAGATTCTATGACAACATTGTTTGATATAGCAAAGACTGGAAACAACCCACATGTTCATCAATAGATGACTGGTTAAATAAATTATGGTACATCCATCCAATGAAATATGCTGCAGCTATAAAAATTAATGAGGATTCTCTTTCTGTAACAATATGGAATGCTTTCAAATGTTGAGTCTAAAAAAACCACACAAGGTGCAAAATCGTGTGAAGTGTATACTATCATGTATATCAGGGGAGGGGAATATCTACATATATATTTATTTACATACGCATAAAATACTTCTGGGAGTATATTTAAAAACTGATAGCATTGTTTGCTTCCAAAGCAAAGAATTGGATGGTGGAGGAATGGAATGGAAGCCCTTTTGTAATTTTTGAATTTTTTAATCATGTGGATGTATTTCCTATACAAATAAATAAGTAAAATTTAGATTTAAAAAAAACACCCTAGGCTGAGCATCCGGAGCTCTGATCACTGGTTCCATCTCAGTCCCTGTGGTCTTAAGTCATCTCCTCTGTGGCTCATTTTTCCCTTCAAAGACTAAGGAAGTTAGAGTGGCAAATCTCTAAGGTTCCCTCTAATTGTAGACTTTTAGGCATGTGTAAGAAATCATAGCCTCACGGAAAAAATAGAATAATACTTTTCTGCATTTCACATATAAAGCTTAATGGTGGCTCTGGCCAACACAGTTGTGATTCATTTCTTCATAATCACATAGCAAAAGCCCAGATTCTATGCAAACAGTCCCAATCTCTTCTACAAACACATGGCATCAACATGGTCTTTATGGAAACTGGAAGTATCCATGCAGAGCCCCTGTAACCACATGTCAAGCCAGCAGGTGCCTGGACTGTCCAACTCAGGACTGCTGAAGGCAGGTAGTTCTCACTTTTTAACACAGCCCAGTTAAGGAATGTCAAAGACCCCTAGACCCATCCACCTCACCCATTCTCACTATAATGTACATCTGCTTCATTCAATATAGAAGTATGCTGGTTTATATCTGTGCATACATAACTCAGTGCTGCATATACAACTTAGTGGTTGGCATACACAAATATATATATAATGTATACATAATACATATATTTATGTAATAATACATATTATATGTATTTACCTTAAGGTAAGCTCATATATACTAACATGTGTCTGTGTATATATATACATATACATGTATATGTATATGTGTGTATGTATATATATATATATATATATATATTACCTTAAGATAGTAATTTACCTTAAAGTCTGCTTAAGATGAAAAGTAGGACCAAGAATAAATTTGTTGCAGATAAGCAACACTCTACACTGTAAGGTTAACCAAACAACTCACAACACTCTAACAGTCATTATAATTGCAAAACAAAACAGCACCAACTAAAAACCATACCATACTCAAGATGATATCATACAGGGATGACGTAGGGATAACTTTCTCCTTGATACCATGGGAACTGCAACTATCCACAGGTGAGTAAGTGCAACAGGAATTTTGTAAACTTGCCAAGAACTACATAGTAGCCAGACTCTTTAGCCACAAATGTACTGAATGAGAGCCCTCTAGTTACCTGGTAATTCTCCTTTATGAAAGCCAAATTTTAGTCAACTTTAATAACTCATTTAATAGATTATTGGTAATTAGCTCTTACTCATAACCTAAAAATGAAAGTCTACAGAACATATCACTTGCCTCCATTTTCCTCATTTGTAAAACAGTAACAATATTTATTCTACCTCGCAAGATTACTTTGAGGATCAAATGATAAAAAAAGGTTGTAATAATATTTTATAAACTGTCATGGGGTTGATATAGTTTGCAGACATAACTTATTATTATTAAATCCTAAAATGGCCCCGGCTGCAATAGCCATGCGCCCTTGAGCTGCTATGGACAATCACTGTTGAATTGTTAAAGGTCTCAAAGGCTCCTGGAAGACCGAGGAATTTTGACAAACGTTAATGTTTAGCTGAGTAACTGAAATTAAAGTTATTAATAAAACATTGTTTAGAAAACTATATATTGAGGGTGAACTGACAGATTTATACAATCAGCATATATTTAAATAATATAAACAAATTTCCTAACAAGTGTGGTTTGCTGGTGCACTCCATCTCTAGTTTCTGATAAACAACTGTTGAGGAAGCAAAAGGAGCCAAATTTTCACATTCTCTGCTTGGGAAATATGCCCTGTAGATATTTAATAACACATTCTGCTCTCTTGAAATCATTATATTAGTATATACAAACTTACCTTCAGGATCTGTTTTAATTACAAATGTGTCATGCATAAAACATGTGGAATCATTTCAACATGTTCATTATCCTCTGCCCCATTCTTCAATTCACAAGGCAAGTTTAATTGTGGTATACTCATCAACTGTCCTTTAGTCTTAAGATTTCTGCAGCTATTAGTTCAGCTGAAATTTATAGAAAACAGTCCTCTGGCAGGTTACCCCTGATTGGGTTCCACTTGAGAGGACAGTATTAATCAATGCACTGGAAAACACACAGGCACCAAAGCTACATTAAATCTATGTGCCATCCCACAGGGCTCTGATTATGGAAATAGATTCACATATTTTAATGATAGTATTAGCAGCCACAATTCTTTCTCAAATGAAACCTGAAGCAAACACGCAGATTAGCACCAGTTTAACATTTTTTAAAACTTTGTTTTTAAGCGGGCTTCGGAGGAAATGATTACAGCCTCCCTGCTTACTTATTCTCCCTACTTCACTAGCGTAACATGAGCTTAATTAGATTATGTTGAGGTTATTTGCTCTTCTGAAGTCTGAGTTTCTATGAATATTGAATCATTAAATAATTGCAGTGGAAACATTAAAAAAAAACCTTTTCCCAAATCAAAAGAGATTCAAGAAATCCCAAGCTACCTGAGGCTAGAGAGACTGAACTGTAATTAGTTGGTAGAAACACTAATATTTATTTGAGACAATGGACCCGAAGTTGATTCTCAGATGAGGAGCTTAAAATAAAAAGCCATAGATTGTGAAAATAAAGAGGCAAACTAGTAAAGAAAGCTAGAGAACTTCAGGAGAAAAACAAAAGTAAGAACTTGTTAGAATTGGATGGTGGTGTTAAACACTGAGGACATCGTAGGTGATTTTTTATAATAAGGGTTAGGTGCCCTGAGGAGAGAGGGTCTAATTGAATTGGCATTCAAGTGGCTGAAAGGAAAGCAATTTTGACCAGCCACCAAAAAGTGGTTTTGAGACCCAGATAAAAGAAAAACAAAAAAACTTTCTCTCCCAATAAGGAAAGATGAGACCAGAGAGAAATAGCTCTGCCCTTATACTAGAGCAATTGTTTTGTATCCTTTTTTCCAAGACACTTGACAGATGATCAAATGATGTTTCCATTTAAGACATATCCCCCACAAGCACAAAAAAAAAAAAAACTAGGATATTAGACGTGCAATTTTTCACCATATTTCATCCTTCTCTCTTCAACTCTAGAATTGTTAATGTGCGACTGTACCATCTTTTTGGGATAAGTACTCTAATGTGTGGGGAAAGTTAAATTATTCATTACTTGGAATATACCTTATGATTTAGACACTTCAGGCTGTTACCATACCTGAGCAGAGAGTAAGACAAATTAGGAAGGGCAACTGGAAATTCCTAGAGAAGGCCAAAGTATCTGTCCACTTGTCAACAAGCTCATGGGAGCCCACAGGTTAAAAGACTCTCTGGATCTGAGCCCCATCACTCACGACCAGTCCTCCACACCAGGAGTCAAGACATCTCTACGGAAGTCACACTGCCTTCTATTTTGAGGGTAGGAAATTAGAATGAATAAAATCCAATCCAAATTTTTAAAATTACAACCTATGAATTTTAAATTTTGGAAACCTTTGAGAACCTATAAGCTCACAACTACCCCCCACCCTACCAACCAACATAGAATTTTCTTAAAAATACTCTATAAAGAATAGATTGTGAAAACAAAAAGTTGGCCACCCAGGGAACTTGCTTGTGATTTGGATCTGGTTAAAAAGTATGAAACAAGGGAATTCCCTGGCGGTCCAGTGGTTAGGACCCAGCAATTTCACCGCCAGAGCCCGGTTCAATCCCTGGTCAGGGAACTAAGATCCCACCAGCTGCACGGCACAGCCAAAAAATAAATTAATTAATTAAATTTTTTAAAAAATAAAAATATGAAACTAAAAACCAACCACAGCGTATTGAAATATACAGAGAAAAGTCAAAAAAATCTTTCTCATCTTTTAGGAAGCTTATTTCATGTACATCTCTCCCTTCCTGAGATGCAGTACTTATTGTCATCCCTCTTCAGACTGGCATTGACTCACATATTCCCAGCAAGTTTATTTAATTTTTCTGCTTTGTCTTATCTCTCCAATTAGATTGCAAATTCCAGATGATCAGGCCTGTACTCTTCTCAGCCCTTCGGGCAACACTAGGCACCAAGAAGCCATCCTGCTAAATTCTTATATGATTAATTAATTAAGCAAATTTAATTAATCTCTACATTTCTCTAACACTGTTTTCTTGCCATCTATTATTTTTTGTTGTTTTATTTAAATGTAATTACAATTAAAGTAAAACAAAATAAATATGTGTGTGAGTGTATATAATACCTAAAGGCAACTGGCGGATGTCATAAAATTAAGGAAAATATGTCTACCTTTAATCAGATACATCATCAAAAACTAAATATACTTTTAATCTTGAACAGCAACTGCTTTTAGCATGGGAATGTTGGTGAGTTCTTAGAATAAATAAACCAAAATGCACATCTGAATATAAGGAAATTTTTTGTCCTACATACTAAACTCTTAATAACACAAGTTGTGTTTATTTTAACATATCATTCTAATGGTTTCCTTTTATATTAATTTTACTACTGAAAGTTATCTTCTTACATCTAGAGTCACTTCCTTAAAGAAATCTTCTATTTCAATAAGTCTGAGAAAATATAAATCTAAGCAAGACAACTTGTAACTTAATTTATAGAGACCTGCATTTACAGCCACATTATTAAATTCAGAATTAAAGATGAGCAGTGCCTACTCGTAAGTCCCTGGCCAGTTTTGCAGAAATCCCAACCTAGAGGACAGCACAAAAGCCAGCAGCTTGATTTCTCATGTTTTGTTCATTACAGAGAAAATTACAATGAGGAAAAGAGATCAACAAAAAGTCATGTGTAAGTAATTTGAATTCCTCAAGGAACAGAGGACAAATATTAGGTCAGATCACTGGTTCTCACCCCTCGCTGAAAGTTGAAACCCCACAAGCTTCTAAAAAATACCAATGCTTGGGCCCCAGCCCCAGAGATTCCAATTTACTTTGTCTGGGAGAGTCCCAGGCATCTGTAGTTTTAAAAGTTCCTCAGATGATTTTAATGTACAGCCAGAGTTGAGAATCATTAGGTTAAATGATACAAGATTACAAATAAGATTTCTTAAAAAAAAAAAAAAAATTCTTACATTTTTCCCTCTGTCTACTTCCAGTGCTAATTCAGGTAAGTTTGAACTGCCCTTTAAGTAGAGTCTGCTTTATATGGAATTAAAAATCAACATACACGCACTCATAAACCTGTAGGTTTCTCATGAAAACCATCTGTCAAAATTATGCTATGTGTAGCTAGAGCCAAAATTGTAAAGACTAAGTTTATAAATAATGTTAATTAACTCTTTAATTCTATTGTAACTCCATGGACACTTCTGGTCTGAAGTGATAAAAGCTAAATCAATCTAATTTAAGTGAAAGAAAAACGGAGAGTGGATTTATCAGCTAATAACTGCAAAGGACCGTAATAGATCCAGCATTACCCACACTAGATCCAGGGCCCAAACAATGTCACCAAAACCTGCTTTCTCATTCTGTCTCATACTCCCTTGCTCCCATTCTTAGCTCTGCTTCCCTCTAGATGTTGGTCTCCTCCTCTCTGTCAATGAGTATCCTCCAAGTGACAAGAGCCCCACTTCACATCTTTGCAGAAACCTTACCCGAAAGGCGAAAGATGGTCTTGCCTGCTCCTCCAGAAGAAAAGTCCCAGACAATGCCTCTGATTGACCTGAACTGGATCACAAGCCCATGCTAAAAATCTCAAAATATTATCTATGTACAAGTATGTCACTTGACAACCAAACTGTGTTTTAAAACATTAACAGGAATGGACATAGGAAAGAACTAGAGAGATTAAAAGACCAATCTGGAGAACTCTATGTTTGTCTGGAACAAAATACACGTTACAGGAGATACTGTAGTTGAATTACAGAAATAGTCAAAGGTCATATCAAGAGCAGACTTTTATCTTAAAGGGATGAACTTGATTTTTATTCTAAGAGCTAAGAGGGCCACAAAAGGATTTCAGCAGAAGAATGAGATGATCAGATTTGTTTTAGGAAAATTACTTTGGCATGTGGGAATAGATTGAACAGAATGCATTTTAAAAACAGAAACCAGTTAGAAAGATATTGCAGCTATCCACATGAAAAGACATCTAAACTTATACTAACGCAATAGTAAAACAAAAACAGGAAATGGACTCAAGAGATTTTAAGGAGGTGATATCAACATCAAACTAAATTGTATATGGAGTATTCAGAAAGGGAGAGGATACAGAATGACTCAGTGATTTCTAGCTTGGGAAACTTGGAAGAAAGTGATGCTATTCACTAAGAGAATTCAGGAATAGAGGTAGATTTGGAAGGAGTAGATTATAAATTCAGTTTAACATATTAAATTAGAGTTATCTATAGGATCAAAATGGAGATCAATTCATACTATACATTCAGCTGAAAGATCAACTTTAATTGTGAAGTCAATTGTGTTAGATAATTAGTGCATAACTACATTAAAGTCACTTCTCAGGACAAAGGCAGAACTAAGAGCAGTGAGCAGATGGGGAGCCATATATTTTTAATAAATATGGAGTTGAGGGGGGTTTAGTATGTAATCCCAACCAGAATGGTGTAAAAGGTATTCTACCTCATGGCATGAGCCCCAAAGGAGGTCTAGCGTGAGAGGAGAAACAAAGATTTTTGAAGTGGTTAGTGAGGACAAATGGATACTGACCCCGCCTCACCCCTTCCCAGATCTGTGGTTTGTAGCACTGAAGAGGAGTGTGGTCACTTGGCCAAGATGCTAAGGGAGTGGGAACTCTGGTGGAAAGCCAGGTGATCTAGTTTAGATTTCTTTCTTTTTGGCTCTCCAGTATCCAAACCAGGGCTTGGCCTTGGGAGGAAAAAAGAAAAGAAGCCAAAGAAGGAGCAGTCTCTCCTTCCCCCGGCCCCTGAAAAGAGGGTTAGTGACCCAGGTTCAGCCAATTCCATGGCCCACACTCCCCCTGGAGGTGGTCACGTAAGTGTGCAGCCAACCTGAGAAATTCTTCACGGCACAGGTAGCAGGGGTTTTTTGTTGGTGGTGGGGTTTTTTTTGTTTTGTTTTATTTTGTTTAGGAAAGTCCTAACTTTTTTTAAAAGGTTATACTCCATTTATAGTTATTATAAAATATTGGCTATATTCCCCATGTTGTACAATACATCCTTGTAGCTTATTTTATATCTAATAGTTTGTACATCTTAATCCCCTACCCTATATTGCCCCTTCCCTCCTCCCCACTGGTAAACACTAATTTGTTCTCTATATCTATGAGTATGCTTCTTTTTCATTATATTCACTAATTTGTTGTATTTTTCAGGTTCCACATATAAGTGATATCATCACAGTATTTGTCTTTCTCTGTCTGACTTATTTCACTTAGCATAATGCCCTCCAAGTCCATTCATTTTGATGCAAATGGCAAAATGCCTGAGTAGTATATATATGTATGTATGTGTGTGTATATATATATATATATATATATATATATATATATATATATACCGCATCTTTCTTTATCCATTCATCTGTTGATAGATACTTAGGTTGTTTCCATATCTTGGCAATTGTAAATAATGTTGCTATGAACACTGGGGTGCATGTGTCTTTCTGAATTAGTGTTTTTGTTTTTTTCAGATATACACCCAAGAGTGGAATTGCTGAGTCCTAGGGTAGTTCTATTTTTTGTTTTTTAAGAAACCTCCATACTGTTTTCCACAGTGGCTATAACAGTTTACATTCTGTTCCATTGATCTATGTGTCTATTTTTGTGCCAGTACCGTACTGTTTTGATGACTGTGGCTTTGTATATAGTCTGAAATCAGGGAGACACAGATAGCAGTTTAAATAACAAGTAGGATGTGAGGCATATTGTAAACATTAAGTATTCTAACATATGATATCCCCTAAGCATCAATAGGGTAGAAAACGATTTCCAATATTCACTTCATGCCTAAAGGTACCATTTTCTATCATGTGAATGTATTCTGTTGCCTGCTCTAATCTGACAATTTGGGTGAGAGGGGTGGCGGGGAATGGAGAGGTATGACAATTTGAAAAACAACAGCTGGTATAACTGTAAACATAAAATGTCTTGGTATTTTTTAACTCTAAAATATTAATTTCCACATATATTTTATTATTAGCTTGAGAGTATGGATGGCTGAGAGTCCAGTGGTAACAGTGATGGAGGGTGTGACCCAGTGGCAGGCCCCTAAACAAACTGACCCAGTGCCTGAGATTCCAGCTGTAGATGCCCAGTTTCCCTTGGCTCCTGCCTGTTACCTGAAAACTGGGTTTGCCTCTTGGTGGGTGCAGAGCCAAAAGACACAACCAAGACAAAGAGTGGGAGAAGGAAGGATTTATCACTTGCAGCAAGTAAGGAGAACATCAGGGATATTTCCCAAAGTAGTGTCTCCCCAAACAGCAAAACTGGGGAAATTTTAAGCTAAGGGTACATGCATATCCAGGAAGGGGCTTGAGCAGAGTAGAATTCAGCATAGTATTGGGGCAAAGGTTGACAGAGTCCAGGCTCTAGTTGACTGAAGTCACGAGGGTTAGCAAAGGTCAACATCATCATTCCTTAGGTTCCAATTAGTCTGGTGGTTGAGTGCAAGAGGAGGTTTAGATCCTACAAAAAAAGCTCAAGAATATGCTTCAGGCTAATCTTCACCTTTTAAAGAGAACTGGAAGTCTTTACAACTGATTTATTGTCTCCAATATGGTTAAGTTATTTCCCTGGCCTGGTAATGGCTGTTTGTTCTTACATTGATTTGTTCCCTTAAAATCATTAACTACTGAGACTTATTCTTCTGCAAGGGCAAGCACTATGGCCAGGCTTAGATCACAAAATGGCTTAGGCCTAAAATGGCTTTTCTTGTCAAGAAAGTTATGTCTGATTCATTTCCTCCAGGGACCCACCACCCTATCTGCATACATGCCCATTTTCTGAGACTGGTTCTCAATCCTTCCCATTACTGGATATCTTTGCAATGAATTCCTTTTCTTCTTAAGTTAACCGAAGTTGGTTTCTGTTGTTTGCAACCAAGCAACTCTAATGGTAAGGGTAACAAGTACTTTCAGAGGCAGAATGAAGGCTGTACTATGCTAAAGTCCCTGGCTCTCTTAAGACCCCTAAATTGTAATATTAGAAGTGTTACAGAGTTTCTAGACATAAAAGCAAAAGTTCAAAGGAGAAAAGTGATATAACAAAATGAAAATTAAAATATTTCTATGTCAGAATATACCATAGCTAAAATTAAAAGGCAAACTGAAAGAGTACATAAGAAAATGTCAAGGTGTCCTGGGCTTTCCAAAATTAGGAATATCTCCCTTCTCTGGTCAAGACCATGTGTTGGTTGTTTTGATCCCCATAAGAAAGAAATTATATGAGACAAAACTTGGCAAAAGATTTTAGTCTCTATTTCTTATTAAATGCAGAGTCTTGTAGTACTGCAGCCTGCACAGTTCCTACCCTCTGCCTGAAGGTAAGATTCCACAACCAGGTAGACATTCCTGGGTTTTAGAGATGGTGAAACTCCCTTGGCAATGAGCTTCTTGGTCGAGTGACAGAGGGATGGTCCTTGACCTTGACAGTTAAGCTTCCATGGGTGTGTCTACTGTCTTATCAAGGCAGGGCAGAAGATGGAGGGAGAAGTAGGGAGAGGACAATGCTCCCATCCCATTAATTGTTTCACTCAGGCAAGAAATTACAATTCCAACTGCATATCTAGTTATAATTTTCCTTCACCTTACATGGGCTACCAAAAGAAACATACATAAGGCAAACAACCATGACTGCTAACTGAAGGGTTTTTAGCAGATGAGTAGAACTTCCATGATTTCTTGTGATGATTACATAGCCCATCTCTGGGAAGGGCACAAAGATAAGGGTCACCTCACCTACACACAGAAGGCATGGTCACACTCTAGTCTCCCATCTGCTTCCCATGAGAAGGAAAAGTTATTTCACAGGCATCAGGTCTCATGGAGGAAACTGTCCTGAGGTTCTTCCAATCCATATAAAATCACTTTGTCTCTACACCTTGGACTCTCGCATCTTGGATTCAGCTTCACTCCCACAGCAGTAAAATTACATCTGACTGATTATGATAATTAATATGCTGAACTTCAATAAACTCAGTTTTGAAACTATGGAATCCTTTTCCATGATAGGCAGCCCTGTTAATCTGGATGATCCAGCATGTAGGAGGTCCAAATGGCAAGTGGAAAAGCTGACAAAGAGAGCAGTGAAGGGATAGTTTGAGAGGAAAGAGTTGCAGCACAGAGCCAGGCTGGAATAACCACACTGGAAAGGGCACAGGCCTAAAGGGGCTGACATTTCAGGGACATAAAAGATGACAGAGCTGAGAGGCAAAGTGAGATTAACTAGTCATCGTTCTGACTGGGATGCATCACAAGTTACTGCGCTGAGACAGAAGAGTATTGTGTGTTGCCTTTACTAAAGGCAGAAATCTCTAACCTACAGAGGATTGATCTGATCTGGGCTCTGAATTGAACAATGGTTTAAAAAAAAAAAAAGTTTTATGCTTTAGCAAATTATAGCTGCTAGTAGACTGAGTTGCCAGGTGAGGGTGAGGCCCATATCACAATGGAAGTAACCAGAATTCTGGTGACCTTTTAGGGAAGCAGAGTAAAATGACATCAAGGCGATGCTCTGTCCTCACACTCAAACTCACAGGACTCCTGTTCTACTTTTATCTTTACACATAATTTTTCAATCAATTTGCTTCTATTCTATACTCTATAAATCTGGCACTTATAAACTGTAAGCCCAGGAGGCCAAGGACTGGGTCTGATTGTTCCATACCATAACCCCAGCACAGTCCCTGATAAGTAGGTATATAATAAATATTTGAACTAATAAATTAATTACATTGTTGACCCAAGTGCCAAGCACTCTATCATCATATCTCCCACTTTTTCAAGATGTACTGAAAAAAGTCAAGAGAAAACATCTAAAGTATTCTCATGTCATTTTTTAGGCCCTTTTTCTTGGGTATGAGCAAAACTATTATGTCACAGATTAAGGACTTAAAGAAAATTCTAACAATCAAAATTACAAGTAGGATACTTAGAATATTATAAAAATAAAGTATATCAATACATGAAATCTTCTAGGTTTCACTGAGGTGGGCACAAGTTCTGGATATTCATTTCCTTATGGACACTTCACCTCCATCAGGTGAATGCATACTCTGCTATATTTAGATACGGGGTAGTAGTGGGAAGTGGGTGGTACATGACTATCAAAACAGCAGCAGTTGTATAATTTTACACAGAAATGTCTTGACATTTATAGAAGAAAGTTTTGTAAAATATTAAGTTCCACAGATATTTCAGCAATAAACTATGAAACATTAAAAAAAATGACATGAAAAATTTGAATGGTGACATAAGAAATTCAGTAAAATCGTAAAGTATATTTTGCATAATAACAATTCTTACCAATATATGTCTTTTAGCAAATGTTTATGAATACCTTAGAGAAATGGGGTACAGATTTGTAGCCTTTAAATATTTCAGAAAATAACTACTTCTTTTTTTTTTTTTTTTTAATAACTACTTATAAGTACAAAACAAATTGACTAATACTCCCCTACTATTGTAAGTCACTTACTTTAGCAACATTAAATTGTTTGTAAACTATACATTTACAATTGAGCTAATATTATAGAACAGCTTGTGGAGTTATTCAAATCATTAACTTTCCCCAGTTAGTAAACACGTAAGAAAACAATTTTACTTGGAAAGGATTTTCCCCCATGAAGAAAGTAAGAGCGTCCACTCTTACAGGAATCTGCCCATCCTTAGGTCTTCCAATCTTTCTGTCCCACTGAAATGTCTTTTCTCAGGAAAGCCATAAAGGTTATTGAAAAATTATATTTTCCTTAATATTTCTGCAGCTCCGAAACCTCTGCTAATCCCCTCCTTCTGGAAAACTTTCTCTCTTCCATTTGAGGAGAAAGGAGAACTGGGTTTGAGACCTAACTCTGCCTGTAGGTGTAACAAGTCACTTAACCTCTCTGTGCCGCATAAGTAAAAGAGGAATACCGATATCCTATAGGATTGTTGTGAGGAAAAATAAGACCCTGTAGGTAGCAGTCCTTGGTAAACTGTAAAGTTATAGAGACACATTAATGTATTATATTTGGCAAGTAAAATTTCTGCTCACTCTGTCAAAGCTCTCTCTTCCCTCCATTCACCTTCAACTTTAATGCCAACATCTCCAATCCAGCATTAAACATATACTTATTGAGTTCCTACCATGTAATAAAGCACTGTGAGAAGAACTAAAGATCCAAAAAGGAATAGTCAAGAGGAAGGAGAAAATCGTACAGGCTCAGCTGTCTCATTGTATTTAATAGAAGAGAACAACCTTGAGATATGTTGTATACAAGCATAATCAAAATGCTTGACATTTTTTTAACCTAAGCTTTTTTTCTCATTTTCCTTTCTTTACGTTCGTTCACTTGCTAAATTTCAAGAATGCCAAGAAAGGAAAAATATATTTTTTTAATTAAAAGCTTTCAGAGCTGAACTTACTATAGAACACTGTACCCTTGGAGACAATGAACCATCCTTCCCATCAATATGTTTAAAATCATAGTGTGATGTAATAACAAAAATACTATATTTCTTAGTCTTAACAAATGGAAAGGTTGACAAAATCTCTCAAATTCCTGATTCCTCCACTGACTGCCTAACCTCATCAGAGATCCTTGGGAGCATGTTCCTGGTCCTAAGCCCCTGAGACCTCTCCTACCCAGGTGAGCTTGGACAGACCATGAGTAATGCAAAGACTCCTTCCAAGGCTAGAATTGTACTCTCCACTCATCCTCTGTACTTTACCCTAGTGCCTGCTAGGCTTTCAAAGGATGAAAGTGAAAGGGGAGGTAGACCTGGGCCCTTCTTACCATCATATTGGAGAGAAAAGAACGGCAATGAAAAGGAAAGGAAGGAAAAGGGAGAGGAAGAGATCCAAAATAGATGCCCACTCCCCCAAAAAATCATGCAGAAAAAAGCACTTTTAACCTCCTTATACTCCCCTCTGAAACTTTCCCCTTTATGCCAATTTCCACCCCACAGTCTAGCTGTATGCACCTGAGGACTCCATTAAATTTCTCAGTTACTTTTCCCTAGAAGGCAGGGACAAGCAAGCGTGGTTCCTTGAGCCCACACAGAGTAAAGAGTAAGTCTCTACATTATCAATTTAACCACTTCAATCATGTTTTCTTTTATGAAACTCAGTCCTGAAATTGTCAAAATGATAAAAACCATTCCCAATGGAGGAAATTTAAGTGTTTTTTTTTTAATTTGCATGCAAATTTTATTTGGACCTGCCCATATCTGCTATGTCTATTAAGCTCTTATTTTTAGCTTCATTTTTGGTGAGCTAAGAGAACACAAACCTCTCCCCATCGAATGGCCTGAGTACCTCTCAAACTCAACTTTAATGAGCTGAATTGGGTCAAAATACATGTAAAGATTGGCCTTTGGAGAATAATTGCTACCAAGATGATATCAATAGAAAGAAAACTCCACATGTAATCCTACTGAAACCATACTTTATCAGAGCTGAAAGGAACCCTGGATTTCATCGACTCGAGTGCTTTGTGAAATGGGTTCTGTACTGTAGTGGAGGAGCTTGGGAATTACTGAGAGATAAAGGGATAGTTTAATGCACAGGACTCTGCTGCCCCTTCTCATCCCACCCTTAACTTTCACCTCTATCTTTCTTTTGAGAAAGATATGTTTCCATTGTTAAACATAAATTTGAAATACAAAAGACCCCTCATTTTATAAGTAAGTAACAGTCCAGGGAGATAATTTGTCCAAGCTGCTTAATGGCATAGCCAGTTCAGAACACAGGTCTTCCCATCCCATGATACTATACTGCCTCCTCTCCAAAAACAGCTTAACAGAATCCACTACACAGAGACAGAGAGAAGCTGTGCACACTTAACATATTTTTTTGGTAACTCAAATTCCTTTTTTTTGTTGTTGTTTACAAAATACTACTTATGAAAAAAATCAAATTGAGAGTCTGAGTTGATAAAGTAACCATTAGTCACATGTGGTTACTTAAATTTAAATTTTAATTAATTAAAATGAAAATTCCAGTTCCTCAGTCTACTAGCCATATTTCAAGCACTCGAGGGCTCCACATGACTACTCTGTTGACAGCACAGATATAGAACAGTTCCAGTGCCACTGCTGCAGAAAGTTCTATTGAAAAGGAATGGTGTCGACAATATCTCAGCACGCCTAAACAAAACAGCACTTGATTCGTGTGTCACAAATGCCACCAAGAGATGCTAATCACCTCAATTCAGTATTATAATCCCTTTCAAAGAAGAATAGGGCAAGATGCACATTTCACTCCCCACTTTCTTCTATTTAGCTAAGAATTCAATTGTACGTCATACATAAACGTTGGAATTTATCCTGTCACAATGGAACACAGAGTCAGTCATGTTCAAGGAGAAAGTTTATATATGGGAAAAATGATTGTTCAACTCAATGCTAATATCTTTCCTAAATATAATTTTCATATGAAGCACATAAAAAATGGGAATAACATTGTCAAGTTTTTTTTAATAGGGTTAGGTGAGGAATCTAGGAACTCTATATTGATACTTTATTATTAAGCATTCTCCACAAAATCAATCCACAAAGTAGAGTTGGTTTTTTATAATTTAAGAGGAAATTCCTAGAGTAAGATTTATTCGAAGGTTACACACCTTTTTGACAATACTCCAAAGGACCATAAAACATTTGAGAAAATAATATTACCATTTTAAAGCAATTGTACTCCAATAAAGATGTTAAAAAATAATAATAATAATAATATTACCATTAAAAAGATTTCAGTTTAATGTTGGGCCTGGTCCCAAGATAAGTCAAATTGCTTCAGAAATTCTTTGGGAGCATAGTAAAAGATAAATTAGTTCTTTAAGCATCAAGAGCATCTTAAAATGAAAAAGAAGGACTCTAAGATAAAAATGATATTAAAGACAGAAAGAAGGGGACCTGGGAATTTTACAACAAGTCCTCATTTCCTGACATTACTAAGTATTACTTAAAGGTAAACATAAAGCTTAGCACCTTTGCTTTTCTTGCTGGAACTCTTAACAAATATCACAGTTACCTTTCTTACTAAACAAGGAAATAGCCATTATTTAATACTTTTTTTTAAAACACAGTCAGGGGCTTCCCTGGTGGCACAGTGGTTAAGAATCTGCCTGCCAATGCAGGGGACACAGGTTCGATCCCTGGTCCGGGAAGATCTCACATGCCATGCCGCGGAGCAACTAAGCCCATGCGCCACAACTACTGAGCCTGCGCTCTACAGCCCATGCTCTGCAACAAGTGAAGCCACGACAATGAGAAGCCCAGGCACTGCAACGAAGAGTAGCCCCCACTTGCCTCAACTAGAGAAAGCCCATACGCAGCAACGAAGACCCAACACAGCCAAAAATAAAAACAAATAAATAAATAAATTTATTTTTTTAAAAAACCAGTCAGAATTATGATCTGATATTACAATATGGACATGCCCATTCTAGGTAATGTTCTTATTAAAGTATGTAGGGCAGATTTCCTATGCACCTTAGTGGTTATAAGATTATATATATACCCATAAAGACTCCATCAAAAAAAACTGTTAGAACTAATAAACGAATTCAGTAGAGTTGCAGGATACACAATCAACACACAAAGATCATTTGCATTTTTATACAATAATAACAAACTATTGGAAAGGAAAATTAAGAAAACAGTCCCATTTATAATAGCATCAAGAAGAATAAAATACTTAGGAATAAATTTCACTAAGAAGGTAAAAATTTTGTATGCTGAAAACTATAAGACATTGATGAAAGAAATTTAAGAATACACAAATGGAAAGATATCCCATGCTAATGGATTAGAAGAATTAATACTGTTAAATAGTCCATATTACCTAAAGCAATCTACAGATTCACTGAAATCCCTATCAAAATTCCAATGGCTTTTTTCACAGAAATAGAAGTACAATCTTAAAATGTATATGGAACCACAAAAGACTCTGAATAGCCAAAGTAATCTTGAGAAGGAAGAACAAAGCTGATTTCCTGATTTCAAAGTATATTATTTCGAAGCTAGAGTAATCAAAACAGTATGGTATTGGCACAAAAACAGACAAATAAACAGAACAGAATAGAGAGCCCAGAAATAAACTCATACATACACGGTTAATTAATTTATGACAAAAAACCAAAGAATATACAATGGGAAAATACAGTCTAATAAATGTTGTTGGGAAAACTAGAAAGCCACATGCAAAAGAATGAAAGTGGACCTCTATCTTACACCATACACAAAAATCAACTCAAAATGGATCAAAGACTTGAATGTAAGACCTAAAACAATAAAACTCCTAGAAGAAAACAGAGGGGGTAACCTCCTTGACAATGGTCTTGGCAATGATTTTTTTTAACTTGACACCAAAAGCAAAGGCAACAAAAGCAAAAATAAACAGAGGGACTACATTAAACTAAAGAACTTCTGCACAGCAAAGGAAACCATCAACAAAATGAAAAGGCTAGTGAAGTAAGTCAGAAAAAGAAAAACAAATATCGTATATTAACGCAAATATATGGACTCTAGAAAAACGGAACTGATGAACCTACTTGCAAGGCAGGAAAACAGACGCAGACGTAGACAATGGACTTGTGGACACGGGGAGAAGGGGAGGGTGGGAAGAATTGAGAGAGTAGCATTGACATATATACACTACCATGTGTAAAATAGATAGCTAGTGGGAAGCTGCTGTATAGCACAGGGAGCTCCGCTAGTGCTCTGTGATGACCTAGACGGGTGGATTGGTGGGGGCGGGGGGGGGGGGGGCAGTGGGAAGGAGGCTCAAGAGGGAGGGGATATATGTATACATATAGCTGATTCACCTTGTATTGTTCTAACACAATATTGCAAAGCAATTATATTCCAATTTAAAAAATAAACTTAAAATAAAATATCCATCTAATATCAAAAAAAAAAGAAAAGGCAACCTATGGAATGGGAGAAAATACTTGCAAACCACATGTCTAATAAGGGTTTAATAACCAAAATATACAAGGAACTCATACAATTCAAGAGCCGAAAAGCAACCAAATTTAAAAACAGGCAAAGAACCTGAATTTTCCTTCTTCCAAAGAAGACCTACAAATGGGCACAGGTATATGAAAAGATGCTCAACATCACTAATCATCAGGGAAATGCAAATCAAAACCACAATGAGGGGCTTCCCTGGTGGCGCAGTGGTTGAGAATCTGCCTGCCAATGCAGGGGACACGGGTTCGAGTCCTGGTCTGGGAAGATCCCACATGCCGCGGAGCAACTAGGCCCGTGAGCCACAACTACTGAGCCTGCGCGTCTGGAGCCTGTGCTCCGCAACAAGAGAGGCAGCGACAGTGAAAGGCCCGCGCACCGCGATGAAGAGTGGCCCCCGCTCCCCACAACTAGAGAAAGCCCTCACACAGAAACGAAGACCCAACACAGCCAAAAATAAATAACTTTATTTAAAAAAAAAAAAAAAAACCACAATGAGAGAACCCTGTGGCGGTCCAGTGATCAGGATTCCGGGCTTTCACTGTCAGGACCCCAGGTTCCATCCCTGGTTGGGGAACTAAGATCCTGTAAGCCACGTGGCGCAGCCAAAAAAAAAAAGCCCACAGCGAGGTATCACCTCACACCTGTTATGATGGTTATTACCAAAAAGCTAAAAGATAACAAATGCTGGCAAGGATATGGATAAAAAGGAACCCTTGTGCACTGTTGGTGGGAATGTAAACTGGTACAACCACTATGGACAACAGCATGGAGTTTCCTCTAGAAATTAAAACTAGAACTACCATATGATCCAGCAACCCCACTCTAGGTATATATACAAAGGAAGTGAAATCACTATCTTGAAGAAACATCTGTATTCCCATGTTCATTGTAGCATTATTCACAATGGCCAAGGTACAGAAACAACCTAAATGTCCACTGACAAATGAATGGATAAAGAAAATGTTATATATATAACATATGTGATATATATATCAGAGAAAGACAAACACTGCATGGTATCACTTATATGTAGAACCTTTTAAAAAAAAAAAAAAAGTCAACTTATAGAAACAAAACAGAACAGTGATGGCCAGGGTCTGGGGATTGAGGGGGGTGAGGAAAATAGGGAAAGTCTGGTAAAGGATACAAATTTTCAGCTATAAAATAAATAAGGTCTGAGGATCTAATGTATACATGGTGACTGTAGTTGATAATACTGTATTGCATAATTGAAATTTGTCTTTAATGTTTCCATCAATCTAAGGCACTCAAAAAAAAAAGCCATTCAGATTATATGGCAAATGAGGAAGAATAATAAGCAAGTATCAATACAAAATGCAAAATGAGGAACAATAATAAGCAACTATCAATACAAAATGCAACAGCTCAAGTACAGAGAATGAGAAAATGAATAAAGTTGAAAATTACTTACAGATGTCATAGAGATAAGATAAAACTTTATAATGAAAGCTACATTTTGGAAATTTCATGTAATGCAATTAGAGGTATATTCTGGATATTCAGAGTTGTCATTTTATTGATCCTTAAATAATGTTTTTTACTGTAGCTTAAAAGAAAACTAACTGAATCATTTTATCCACCTGTCTCTTTCATCAGGACAGATGATACTTCCAGCTCTCATTGGTCTCAAGAAATACACCATATTTCTCAACATTCTAAGTTTATGGTATCTGTAGGTTGGCATTTCAATGACAGCATATACCATCTCACTCTAGAGACCAGAAAAAATGAGTACATGCTGATTAATTTCCATATTTGAACCAGAAAGAAGAAACATTTGTGCTAAAAGCAGCATATTCTGGCATTACTTAGAGCAGCTGGCATAACGCCTGGTGGGAATGCCTGTGCACAGTGGACATTAAAGGGTTTATAAACTTGCCTAATTGGCCTTGAGTCCTAGTTCTGCCATTTACTAGCTGTGAGACCTTGGATCTCCCTTTCATCATCTGTAAAACAGCAATAACAATAGCTGCCTTTCAGGATTGTTGTGAGACCTAGAAATAATTATGTAGGTAGTGTATCTCTTATTTTTAAACTAGCCTTCTTTATCAACATAAAATATTCTCATGGCAGGAAGACAGTTGAACAGTACTTAGGAGGACAAAATGGCATTCATACTTGTTCATGTTGAAATAGGTTACTTCTGTTTTAGGCTAAGATAATCTCAGTTGTGTCGTTTCAAAGCAAATTCGTCCCTAAAATGTTTAGTGCATCTCCTTTCACTTCTACCATTAGATGCCCCTTCCTTTCAAGATAAGTTTGATGATGTAGCTGAAAGTGAAGTAATCAAAGGATTGAAAGTCTGTAATTCAGGCTTCATTACTTGTTAGCTCCATAAGCTATGGTCAATGACTTAACTTCTCCAAATGCTAATCTTCTCAACTACATAGTCCATATAATAATCCCTAAGCTGGTCTATCTCAAGGAAATATAAGGAAAAAATGCACAATTTATGGAATGGTTCTTTTTAATCAATAAAAGCATCAACTTTTCCATATCTGGAAAATATTTAGTGAATACATTGAGAAAATATTCAGACTATTTAGTGCAACACTTACATTGACCAATTCACTCTTATGAAGATAATAATAGCAATGGTACATTGCTTTTCTAGCAAAGTAAATTTAGCAATGCAATTTTTAGTAATGGCAAGAGTATCTCACTTGAAATTAAGAGATTTGTGTTAATTTCCATTAATCATTTAATATGCAGCAGTGCTTTATTCACTGTAATGTACAAATAACATACAATAAAATATATTCATTTATTTGTTCAACAAATATTTATTGAACACCTACCAGGTGCCACCACTGTTCTAGGCACTAAGGATACAGCAAAAAACAAATTATTGTTTAAGTAGACAGTATATCTTCACATACATAGTCTCATTTTGATACTCAAAACCACCACATGAGGTGAACTGGTGAGGCCAGAGATGTCAGTAGATTTTACCAGGATCAATAACAAGTTGTGTCAGCTTCAGTCCAGTTCTTCTGATTCTTAATACAGTTCTTCCTATATTCTCTGTGAAAATGTAAGTGCTGATTCTTTCAAGTATAGCACTCTAGGGACTTCCCTGGCAGTCCAGTGGTTGAGACGCCACACTCCCAACGCAGGGGGCATGGATTTGATCCCTGGTCGGGGAACTGGGATCCCACATGCCACACTGCCCCCAAAAATAATAATAATAAAAAATACATAAATAAATTAAAAATTTTTTTAAAGTTAGTTTAAAAAAAGTATAGCGCTCTACTGGACAAGATTATACTATCCCCAGATGACCTAAACCCAGCTAGAAGAAATACTCATTCCTGTAAGTCCTGGGAACAACAATGTTTTTTTGTAATGAAATAGTAAGACATTTAAATTAAAAGCTGCTTCCAGTTACTGCCCATTTTTCTGCTCATTCTATATAACAAAATTCCTTAACAGAATGATTTATATTAATTCTCACCATCTTCCCCCCCTCCGTTATCTCTTTAATTCACTCCAGTTAGACTTTTATCCTGCTACTCCATTAAAATCACCTGTGTTAAGATGACCAATCTGGTGCGCATTCATGTTATTCCAAACGTATGCATCACTGATGCAGTTGATTACCAACTGCTTGTTTAAACATTTTCTTTACTTGGTTTCAGAAATTTCAGTCTTGTTTCCTTTCCCAGATCCCCTTCCTTTGCCATCTTCCCATCTTTTCCCATTTTCCCTTTCCATTTTCCTTTCCTGGGGTAGAAGAATTAATGGCAGGCAGAAGTATGGAGGTGAGAAGAGGACATGTGAAGCATCTTGGCAGCACACCTACTGGTGTCCAGGATGTGGGATGTGAAGGAGTGAGGGAGGGAGCCACATGGAGGCATAATTTCAGCTTTCTCAACCATGCCCAAGAATGCAGGGGCACTGCAGAAGGTGGGGGAAGGGCCCCACCTGCACAAAGAAATATTGGCAAGTGCCTCCAGATTGATTAATAGCTTCAACTTATCTCCAGCCAAAACCCAGTAGGTATTTTTCTAGAAACTGTTATCCTGATTCTAAAATTTATACGGTAATTCAAAGTACCTAGAGTAGCCAAAACAACATCATGCTAGGTGAAATAAGCCAGACAGAAAGATAAATACTGTATGATCTTACTTATATGTGAAATCTAAAATAATCAAACTCATAGAAGCAGAGAGTAGACTGGCAATTACCAGAAAAGGGAGGGGGAAATGGGAAGGTGATGGTCAAAGGGCACAAAATTTCAGTTGTGCAAGATAAGTAAGTTCTTGAGATCTGCTACACAGCATAGTGCCTAGAGCTAACAATACTGTATTGTATACTTAAAATTTGCTAAGTAGGTAGATCTTAGGTGTTCTTAATACACACACAAAGGCACACACAAAATAATAACAATAATAGAAGTGGGAGAAAACTTTGCGAAGGTGATGGACATGTTTATGGCCTTGATGGTAGTGATGGTTTAATGGGTATATGCTTATCCCCAAACTCATCAAGTTGTATTCATTAAATATGTACAGCTTTGTACATGTTACTCATACCTCAATGAAGTGGTTTAAAAATAGAAAGAAGAAAGAAAGAAAGAAAGAAAGAAAGAAAGAAAGAAAGAAAGAAAGAAAGAAAGAAAGAAAGGAAGGGAGAGAGAGAGGGAGGGAGGGAGGGAAGGAGGGAGGGAGGAAAGATTGATTGATTTTGGAGTGAAACAGACTGGGGTTCAGGTCCCAGTTTTGCCACTTATTAGCCATGTGACCTTGGCCAAATCATTTAAACTCTCTGAATCTCACTTTGTTCATGTGTAAAATGAGGATACCACAGGAGGAATAATATGATGTCTGAGATTTTCTTTTTAACAACCCAGGTAGGAGTGGGCAGGGGTATGAATTAATCAAAACTGGCCATAGGTTGATAATTACTGAAGTTGGATGATGGATACACAGAGATTAATTATATCATTGTCTCTATTTTGCATGTATTTGAAATTTCTATAATATAAACCTTAGAAAAATTAATTTTAAAATATGAATGCCTCATCAGAAAAATGGATAATCAGAAGGAACTACTGATGATCCATGAAAGAAATATAAATGGCCAAACATTCTTAACTGTTTGATTTCACTAATTTTTAAATGTAAATTTACATACAAAGATAATATCTCTTAAGTGATGACCAAAAGTAAGAAAGAAGAATAAAGGTTGTGAACTGATCTTATTTGATTTCAAGCCTACAGTAATCATGATAGTGTGGAACTGACATAAATGAAGACATAATTCAATGGAACAAAACTGAGAATCCAGAAATAGACACATATATCTTTGTCAATTGTTTTCAACAAAGATGCCAAGGCAACTCAATAGTGGAAAAGAAAGATTTATCAGCAATTAGTGCTGTAATTAACTGGTTATACATTTGGGAAAAAATGAACATTGACCTTTACCTCTATACAAAAACTCACACAGGAATGTTCATATAAACTTTATTTACAATAGCCCCAGACTAAAAACAACACAAATGTCCACCAACAGAAGAATTATAGTAGGAAAATTCTAAGAATGACCCCCAATAACCCACATCCTAATATACTCTCTTCTCTGATTATGAGCTGAACCTATGAATATGATTATGTGGCAAAATGGAGATTATCCAGGTGAACCAATTAATCACAAAACCCTTTAAAAGCTGAGTGTTTTCTCTGGCTGATGGCAGAAGGTGAAGTCAGTGAGACTGGAAACACAGGAAGGATTTGACACACTGTTGCTGGCTCTGAAGATGGAGGGGGTACAGCCTCTAGGAGCTGAGAGCCACCTCTGCTATCAGCCAGCAAGGAAACAGAGACCTCAGTCCTACAACCACATGGAACTGAATTTTGTCAACAATCTGAATGAGCTTGGAAGCAGTCTATTCCCTAGAGCCCCCAAATAAGAGTCCAGATTGACCAACAATTCCTTGCTTTGGCCTCCTGAGACTCTATGCAAAGAATCCAGTTTAGCCTGCCTGGAATTCTTACCTACAGATTTGTGAAATTAATTTTAAAAAAAAATAGTGTTGTTTTAAACTACTGTGTGGTAATTTATTACACAACAATAGAAAACTGATACATATTTTGGTACCTGGAAGTGGGGTGTCATGATGATAAACACCTAAAATGTGACTTTGAAATTGGGCAATGGGCAGAGAGAGACTGGAAGATTTTGAGGAGCATGGTGGAAATCTTGAACAGACTGTTAGTAGAAATATGGACTTTAAAGATACTGCTGGTGAGGACCCAGAAAGAACTGAGTGGAACTCAGAGGAACATGCAATTGGAAACTAGAAGAAAGGAAATCCTTGTGTTGTAGAGACAGAACACTTAGCAAAATTATATCCTGCAGTTATATAGGAGAAAGGAAAATTCAAAAGTGATGAACTTGAATACTTAGGAGATTCCAAGCCAAGTGTTGAAGGTGTTCCCTGTTTTCTTCTTGCTGCTTATAGTAAAATACAAGGGGAGATAAATTGAGGAAAGAACTGCTAAGGAATCAGGACTTGCTGATTTGGGAAATTCTCGGCCTATCCAGATGGAAAGAGATGCTAAAAGTAAGAGATTGCTTCTGAAATCATGGCATTAAGAACAGGCTGGGCATGTAACCATACAACCCTTTGCCAAAACCCTGGAAAGATCCAAGGGTCAGAGTATTCAGCCACACAAAAGATCCTTCCAAGTGATTAAGCGTGTTCCTAACAGATCTTCTCAGTCAATCAAGAGGGCCTTGAGAAAGTTTAAGAGCACTGCCCCTCAGCCAAAATACAGAGATCTTTAAAAGATTTGTGGATTTGGCTCTTGTCTGATGGGAGTGAATCCCCTTGAATTCCAAACAAGATCCATAGGTTTTTGAGAATTTTATATCAGCAGACACAATACCAGTGTGGATTGAACGGCAGAGAGTATAAAGTGAAAAAAAAGGCTGTCAAGTCCCCCAAATTCTACTGACAGGAGGAGGCTGATAAAATAATTCAGCTGTAAACACATGCTACCTTTCATAGAAAAGGATGATTCAAACTATTCGGTATAAAATAAGCTACAAGGATCTACTGTACAACATGGGGAATATAGCCAATATTTTATAATAACTATAAATGTGGTATAACCTTTAAAAATTGTGAATCACTGTGTTGTACACCTGTAACTTATATAATATTACTGTACATCAACTATACTTCAACTTTTTAAAAAAAAGAAAGAAAAGAATGAATCAAAAGATGAAAACAAAAGCCTAGAGAGCAGAATCAGAGCTCAGAGGATGGAGCCAAGAACCCAAAGTGCAGAGCTCGGAACCACCCATTATTGCCAGGCCTTGAAGCTTTAATCAAAGAACTCTGCCTGGAGTTTACCTGGCTGGATTTTTTAACTGCTTTGGACAAGGAAAATTGTTATTTTTTTCCATCCTCCCCTATTTTTCAACTGGAATAGCTGTAACTCTTATGCTATGCCCATCCAACTACTGTGGGAGTGTTGGAGGCAGATCACTTTTTTCTTTAGTTCCACAGGTCCACAGACGGAGAGAATTCTGCCCAGGAGCTGTACTTAACGGATTACACCAGAGCCTGTTCTAACCTGATTTAGATTTAGATGATGAGATTTGGGACTTTTAAGCCAGTAGAATTTATATGATGGAATGATACCATTTCGAACCTTAGGATAGGTTGAATGTATTTCACTTGTGGGACAGGCATGGATCGTTGTGGGCCAGAGGTTGGGTCATATTAGGCAAAATTCTAAGAATGACTCCCAATGACCTTCGCACTTGTATAACCTCCACTTTGAGTTTGGTGGGAACCTGTGACATGATGAACTATCACTCCCATGATTATGTTACATTATACGACAAAAGGGAGATTATCCAGGTGGGTCCAATCTAATCACAAAAGCCCTTTAAAAGCAGAGAATTTTCTCTAGATGGCAGCACAAGGCAAAGTGAGAGAGAGTCAAAGGGTAAGAAGCACTCAATGTGCTACTGTGACCTTGAAGATGGAGGGAATCATGGGCAAGGACCAGAGAGCAGCCTCTAGCAGTTGATTTGACTCCTAGCCAACAGCCAGCAAGGAAACAGAACTGAATTCTGCTATCAAACTGAATGACCTTCAAAATGGATCCTTCCTGGGAGTTCCCTGGTGGTCTAGTGGTTAGGATTCAGTGCTTTCACTGCCATGGCCCGGGTTCAATCCCTGGTGGGGGAACTGAGATCTTGCTAAACCACACGGAGTGGCCAAAAGTTAAAAAAAAAAAAAAAAAAAAAAGAAAGAAAGAAAATGGATTTTCCCCTAGAGCTTCCAGATAAGAGCTGAGCCCAGCCAACACCTTGTTTTTGGCCTTCTGAGATCCTGAGCAGTGAACCCAGCTGAGACTGCTCAGACT
This sequence comes from Balaenoptera acutorostrata, assembly GCF_949987535.1. Classification (NCBI taxonomy): domain Eukaryota; kingdom Metazoa; phylum Chordata; class Mammalia; order Artiodactyla; family Balaenopteridae; genus Balaenoptera; species Balaenoptera acutorostrata. The sequence goes on from NC_080076.1 coordinate 57,186,299, forward strand.
TCTGACCTACAAAACTATAAGCTAATAATCGGTGTTGTTTCAAGCCATTATGATTGTGGTAATTTGTTATGGCAGCAATAGAAAACTAGTACATGAATAGGTAACACGTGGTATGTCCATACAACTGAATACAACTCAGTAATAAAAAAGAATGAATTATCGATACACACCAAAAAATGGAAGACTCTCAAAATAATGACGCTGAGTGAAGGAAGCTAGGTAAAAATAAATAAGAGTACATGCTGTATGATTTCATCTATGTACAATTCTAGAAAATGCACACAACTCTATGATGCAGAAAACAGATCAGTGATTGCCTGGGGATAGGATGGGGAAGGGTGGTTAAGGAAGGTGGATTATAAGGGGCATGAGAAAATCTTAGGAGATGATGACTGTGTTTATTATCTTGTTTCTGATGGTGGATTCACAAGTGTACACATAAGTCAAAGCTCATAAAACTGTATGTTATAAAATGTGCAATTTATATCATTATACCTCAATACAGCTGTAAAAATATTAAAAGTAAGCCTCCTAGACAACTGTAGAAAAGATGTCCAAATAACATTTTCATTCAAAAGGTAGAAAATGCAGAGAAGCAGATTTTTAAAATCCTGTTAATTTAGCCTCCAGTTAAAAAATAAGTTGTGTGCACTATCTTCTGTATTTCTATAAAAAGAATTTTTAAAGCTTACAATCTACAAAGAACAAAATGCCTCCTTTGTAACTCTTCTGAACTTGCACATTTTAGCTGCCTACTGTCTAGTAACATCATTACAGCCACTACCTAGAGTTAGAAAATAAACCAAAATTTAACCAGTATGTGGTTTCTGTTCTCCATTTCTCACATTGCTCAGTGATCTCTAAGTGATGTGCTTCTCTAAACTTCTGCATCACTTTCCATCTGTTCCCCAGCTTAGTGTTTACTGTATACTGTGGTTTGTTAAGCTCTCATGTTTCTTGCAGGAGTCTTGTCTATTCCATTGAATTCAAAAATACCTGAAGGCCAAGAGTCCATTCATTCATTCATTAAATATTGGCAGTTCTAGATATGCTGATAAGAGAAACATAAATTAAAAATTGTCCTACCTCCCATAATCTACTGAGAGAGATGTAAAATCTATTGTTTAAAAAAAAAAAAGGGAGCCACCTACAGAATAAACCACTTTCTGATTTCATGATAAATGTGAGGAAAAACCTAGCTAGATAATCCATGTATGTGAAAAGTGGCTCTAAAAGCAAGAATAAAGGCTTTTCTTTAGGAGACAAAAAAAGGTGGATCACAAAATAAGAGGTGCTGCCAGGAAGACTGTGAATAAAGAGAAATAAGCATATATATTGAATACCTTCTAGGTACCAGGCCCTACGCTAGGCACTTCACATATGTTATTTCACTTCATCCTCATAATAATCCTACAAGGTCCAAAGATTAGGCCTCTTAACCTCAAAAAAGGAAACAAAACAGGAAAACATAGTTTAAATAATTATTCAAATTCACTCAGAAGCTAAATATTAAGATTCAATACAGAGGCAGAAGAAACCAATGACCAACAAAGGAGGGAAAATATCAGGCTAGCCTCAAAGTTCTCACGAAAACTTGGGAAGTCAGAAGACTCTTCTATGTGAATATTCATGGCAAAAAGATTGAGAGATTAACCAAGATGGCGGAGTAGAAGGACGTGCTCTCACTCCCTCTTGCGAGAGCACCAGAATCACAACTGGCTGCTGGACAATCATTGACAGGAAGACCCTGGACTTCACCAAGGAGGACACCCCACGTCCAAGGACAGAGGAGAAGCCACAGTGAGACGGTAGGAGGGGCGCAATCAGAGTAAAATCAAATCCCATAACTGCTGGGTGGGTGACTCACAGACTGGCGAACACTTATACCACAGAAGTCCACCCACTGGAGTGAAGGTTCTGAGCCCCACCTCAGGCTTCCCAACCTGGGGGTCCGGCAAAGGGAGGAGGAATTCCTAGAGAATCAGACTTTGAAGTCTAGTGGGAATTGATTGCAGGACTGTGACAGGACTGGGGGAAACAGAGACCCCACTCTTGGAGGGCACACACAAAGTAATGTGTGCATCGGGACCCAGGGGAAGGAGCAGTGACCCTGGGGGAGACTGAACCAGACGTACCTGCTGGTGTTGGGGGGTCTCCTGCAGAGGCGAGTGGTGGCTCTGTTTCACCCTGGGGATAAGGACACTGGCAGCAGAGGTCCTGGGAAGTTCTCCTTGGCGTGAGCCCTCCCAGAGTCTGCCATTAACCCCACCAAAGAGCACGGGTAGGCTCCAGTGTTGGGTTGCCTCAGGCAAAACAACCAACAGGGAGGGAACCCAGACCCACCCATCAACAGTCAAGTGGATTAAGGTTTTACTGGGCTCTGATCGCCACAGCAACAGGGAGGGAACCCAGCCCCACCCATCAACAGTCAAGTGGATTAAGGTTTTACTGAGCTCTGACCGCCACAGCAACAGTCAGCTCTACCCACCACCAGAGCCTCCCATCAAGCCTCTTAGATAGCCTCAACCACCAGAGGGCAGACAACAGAAGCAAGAAAAACTATAATCCTGCAGCCTGTGGACCAAAAACCACAGTTACAGAAAGACAGAGAAGATGAAAAGGCAGAGGGCTATGTACCAGATGAAGGAACAAGAAAAAACCCCAGAAAAACAACTAAATGAAGTGGAGATAGGCAACCTTCCAGAAAAAGAATTCAGAATAATGATAGTGAAGATGATCCAGGACCTCGGAATAAGAATGGAGGCAAAGATTGAGAAGATGCAAGAAATGATTAACAAAGACCTAGAAGAATTAAAGAACAAACAAACAGAGATGACCAATACAATAACTGAAATGAAAACTACACTAGAAGGAATCAATAGCAGAATAACTGAGGCAGAAGAACGGATAAGTGACCTGGAAGACAGAATGGTGGAATTCACTGCTGCGGAACAGACTAAAGAAAAAAGAATAAAAAGAAATGAAGACAGCCTAAGAGACCTCTGGGACAACATTAAACGCAACAACATTCGCATTATAGGGGTCCCAGAAGGAGAAGAGAGAGAGAAAGGACCAGAGAAAATATTTGAAGAGATTATAATCGAAAACTTCCCTAACATGGGAAAGGAAATAGCCACCCAAGTCCAGGAAGCGCAGAGAGTCCCATACAGAATAAACCCAAGGAGAAACACGCCGAGACACATAGTAATCAAAGTGGCAAAAATTAAAGACAAAGAAAAATTATTGAAAGCAGCAAGGGAAAAACAACAAATAACATACAAGGGAACCCCCATAAGGTTAACAGCTGATTTCTCAGCAGAAACTCTGCAAGCCAGAAGGGAGTGGCATGAAATACTTAAAGTGATGAAAGGGAAGAACCTACAACCAAGATTACTCTACCCAGCAAGGATCTCATTTAGATTTGATGGAGAAATCAAAAGCTTTACAGACAAGCAAAAGCTAAGAGAATTCAGCACCACCAAACCAGCTCTACAACAAATGCTAAAGGAACTTCTCTAAGTGGGAAACACAAGAGAAGAAAAGGACCTACAAAAACAAACCCAAAACAATTAAGAAAATGGTCATAGGAACATACATATCGATAATTACCTTAAACGTGAATGGATTAAATGCCCCAACCAAAAGACATAGACTGGCTGAATGGATACAAAAACAAGACCCATATATATGCTGTCTACAAGAGACCCACTTCAGACCTAGGGACACATACAGACTGAAAGTGAGGGGATGGAAAAAGATATTCCATGCAAATGGAAATCAAAAGAAAGCTGGAGTAGCTATACTCATATCAGATAAAATAGACTTTAAAATAAAGAATGTTACAAGAGACAAGGAAGGACACTACATAATGATCCAGGGATCAATCCAAGAAGAAGATATAACAATTATAAATATATATGCACCCAACATAGGAGCACCTCAATACATAAGGCAACTGCTAACAGCTATAAAAGAGGAAATCAACAGTAACACAATAATAGTGGGGGACTTTAACACCTCACTTACACCAATGGACAGATCATCCAAAATGAAAATAAATAAGGAAACAGAAGCTTTAAATGACACAATAGACCAGATAGATTTAATTGATATATATAGGACATTCCATCCAAAAACGGCAGATTACACGTTCTTCTCAAGTGCACACGGAACATTCTCCAGGATAGATCACATCTTGGGTCACAAATCAAGCCTCAGTAAATTTAAGAAAATTGAAATCATATCAAGCATCTTTTCTGACCACAACGCTATGAGATTAGAAATGAATTACAGGGAAAAAAACGTAAAAAAGACAAACACATGGAGGCTAAACAATACGTTACTAAATAACCAAGAGATCACTGAAGAAATCAAACAGGAAATAAAAAAATACCTAGAGACAAATGACAATGAAAACACGACGACCCAAAACCTATGGGACGCAGCAAAAGCGGTTCTAAGAGGGAAGTTTATAGCTATACAAGCCTACCTAAAGAAACAAGAAAAATCTCAAGTAAACAATCTAACCTTACACCTAAAGAAACTAGAGAAAGAAGAACAAACAAAACCCAAAGTTAGCAGAAGGAAAGAAATCATAAAGATCAGAGCAGAAATAAATGAAATAGAAACAAAGAAAACAATAGCAAAGATCAATAAAACTAAAAGTTGGTTCTTTGAGAAGATAAACAAAATTGATAAGCCATTAGCCAGACTCATCAAGAAAAAGAGGGAGAGGACTCAAATCAATAAAATCAGAAATGAAAAAGGAGAAGTTACAACAGACACCGCAGAAATACAAAACATCCTAAGAGACTACTACAAGCAACTTTATGCCAATAAAATGGACAACCTGGAAGAAATGGACAAATTCTTAGAAAGGTATAACCTTCCAAGACTGAACCAGGAAGAAATAGAAAATATCAACAGACCAATCACAAGTAATGAAATTGAAACTGTGATTAAAAATCTTCCAACAAACAAAAGTCCAGGACCAGATGGCTTCACAGGTGAATTCTATCAAACATTTAGAGAAGAGCTAACACCCATCCTTCTCAAACTCTTCCAAAAAATTGCAGAGGAAGGAACTCTCCCAAACTCATTCTATGAGGCCACCATCACCCTGATACCAAAACCAGACAAAGACACTACAAAAAAAGAAAATTACAGACCAATATCACTGATGAATATAGATGCAAAAATCCTCAACAAAATACTAGCAAACAGAATCCAACAACACATTAAAAGGATCATACACCACGATCAAGTGGGATTTATCCCAGGGATGCAAGGATTCTTCAATATACGCAAATCAATCAATGTGATACACCATATTAACAAATTGAAGAATAAAAACCATATGATCATCTCAATAGATGCAGAAAAAGCTTTTGACAAAATTCAACACCCATTTATGATAAAAACTCTCCAGAAAGTGGGCATAGAGGGAACCTACCTCAACATAATAAAGGCCATATATGACAAACCCACAGCAAACATCATTCTCAATGGTGAAAAACTGAAAGCATTTCCTCTAAGATCAGGAACGAGACAAGGATGTCCACTCTCACCACTATTATTCAACATAGTTCTGGAAGTCCTAGCCACGGCAATCAGAGAAGAAAAAGAAATAAAAGGAATACAAATTGGAAAAGAAGAAGTAAAACTGTCACTGTTTGCGGATGACATGATACTATACATAGAGAATCCTAAAACTGCCACCAGAAAACTGCTAGAGCTAATTAATGAATATGGTAAAGTTGCAGGTTACAAAATTAATGCACAGAAATCTCTTGCATTCCTATACACTAATGATGAAAAATCTGAAAGAGAAATTATGGAAACACTCCCATTTACCATTGCAACAAAAAGAATAAAATACCTAGGAATAAACCTACCTAGGGAGACAAAAGACCTGTATGCAGAAAACTATAAGACACTGATGAAAGAAATTAAAGATGATACCAACAGATGGAGAGATATACCATGTTCTTGGATTGGAAGAATCAACATTGTGAAAATGAGTATACTACCCAAAGCAATCTACAGATTCAATGCAATCCCTATCAAATTACCAATGGCATTTTTTACGGAGCTAGAACAAATCATCTTAAAATTTGTATGGAGACACAAAAGACCCCGAATAGCCAAAGCAGTCTTGAGGCAAAAAAATGGAGCTGGAGGAATCAGACCCCCTGACTTCAGACTATACTACAAAGCTACAGTAATCAAGACAATATGGTACTGGCACAAAAACAGAAACATAGATCAATGGAACAAGATAGAAAGCCCAGAGATTAACCCACGCACCTATGGTCAACTAATCTATGACAAAGGAGGCAAAGATATACAATGGAGAAAAGACAGTCTCTTCAATAAGTGGTGCTGGGAAAACTGGACAGCTACATGTAAAAGAATGAAATTAGAATACTCCCTAACACCATACACAAAAATAAACTCAAAATGGATTAGAGACCTAAATATAAGACTGGACACTATAAAACTCTTAGAGGAAAACATAGGAAGAACACTCTTTGACATAAATCACAGCAAGATCTTTTTCGATCCACCTCCTAGAGTAATGGAAATAAAAACAAAAATAAACAAGTGGGACCTAATGAAACTTCAAAGCTTTTGCACAGCAAAGGAAACCATAAACAAGACGAAAAGACAACCCTCAGAATGGGAGAAAATATTTGCAAATGAATCAACGGACAAAGGATTAATCTCCAAAATATATAAACAGCCCATTCAGCTCAATATCAAAGAAACAAACACCCCAATCCAAAAATGGGCAGAAGACCTAAATAGACATTTCTCCAAAGAAGACATACAGACGGCCACGAAGCACATGAAAAGATGCTCGACATCACTAATTATTAGAGAAATGCAAATCAAAACTACAATGAGGTATCACCTCACTCCTGTTAGAATGGGCATCATCAGAAAATCTACAAACAACAAATGCTGGAGAGGGTGTGGAGAAAAGGGAACCCTCTTGCACTGTTGGTGGGAATGTAAATTGATACAGCCACTATGGAGAACAATATGGAGGTTCCTTAAAAAACTAAAAATAGAATTACCATATGACCCAGCAATCCCACTACTGGGCATATACCCAGAGAAAACCGTAATTCAAAAAGACACGTGCACCCGAATGTTCATTGCAGCACTATTTACAATAGCCAGGTCATGGAAGCAACCTAAATGCCCATCAACAGACGAATGGATAAAGAAGTTGTGGTACATATATACGATGGAATATTATTCAGCCATAAAAAGGAACGAAACTGAGTCATTTGTTGAGAAGTGGATGGATCTAGAGACTGTCATACAGAGTGAAGTAAGTCAGAAAGAGAAAAACAAATATCGTATGTTAATGCATGTATGTGGAACGTAGAAAAATGGTACAGATGAGCCAGTTTGCAGGGCAGAAGTTGAGACACAGATGTAGAGAATGGACATATGGACACCAAGGGGGGAAAACTGCGATGAGGTGGGGATGGTGATGTGCTGAATTGGGCGATTGGGATTGACATGTATACACTGATGTGTATAAAACTGATGCCTAATAAGAACCTGCAGTATAAAAAAACAAACAAAACAACTAATACTAAACTTTCATTGGGTTATTTGTATGGAAATATGTTAATATAAATGTTTCAGACATTACATGAAATTTCTAAAAATCTTATATTTGTATTTGTATGGAAATATGTATGGAAATATGTTAATATAAATGTTTCAGACAGTACATGAAATTTCTAAAAATCTTATATTTGTATTTGTATGGAAATATGTATGGAAATATGTTAATATAAATGTTTCAGACATTACATGAAATTTCTAAAAATCTTGTATTTGTATGGAAATATGTATGGAAATATGTTAATATAAATGTTTCAGACATTACATGAAATTTCTAAAAATCTTATATTTGTATTTGTATGGAAATATGTATGGAAATATGTTAATATAAATGTTTCAGACATTACATGAAATTTCTAAAAATCTTATATTTGTATTTGTATGGAAATATGTATGGAAATATGTTAATATAAATGTTTCAGACATTACAGGAAACGTCTAAAAATCTTATATGTTCTGGTATAATGTTATAAGTAATAATCCTAGTTATTACTTTAAAATGTATATCTCAGAAATAACTAATTTTCTTGTCAACTGCATTATTATGAACTTTCATCAAATCTTTAACCATGGTCATTTTTAAGTCTTTTGTCATTTACAGACAGTTCTGGGTGTACTCTGATGATTTTGCAAATATGTTCCTATAAAAGAGTTTCATCTTCAAGAAATTCATGGAAAAGACTCTGACAAGTACAGGTTTCTGGTAACTGACTGTACTGCTGAACTGAATGAATAAGCATTTTCAGAACTCTAATGAAAAACTGATGAACTCATAAAAGTGCTAACAAAAGATCAAGATGAAAAAAAAGAAATTAATTACATGGGACTGAGTGAACTGATGAGGATGAGTATAATTTTTGTGACTTTCTGTCTGAATTAAAAAAAAAAAAAAATCCCACAAGGACTCAGAGGAAAAGAATATACAAATCAATTTTCACTGCAAAGTAAAGGAGCTGTTACAGTGGAGGATTACTGGACTGAATGTCAATGTTATGACATAGTATAAGTGTGTTTCATGTTTGGTAATTGCAATCATTGTTGCTTTTGTTGTGGTCATCCATGTACAATGCTTGGTGTCAGTCTATCTATCTCTTGTAAAAATAAAATACAGTGTGTGTGTGTGGAAAAAAAAAAAAAAAAAGATTCAATACATAGGTCCAGCTGATCCCAAAGCCTAGTTTTTTCCTGACAGAGGAAGGTCCATGAGCAAAAGCAGAGTCCTAAATTCAGGTAATAGCACATATCCAGTTAGACTAACATTTAAGGCATATATGGCAATGTTGGGAGAAGCAGCTAAAAATCAAGCTAAGTACCATATGTTTTTCCTTAAAGATATTGACCAAAAATGATTTTAACACTGCAAATGACCATTCATTTGCCTTAGTCATCCAAAGTTATCCCATTGTTGTGTCACAGTTACCTGATAATTAGTACAAAGTCTAATAAGAAAAAGTTGGTGAAAAAAAATTTTCCTCATGGTCGCCACTCCTGGAGATCTATTTGTTTTTATATAGTCCCAAGAATTTGGACTGATACTAAAAAAGTCCAACAAGTTCACAGAAGCCCTAGAAAACCTAGGTTAACTCCTAGGAATATTTAGAGGAAAATATTTAGTGTAATTATCATGGTATTCTGGTATTCTGACTTGCTTTCAAGCTGGAGCCATGAATTTGGATTTCCTTGGCGGCACAATGGCTAGGAATCTGCCTGCCAATGCAGGGGACACGGGTTCGAGCCCTGGTCCAGGAAGATCCCACATGCCACAGAGCGACTAAGCCCGTGAGCCACAACTACTGAGCCTGCGCTCTAGAGCCCGCAAGCCACAACTACTGAGCCCGTGTGCCACAACTACTGAAGCCCGCGTGCCTAGAGCCTGTGCTCCGCAACAAAGAGAAGCCACCGCAATGAGAAGCCTGCACACCGCAACGAACAGCAGTCCCCGCTCGTGGCAACTAGAGAGAAAACCCGCGTGCAGAAACAAGACCCAACACAGCTAAAAATAAATAAATAAATAAAAAGTTTTTAAAAATAGAGCCATGAATTTAATTAAGACCCTCAATGGAGTTTTGGGTTGGTCTATACCCTGATAGCAGATAACCATGGTGCATTAAATAATTTGCACCTGTACTTACGTTACTTAATCTCTCTAACAATTTGAACAACCACCTTCAAGTCCAAGTCTGTATCTTGCAGAAGGGCTTCCTTAAAAATGTAAATTTAAAATGGCTAATCTGATTAAGGAAAATACAATTGCATGGTAAATGTGCTAACAGCTTATGTCAAAGGGTTTAGCAGGTTATCTGATTCTGAGTGATTCTGAGTTGCACTCAGGCTATCAGTTCAACTAATGTCACTAAAATCTCTAACAAAAAATATTGTGTTAATAATCCAAGACTGATGATATCACATATTGAGAAAGGTATGTTTGGATGACTACATATGAACCATTCTAAATTTGCTTCAGGCCAAACAGTGGATCCTCTGATTAGTAGCTGATGAGCCTATTAAGATCTCAGGTTCATTAGCAAACATGGTACAACATAAAGTGTTTTAATTTAGGAAACAGAATAGAATTCAAGTCTTGGTTCACTTATTAGCCATGTCAGCTCGCCTCTATGAACGTGTTCTCTCATTATAACTACAACTTCATATGACTGCTTTGAGAATAAAGTGATATAATTGAAGTAAAAGAACTCTGATAACCAGAAAACTATGCCAACAGCGCTGTGGTGCTTCCCAGCATGTGGTAAGCCAATGGTACATGATATGTCAAATGAGGTGAATTGAGCAGCATCTTCAAGGAAGGGAAAGCCATTGAAGGTGATTATAATCCTCCTCTGAATCACAATCAGTACAAAATCCAATGTCTCACTGAAGCTAAAAACACAAATTCGCTAAATATATGTCTCTAGAGTACTAAGCCTGAAAAGGTAAGATTTGGGGGCCTACAGTTTTCTGGTAAGAGTGAGTTTGAGCCATAGAATTTGGATGACTAGAACAGGACAAGGTAGATAGAGCCTACAGCGAGGATAGAGCAAAGGCAGCAACTAAAGCAAGGCTCAAAGTTAAGCCTCTGATATTCACATACTCAAAGAATGAACAAACTTCAAAAATAACAATTTTATTTGGCAAAATCAGTAAACAAATTGGCAAACTTGACAGATAATCACTTCAATCTAACATTTTACTTAGTAGATAAATATTTGTAGAAAATCTGTAAATAAACTCTTTTCTCAAAATGCTAAGTGAAAGGCCAAACACAATAGATTACATATTCTATGATTCCATTTATATGAAATTCTAAGAAAGCAAAACTAATGATACAAAACAAATCATTTGCCAAGGGCCAAGGGTGGGAGGATGGGATTGACTGTAAAGGGACACATCAATTTTGGGGGATGAAGGAAATGTTCTATGTCATGATTATGGTGGTAGATATATATGTATGCTTTCAAAACTCATTGAATTCGACACTAATTGGAGAATTTTATTATGTGAATAGTATACCTCAAAAAAATTTTAAAGCTTATATATAATAAATCAGCATGTTTTTCAAAGAACCATTTCAGTAAAAATATTTCATTTAGTAAACAAATTATTTGTAGAAAATCTGGAAATAATATTAAAAAATTTTTCACAATCATAAGCAGTAGTTACTTTCTTTTTTTCTTTATTTTTATTTTCTAATTTAATTTTTATTTTATATTGGGGTATAGTTGATTTGCAATGCTGTATTACTTTCAGGTGTATAGCAAAGTTGTTCAGTTATATATGTACATATATCCACTCTTTTTCAGATTCTTTCCCAATATAGATTATTACAGAACACTGAGTATAGTCCCCTGTGCTAGACAGTAGGTCCTTGTTGATTATCTATTTTATATATAGTAGTGTGTATCTCTTAATCCCAAATTCCTAATTTATCCCTCCCCCCACCTTTCTCCTTTGGTAACCATAAATTTGTTTTTGAAAACAATGAGTCTTTCTGTTTTGTAAATAAGTTCATTTGTATCATCTTTTTAGAGTCCACATGTAAGTGATATCATATGATATTTGTCTTTCTCTGTCCAATTTACTTCAGTTAGTGTGATAATCTCTAGGTCCATCCATGTTGCTGCAAATGGCATTATCTCATTCTTTTTAATGGCTGAGGAACATTCCACTGTATATATGTACCACATCTTTATCCATTCCTCTGTCGATGGACACTTAGGCTGCTTCCATGTCTTGGCTATTGTTAACATTGCTGCAATGAACACTGGGGTGCATGTTATCTTTTTGAATTACGGTTTTCTCCAGATATATGCCCAGGAGTGGGATTGCTGGATCACATGGTAGTTCTATTAATTTTTTTAGTTTTTTAAGGAAACTTCCACGCTGTCCTCCGTAGTGGTTGTACCAATTTACATTCCCACCAACAGCATAGGAGGGTTCCCTTTTCTCCACACCCTCTCCAGCATTTATTGTTTGTAGACTTTTTGATGATGGCCATTCTGACCGGTGTGAGGTGATACCTCATTGTAGCTTTTATTTGCGTTTCTCTAATAATTAGCAAAGTTGGGCATCTTTTCATGTGTTTTTTGGCCATCTGTATGTCTTCTTTGGAGAAATGTCTATTTAGATCTTCTGCCAATTTTTTGATTGGGTTGTTTTTGTTTTTTTGATATTGAGCTGCATGAGCTGTTTGTATATTCTGGAGATTAATCCCTTGTCGGTCACTTCGTTTGCAAATATGTTCTCCCTTTCTGTGGGTTGTCTTTTCATTTTATGGTTTCCTTTGCTGTGAAAAAGCTTTTAAGTTTAGTTAGGCCCCATTTGTGTATTTTTGTTTTTATTTTCATTACTCTAGGAGGTGGATACAAAAAGATATTTCTATAATTTATGTCAGAGTGTTCTGCCTATGTTTTCCTCTAAGAGTTTTATAGTATCTGGTCTTACATTTAGGCCTTTAATCCATTTTGAGTTTATTTTTGTGTATAGTGTTAGAGAATGTTCTTATTTCATTCTTTTCCATGTAGCTGTTTTCCCAGCACCAGTTATTGAAGAGACTGTCTTTTCTCCATTGTATATTCTTGCCTCCTTTGTCGTAGATCAATTGACCATAGGTGCATGGGTTTATTTCTAGGCATTCTATCTTGTTCCATTAATCTATATTTCTGTTTTTGTGCCAGCACCATACTGTTTTGATTACTCCAGCTTTGTAGTATAGTTTGAAGTCAGGGAGCCTGGTTTCTCCAGCTCCATTTTTCTTTCTCGGAATTACTTCGGCTATTAGGGGTCTTTTGTGTTTCCATACAAATTTTAAAATTTTTGTTCTAGTTCCATGAAAAATTCCATTGGTAATTTGATAGGGATTGCATTGAACCTGTAGTTGCCTCGGGTAGTATAGCCATTTTGACAATACTGATTTTTCCAATCCAAGAACACAGTATATCTTTCCATCTGTTTGTATCTGTTTGTATCATATACAAACATTGTATATATACATTTGTATATATACAAATCTGTTTGTATCATATATTCCATTTCTTTCATCAGCATCTTATAGTTTTCAGAGTACAGGCCTTTTGTCTCCTAGGTATTTTATTATTTTGATGAAATGGCAAATGGGATTGTTTCCTTAATTTCTCTTTCCAATCTTTCATTGTTAGTGTATAGAGATGCAAGAGATTTCTGTGTATTAATTTTGTATCCTGCAACCTTACCAAATTCATGGAGGAACTCTAGTAGTTTTCTGGTAGCATCTTTAGGATTTTCTGCAAACAGTGACAGTTTCACTTCTTTTCCAATTTGGATTTGTTTTGTTTTTTGTTTTTTTTTTCTTCTCTGATTGCCATGGCTAGGACTTCCAAAACTATGTTGAATAAAAGTGGTGAGAGTGAACATCCTTGTCTTGTTCCTGATCTTAAAGGAAATGCTGCCAGCCTGATCTCACTGATCTTAGAGGAAATGCTGCCAGGTTATCACCACTAAGTATGATGTTAGCTGTGGGTTTGTCATATATGGCCTGTATTATGTTGAGGTAGGTTCCCTCTATGCCCACTTTCTGGAGAGTTTTTATCATAAATGGGTGTTGAATTTTGTCCAAAGCTTTTTCTCCATCTACTGAGATGATCACGTGGTTTTTATCTGCAATTTGTTGATGTGGTGTACCACACTAATTGATTTGAGGATATTGAAAAATCCTTGCATCCCTAGGATAAATCCCACTTGACCATGGCGTATGAACCCTTTAACGTATTGTTGGATTAGGTTTGCCAGTATTTTCTTGAGGATTTTTGTATCTATGTTCATCAATGATATTGACCTGTAATTTTCTTTTTTGTAGTATCCTTGTCTGGTTTTGGTATCAGGGTGATGGTGGCCTCACAGAATGAGTTTGGGAGTTTTCCTGCCTCTGTAATTTTTTGGAATAATTTCAGGATAAGTGTTAACTCTTTTCTAAATGTTTGACAGAATTCACCTGTGATAGATAGAATTCATCTGGTCCTGCGCTTTTGTTTGTTGGAAGTTTTTTAATCACAGTTTCAATTTCAGTACTTGTGATTGGTCTGTTCATATTGGTCTGTGATTGTTCTGTTCTTCGGTGGGTTAGTCTTGAAAGATTGTACCTTTCTAAGAATTTGTCCATTTCTTCCAGGTTGCCCATTTCATTGGCATATAGTTGCTTGTAGTAGTCTCATGATTCCTTTGTATTTCTGTGGTGTCAGTTGGAACTTCTCCTTTTTCACTTCTAATTTTATTGATTTGAGCCCTTTCCTTTTTCTTGATGAATCTAAAGGTTTATCAATTTTGTTTATCTTTTCAAAGAACAAGCTTTTAGTTTCACTTATCTTTTCTATTGTTTTGTTCATCTCTATTTATTTCTGCTCTGATCTTTCTTTCTTTCCTTCTACTAACTTTGGGTTTTGTTTGTTCTTTTTTCTCTAGTTGCTTTAGGTGTAAGGTTATGTTGTTTAGTTGAGAGTTTTCGTTTCCTGAGGTAAGACTGTACTGCTATAAACTTCCCTCTTAGAATTGCTTTTACTGTATCCCAAAGGTTTTGTATTGTCGTGTTTTTGTTTTCATTTGTCTCTAAGTATTTTTTTTATTTCCTCTTAGGTGATCCATTGGTTGTTTAGTAACATTGTTCAACCTCCACGTTTGTGGGTTTTTTTATTTTCAAATATTTATTTATTTATTTTTGGCTGTGTTGGGTCCTCGTTGCTTCATGCAGGCTTTCTCTTGTTGCAGTGAGCAGGGGCTACTCTTCGTTGCAGTGCACAGGCTTCTCATTGTGGTGGCTTCTCTTGTTGCGGAGCACTGGCTCTAGGCGATCGGGCTTCAGTAGTTGTGGCACACAGGCTCAGTAGTTGCAGCTCATGGGCTCTAGAATTCAGGCTCAGTAGTTGTGGCACATGGGCTTAGTTGCTCCACAGCATGTGGGATCTTCCCGGACTGGGGCTCGAACCCATGTCCCCTGCACTGGCAGGCGGATTCTTAACCACTGCACCACCAGGGAAGTCCCATGTTTGTGTTTTCTACAGTTTTTTCCTTGTAGTTGATTTCTAATCTCATAGTGGTGTGGTTGGAAAAGATGCTTGATATGATTTCAATTTTCTTAAATTTACCGAGGTTTGCTTTGTGGCCCAGCATGTGATCTATCTGGAGAATGTTCCATGTGTGCTTGAGAAGAATGTGTATTCTGTTGCTTTTGGATGGAATGTTCTATAAGTATCAATTAAGCCAAGCAGTGTTTACTTTCTGACATTGAAAAGTGACCCTGAATGAAATTTAAAACCCTCCAAAAAATGTTTCATGAACTCAGAACAATGATGCAGTACTTAGCAGGTCTTTGAATACATTTTCCAGAATGTAGCAGTATACTAGATGTTCTAAATTCAGGTTGTACAAGGGTCAGGTAGACAATAAGTGAGTGGCATGGGACAAAGGTTACTGTGGTAAACTGGAGAGTACATGGCCCTTCCCAAATGAGCTGCTACCACTGGGTCCCATAGACTGATGCCAGGAAAGAACACAGGCCGCAGTGTAGCCAGAGTTTCTGATGTTTAAAGAAAGGAAGAAATATGGACTTATTATGTGAGATTTCCTGATTTTTTAGAATGATGGCTCCAATTTTTTTTACAACACCATATGGGCCAAACAAAACACACCCATACATAGAATTGTGACTTCAGGTCCATAGTGCATGCTTTCTAAACTTTTTCAGTAACAAAGTCTTGCCATCATTCTAACTGCTTACCTCTTTATTTGTAGAGCCCAGAATGATGTGAAATACTATTGCAACTGAAGTAAAATTCATCTCAAAATTATATGACAGCTAGTCACTTCTAATCATTTTGCTGAAAAACCCAGTCCTGTTTACATCTCTAAGCATATTGGTTGGTAATAAATAGGAAAAATCTATTAGAATGAAGGCAGAAGGAGTGAGGAAAAACTGAAGAAAAACACAATTTTAAGAACATAGTCAACTTTTAGACTCCAGGGCAACAAAATAATCCACATGTTGAAATTTGAGGACTTCATTGCCCCAACTAGTCCAACCTGGCTGTAAATTTCGAGCAAACAATTCCAAACATTCCCCCTCTGGCTTGATATAGTCTTTTAGAACCTCTGTCCAGAAAAAAAAAGAGAAAACAACACAAAAATTATTATTAAGGAAGGAATCAATTTCTTTTAGCAGTAAAGAGTAGAAAAGCAGGGATGTTTCCTTAAAAAAAAAAAAGGCAAGTTAATTTCAAGGATTTCATCACAGGCTTTACTATTTATAGTTAGAAAGTCATTTAAAATAAACACCCTTGAGATTGGGAACAATACCATCAGAACTTTCAATAGTCCTGATTTATCAGTTTTCATTTGTAGATAAGAAATGAGGATTTTAACACCCACACCAGTGACTTTTCTGTCTTCCAATAATGCTGACATAGCTCCTGAGTACTAACTTAATTTATTTTTTAATAAATGTAATCCATGCATGAAAAAGTCTATAGGAACAATACAAAGACAACCCACTTTAAAAACTAAGATAAAACATAAGTCTCTGCAAAAACATACTTTAGTGTAAGAGTTGGAAACACAGAGAAATATTCACAACATATATCTAACAAATAACTCTACCTCCTCAGCTATAACTTGGTAATACTGAGAACACTCCTTCACTTCCAAATTACAGATCTTTCTTTACCTAAAATTTCACCATATTATTTCCACAGTTAAGTATTCCTTATTCAATGTACTCATAACTACTGAAAATTATATTGTTAGGAAAATGACATCTCATCTATACCTTGGCTAGATAGCTGTGATCTACACTAACAGAAAAAAAGAGAATACCGTAGAAGCTTTTTTTTAAAGCACATGCTCATTTGAATGACAAATATTTAAATCAATTTAACCTTGATCACGTTGCTGCTTAGCTATATTTTTTTGATATATGTATATTCTACGACAGGAACTGAGTATGAAAATAACGATCCAGGGATGAAAAGTCACTGGAACTGGCAAAATATAGTTCTTAATTGCTATAAAAGATTGAGCTTCGAAGAAACCCATCAAATTCCCTTTAGCAATGATAAGGGTTTCTTAGAAATACTTGATATAGGTTAGATGTAAAAGATAATATATTTTAAAATGTATATTTCATGTTCTTCAGATGCTCTCACAGCAAAATAATTGTTTGTCTGAAAGCACTGGTCCTGATTATCAAAAATCAAAGAATTTAAAGTATTCATTGTCTATAACTCACCAAACTCAAATCTGGGCTTTGATAGCTTCTAGGTGATGCTTACATGAGACTTCTAGTCCTTTCATAAGTATATAATTAAATGCTATTAAACTTGAGTGAGAAAAATTTCCCCAGAGTCTTAGAACAATAAACTTCTGTATCACTTTTCCATTTTTGCCCCATGAATTCAATGCCTTACTGGCCTCAACTCACTTTTAATGTGGTCTAAGGTTATACTGAAGGCAAGGTTTTGTTTTCTTGTTTCTGCTTGTTCAGTTCTTTGGTACAAAGATGTTAGCAACTCTATTTTGGAATTTTAAACTGGAGTCTAAACTGGAATCAGCCAGTCAATAATGTTTACTATTTCTGAGGGACTTCCCTGGTGGTCCAGTGGGTAAGACTCTGTGCTCCCAATGCAGGGAGCCCAGGTTTGATCCCTGGTCAGGGAACTAGATCCTGCATGCATGCTGCAACTAAGAAGCCTGCATGCCACAACTAAGACCTGGCACAGCCTAGATAAATAAATAAATTTTTTTTTAATGTTTACTATTTCTGAGCACCCATTATAAGTGCTATGGGACTTAACAAAAGAAATAGATATCCATGTCTTCTAAGAGTTCACAAGCTAATAGAAAAAGATGGCCAGGTACTTGGAATGGAAAAATACATAAAACCTAAACCCATTTATCACCTTCTACTTTATCAATGGAACACATTTCTGCATGGCTTTTTTCCTTTCTAGTTGAGAAACACAGAAAATCAAGGAGTAATGTTTTTGTAATGTTAACCACATATGTTTAATTTCAAAACAAAGCAAAAGAAATAGAGGCAAATTAATGGAAATATTTTTTCTTACTAATTTTAAATATCAGTTTAAAAGAAAATGCAAGATCTTAAAAGTTCTCATCACAGGAAAAAAATTTTGTAACTATGTATAGGCTTATTGTGATCAGTGAATATGTATATATATCTTGAATCATTATGTTGTACACCTGAAACTAATACAATGTTATATGTCAATTATCTCAGTTTTAAAAAAACAAATTCAAATGTATAAATTTAAATACGAGTATGACATATATATAAATAATTATATAACATCTGGCATTAGTAGAACATACTTGTAACCAATGGAGAGGAAGTAATTCATACATAGCCCGTCATTCCCCTTCTGCTTGGGAGAAAAGGGCATGGCTGGGGGAAAAGTGGCTCAAACGTCAGTGCATAGAATCTCATCAAACTATATTTAACTGTTCAGGTACAAATTGTTGCGAGTAAAGTAGCAAAAAGGAGAAGAAATTCCTCTAAGGTACAATATGAAAAACAAAATGTTAATTCAAATACTTTTATTTCATGATTTTCCTACCTTCAATTTTTAAACTTAAAATATTATACATTTATGTTAGGTTGTAAGCCGTAGCTATTGTTGGCTTATGTTTCAGTCTATAGGAAGAAATTTCAAAACTTAAAAAGAGTAAATGTCTCATTTTGAAACAGAATATGCTTCCAATTTGGTGTTTTTTACATTTTGCAGTAGAAATAACAAATTAAAACTTTTTAAAAGAAAAAAAAACTTGGTGTTTCTAGAAGCAAAAGAGAGAACATTTCATTTTGTGAATTGGCATAAAGCAGTTTAAGAACATTTACATGTAAAAGTTCTAAGCATTATATAGAGAACATGTATTATCCCAAATCCTAGGGTTATGATTCAGAGTAGAATACTATTCTATTTATTTTTATTTATTTTTTAACATCTTTATTGGAGTATAATTGCTTTACAACGTTGTGTTAGTTTCTGCTGTATCACAAAGTGAATCAGCTACATGTATACATATATCTTAATATCCCCTCCCTCTTGCACCTCCCTCCCACCCTCCCTATCCCACCCCTCTAGGTGGACACAAAGCACTGAGCTGATCTCTCTGTGCTATGCAGGTGCTTCCCACTAGCTAGCTATTTTACATTTGGTAGTGTATATATGTCCATGCCACTCTCTCACTTCAGAGTAAAATATACTGCAGAAATCTGAAAGTTGCTTTCTGATGGCTTTGTGTGGCTCTATATCCAAAATACAGGCACTTGCTATCCAGTAACATGAACTCAAAAATAAAGGATTATAAATACTTTTTGTCTACCAGTACTTAACCAAAACATAAGAATAACATATATTGAGTCACACAAAATTTTCCCCCCCCAAAATCTAACTTTTCTTTTTAAATACTCTCAATGCTAAAAATGTGTTTGTGCTGCTCTCTACTGGGAATACAGCAGAACTGCACTTCATAAGTACAGGCCATAATATGTACTAATTTTTATTAGTATTAATAAAAGACTAATTTTATTCACTATTTTATAAAACCTTATATCTTAAGACTACTCTTTAAACATAATCTATGTAAAATGAATTAAGAAATAGTTTACCTATCATTTGGGAATGAAAGGTTTTTTGGGTCTGGCTCTTGGATTTTTAAAAGTAAAAAAATAAGCCCAAAGACAAACCCTAAATTAAGCTTTGGTACTCAGCAAATGATAAAGAAAATTCAAATGAGAAGAATACAAATTAGATTTCCTCCAATGAGTATAACTGGTGGCAAACATAATTTTTTTCTCAAAGAACAGTACAGCTTCACTTTTCATTTAAGTCAAATGTTTAATGCATTAAAGAATCTATAACAGTCCAAAGTTTACAGGCAATTATTCACTGAGAATCCCTCTAAGTCAAAGAATGGATCAACAGGTAGACATCTGAACATTTCTCAAATGAATTAACACTAAAGACTCTCTGTATAAGCAATTTAAGGTAACAGAAATCTTAAATGCTACCAATAAACATTCTCTATGGAATTTGAATTCACCTTCCTATGTATCCTAGCTCATGAACTATCCCACATCCTGCAAAATCAGGTGATAAGCTGATAGCCTGTAGTCTTCCTGAGTGGCAGCTTGAAAGTTTTGGTTTATTTAAGCCAGGACCACCAAATTAATAAAATATATATTTCTAAAGAAAAAATTTTAATAGTAAACTTTGAATGTCAAATTCAGTATCTCTCATATTTCTATCCCTATTACATTCTTATTTTTTTAATTCTTTCACTTGAAAAATTTAGCATTTACTGATCTTCTACTATATGCTACAGAATTTCAAATATAACCAATCCTCACAACTCTGAAAGATTAAATATCATTATTCGCCCTTCAAATGTTGACTTTGAGGTGAGGAAAATTATTAGAAAATTATTAGAGTAACTTGCTCAAGCAGCAGAACCAGGATTCAAACTCATGTTAGTCAATCTGAAAAGCTAAAGCTTTCCATTATTCCTTGCTGCTTAGTTTCATTAAATGATGGACATTATACTAAAGCATTAAGACTAGTAAGAATTGCAGGCTGCAGCAATTACCTTTCCAATGGTTCAGAAAAGCAACACTACCTCAACATAAAACTGAGAGTGTCTACCAACTATCAAGGGAATTCTAACCATCTCTCTGACTGCTTTCTGCGCTCTTGGCTTTAGAGCCAGCAAGGGATAGAACCCTGACAGGACAATAAAGCACCTAGCAGAACTAGGCCTTACATGCACCATCAGTCTTCATTCTGCTGAGGGCAGTGATGGGATAACAACCCGGTTAGTAAGGGGAACCTAAAAAATGGCGAAGAGGAAAGGCTGAGGTAATGTAAGACTAATCTGCACGGGTGCACTGGGTGGTCACGCGGCTCCGTCTCCACTTCAACAGCGTTTTAACATAACAGACCCTTTTCCAACCACCAACCACCCTCCAGACTCCTTTCCAGTTGCGACCTCCGGGACCAGGCAACACCGCTTTTGCTGTCAGCTCCTTAGTGCCACCCACGATGACCTCCCAGATTCGTGAGAATTATTCCACCCAAGTGGAGGGTGTGGTCACCCGCCTGGTGGACCTGCATCCGCGGGCCTGCTACACCTACCTCTCTCTGGGCTTCTGCTCCGAGTGCCACAACACGGCTCTGGAGGGCCAGGGCCCTGCCTCCTTCAGCGGGTTGGCCCAGCACCTCTCCAAGATGCAAAACCAGCGTGGCAGCAGCACCCTCTTCCGGGACACGCCAAAGCCGCCCCAAGATGAGTGGGGCAAAGCCCTGGACGCCACAGAAGCTGCCATGGGCCTGGAGAAGAACCTGAACCAGGCCCTTTTGGATTTGCATGCCCTGGGTTCTGCCCATACAGACCATCTCTGTGCCTTCCTGCGGAGCCACCTCCTGGATGAGGAGGTGAGACTCAAGACCACCTGACCAACCTCCTCAGGCTGGCCAGCCCCCAGCCAGGGCTGGGCAAGTACTTAGGACCAGTAGCCTTCAAGCCCAGCGGCCCTTGAGGGCCTGTCTCCACCTCCTGGTCTCAGGGTCTCTGCCTGAGCCTCTCCCTGCTGCCACTAGGCAGCTATGTAACTGCCTGGAGCCCTCTCCCAAGCTACGGACCAATTGGAAACAATAAAGCTTTCTGTAGCAAAAAAAAAAAAAAATCTATTCTCTATTTCATAAATTCTGCTATATGATTTTAGAATATTAATTAAAATAACATATATCTGATTTAATTTCCAAATTTCCAGACTATTCAAATACCATCAATACATTCAACCCTTTTGTCAATTTCACAGAAGTCGTAACTATTTTACAAAAACATACCAGCAAGAGGTGGCTTATGTGAGTGAAGCGTACAGGGCACACTGACAATTAACTTGTGATCTGGAATGGGGAGCTCTTTTACATCTGCATTCCTATTAAAACAGAACAACAACATAAATTATATTTTAAAGGACAATTTTTTACATATAAGCCACAGTTGCCTTGATTTTTTTTCACCTTTCCAATAGTATCTGAATTTATAATAAATTTAAGGATAGAAATAATGGAAATCAACAACCTAAGTATTAAGAAATTTCAGATAGTTTCCTTTTCTACAATAATGACTCTTACACATTAGATAAAGCAAAAGATAATATAAATTTTCATGTGCCATACCATTCACACTTTTCTCATCTCGGCCATTTCCAGATTTTCAAATATGTAAAAATTAACAAAAACTAATGATCACTGTGTTAATAACTTTTAAAAGCCTTAAAATTAATACATTTATACAATTTTGAAAAATCACCTTTCCTACCTTAATGGTAAAGCAGCTTTTTCTCGAACTCTTCCCAGTATAAGACCTTCGTAAGGCTTTTTGTGTGGAGAATCTAATGGGAACACAAACTCTCCTGAACTGGTGATCTGATAAAAAGGAGTCAAAAACAAAAACAACCCATACATCTGTAAATATCCAGGAAAAGGATTGGGGTTTTTTTCCTACCACTATACAATTTCCACCAAAGAAAAAGAAGTATTAAACCTCAAGGCTACTGCAGTCCAATAAAAATATAATGTGGGCCACAAATTTAAGCCACACATGTAATTTAGATTTTCTAGTACCAACATTTAAAAAAGCAAAAAGAAAGAGGCAAAATTAATTTTAATTGTATTTTAAGTTTTAAATAATTTTTAATTATTTTTAATTTAACCTAACATATCTAAAATATTACCATTTCAATATGTAATCAATTCAAAAAATTATTGAGGTATGTTATATTCTTTCTTTCATACTAAGTCTTTTAAATCCAAAACACTTATATTTTACATTTAGCACATCTCAATTTGGACTAGTCACATTTCAAGTGCTGAAGAGCTACATACTGCTAGTGACTACCATAATGGACAAGGCAGCTATGAAGGACTAAAAAATTTTAAATATCATTTTATCATCTTGCACACAAAAACCTCTATTTTTCATTAAAATTTATTATTGGAAACCATGCCATCATTAATTCATTTATTTGTTCAAATAACATTTACCTATTACTGGCAATGTGACTAAGTCGATTACAATAAAGTATTTTCCTTTACTTATAGGAAACAATGTCATTAAATACTGTCAGAGCTAAAATTAATAATGAAAGAAGCTCAGGGATTGATGAGATAGATAATACGTGGTCCAATTTCTTGGCATTATAAATCCAGAAATTCGATCTTATCATTTCATCCTGGAGTGATCAGACTCCCAAAGACTCACTTTAGCTAATCAAACTCAAAACACAATTTATAATAATAATATCAATTCATTAATTAAGCATGGAAGAAAATATTTTCACTATCAGAATATTCATATCTATTCTCTGTGGAAACCTTTACCCTATGTCGAGGTACCTAAAAAACCAAATCAGTAAAGTCCTTTTATCACCTCTAGGGCCCATGAGAAACAGCATCTATTCCACACAGCACTGTATAAACACTGGCAAATTCTTATTCTTTGGACATCCTTTATACTCAACGCAGATCACTCCTTCTGATATAACAATATGTTCAATTACCTAATAAGTATTTCGTAAAACATATTTTTGTTTTAAGCTATAGTCATATCATACCATCTCATAGAACTGATTACTACCAGAAATGAACAGTGTTAGTTTTCATGTATTAACATTTTACTGGTTTTGATTTCAGAAGGTAACCTTTTTGTGACTTTGGCCCCAGTCACTGATTATAAAAGAACTGCCATAATAGACAGAGTGGAAGGGAGTTTTATATTCCTGTTATGGTCCTATAGCAAATCAACCAAAGCTAAGCCCAAAGCACAGCTGTAAAAGCAAAGACACAACTGTAAGTGTTTGTTTGCCAAGTCTCACAAAATAGGTGCAAATAAATAATGTACACAGCTTTTAGAAGATATTCCAGTACACTACAAAGTACACAAAGCACATAAAAATAGAACCTGTGTCTAAATGAATATACAGTTATATAAATATTATATAAATGTTAAACATTCAACCCATAATAACCTGGTTTACCTTTTTAAAATTTAGGAGGGCTTTTGTGGAATTCACCTGGTAGACAATGTATCTTTAAAAGGATGTCCAATGCACTCTGAACTGATGCCTTATATTTTTGTATTTTTTGGTATTTTTATACCAAGCAAAGATATTAAAGATCATTCAACCAATACAAGAGTTGGAATCATTTCTTTCAAAAACAGGCACTGAGGAACTAAGTTAAGATTTAAAGTATAAAAGGTCCTTGCTTCTAGCATTTTCCCAACTCTTCCACGGTAGGTTTCTTTGGTATCTCCCTCTCATTCCCAGAAACATAAGAAAAAAAGAAAGAAGGAAGGAAGGAAGGGAGGGAGGGAGGAAGGAGAAGAAAAAAGAAAGAAGGACAGAAGTCACAAAGGGCAGCTGAAATTTTGGATGAGTAAAGAGGAAGAAGATGAACAGTAAGACAATTTCTATGTTTAGTGATGGACAAATCCCCCAAAGTTTTTGTTTGTTGTTTCTTAAACTACAGACATCAGAGCTTTTTAAAATGTCATCCTGATATCTCCGAGTGATTTCTGAAGGCCAGCAGTTTGGGATTCTACTACAAAAATATACAGAACAAATAGGTAAAAAGTCTTGAGAATAAGAAGACAAAGGTATTTAGCAGCAAAGTAAACATTTTAATTAGACCATGTTGAAGGAGTAGAGCGGTGACATGTTACGCATTAAAAAGTAGATGCTACCTTTATGTGACTTGTATGTCACACCTTATTAACAAATAAAGTTAACAAATACGTTAACTTCTAAACTTACTTTTACCCAGTGCCATTCAGCAACTATCTCCACAGACCAAGAAGGGTAAAGCTCTTCCTTAACAAAACGTAGGTGCTTCTGTCTATTCGTCACCCAAGTAACAACAAGACAGTTTGGAGCAGCCAGCTTAGGGATAGGTATCTGCTTTATTTGCAGTGGTGATAAATAACTATATCTAAAAATAAACAGAAAAAAATATCAGCAAAATTTGCTGCAAAAAAGAAAAATAAGCAGGGAGAAGACCTGTATAACATTGACTCCACAAACACAAAGCTCCTATATTTATTTGTGCAACTAAATATGAAGCCACACTGACACCCAGTGGACACATTATTACACGCAAGTCAGAAATAATATTTTTAGTTTTTACTAATTTAAAATGATGAAGCCATATTTCCTTATCATTTCTAAATGTATTACATTTCAGTAATTTTACTAATATTTTCTATATGCTTTTCTAACATTCAAAATTAAGCAAATATTATGGTTTGATAATCTGTACATTACAAAGGGACCCCATTAACAGTCTTGAAACTACTGTCTCAATATCCCACCAACATCTTCAATCTATCATCCTGTTTCTTTCATCCTCCCCAATCAGTTCTACTGGGCTCTCTGAAACTCTCATGCTTTCATTACAAAAAGAAATTCTACAGTCTTGCACCTCCTGGTCATTAGTAGTATGAAGTCTAGTTTCTCTTGCTAAAACACTACTTGCTCTACAATACCCCATCAAACCAATGTGGCCCTTTCTCCAGCACCCAACACACACAACAGAGAGAGGTGAGGTCAGTATTCTCCTAGCTCCCCTATTGCCAGTTCCAGGCTATCAGTCATCTACCTCTGTGTAAAATCCCCTTCTCTTTGAGAAGTACGCTATCTAGCCTCCAATGTTCCTTATCGAACCTATTACATCCTCACTCTCCATATTCAAAGAGGATTTAAGTTCTGAGATCCTTCTACCTCACCAACATAAATCTTGCCAGTATCCTGGGCAATTTCAAAGCACAAGCTAAATAATGTACACACTCACCTATTCTTCCCCTAAATAAATACAGTTGCATTCACCCCACTTCAATAATCCATTTGAGTGGCCAAAACCTGGACCTTGGCATCACTCACACTTGCTCCATTTCTGAAACCATATACACTGATCTCTGGCCATTACTTTTTTTTTTTTTTTTTTACATCTTTATTGGAGTATAATTGCTTTACAATGTTCTGTTAGTTTCTGCTGTACAACAAAGTGAATCAGCTATATGTATACATATATCCCCATATCCCCTCCCTCTTGAGCCTCCCTCCCATCCTCCTTATCCCACCCCTCTAGGTCGTCACAAAGCACCAAGCTGATCTCCCTGTGCTACGCGGCTGCTTCCCACTAGCTATCTATTTTACATTTGGTAGTGTATGTGTATGTCAATGCTACTCTCTCACTTCATCCCAGCTTCCCCTTCCCTCACCCCCGTGTCCTCAAGTCCGTTCTCTATGCTGCGTCTTTATTCCTGCCCTGCCACTAGGTTCATCAGTACCGTTTTTCTAGATTCCATATACATGCATTAGCATATGGTATTTGTTTTTCTCTTTCTGACTTACTTCACTCTGTATGACAGACTCTAGGTCCATCCACCTCATTACAAATAACTCAATTTTGTTCCTTTTTATGGCTGAGTAATATTCCATTGTATATATGTACCATATCTTCTTTATCCATTCATCTGTTGATGGACATTTCAGTTGCTTCCATGTCCTGGCAATTGTAAATAGTGCTGCAGTGAACATTGTGGTACATGTATCTTTTTGAATTAGGGTTTTCTCAGGGTATATGCCCAGTAGTGAGATTGCTGGGTCATATGGAAGTTCTATTTTTAGTTTTTTAAGGAACCTCCATATTTTTCTCCATAGTGGCTGTACCAATTTACATTCCCACCAACAGTGCAGGAGGGTTCCCTTTTCTCCACACCCTCTCCAGCATTTATTGTTTCTAGATTTTCTGATGATTGGCCATTACCTCTTCTCCGTCACCAATTCTTTGACTTTATCAAAGCATTCAGTCAGTGCCCCATTCCTCCACTTTACTGAGTCTATCAGTTTCTTCCTGCCCACACTTTCTCCTCTTCCTCACATACTACCAACCACCAATCACTTCACTGCCTTCTCACTAGCACCCCTAACTCCAATCTCCCCTTTACTCCTTCACCCCATAACTCCTGCAAACCTCCAATCTTAAATTCAATTCAATTTCAACACAATTCAATTCAATGGAAATTTTCATATGGAAAAAATCAGGTGGAGAAAAATGCTAAACTGAAGAATTGGCTCAATTAAGTCCATTCTCAGGTTCTCAAAACTACTCATCAATTCTTTTACTTATCCTTGGTCAACTACTACAAACCTTCATCTCTTTTCAAGTCTCTTGCCCAAACTCACTCTTGGCAGATGAAGTTAACTCATGTATCAATTTAAAAAAAAAAAAGCCATCAGACTGCTTCAACTACCTAACCCTCTCCCGCCTGGTTATACACTTTCACTTACCCATTGCTATACATTTCCTCTTAAAGGATAGCATGGCTTCATATATTTAAAGCATATCCCTCCAGCTGTGTTCTCTTATTCCCATCTTCTAGTCTATTAGTGATGCTATTTACTCCCCTCCTTCTGTATTTTCAACCTCTCTAGTAGTTCCTTACCATCAGCCTATAAATATGCTTACACTATACACTTTTACTTTCTTTTCTTTTCTTTTTTTTGGTTAGTTTTTCTATATACTATATACTTTTAAAGGAAAAAAGAGAGAAGACTTGGGTGGGGGGAGGGTGGAGAAGAGGGAGAAAGAAAAGAAGAGAAGAAAAAATAACAGAAAAGAAAAAAGGGAGAAATACCCTCAGTTAGGTCTCCTGTCTACAGCTAAGCTAAGGACTGGCCTATCCAGATAATGCATAGTAATCTCCTTTTCTTAGCAGCCTTAATTCCATTTGGAATTTTAATTCCCCTTTTCCATGTAACCTAACATATTCACAAGTTCCAGGGATTAGGACAAGGACATGGAGGTGGGTGTGGGGGCGGGGGGACAATAGTATTCTACCTACCACAGATGCTAAAAACTGGTAACAAGATATTTACATATATCACAGTATCTCCCTACATGACTAATAAAAGAAAAATAGAAAATTAAAAAGGAAAATTAATTACCTATTTTGATAATTACATTATGATTATATAAGAAAATATTAATATCTTTGTTTTCAAGAAATACAGAATAAAATACTCCAGAGTAACTTACTTCTTCCTAAATAATTTATTCTCAAACAGTTCAGAAAAAAATTATATATATACATAGATATCTACACACATGCACAAATACACACATATAGAGAATAGCTACAGGAATTCTTTGTATGATCCTTGAAACTTTAAGAGAAAAAAGTCCAATTATTGTTACAGCTCATAAACAAAAAGCATAAGAAAACAAGATAATTGCGGAGAAGGAATTTCATATGAAGTTTAAGTCAAGGTAATAGGAACTGTTCAGTCTAGAAAATCAAAGAGTGAGAGGAAATACAACTGAAGACATTCACTAGAACTAGAGGGAAAAATTTAGTTTTTTAAAAAGCTATTAAAAGGAAATGTCATCTTACTAACTAATTGAACTTATCACTCTAAAAGGTTACATAAACTAAATGGTGGCATAAATAAAAACAAATTTCAGAATGAAGTAGACCAATTCATTCATAGCAGTATTAAGGAATACTATTTTTTGGCACATATTTCTAAACTTTAGAATTTGATATCAAAGGAGGCAAAAATGTTGCCTTTTGGTGTTATAGAAACATCCCTGAACTGGACAGTTAGTAACCTTAATCATTAATAAATATATTACTTTTAACATTCTTAACCTACACCTACATATAGTTCTAGTTCAAGAGAATTACCTACTTAAGGGAATTAAAATCTTGAAACGAAAGTGTTTTAGTAGTTTCAGACAATCTATTATCATAAAGTAATGCTTTTAGCATATGTAACTAGAATGTACAAAGGACCATAGCTTTGAGAAAGCATATCTAATAGATAAATTATTTATACTTACCTGTTACTTCTTTTAACTGATTTGTTCTGCCATGGTGGATCTATCACAATTACATCATATGTTTTCTTACCTGAAAACAAAGAGACAATTTCAGAAAATATCTTCTATATGCATCACTTTAAAAACTAAACATGTTCTGAGACTTCCCTGGCGGTACAGTGGTTGGGACTCTGCACTTCCACTAAAGGGGGTATGGGTTCCATCCCTAGTTGGGGAACTAAGATCCCACATGCCACATGGCCAAAAGAAAAAAAAAAAAACTAAACATGTTCTTCAACAATGAAGTGCATTCACTACAGACACAAATATACTGGAATGCAAGAAAAGGATTTGTGGCATTTATTCAAATAATTTATCTAAAAAAATTAAGAGATTCCCCTTATAATTTAGTACCTCTTGGATTTTAACATAATTTCACCTATTGCAGAGACTTCCTAAAAATAACTACAGCTCCCTTAACTAGACATCAATGATTTATAAATGTCCTATAAGTCTTGGTAGCCATATTAACATGGTCCTTTCAAGCCTAGATAGGGTAGGTGTGGTTTTTTTGCTTTTGTTTTTCAACTTTTTACATGAAATAAAACTTGTCTTTTAACTGATATAATGACCACAACAAAATGTCCCCAATTGTCTACTAGTGTCCTTTTCTCTGGACCAGGATCACACATTGCATTCAGTTGCCACGTCTCCTAAATTTCCTCCACTCTGGAAAAGTTCCTCAGTCTTTCTTTGTCTTTTATGACCTTGATACTTTTGAAGACTACTGGCTAGTCATTTTATAGAATGTCCCTTTGGTATTTCCTCGTGATTAAATTTAGGTTCTTTATTTTTGGCAAGAGTACCACCATGCCCTTATCAGAGCAACATTATTAGGAAACACAGTGTCAAAATGTCTCATTATTAGTGATACTACCTTTGATCATTTGGTTAAAATGCTGTCAGCCAGGTTTCTCCAGTTTTACCTTTGTAATTAATAAGTATTTTGCAGGGAGATATTTTAAGACTGTGCAAATATCCTGCATCTCATCTTTTCATCCACTATTTTGACACCCAAATACTATGATATGTGCCAAATGGAAATTTTCTAGTTACATCATTCTACCTACATTTATTAATTGGAATTTTACTGTGAGGAAGAGCTGTCCCTTTTCCTTTTATAAACAGAGGTATATTTTTGTAAATGTACAATCTCATAAGTGATCAAAAGAATGCAAATTAAAATAAGGAAGTGATGGTTTTTAAACTATTAGAGTAACAAAGATCAAAAAGAATGGGGAAAAAAATGTTCAAATATAGCATGATTTTCTCATTAATTTGTTATCTTGTCATTTACCCTGAATAATTTATGACACTGTGACATGAATAACCAATCATTTATAAGACGGTTTGAAAGTAATTAAAAGAAGCTTTTCATTAATAAGCTATGTTATGTTAATAATGTAAAATTTTGCTAAAAAATGTCCAAATAACATTAAACAGCAGATTAAATTCAATTTGATCAATATACCTCTCATCTACATCATCCCTTAGAATATTATAATAGTTATAATTTGTTAGAAATATATAAATCACTGAGCTAAGCTCATGATGCAGATTATCTCATCTAATCCCCAAAATTACCCTTGGAAGTAGGTATTATCATATCCATTTTACAGACTAGGAAACTGAGGCTCAGTTTTGTGAAGTGCCTAAAGACTCATAGTTAAGCTTCAGAATCTAAATTCAAATTCAGGTGTATATGACTCTGGACTTAAATATCTAAATTTTTAACTTTATATAGGAAAATATTTTGAGAAACTTTAGACAATAAACTTGAACAGTAGCTTAAAATGTAACCTAAAAGGCTAGGAATGGTTTGGGAATTAACATTCATATATGAAGTGTTTCTACTTTGCTATGAATAAAAGCTAAATAAAGTTATTTGGTCACCCCCAACTGTACCCTGAATTCATAAGTACAGAACAGTAAATATGTTTACTCTCTTGGGGACTAGTTAAGTTTTTGACCCTTTGTTTGTAATAAGAATTTTTTTAATTTTTAAGACAGAAATCAGCACTTTAAAATTGAATTTAAAAGAAAAAATACACTGAGAAAATTAAGTGTTTACCCTATCACAAAATGCTGGTACTCATTCAACATTCAGACTTGTTCTTGACTTCTGAGGCCACAAAAAAATTATCTTTTTCTAATAATAAACATAATAATTACTTACAGTTCAGAAGCGGGTGTATACAAGAAATGTCAGACAAAAGAAAACTGCTTCTTGGTGGCAGCAGGTATTTCTGTCCCATTAAAGTAATCATTTTTGTAAAGCTAGAGTTGTTATCAACAATCCGTGAAAATAAATACTGCTCTGTAACAGATATATCATCTTCCATCAATTGTAATGTCTGAAGTTCCATTTCATTCAGAGAAGGCAAATGCTTTGCCATTTCACATAATTCTGACAAATTGCAGGTATCCAGTGGTAAGATAATAGGCTCACTATACTTGTCCCGTTTTTCATAAAGTGGATGAAGAAAGCCACTTTTGAGACCTTCTTGGATTAACTGTGAAGATCCATCCAAAATCAGCCCCCTGATCTGTAAGAGAATTTTTTTAAGTACATTAAAAGGTCACTGACATTAAAACAATTTTCTAAATAATAAAGTTCCTACTACGCTTTGAATACTTCAACTCTTGGATTAAAATCAACATTCTTAATGCTTACAGGAAAATAACTTTATACTACAAAAAAAGTTAGAAAGTGTGAATATACCTTTGAAATGCTATTTCTTAACTGTGGAATGAAACAAATCTCATAAACTCACTGAAAATTAACTAACCAAACAATATATTGAATACGTAGAAAATGTATCCTTAAAACTTTATAAGATAAATTTGATAATATTTCTAAAAGAAAGTGGAATTTCTAATTTATAAAAAGAATTAAGGGAATTCCCTGGCAGTCCAGTGGTTAGGTCTCCACGCTTTCACTGCCAAGGGCACGGGTTCAATCCCTGGTCGAGGAACTAAGATCCCGCAAGCTGCACAGTGTGGCCAAAAAAAAAAAAAGAATTCAGTTTAAATCACATTTAATCTTAAATTTTTCTAGTAACTTAATTTTTTACATATTTATTTATTTATTTATTTACTTATTTGGCTGCACCGGGTCTTAGTTGCAGCACGCAGGATCTTCATTGCAGCATGTGAGATCTTTAGTTTGCAGCATGTGGGATCTAGTTGCCTGACCAGGGATTGAACCCAGGCCCCCCGCATTGGGAGCGTGGAGTCTTAGACACTGGACCACCAGGGAAGTCCCCCTAGTAATTTAATTTTAAAATAAATATACCTTTGATTTTATAAAATATAGCTTGAACTGTAAAAAAAAAAAAAAAGAAAAAAAGAAAAAACTTAACTCTATAAAACGAATATATATAAACAAAGGTTTTCAATAATACAAACAAAATAATTATAAAATTAAAAGCCAAGTTCTGCTTCTGGACAAGATGGAGTACCTTTAATCTGAAATTACTTTTAAAAAATTATTTTTAAAAAACGGTTTTCAGACCTTGGATGGATGTCAAGCAGTGTAGAACAGTAGTCCCTAAAAAAGGAGAAACCAGTTGCTCCAGCTTACTGCCTTGAGAAAGTTTCTAGGTAGCAGTACAGGAAAGAGACCCATTCAGAGTCCAATAGTCTCTCTGAGTTAAGGAGATAGAGCTGGGAGTCTGGAAAGGCCAAGGCAGCTAGAGTTTGTAGGGCAGGATACCAGAGAGGAGAGAGCTGCACGGACAGAGAGCTCTTGAGAGCTGCAGAGGGTCAAGTCTCCAGCTGAGTAGTGATCAGCACATGTATGTGATGAAATACCCAAGGTCAGGGAAAGAACCAGATAAAATGATCAGAGGGAGAAATCCCCAGAGTTCACACAGGGCTTGTGCAGCCCATTTTTAAAGATTAGGGAAAAAAAGTAGAAACGGATATTAAGGCACTCATTATAACCATATTCATATGTTCAAAAATGTAAAGAAAAAATGAACCTGTTAAGAAGAGATAGGGAAACTATAAGAAAAGACCAAATTGAGTGTCTAGAGATTAAAAACTACAATGCACAAGTGAAAAATACACTACACTGGAATTACAGCAGATTAGACACTGAAGAAGAAAAGGTTAATGCACTTGAAAACAACGAAATAAAAGCGCCCAAAATGAAGGCGACAGAAAAAATATTTGAGGAGATAACAGCCAAAAATTTCTAAATTTGCTGAAGACTGTGTATTCACAGATCCAAGAAGATCAACAAATGGAGGAGGAAGAGGAAGACGAGGAGGAGGAGGAAGACGAGGAGGAGAAAACTACATTAAGGAACATCACAATTAAATTGCTGAAAACGCTCAAAGCAGCCAGAGACTTCCACTTCCAACCAAGATGGAGTAACAGGGACAACAGCTTTCACGACACTGGGCATCAGGCAACAAAGGAGAGTGAAAGAAATCATATGACTGCCCCAGCTAACTGCCTGGAGATTTTCCAAGCCACAGGAAGAATCTGGGCAGAGTCTAGAAGAAATCCAGAGTTGAGGAGACAGAGCTGAGAATATGGGGAGGCCAAGACAGAGTACACAGGAGAGTATCAGAGAGGAAAGAGCTGTACAGAGAGAACTCTGTAGATCTGCAGGTAGTCACACTGGAGAAATTCCCCTAAATACTGATCACTCCAAGTGTGTGGGGGAACTATCCAAGGCCAAGCAAAGAACCACCCATGAGGACTAAAAGAAACAGTGTCTTGAGCTCTCACAGGGCCAAGAATAGTACCTGTTTCCAACACTCAGACCAGAAAACATCATGATTCATAGGGCAATTGGAGGACATTTCACCATGGGTCTCTCTGTGTGAGCAGAGGCACTGATAGCTTTTGTTCCAGAATAAATTTTCAAGGTGTTGGTCTGTAACCTCAAGAGCTTCCCAGGTGAAATCTGAAACTGGCCCCCGTACACAGAGGGCAAGGAGAGACCAAAGAAAAGAGGCAGACCACTCTAGATGGGAGGATGGCAGGTTTAACAACAAGAGAACTTAAAAACGAGGCTTGTCTTGGGAGGCTGCAAGACAAGTAGATCTCTGTACCTGTCACCCAGAATCCTAAAAGCTTATATAGAGTTCTTAACTGGGTTCAGTCACATACACAGTCCAGATCATCTCAACAACAGCCTACTCTCTCAAGGCTATGTCCTTGAAAACAGCTCCCACTGTGGGAACGGTGGGCAGAGTGTACAGTCCAAAGACAAAGGAGGGGTGAGGAGCCTCCAAGTGTCCAGGTCAACCAGTGGTCATATCCTCTCAATCAGTTCCTCCAACACAAGGATATTCATACAGCATGGAAGACGGAGATCATGTCTCCCTCCAAGCCAGAAGGCAGATCTGTTTGCTGTCCAGGTTAATAAAGGCTGACTCTGGGACAAAAAGTTGGACAGGTTTGTTTGCAACCCATTTTAAAAAACTGGGGTTCCCTAACCTTGGGGTTCTTTACCTATGAACCAAATCTACTGCATGCAGAGCATACACCGAGGCTCCCTGGCATCGTTCCCATGGAGTACAAGGGAAGTCTGTGAACAAAAAGCATATGCTTCCTGCTATGCAGGGAGCAATAAACTCCTTATTTTAATAAAATCTTAGGTCTAAATCTACTTTAATAAAATCTGAGATCTAAACTTGCTAACTTGTTAGCTTCCAAATAGAGTAAAATCTCAGACAGTTCATCCCAGTTCTTGACAGGGTTATTGGGTAGATAACAGATTTTGTGTCAGTAAAAAGGAATAATCAGCCTTAGTCTAAAAACATCATTCTAAACTCACCTAAGAAAAATCTACCCAGCAATTGATAGACCAATTAAACCAAAAATCTCTAAAGACGAAGAAGTTCTGAACAACACTACCAACTTAACCTGATATTCATAGAACACTGCATCCAACAACTATAGAATACATATTCAAAAATACATTAAAAATAGCACACAATACAGTCACAAAGATAATTCATATGCTGGACTATAAAGCAAGGCTCAATAAATTTAAAAGGATTGAAATCATCAGAGTATATTCTTATACCCCAACGGATTTAAGTTAGAAATCAATAACAAGAAGATATCAAGATAAACCCCAAATATCTGGGAATGAAACAGCAGACTTCTAAATAATTCATATAGGTCAAAGATAAAATCACAGAGGAAATTAGAAAATATTTTGAAGTGAATGAAAGTGAAAATACAAAATATCAAAATATGTGGAATGCAACTAAAGCAACGATTCAAGGCAAACTTATAGCTTTAAGTGCTTATATTAAAAAAAATCTAAATTCACTGACAAAACCTTCCACTTCAAGAACGTAGAAAAAGAGCAAAGTAAACCAAAAGGAAGAAAATAATAGAGAACAAATATCAACAAAATAGAAAATAGATAGACAGTAAAGAAAATTAACTAAGTTAAAAGCTGGTTCTTTGAATATACTTGACATCAATTCATGTGTCTGATAAGGGATTGATATCCAGAATATAAAAGAACTCCTAGGAATTCCCTGGCGGTCCAGTGGTTAGGACTCCAGGCTTTCGCTGCCAAGGGTGCAGGTTCGATCCCTGGTCAGGGAACTAAGATCCCAAAAGCCATGCAGCATGGCCAAAAAAAAGAACAAAACTCCTAAAACTCAATAACAACAACAAAAACCCAATTTAAAAATGAGCGAAGGACATGAATAGGGACATGAATAGACATTTCTCCAAAAAAGACATACAAACGGCCAACAGCACATAAAAATATGCTCAACATCATAAATCATCAGAAAAATGCAAATCAAAACCACAGTGAAACACCACTCACACCCATTAGGATGGCTGTTAAAAAAACAAAAACAGAAAATAAGTGCTGACATGGATATGGAGAAACTAGAAACCCTTATGCATTGCTGGTGGGAATGTAAAATGGTACAACCACTGTGGAAGACAATAAGGCAGTTCCTCAAAAAATTAGAATTATCATATGATACAATAATTCCACTTCTGGGTATATTCCCCAAAAAATTGAAAGCAGGGACTAGAACTGGTATTTGTACACTCATGTTCATAGCAGCATTATTCACAATAGCTAAAAAGTGGAAACATCCCAAATGTCCATTAACAAAAAAATAGATAAATAGGCACTTCCCTGTTGGGGGAAAAAAAAAATCATTCAGGAGATAAATAATGGTGACGGTTACAAAACAACATGAATGTACTCAGTACAACTGAATTGTACACCTAAAACTGGTTAAAGTGGTAAATTTTATTTTACGTATATTTTGCCACAGTAAAAAAAAAAAAAAAAGCTGGTTCTTTGAAAAAACAACAACAAAATAACAAGCCCCTAGCAAGAAAAGGAAAGAATACAAATCACCAACATCAGGAATGAAAAGGGGTATCACTTATCATCACAAATCCTACGGATATTAAAAGCATGATAAGAGAATACTATGAACAACTTCATGCCAATAAATTTGACAAGTTGGATGAAACAGACAAATTTCTTAGAAAATACAACTTGCCAAAATTGACATAAGCAAAAGCAGAAAATCTGAAAATCCCTGTTATCTATTAAAGAACCTTATATTGTTCCTAAAAACCTTCCCCAAAAGGAAACTCCAGGCCTAGATAATTTCACTGGTGAATTACTTCAAATATTCAAGGATGAAAAAACACTGATCCTATGAAAACTTCAACAAAGAATGTGTAGCAGATGGATGTATACGGATGTATAGCAAATGAAAAGATTCTCAACATTATTAGTCATTAAGGAAATGCAAGTTAAAACCTCAATAAAATACCACTACACATTTAAAAGAATTCCTAAAATCAAAACTCTGATGATATCAATGCTAGTGAGGATATGAAGCAAACAGAGCTCTCATACTTTGCTGGTGGGAAATGCAAAACAGTACAACTACTTTGGAAAGCAATTTGGCATTTTTTTATGGAGATAAATATAACATTAACCATCAAACCAAAAATACCATTCCAACATGGAAATTTAAAACTCTATTACAAACAACTCTTAAGCAAATCTCTAGAAAACCATGATATTTCAATGAAATTTCACATCATGACAATTACAGCACAACATATCAGAACCTACGGTATACTGCAGTGCCCTGAGAAAAAAAAATCATAACATTGAATACTTCCATCCAAAAAAAAAAAAGAAGAAAAAAAATGAACTAAGACAACTCAAACAGTCAAAAAAAGAAAAAAACAGAAGGAATAAATTAAAATGGATTAAAGCAGAAATAAGTTAGACATTTTTAAGGTAAATAATTTCAAAAACAACTAATAAATTAGGCAAACCATTAGCTAATCTATCAAGGAAAAGGGAGTAAATATACAACATAAATAGTGAAGGCAAAATAACCACAAATAGACTATGCATAAACAAATTTGAAAAATTAGATGAAATGGATAATATTCTAAGATAACATAATTTACCAAAATTGACTACAAAAGAATTTTTTTAAATCTAAAATTGATTTCCAAAGAGGAAAAAGGAAAAACTGTCAAAGAAGCATCCCCACAAAAAAGCAACATACTGAGATGAATGCAAAGGGGAGCTCTACCAAACTTTTAAAGAACAGATTACTCCAGAGAATTGGGGAGAAAAAAAGAAACACTTCCAACTTCCAACACTGAAATATGTAAACATCTGTATATAATTATATATATAAAACAAAAAAATTAAATACATCAGACCAATCTCACAACTGTCCCAAATAAAATATTAGCAAACAAAATCCAGCAGAACATTTAAAAAATAATACATCATGGTCATTTGGAATATATACTACAAATGTAAGGTGGTTACATATGATTAAAAATCAAAGGAAAATATTAGGAGAAAAATCATCCATTCAATCTCCATAGATGCTTAAAAAACATTTGATAAAATGCAGTAACTACATTTGATAATAACACTCAATAAATAAGAATACATGGTAACTTCTTTAACATGCTATTTCCAACTCAGCCCAAAACCCAGTGGAGAGGAAATCATCTCCTACAAAGTCAGGGACAAGGATAGGTAGTCTCACAAATGTAACTTAATATTGTATCATATTTTCCAGCCTATACAATTAGAGAAGATAAATAAATTAGAGATACAATAATTAGAGAGGTGTAAGTAAAACTATTAATATTTGCAAGAGTTATAATTATTACCTGAAAAATCAAGACATTCAATTTTTTTTAATTAATGCAAGATCTATATAAAGAAAATTTTATAGAAACTTAAACAAATGAAAAGACACATTTATGTTTTGGAGTAGGATCACAACATCTAAAGATGCTAATAGTAAATGTTTATAAATTTGATTGCCATAAAAATTCCAATAGGTTGTTTTTTCTAACCAGACACCAAAATTGATCCTAAAATTCATATGGGAAAATAAACAGAAAGCCCAGGAAAATTCTGTAAAAAGTAGCAATGAGAAGATGGCCCAGGGTAGGGGGTGGGGGGTGGAGGGTGGGGAATAACTACTACCAGATAAGATATTAAAACATATTCACATTATAAAATCTCAAAACAGATTGGCAAATAAATAGTGAGACAAACAAGTAAGACTTAAAGTCCAGAAATAAACTCAAATACTTATGTGAATTTAGTATATCAAGCATCTCATATAAGGAGGGGAAAACTGCATGAATAATGGTAGGACATATAGGTAGTCAATTGGATCCATACTTCACACTGTATACCAGGATAAAGTCTAAATGGATCAAGATATAAATTTGAAATAAAATCATAAATGTTCTAGAATAAAACACAGGAAATTATTTTAAAACCTTGAAGAAGGAATACTTCTCTAATTATGATTCCAAAATTCAGAAGTCATAAAAGAAAAACATGAATAAATTCAACTGAATGAAAATATAATATTGTCTGCATGGCAAAACCAAAACCAAAAAAATCATAATTAAAATTAAAATAACAAACTGGGAAAAATATGCTTGTAATTTACATGATAGACAAAGACCTAATTTCCCTAGCATATAAAGAGCTCCTATAAATCAGTAAGAAAAAG
Source organism: Balaenoptera acutorostrata (assembly GCF_949987535.1). Classification (NCBI taxonomy): domain Eukaryota; kingdom Metazoa; phylum Chordata; class Mammalia; order Artiodactyla; family Balaenopteridae; genus Balaenoptera; species Balaenoptera acutorostrata. Next base: position 57,225,456 of record NC_080076.1, read on the forward strand.
AGCAATCCAATTTTTTTAAGTATGCAAAGGAAACAAACAGTTCACATAAAGAAATACAAAAGAATTTTAAACATACAACACTTAACTACATTCATAATAAGAAATGCAAATTAAAGCCATACTAAAATACTATTTTTCAACTATTAGATTGGCAAACATCAAAATGATAATATACTGTAATGGTGAGGATGTGGGAAAACAGGCAAAATTATACATTTCTAGTGTGCTAATAAGATGATACAATCTCCATAGCAGCAATTTGGCAGTATTTATCAAAATGTTCAAACCCTCTGACCCAGAAATTTGACTTGTTGAAATTTATCCTGCAGATAGCACACATAAATATAGAAAATGACATGTGCATATTATACCTAAACGTCAGCAATTAAAGATTAAGTAAATATAAGTAGGAAAGACAATGAGATCTAAAACAATTTGTACCCTCTGTTTCCTCTCATTTCTTTAACTCCCAGATCTCATAACCTCTAAGTTCTAGAAATACATCCTTCATATTATTCACTTTCTTCTGCCACTATCTTAAGTTGTTTTACCTACTGACAATAGGCTTTTATAACTCAGAAATTTTCTGGATTTAACCAATATAGCATAAGTTTACTTATGTTAAATATGTAAATGAGAAGTATATGAGGTTTTAATAAAAATTGGTTTAAATTGTTCATTACAATAAAAGTAATGATAAATCACTCCACTGTTAAATTCTAACCTTGATCAAAATGATTGCTTGAGGGGCTTCCCTGGTGGCGCAGTGGTTGAGAGTCTGCCTGCCAATGCGGGGGACACGGGTTCGGGCCCTGGTCTGGGAAGATCCCACATGCCGCGGAGCGGCTGGGCCCGTGAGCCACAATTACTGAGCCTGCGCGTCTGGAGCCTGTGCTCCGCAACGGGGGAGGCCGCGATGGTGGGAGGCCCGCGCACCGCAAAGAGGAGTGGTCCCCACTTGCCGCAACTGGGGAGGGCCCTCGCACAGAAACGAAGACCCAACACAGCCATAAATAAATAAATAAATAAATAAATAAAAAGAACGTGAATTTCTAAAAAAAAAAAAAAAAAAAAAAAATGATTGCTTGAGGGACTTCCCTGGTGGTGCAATGCTTAAGAATTCGCCTGCCAATGCAGGGGACACGGGTTCAAGCCCTGGTCCGGGAAGATCCCGTATGCTGCAGAGCAACTAAGCCTGTGCGCCACAACTACTGAGCCAGTGCTCTAGAGCCCGTGAGCCACAACTACTGAGCCCGCAAGCCACAACTACTGAGCCCACGAGCCACAACTACTGAGCCTGCGAGCCACAACTACTGAAGCCCGCACGCCTAGAACCCGTGGCTCCACAACAAGAGAAGCCACCACAATGAGAAGCCTGTGCACCATAATGAAGAGTAGCTCCCGCTCGCCACAACTAGAGAAAGCCCGGCAGCAGCAATTAAGACCCAATGCAGCCAAAAATAAATATAAATAAATAAATCATAATTTTTTAAAAATGACTGCTTGATTTTTAAGAACATCCTTATTTACGTTGTCCATTTATTTATACTAGTTCACATTAACCTTCTAAAGTCATCAATGAATATTTTACCCCGTACCTTTGTATGGTATTCCATAGCATCCAATTCACCTTGATTGAAATCAACACATCTCTTACGCTTCTAAAGAGTAAATTACAGGGAAAAAAATTATGTGGCCATCCATCAAAATAATGATATTTTGAAATATATTAGTAATTCTTTTTTCTTTTTCGCATTTTCCATATTGTGTATCTCATTCTTTAAGAGGTAATAATTAACTACTGAGGTCGAAATAAGTGCAAAGAGTATGGACTAAGGAGGTAAGATTTCCCAGATAATAATAATTATTATTATTACTATTACTACAAACTTAATGGGTGATAAAAGGCCACGTAGGCGTTATCTACTATTAGTAAGAACTAGTACGACATAAAATGGCACTGACATCCATAGAACACAAGGAAACTGTGACACTGTATAAGAGTCACCAGTGTCATCTATCAGTTGATATATGGTATAATTATTCTGAACTTTCTTCACTTCTACAACAAAAAAAAATTGCAATGTACTTTTAATAGATCTTTATGTGTAATCTGAGGATTAGGTATAAGTAAGATATATTAACACTGTTCTACATCTAACAACTCCATAGCAAAGAACATGTAAGACTGCAATATAGAGCAGGGACTTTGTACTTTTCATTGCTGAAATCTCAGTGCCTACATGGTGGCAAACTCCTAGCCGGCTAACAACAAAAGCTCATTGGCTGAATAAATACATGGACTCTCTATTACTTTCCTTATTCTAATTCTCAACATGCTTTCTTATTTAGTATCTTTCTTCCCCACTCAATTGTAAGATCTAAAAAGGCAGAGGCTATATTTATCTTGTTTCATCACTCTTTGTACAACAGCACACAGAAAGATCTCAAACATTTATTGGGTGAATAATGAATGTAATTCCTATCTCTAACAAAGAAAATGTTAATATAATCTATCTGAAATGGACTTTGTATAATCACCTCTGAGCTCTTCAAATACATAAAAAGTATTCAAGCATAATTAATTTGACTCTATATGACACTCTCAAAACTTTTGATTGCACCAATGTGTATACAAAAATATATACTTTAAGAATATATATTTTCCATAGTAGCTGTCTAGTTTTATCACTAGAAACTTTTCAAAAATATCACCCTTCTTCCAAATTTATTATACAAGCTTATCCCCAAAGGATAAATCTCTAAAATTCCCCCTTTATACTGCTATATACTGCTTTAGAATTTTACAGAGAAAGAAACATATTTTTGAGCAAAAATAGGTGTAAAAACATGCAATTAATATGAAAACCTAGGCAGACAGGATTTCTTTTTTTGTTACTTAGTTTTGTTTGTTTAATTTACAGAGCATTCACTTTTGAATCAACTTTGCTTCTGAAATACGCAAATTTGGTCTTCTAAGAATGGCAGAATGTTAGCAAAAAGTTAAAAATCACTCTGGACATGCTAAAGTCTTATTATGCTTTATTGTCTATTCTTTATACTTAGTAAATCACAAGATATTTGAGATGCTGGAATAATAAATTTGTGTTCTTTGTAGAAAAATTTAAATTTCTTAAAATTTATTACCTTTCCATTAACAGAAATGGAGATTTCTTTCTTAACATCATTTACTAGATCTTCCTTTTCATTACTTTGTTGGCATTCTTTGTGAATAGCAGAAGTTATATAAGGTTTGGTGACATCAAACAGTTCAGATCGAAAAACATATTTTTGTATGAACATTTCACAATTTCCTCCATCATCATTTTCTGGCTTAGTGGTAGAAGCAATACAGGTAGCAGAGGCTCCAAAAGAGGACACAGAATCCATGTGAAGAGTATCAAGATGAACAGAAGTAGGCTCTTTTTTACTGCAACAAGGCTCATGATGATGGTGAAGTTCATAACTTATCTTGTTAATGAAAGAAAGATGATCCAGTAACCATCCTGGTGATAGCTCACGCACCACAGACATACTCTTCCTTTAAAACAAACAAACACCTCTGAGAATTAGACACTAGAAGTAAAACCCAACTTTGCAAATTAAGTTCTAAACTCAGACAGGAAAGGTGACGTGCCCAAAATTACAACTGGTTGATGGCACAATTGCTACAAGACCCTGGTATCCAGACTTCGGCTCTGAGCTCCCCTCCCGCCACCCACCACTCTCCAAGTTTGGGGCTGTGTGTGCCTCTGAGTTCAAACGCAGGGAAGCAGGGATGTCATATTTTAGCAAAGTAACCTACTGTTCTCAGGTCACTTTTCTCTCCTAATTCTCGGCTCCACACTAGATCCTCCAGCTTTCCGCAGGCCACCGCTAGAGCACCTGGAACCCCAGAGAGCGCTCAAGCTCTGAGCCCGAACCCTGGCGGCGGCCTCAGCAGCGCGACCCTGGGGCCGACTGCGCCCACACTCGGCCGTCACTATCTCCTACCTCGCCGCCTCCCTTGTCGGAAAAGTGCACGCCGCCTTCCCAGACTTGCTTCATGAAACAGCACCCATCTAAACAGTGGTCCTGAAAGACACTCCTTTCAGGGCACAGGAAAAAAAAAAAATCTCCTTTTCTAACAGTCAACTGGAGCCCCCATGTTGCTGTACGGAAAAAACGTTTCCAGGGCTGCCTGGAGCGCTCTGCTCGCTACTCAGGGACATAAAGCGCTCGGGTGTTCACAGCTAAATTTAAGGGACGGACCAGACTTCGCAGAGGACACTTACAGCTGCCGGGAGACGCCCGAGCGCCGCCGTGAGGCGGCAGCGCTTCACCAACACGCAGAGTTCCGGCGACGAACGGCGCGCGAGAGTTGCGCACGCGCGCGCATGTCGTGCGCGATGACGTCAGCGCCGCCGGAGATTTTAAAATTCGAACGGCGCCGGCGGGTGGAGGAAGGAGTTTGTGTTTTGGCGGCTGACGTCCTGTCTAGCGGGCAATAGCACGGTTTACAGCAGTTCGGTCCCTGCGTCGTGTCGGGAAGCTGGAAGAAAGGTGACTAATGACTTTGGGTTAATTTTGTTCCGGCAGCACTGGGCTAGAGGGAGAACGCCAGGGCGCCAACAAGTTAGATTCACGGGCCCTGAGGAGCGACGTTTTGGTGTTTGCTGTTGTAACCGGCCCCCGGGCCCCATCTGTGCGAGGCGCTAGTTTCCCGGAGTCCGGTAAATTTCTTATGGCAGTGATTTTCCAAGGGAGAAGGGGAAGGCCAAGGTGACGCTGATGGGGTGAAGAGGACATGGAGAGAGGAAAAGGGGAAGAATGGATGGTAGCAGGGAGAGGAAGAACGAGATGAAGAACTGTTTGCTGTGGTGCGTTTGAGATACTAGTGTAACATCCTGGTGGCCGTGTAAGGAGTACATCTTAAAGTCTTAACCTCAGATTTTAAGAGTACATTTTAAGTGGAGATTGGGAGTGGATAGATAGGTGAGAGTGGAAAAGTTTAATAGATCAGAAGCGTATACCGAAGAAGAAATAGCCAAACAAAGAAGGAAAGAGTGTAATCAGTTTAAAAGACAAAGGAGAGCCCCAAGAAGTAAAAGGATAACCACAGATGTCCACTTTCTTGGAAACCAGGGCAGGACCTGGAAGGGCTAGGTGTATAGTGTCTAATGCCTCAGAGTTAAGATAGGATCAAAAGATGTGTCAGTCATGAGTATCTCAGGAGGCAACCGTTTCAGTAGATGGGAAGGGAATGAGATGTGAATGTGGTCTGAGAAAATGGAAGCAGTGTGTAGACCAGATAATTTGTCCTTGATGAAAGGGAGATTGAAGCAGGAGGGGCAGTAATTGAATAATGTAAATGGGAAACAGTAAGTTAAGGACAGAGCAGGAGAGATGGACATTAGGAAAAGAAAACTGAATAGCTCTGTTCCAAGACCAAAGAAAAGGAAACATCAGAGGTAGTTCTTGTCAGTAGCCTCTGACTTCCCATTGAAATAGGCACAGCCAACAGTGGTGATGTGGTCTGAGTTAGGATTTAGGAGTTTAACTACCATAAATACCCTGTGAAGGTAGGAATCATACCTTATTCACCTTTGTGTTGTTTGCATTGCTTGCACACTCCCTCGTACATGGTAGGCAGTTAGTAAGTGTTTATGTGTGTTGAATATTTTTAAATGGAGTTAAATAGATAGATGTTCCCTGCAAATGAGGACTTCACCTTACATGAACAAGCAAAGATAGCCCGGGAAAGATTATCTTGAAAAAACAGTGAAACTTGGCTGCCTTTTGTTTGAGGGTAAAGATAATAGTTGTTGCTTAATGTACCATCTATGTCTGGAAAGACTTGTTCATTACCAAATTCGTGAATGCAGGTCATAAGCATGAAACGCAGTTCATTTTCCACCGGTGGTGCTGGCCGCCTCTCTATGCAGGAATTAAGATCCCAGGACTTAAATAAACCAGGCCTCCATACCCCTCAAACGTGAGTACCTATGTCTTATTGTCTTTGGCAAAGAAATCTGTAAAGGAGGTTAATACAAAGATGTAGTATGAGCGATACTGTGATGAATCTTATCTGTTCTCAGTGGTACCTAATTTGGAGTCAGTGAAGGCTAAAAGTGGGCATGTTACTAGGTGTTGTGTTTTATCTCATTTGATACTTAAATCTCCAAAGCCACGTCTTTTGCTAGGCAATCCCTGAGGGAATGCTAATTCCTTTTCAGCACTCTTTCACTCTTATTTTCCTCCTTCACTGTAGAGCTGCTTGTTTGAGCAGGTTCTCTGCTGTAACTTCTATTTACTGAGGTGTATCCAACTAGCACAGTTCTCAATGAAAGGTATTATTTGCCCTGACAATTAGCTGCAGTTTAGTAGCAGCCTATAGAACACCACTTCTCCAAACTATTTCCTCAGGATTCACTGGAAAAAAAAAAGGTGCCCAAAAGAACTTGCTATCACTATAGTCAATATCCTGTAATGATCTGTAATTGAAAAGAATCCGAAAAAGTATGTGTATGTGTGTGTGTGTGTGTGTGTGTGTGTGTGTGTGTATACCTCTCAGTCACTTTGCTATACACCTGAAACATTGTAAATCAACTGGACTTCAATTCTTTTTTAATTTTTTTAATAAAAAATAAAATGAGGGAAAAAAAAGAACTTAAAATCATAAACTAATTTTTCCCTATGAATGAATTTCTTACAATTAAGAGAAGACTATTTGTAACCATGTTGAGTTCTGTCAGTCCTCTATTACCAAGGTACAAGTTACTTGCTAACTGTCCTTAAGTTACTTGGGTTTACATAGTATGAGCCTCTGCTACTTTTAGAAATTTGAAATATTTGTACATTTTTTTCTTCTGAAATCAGAGAAATGTTTTGTACTGTTGCACATTACTACTCCAAAAGATTTGTGCCTTGAATTGCATTCAAAGCTAAAAGGCTGCCTTTGTCAATGTTTCTGGTCTGTAATTGATGTAATGGATGTTCTTAAGTGTAGCTGCAGTCTAATAAAGAGTGAGCCTCAAAAGAAAAAATTTTAAATGTGGCTATCATTCTGTGATTGAAAATATCTATTTTTAAGTCATTTCTTTTCCTTTGAAGTTGTTATCCATAAATGTACATATTCTAGGATAATTAAAATTACAATGTAGATATGGGGGGTTTTCCTCCTTTTTTCTTAACATTTTAGTGTTAAAACTCATACTATGTTGTAAGCCTATCCTCTTTTTGGTAGCTATGATTGCTGCTAAAAATTTTCATGATTTTGAATTATTCTTATAGGTAATGAGGAAGAGGGGTTGGTTCCAATATATTTACAAAAGCTTCTTGAACTAATATTTTTCCACTTATTTAAAGAGTTTGTTTTTCTCCTTTTCTTAAAGCAAAGAGAAATCAACCTTTGGAAAATTGAATATAAACAAACCCACATCTGAAAGAAAGGCCTCTGTATTTGGTAAAAGGTAATGATATTTTTTATTAATTCTAATGGAAGGGATTCTTATAGCCATGCATTGAGCTAGATGCTGTCAAAGTACAAAAAATTAGATGGCATGGTCCCTTTCAAGAGAAAGTTATAATCTAGTTTTCCTCTGTTTTAAATGGTTAAAATGGTTATATTTGCTTTAGGTTATGCTGAGATATATCAGCACATTTAGACCACTATTTCATTGTTACAAGTGAATACTTGGTTGAAAATTCTACACATAGCTTTCACATACTATGGAATAGCATTTTAAAATTAGGAACCATCATCTAGTCCAACATTTTAGCCAAAGATTTTTTTATACTCAAATATTAAAGACTCCAAAGAGCTTTTATCTTGTGGGCTGTATCTATTGATATTAACTACATTAGAAAATGAAACTGAGAAAAAAAAATTAGTATGCATTAATTCAGTTTAAAATAACAATAACCCAGGACTGCGCTTGTGATCCAGTGATAAAGAATCCACCTTCCAATGCAGGGGACACGGGTTCTATCCCTGGTCGGGGAACTAAGATCCTACATGCAGCGGGGCAACTATGCCCACATGCCACAACCACTGAGCTCGCGCACCTCCACTAGAGAAGGGAAAACCCGCATGCCACAACTAGAGAGAAGCCTACATACTGCAATGAAGAGCCTGCACGTCGCAACGAAAGATCCCACATGCCTCAACGAAGATCCTGCGTGCCGCAACTAAGACCCAAAGCAGCCAAATAAATTAATTAAATAAGTAAATATTTAAAAAATAAAGTAAAATAAAATAACAGTAACCCATTACATGTTAATATAAATAACATGCTTTAATTTTTTAAAAACAAAACTATTTCAGTAAGAAGAGTGACATTTATATTTTTGCAAATCTCTTTCATGTCTGGCTTAATAGAAGATAGCTAAATTCTCATATCTGCTTCTGAATTCAGTCTGTTATAATATCTGACATCATGTAGCCAGCCTCTGGAAAACTCTACTGTACACTCAATGAAAGAATGAGAATGAAAGGTGTGAAAAAAATCTTAATTTTATTGTGAAAATAGTTTTGACTTCTCGATCCCCTAGGGCACACTTTGAGAACCACTGTCTAGAGTAGATCAGTAGTTGCCTAGGCTGGGGGTAGGGTAAGGATTGACTGGTAAGGGGGATAAGATTTGGGATGATGGAAATGTTTAATATCTTGATCATGGTAGAGATTACACAGGTGTAAATATTGTCAAACCTCATCAAATTGTATGCTTTAAACAGGTGCATTTTATTCTAAGCAATTATACCTCAATAAAGTTAATTTTTTAAAGAAATTTCCAACTCCAAAATAGAGAAACTGTTCATCTCACCAAAAACAAAATATAACTTTGTTTTGTTTTGTTTTGTTTTTTATATAAGTTTATTTTATTTATTTATTTTTGGCTGCATTGGGTCTTTGGTGCTGTGAGTGGGTTTCTCTAGTTGCAGCGAGCAGGGGCTATTCTTCGTTGCAGTGCGTGGGCTTCTTATTGGGGTGGCTTGTCTTTGTTGAGGAGCACGGGCTCTAGGCATGTGGGCTTCAGTAGCTGTGGCACGTGGGCTCAGTAGTTGTGGCTCGCTGGCTCTAGAGCGCAGGCTCAGTAGTTGTGGCGCACGGGCTTAGTTGCTACTTGGCATGTGGGATCTTCCCAGACCAGGGCTCGAACCCGTGTCCCCTGCATTGGCAGGCGGATTCTTAACCACTGCGCCGCCAGGGAAATCCCTATAACTTTGTTTTAAAACAAATGTTTATTTAATTATTTTGAAAATATTTAGAGATGACATATTTGTTACCTTATGAAAAGTCTTTGTCATGAACCCAAGTTAAACTGTTTCTGGTGTTTATTCTAGTTGATAAAAAATCTTAAGGCATTTTTTGTAATGTAACTTTCATCTCAGAGCTGAATGTCAGAGATAATGATGATAATGATTATAAAATCTAACTTTTGCTGAGCATTTTTGTAAGCCAGAAAAGTGCTATTTTATATCTCTTTTAATCAATCCTCAGAACTGCCCTATGTGTAGATACTGTTATTGTCTTCATTTTAGACATTAGGAAATTAAAGCTCAGAGGTTAAATAGTTTACCCAAGGTCATACAACTAGTCACAGAGACAGAATTTTTAACCAGACTCTGGTTCTAGACCCTATTCTCTTAAACTATAAGTTGAATGATACAGTATTTTGATTGGTTGGGAAATTTTTTTATAATTTAAAAAGCTATCTATTAGTGCAGTTTTGTGTAGAATAAGAGCTGAGTCTATACATGTATTCTTTCCTAGTAAAAAAAATATATTAAAGATTAAGTAATAGCAGTATGTAGAAAAATGGATCTCAAATAACAAATTCTCAGGGGAAGAATTAGCTAATTAGCTAGTTAATCAGAGCAGTGGCATCAGAGAGCCCAAGCTAAAGAACTTTTAGAACCTGGTCAGGAGAGAACTTGAAAGCAGCAAGCAAACATGCAGGGAGAAATTGTTTTGATGAACAGAGTTCAGACATTACAGCAGTGTTCATTGTAACTCAGTTTTGTGGCATCTGTCCAAAAAGGAAAATTATTGTCCCAAGGATAGTTAATAAACTACAATGGTTAGGTAAATTGGGCCACAAAGAGAAGCAAAAGAAACCATTGTAAAGATTTAAACAAATGATGTTTTGTTTTGAGAGGAGGGGCTTAAGATGGAGCATATATGCTATAGCTATTAATGACTAAAAAGTAGCAACATATATTTATGGTAAATAACAATCAGATACATAATATTGCACGACACAATAACGTTCATGAAAAAAAGCACAATCTGTTTCAACATCTCAAATTTTCCCGCAATAAATAATGGCAAATAAAGGGGTTGGAAGTGAAGGAGCAATCATGGAGGGGCAAGTAAGATGTTGAAAGAACCTGGGTTATTGAGTAGACCTGGAGAACAGTTGGTGCAGAAGACCTAGTGGACTCAAAATGCACAGTTTTAGAGGATGATGTATGTGTTAGCAACGCAGAGCACCAGAAGTGTATTTTTCTTCCCACCTCATTTTCTACTTTAATCTTCATTATTTGCTCTTTTTTTCTCTGCTTTGAGTAAGAGAAATCTTAGTTAAATAAAAACCAAAGAATTGAACTTTCATGTTTGATGCTGATGTTAAAATATAAAATTGCCTTGAAATAATTTAGGCTTGACCACAGAAGGAAATAATTTTGACTGACTTTTAAAAAATATGTTTACAGAACTAGTGGACCTGGATCCCGGAATAGTCAATTTGGTATATTCTCCACTTCTGAAAAAATCAAGGACCCAAGACCACTTAATGACAAAGCATTCATTCAGCAATGTATTCGACAGCTCTGTGAGGTATTTTATAATCTTAAATATTCGAAATTGTGAGTGTTTTCTTAAGTATTTTTCAATAATTTTCCTATTGTAAAATGTTTGATGTTTAATAAAAATTATTGTAGTTTCTTTCAGAAAACGGTTATGCATATAGCGTATCCATGAAATCTCTACAAGCTCCTTCTGTTAAAGACTTCCTAAAGATCTTCACTTTTCTTTATGGCTTCCTGTGCCCTTCATATGAACTTCCTGACACGAAGTTTGAAGAAGAGGTTCCAAGAATCTTTAAAGATCTTGGGTTTGTATGTTATATTTCTCATTAGCCTGAAGAGATTGTTGGAACACAGAAAAGAATGAAACTCAATAAGTGTGTAAAGATTTTGAGTTAGAGAAATAATGTATTTTAAGATGGTCACTATGGGCCACATATGCAAGATAAATTGAAAATGCAAAAAAAACAACTTTTTGGAGATTATTACTGAACTACAGATGATAGATCATAAAGCCCTCAGCTACTGATGTGATGAGGAATAGATAGAATAGGCTAGATACTGCAGATTTTATAGAAACAGAAAAGATAGGATTGAAGGCCTGGTGAAAATGGAGTAAGAAAGTCCAGAAAAGCCTGTGTAGAATAAACACAGGGGGAGAAATGGATTTGAGGAGGAGAAATACATACATGTGGTTTATTTGGGGTACATTGGATTTGAGGGAACAATCTTTCAGGAGAGAAGTCCAGCATGTTGGTTGTAAATCAGATTTTGCAGCTTAGGGGATATATGTACAAAGTAATCTGCAGAGAAAAAAAACAAAAAATACACAAAACCATTTGAGGGTATGAAGACGAAGGAGAGAATCTCAACAAGTATCTTGCTTCTAAACAAGTCGAGACTGATATGTGGAATTTTTTTTAATGTAACTTCTTGCTTAATTTAGCCATTATTTTTACAAAATTAACATACTGGCTTATGTTTTCTGATTTTTCATAGGTATCCTTTTGCATTATCGAAAAGTTCCATGTATACAGTGGGGGCCCCTCATACGTGGCCTCACATTGTGGCAGCCTTGGTTTGGCTAATAGACTGCATCAAGGTATTTGATTTCTCATTTTAATTATATATATAGGAAAGATTTTTTTTTTCCTCAGGATATTTCTATTTCTCTCCCAATCTTGCTTTTACCAATTATCTCAAAATCTGCACCAGTTTTCAGTTTTCAAAGCATGTTTGATTTTAAGTTCTTCAAAATGTTAATATATGATTCCAGAGGTGAGGAAAGGAAATATAATGGCAAGGAGATCATTTGTCTTCATGAGGTTTTACAGCTCAAAAACAAACAAACAAACAAACAGAAAAAAAAAACACAGTGAAATAAGTCAGTAGGAATTTCCCCGATAACATTAATTTGGTTTTCTTCCCTCTTTTCTTTTTTTTTTAAATTTATTTATTTATTTATTTATTTATTTTTGGCTGTGCTGGATCCCCGCCTCTGTGCGAGGGCTTTCCCTAGCTGCGGCGAGCGGGGGCCACTCTTCATCGCAGTGCACGGGCCTTTTCACTGTCGCGGCCTCTCTTGCTGCGGAGCACAGGCTCCAGACGCGCAGGCTCAGTAGTTGTGGCTCACGGGCCCAGTCGCTCCGCGGCATGCGGGATCCTCCCAGACCAGGGCTCGAACCCGTGTCCCCTGCACTAGCAGGCGGATTCTCAACCACTGCACCACCAGGGAAGCCCTCTTCCCCTTTTTATTTAAAATCCATATTCATTGCGAAAGTTCTGGAAAATACAGAAACGCGTACACAGAAATTGGTATACTCATAATCCCACAACTCAGAGGCAACAACTTAAAACATTTCCTTAGGATATAGTTTTAAAGGTGCATTTTTGCTATGCAAATTATGTGTATTTTTTCAACTTTTGATACATATTGACAAATTTCCCTCCAGAAAAATTGCACCAGTTAAAAGGTCCTCAACAATGTCTGAGAATACCCATTTTCCCACATGATAGGCATTATTGTTTTAAAATCTTTATCCATTTGGGAGGTGGAAATGTAGCTTGTTTTAATATATTATTAAAGTGATTATGTTTTTGTATGATTTATTATTATCATTGCTATTTCTTATAACTTGCTTATATGTGCTTTTTTTGGCCTATTTTATATTTCTTTATTTCTTTCTGGTATTACTATAAGCCTTTAATATTGAACCCCTTACATATTAAGCTTATTGATGTTTTTAATAATTGACAACATGACAAGCAAAGATAATTTTTTTTGTTTGCAATTTTTGGTTTTTGTTTTGTTTGTTTGTTTTAAATTTTTATTTATTTATTTATTTATTTTGGGCTGTGTTGGGTCTTCGTTTCCGTGCGAGGGCTTTCTCTAGTTGTGGCAAGTGGGGGCCACTCTTCATCGCGAAGCGCGGGCCTCTCACTATCGCGGCCTCTCTTGTTGCGGAGCGCAGGCTCAGTAATTGTGGCTCACGGGCCCAGCCGCTCCGCGGCATGTGGGATCTTCCCAGACCAGGGCTCGAACCCGTGTCCCCTGCATTGGCAGGCAGATTCTCAACCACTGCGCCACCAGGGAAACCCTCAATTTTTGTTTTTAAACTTGAATATTCACACATTATAACTGCGTATTCATGTCTTTTGACTTTTCTATCTTGTTTATTTGCAAGATCGCCATTTTGTATGTCAAAAAGAGTTGAATTGGGTAAATAAGCTCTTATGTATATGGTGCAAATGTTTTTCCGTCATTATCCTTTTGATTTATGTGCTGTATTTTAATTGGTTGCAAATGTAAATATGTACATTTTTACCTAGTCTAATGCAGTCTCTTCCTTCTATAGCTTCTGAGTTTCCTGTCCTACTTAGTGCTGGAATCCTTAGAACTAATACTGTCCCCTGACGTTCTCTTGGCCGTCAGCAAGCCCATAACTAAATGTAGGCAGGCATTGGGGATGGATTTTGACCCAGGAGATACACTGGTACGTTCAGCACCACCACTTTTCAGGAGAGAAGTAGAAATCCACTACCATAGTCCATTAATACAACTTAAATTTTATTGAACTTTATGTATAACTTTTATGCGTTCAGTTTGCCTCTCCTCAGTGATACACGTGGACATTGGGTAACCACCTCTCTGCTCTTCCCTCCAAATACCCCTATTGTCATTAGAACACCTTACCCTTGTTTGCCTAAACAGCTTAGGTCATTGTTATGTTTTTGGGAGATAGCATTTCCACAGTAATACAGGAGCTTCTGTATGGAGTACCTGCTTTGGCTTCTGTCAGGGAGGGACCTCTTGAGATGCCTCCAAGTCCATTACATAGACTTGGAGGCATAGGTTGAAATCCCCTCCTTCCTATCTTAATTTGCTTGAAGTAGTGCAGCTGAACACTATAGCAATGTAAGAATCAATGAGAGAGCATTCATAGGTTTCTTATGCTTTCTTTCCCACTTAACAGAATCCTAGGTGATTAGCCACACTTAGGATGGTCTCCTTTACTCCCATGTTTTTTAAAAAGTGCTTTTGCTTTTTTCCCTAGTATTTTTATGGCTTGTTTGTATTGTGTTTAAATCTTAAACCATCTGCAATTTATTTTAACATTAAAGAAAAGGAAATTTTATTTTTTAAATGGCTCACTCATATACCTCAATACCTTTTATTGGATAACCCATCTTTTCCCCTTGGTTTTTTTTTCCTTTAATTTTGTTGAGATATAATTGACATACAGAACTGTAAATTTAAGGTGTACAGTGTAATGACTTGACTTACATTGCCAAATGATTACCACAGTAACTTTAGTTAAAATCCATATCTCATATAGATGCCAAAAAGAAAAAGGAAAAAAAATGGTTTTTTTCCGCATGATGAGATCTTTTAGAATCTACTCTCTTAGCAACTTTCAAATATACCAAACAGTAGTGTTTGGTATATACACATGTTGTATATATACACATGTTGTATATACACATGTTGTATATTACATCTTATAGCTATAAGTTTGTACCTTTTGACCTCTATCCAGTTCTCCCACTCCCTAACCCCCTGCCTCTGGTAACCACAAATATGACCTCTTTTTGTTGGCTTGTTTTTTCAAAATTCCACCTGTAAGTGAGATCAGGTAACATTTGTCTTTCTCTGTCTGACTTATTTCATTTAGAGTACTGCCCTCAAGGTCCATCCATGTTGTCACAAATGGCAGGATTTCCTTCTTTTTATGGCTGAATAGTATTCCATTGTGTGTACCTATGTGTATGTGTGTATATATATACATATATACCACATTTTCTTTATCCATTTATCTGTCAGTAGATGCTTAGGCTGTTTCCATGTTGTAAATAATGCTGCAGTGAACATATGGGTACAGGAATCTCTTCAGCATAGTGATTTTGTTTCCTTCAGATACATACCTAGAGTGGAATTGTTGCATCATGTGGTAGTTCTAGTTTTAATTTCTTTAGGAACCTCCATGGAAACAAGTGTTTTCTGTGGTGGTTGTACAAATGTACAACTATACTAACAGTGCACAAGGGGTCCCTTTTCTCCGCATTCTTACCAGCATTTATCTCTTGTCTTTTCCATGTAAGCCATTCTCAAAGGCATGAGGTTTTCACTGTGGTTTTGATTTGCATTTCCCTAATGATTCGTGATGTTGAGTACCTGATGTCCATTTGAGTATCTTAGTAAAAATGTATACTCAGGTCCTTTGCCCATTTTTTAAATTTCATTATTTATTTCTCGGCTACTGTTGTATGACTTCTTTATGGATATTGGATAGTGACACCTTATCAGATAAATACTTTGCAAATATTTTTTCCCATTCCATAGGGTACCCTTTCATGTTGTTGATCATTTTTTTGCTGTGCAGAAGCCTTTTAGTTTGATATAGTCCCACGTGTTTATTTTTGCTTTTGTTGCCTTTGCTTTTGGTCTCAAATCCCAAAAAATCATTGCCAAGACCACTGTCATGGAGCTTACTGCCTATGTTTTCTTCTAGGACTTTGTTTTGTTTTGTTTTGTTTTTAACATCTTTATTGGAATATAATTGCTTTACAATGGTTTGTTAGTTTCTGCTGTATAACAAAGTGAATTAGCTATATGTATACATATATCTGCATATCCCCTCCCTCTTGCATCTCCCTCCACCCTCCCTATCCCACCCCTCTAGGTGGTATCAAAGCACCAACCTGATCTCCTTGTGCTATGCAACTGCTTCCCACTAGCTATCTACTTTACATTTGGTAGTGTATATATGTCCATGCCACTCTCTCACTTCGTCCCAGCTTACCCTTCCCCCTCCCCGTATCCTCAAGTCCATTCTCTATGTCTGTGTCTTTATTCCTGTCCTGCCCCTAGGTTCATCAGAATCTTTTTTTTTTTTTTTAGATTCCATATATATGTGTTAGCATACAGTATTTTTCTCTTTCTGACTTACGTCACTCTGTATGACAGACTCTAAGTCCGTCCATCTCACTACAGATAGTTCAATTTCATTTCTTTTTATGGCTGAGTAACATTTCATTGTATGTATGTGCCACATCTTCTTTATCCATTCATCTGTTGATGGACCCTTACGTTGCTTTCATGTCCTGGCTATTGCAAATACTGCTGCAATGAACACTGTGGTACATGTCTGCTTTTAAATTATCGTTTTCTCAGGGTATATGCCCAGTAGTGGGATTACTGGATCATACGGTAGTTCTATTTTTAGTTTTTTAAGGAACCTCCATACTGTTCTCCATAGTGGATGGATCAATTTATGTTCCCACCAACAGTGCGAGAGGGTTTTCTCCACACCCTTTCCAGCATTTATTGTTTGTAGATTTTTTTCATGATGGCCATTCTGGCCGTTGTGAGGTGATACCTCATTGTAGTTTTGATTTACATTTCTCGCATGATTAGTGATGTTGAACATCCTTTCATGTGTTTGTTGGCAATCTGTATATCTTCTTTGGAGAAATGTCTATTTAGCTCTTCTGCCCATTTTTCGATTGGGTTGTTTGTTTTTGGATATTGAGCTGCATGAGCTGCTTGTATATCTTGGAGATTAATCCTTTGTCAGTTGCTTCGTTTGCAAATATTTTCTCCCTTTATGAGGGTTGTCTTTTGATCTTGTATATGGTTTCCTTTGCTGTGCAAAAGCTTTTAAGTTTCATTAGGTCCCATTTGTTTATTTTTGTTTTTATTTCCATTTCTCTGGGAGGTGGGTCAAAAAGGATCTTGCTGTGATTTATGTCTTAGAGTGTTCTGCCTATGTTTTTCTCTAAGAGTTTTATACTGTCTGGCCTTACATTTAGGTCTTTAATCCATTTTGAGTTTATTTTTGTGTATGGTGTTAGAAAGTGTTCTAAATTCTTTCTTTTACATGTAGCTGTCCAGTTTTCCCAGCACCACTTATTGAAGAGGCTGTCTTTTCTCCATTGTATATTCTTGCCTCCTTTATCAAAGATAAGGTGACCATATGTGCATGGGTTTATGTCTAGGCTTTCTATCCTATTCCATTGACCTATAGTTCTGTTTTTGTACCAGTACCATACTGTCTTGATTACTGTAGCTTTGTAGTATAGTCTGAAGTAAGGGAGCCTGATTCCTCCAGCTCCATTTTTCTTTCTCAAGATTGCTTTGGCTATTCGAGGTCTTTCATGTTTCCATACAAATTGTGAAATTTTTTGTTCTAGTTCTGTAAAAAATGCCATTGGTAGTTTCATAGGGATTGCATTGAATCTGTAGATTGCTTTGCAAATCCAAGAACATGGTATATCTCTCCATCTGTTTGTATCATCTTTAATTTCTTTCATCAGTGTCCTATAGTTTTCTACATACAGATCTTTTGTCTCCTTAGGTAGGTTTATTCCTAGGTTGCAATGGTAAATGGGAGTGTTTCCTTAATTTCTTTTTCAGATTTTTCATCATTAGTGTATAGGAATGCAAGAGATTTCTGTGCATTAATTTTGTATCCTACTACTTTACCAAATTTATTGATTAGCTCTAGTAGTTTTCTGTTAGCATCTTTAGGATTCTGTATGTAGAGTATCAATTCATCTGTAAACAGTGACATTTTTACTTCTTCTTTCCCAATTTGGATTCCTTTTATTTCTTTTTCTTCTCTGATTGCCGTGACGAAAACTTCCAAAACTATGTTGAATAATAGTAGTGAGTGGGCAACCTTGTCTTGTTACTGATCTTAGAGGAAATGGTTTCAGTTTTTCACCGTTGAGAACGATGTTGGCTGTGGGTTTGTCATATATGGCCTTTATTATGTTGAGGTAGGTTTCCTCTCTGCCTACTTTCTGGAGAGCTTTTATCTTAAATCGGTGTTAAATTTTGTCAAAAGCATTTTCTGCATCTATTCAGATTATCATATGGTTTTTATCCTTCAATTTGTTAATATGGTTTATCACATTGACTGATTTGCATATATTGAAGAATATTCACGTGCCTGGGATGAACCCCACTGGATCATGGTGTATGACCCTTTTAATGTGCTGTTGGATTCTGTTTGCTAGTATTTTGTTGAGGATTTTTGCATCTATGTTCATCAATGATATTGGCCTGTAGTTTTCTTTTTTTGTGACATCTTTGTCTGGTTTTGGCATCAGTATGATGGTGGCCTCGTAGAAGGAGTTTGGGAGTGTTCCTCTCTCTGCTGTCTTTTGGAAGAGTTTGAAGGATAGGTGTTAGCTCTTCTCTAAATGTTTGACAGAATTCACCTGTGAAGCCGTCTGGTCCTGAGCTTTTGCTTGTTGGAAGATTTTTAATCACAGTTTCAATTTCAGTGCTTGTGATTGGTCTGTTTATGTTTTCTGTTTCTTCCTGGTTCAGTCTCGGAAGGTTGTGCTTTTCTAAGAATTTTTCCATTTCTTCCAGTTTGTCCATTTTATTGGTATACAGTTGCTTGTAGTAATCTCTCACGATCCTTTGTATTTCTGCAGTGTCAGTCTCTAGATTCATCCACGTCTCTACAAATGACCCAATTTCATTCCTTTTTATGGCCGAGTAATATTCCATTCTATATATGTACCACATCTTCTTTATTCATTCATCTGTCGATGGGCACTTAGGTTGCTTCCATGACCTGGCTATTGTAAATAGTGCTGCAATGAACATTGGGGTGCGTGTGTCTTCTTGAATTATGGTTTTCTCTGGGTATATGCCCAGGAGTGGAATTGCTGGGTCATATGGTAATTCTATCTTTAGTTTTTTAAGGAACCTCCATACTGTTCTCCATAGTGGCTGTATCAATTTACATTCCCACCAACAGTGCAAGAGGGTTCCCTTTTCTCCACACTTTCTCCATCATTTGTTGTTTGTAGATTTTCTGATGATGCCCATTCTAGCTGGTGTGAGATGATACCTCATTGTAGTTTTGATTTGCATTTCTCTAATAATTAGTGATGTTGAGCAGCTTTTCATGTGCTTCTTGGCCATCTGTATGTCTTCTTTGGAGAAATGTCTATTTAGGTCTTCTGCCCATTTTTTCATTTTAATACTGAGTTGCATGAGCTGTTTATATATTTTGGATTTTAATCCTTTGTCCATTGATTCGTTTGCAAATATTTTCTCCCATTCTGAGGGTTGTCTTTTCGTCTTGTTTGTAGTTTCCTTTGCTTTGCAAAAGCTTTTAAGTTTCATTAGGTCCCATTTGTTTATTTTATTTTAACTTATTTATTTATTTATTTATTTATATTTATTTTTGGCTGTGTTGGGTCTTCGTTTCTGTGCAAGGGCTTTCTCTAGTTGCGGCGAGCGGGGGCCACTCTTCATCGCTGTGCACGGGCCTCTCACTGTTGTGGCCTCTCTTGTTGTGGAGCACAAGCTCCAGACGCGCAGGCTCAGTAGTTGTGGCTCACGGGTCTAGTTGCTCCGCAGCATGTGGAATCTTCCCAGACCAGGGCTCGAACCCGTGTCCCCTGCATTGGTAGGCAGATTCTCAACCACTGCGCCACGAGGGAAGCCCACCATTTGTTTATTTTTGTTTTTATTTCCATGACTCTAGGAGGGGGATCAAAAAAGATCTTACTATGATTTATGTCAAAGAGTGTTCTTCCTATGTTTTCCTCTAACAGTTTTATAGTGTCTGGCCTTACATTTAGGTCTCTAATCCATTTTGAGTGTATTTTTGTGTATGGTGTTAGGGAGTGTTCTAATTTCATTTTTTTACATGTAGCTGTCCCGTTTTCCCAGCACCACTTATTGAAGAGACTGTCTTTTCTCCATTGTATATCCTTGCCTCCTTTGTCATAGATTAGTTGACCATAGGTGTGTGGGTTTTTCTCTGGGCTTTCTGTCCTGTTCCATTGATCTATATTTCTGTTTTTGTTCCAGTACCTAATTGTCTTGATTACTGTAGCTCTGTAGTATAGTCTGAAGTCAGGGAGTCTGATTCCTCCAGCTCCGTTTTTTTCCCTCAAGACTGCTTTGGCTATTCGGGGTCTTTTGTGTCTCCATACAGATTTTAAGATTTTTTGTTCTAGTTCTGTAAAAAATGCCATTGGTAATTTGACAGAGACTGCATTGAATCTGTAGATTGCTTTGGGTAGTAGAGTCATTTTCACAGTTTTGATTCTTCCAATCCAAGAACATGGTATATCTCTCCATCTGTTGGTATCATCTTTAATTTCTTTCATCAGTGTCTTATAGTTTTCTGCATATAGGTCTTTTGTCTCCCTAGGTAGGTTTATTCCTAGATATTTTATTCTTTTTGTTGCAGTGGTAAATGGGAGTGTTTCCTTAATTTCTCTTTCAGGTTTTTCATCATTAGTGTGTAGGAATGCAAGATATTTCTGTGCATTAATTTTGTATCCTAAAACTTTACCAGATTCATTGATTAGCTCTACTAGTTTTCTGGTGGCATCTTTAGGATTCTCTATGTATAGTGTCATATCATCTGCAAACAGTGACAGTTTTACTTCTTCTTTTCCCATTTGGATTCCTTTTATTTCTTTTTCTTCTCTGATTGCTGTGGCTAAAACTTCCAGAACTATGTTGAATAATAGTGGTGAGAGTGGACATCCTTGTCTTGTTGCTGATCTTAGAGGAAATGCTTTCACTTTTTCACCATTGAGAATGATGTTTGCTGTGGGTTTGTTGTATATGGCCTTAATTATGTTGAGGTAGGTTCCCTCTATGCCCACTTTCTGGAGAGTTATTATCATAAATGGGTGTTGAATTTTGTCCAAAGCTTTTTCTCCGTCTATTGAGATGATCATACGGTTTTTATTCTTCAATTTGTTAATATGGTATATCACATTGATTGATTTGCATATATTGAAGAATCCTTGCATCCCTGGGATAAATTCCACTTGATCATGGTGTATGATCCTTTTAATGTGTTGTTGGATTCTGTTTGCTAGTATTTTGTTGAGGATTTTTGCATCTATATTCATCAGTGATATTGGTCTGTAATTTTCTTTTTTTGTAGTGTCTTTGTCTGATTTTGGTATCAGGATGATGGTGGCCTCGTAGAATGAGTTTGGGAGTGTTCCTTCCTCTGCAATTTTTGGGAAGAGTTTGAGAAGGATGGGTGTTAGCTCTTCTCTAAATGTTTGATAGAATTCACCTGTGAAGCCATCTGGTCCTGGACTTTCGTTTGTTGGAAGATTTTTAATCATAGTTTCAATTTCATTACTTGTGATTGGTCTGTTCATATTTTCTATTTCTTCCTGGTTCAGTCTTGGAAGGTTATACCTTTCTAAGAATTTGTCCATTTCTTCCAGGTTGTCCATTTTATTGGCATAGAGTTGATTGTAGTAGTCTCTTAGGATGCTTTGTATTTCTGCAGTGTCTGTTGTAACTTCTCCTTTTTCATTTCTAATTGTATTGGTTTGAGTCCTCTCCCTCTTTTTCTTTTTTTTTTTTAATTTTTATTTATTTATTTTATTTTTGGCTGTGTTGGGTCTTCGTTTCTGTGTGAGGGCTTTCTCCAGTTGCGGCGAGCGGGGGCCACTCTTCATCGCGGTTCGCGGGCCTCTCACTATCACGGCCTCTCTTGTTGCGGAGCACAGGCTCCAAACGCGCAGGCTCAGTAGTTGTGGCTCACGGGCCTAGTAGCTCCGCGGCATGTGGGATCTTCCCAGACCAGGGCTTGAACCTGTGTCCCCTGCATTAGCAGGCAGATTCTCAACCACTGCACCACCAGGGAAGCCCCGTCTTTTTCTTGATGAGTCTGGCTAATGGTTTATCAATTTTGTTTATCTTCTCAAAGAGCCAGCTTTTAGTTTTATTGATCTTTGCTATCGTTTTCTTTGTTTCTATTTCATTTATTTCTCCTCTGATCTTTATGATTTCTTTCCTTCTGCTAACTTTGAGTTTTGTTTGTTCTTTCTCTAGTTCCATTAGGTGTAAGGTTAGATTGTTTATTTGAGATTTTTCTTGTTTCTTGAGGTAGGCTTGTATAGCTATAAACTTCCCTCTTAGAACTGCTTTTGCTGCATCCCATAGGTTTTGGATCATCGTGTTTTCATTGTCATTTGTCTCTAGGTAGTTTTTGATTTCCTCTTTGATTTCTTCAGTGATCTCTTGGTTATTTTGTAACGTATTGTTTAGCCTCCATGTGTTTGTGTTTTTTACGTTTTTTCCCCTGTAATTGATTTCTAATCTCATAGCATTGTGGTCAGAAATGATGCTTGATATGATTTCAGTTTTCTCAAGTTTACTGAGGTTTGATTTGTGACCCAAGATGTGATCTATCCTGGAGAATGTTCCGTGCACACTTGAGAAGAATGTGGAATCTGCTGTTTTTGGATGGAATGTCCCATAGATATCAATTAAATCTGTCTATTTTGTCATTTAAAGCTTGTGTTTCCTTATTAATTTTCTGTTTGGATGATCTGTCCATTGGTGTAAGTGAGGTTTTAAAAGTCCCTCACTATTATTGTGTTACTGTCGATTTCCTCTTTTATAGCTGCTAGCAGTTGCCTTATGTATTGAGGTGCTCCTATGTTGGGTGCATTTATATTTATAATTGTTATATCTTCTTCTTGGATTGATCCCTTGATCATTTTGTAGTGTCCTTCCTTGTCTCTTGTAACATTCTTTATTTTAAAGTCTATTTTAACTAATATGAGTATTGATACTCCAGCTTTCTTTTGATTTCCATTTGCATGGAATATCTTTTTCCATCCCCTCACTTTCCTTCTGAGTGTGTCCCTAGGTCTGAAATGGGTCTCTTGTAGACAGCATATATATGGGTCTTGTTTTTGTATCCATTCAGCAAGCCTGTGTCTTTTGGTTGGAGCATTTAATCCATTCACGTTTAAGGTAATTATCGATATGTATGTTCCTATTACCATTTTCTTAATTGTTTTGGGTTTGTGTTTGTAAGTCTTATCTTTCTCTTGTGTTTCCTGCCTAGAGAAAGAAGTTCCTTTAGCGTTTGTTGTAAAGCCGGTTTGGTGGTGCTGAATTCTCTTAGCTTTTGCTTGTCTCTAAAGCTTTTGATTTCTCCATCGAATCTGAATGAGATCCTTGCCGGGTAGAGTAATCTTGGTTGTAAGTTCTTCCCTTTCATCACTTTAAGTATATCATGCCACTCCCTTCTGGCTTGCAGAGTTTCTGCTGAGAAATCAGCTGTTAACCTTATGGGAGTTCCCTTGGATGTTATTTGTCGTTTTTCCCTTGCTGCTTTCAATAATTTTTCTTTGTCTTTAATTTTTGCCAATTTGATTACTATGTGTCTCAAATGTTTCTCCTTGGTTTATCCTTTATGGGGCTCTCTGTGCTTCCTGGACTTGGGTGGCTATTTCCTTTCCCATGTTAGGGAAATTTTCGACTATAATCTCTTCACATATTTTCTTGGGTCCTTTCTCTCTCTCTTCTCCTTCTGGGACACCTATAATGCGAATGTTGTTTAATGTTGTCCCAGAGGTCTCTTAAGCTGTCTTCATTTCTTTTCATTCTTTTTTGTTTATTCTGTTCTGCAGCAGTGAATTTCACCATTCTGTCTTCCAGGTCACTTATCCGTTCTTCTGCCTCAGTTATTCTGCTATTGATTCATTCTAGTGTAGTTTTAATTTCAGTTATTGTATTGTTCATCTCTGTTTGTTTGTTCTTTAATTCTTCTAGATCTTTGTTAAACATTGCTTGCATCTTCTCGATCTTTGCCTCCATTCTTCTTCCGAGGTCCTTGATCATCTTGACTATCATTATTCTGAATTCTTTATCTGGAAGGTTGCCTATCTCCACTTCATTTAGTTGTTTTTCTTGGGTTTTATCTTGTTCCTTCATCTGGTACATAGCCCTCTACCTTTTCATCTTGTCTATCTTTCTGTGAATGTGGTTTTTGTTCCACAGGCTGCAGCATTATTGTTCTTCTTGCTTCTGCTGTCTGCCCTCTGGTGGTTGAGGCTATCTAAGAGGATTCTGCAAGTTTCCCGATGGGATGGGCTGGTCACAGAGGCATTTTTTTCAGAGGGTTAACAGCTTGCTTTTTTTTTTTCTTTTCCTCTGTGCTTCATCTAGTTTCACTTGTTCACAGGATGCTTCATGCAGAGGGCTCGCACCTTGCACTCCAGATCAGAGTGCCTAGGGAGAAATGGCTGCACTGACACCTCCTCTTCTAGGAGTTTTATAGTTTTGGGTCTTACATTTAAGTCAAGTCCAGTTCAAGTTAATTATTTTGAATGGTGTAAGACAGTGTTCTGGCTTCATTCTTTTTCACATGTGATTCTGGCTTCATTCTTTTTTACATGTGAATATCCAGTTTTCCCATCACCATTTATTGAAGAGACTGTCTTTTCACCATTGAGTATTCTTGGCTCCCTTGTCAAATATTCGTTGGTGTATATACATGGGTTTATTTCTGGGCTCTCTATTCTGTTCCGTTGGTCCATGTGTCTGTTTTTATGCTAGTAACATAACTGTTTTGGTTGCTATATCTTTATAATATAGCTTGAATTCAGGAAGTGTGATGCCTCCTACTTTGTTGTTCTTTCTCAGGATTGCTTTGGCCACTCGTGGTCTTCTGTGGTTCCATATAGATTTTTAAATTGTTTTCTCTAGTCAGCTTAAAAAATGCCATTGGAATCTTGATAGGCATTGTATTGATCTATAGATGATTTTGCATAGTATGGACATTTTAACAATACTAGTTCTTCCAAGCAATGAACACGGGATATCTTTCCATTTATTTGTGTCTTCAGTTTCTTCCATCAGTGTCTTGTACTTTTCAGTGTAGAGATCTTTCACCTCTTTGGTTAAACTTATTCCTTTATTGCTTTGATGCTATTGTAAATGGTATCATTTTCCTTTTTTCTTTTTTCAGATGATTTGTCATTAGTATATAGAAACACTACTGATTTTTGTATTTTAATTTTGTATCCTGCAAATTTACTGAATTTGTTGATTAGATGTAACAGGTTTTTTTTTTTGTTTTTTTTGAGGGGGCTTTAGGATTTTCTATATATAAAACCATGTCATCTGCAAGTAGAGATAATTCTACTTATTCCTTTTCAATTCTGATGCCTTTTATTTTTCTTGCCTGATTGCTCTGGCTAGGATTTCCAGTACTATGTTGGATAAAAGTGGCAACAGTGGGCATCCTTAACTTTTTCCTGATCTTAGAGCAACAGCTTTCAGTTCTTTACCATTGAGTATAATGTTAGCTGTGGGCTTGTCATATATGGGCTTTATTATGTAGAGGTACATTTCCTGTATACACAGTTTGAGAGTTTTTATTATGAAGTGATGTTGAATTTTGTCAATTACTTTATCTCTGTTGAGTTATTGTATGATTTTGGTTTTTTTATTCTATTAATGTGATGTATCACATTTATTGATTTGCATGCATTGAGCCATCCTTGCATCCCACAATAAATCCCACTTAATCATGTTGAATGACTTTTCAAAGTGCTACTGAATTTGGTTTGCTAATATTTTATTGAAAATGTTTACCTCTATATTTTCATCAGGGATATTGGCCTGTAGTTGTCTGCTCTTAACTGAATTGCCTAATTACTACTGTTCTTGATTGATTTCTGTTGGTACCACTGTTTTCAAACAAAAATTATTTTGTTTTATCATTTAGTTGTGATGTTTCCAGATAGAAGATAATGTTTTTCATGTTGAAGCTTATCTGCCTCTTTCTAATTTCTATCAAGAATAATCATTGAACCTTATCATATGCTTTTACAGGATCTATTGAGATGATTGTTTTTCTCTTAACCTGTTGGTATGACATGATAGGATATTGGTTCCCTAATAGTCTCTGTTTGTTCATTGTTGGTTATTCCTTTGCTATACTCCTGAATTCAGTTTGTCAATGTTTTATAAGTAAAGTTTTATTTCTTCTCTCGCTCTCATTATGCCTCTTAGCGCAGAGCTTATAAGCACATCCTTATTACGGTGTTTGAGTGATAGGAGTTTTGCCAAAGTTGCCTTGTCTCCCCTCTACCAAGGAGCATGAATAGGTGGGTGCATATGCTCCACTAGCTCTGTGATTAGCCTTTTGGTTAATAACCAAAGTGGGCTAGGGCATTACTCATCTCAGATCCCTCTGAGTCCTTTTCTTTTCTTATAATATAATATCCTTTTATAATATGGAGGAGTAGTATTTTATTGGTAAATGCCACCTCTGGGTAAAAAAAGATTACTCAAGTCCATATTTCTGGTTATCTCTATCCAATTTCAGGTTGAAACTTTTTCAACCAAATCTTCTCAGCACAGAAGAACTTCTAGTTATTGTAGTAAGAGTCTTTCCTATAGTTCCTGGGGATCTGTTTGTCCCTTGTAAGGCTCTCCTTGAACCTTGCAGAGTAGCAAGATTTTTCACAAGGACCTTTGACAAGGCAACAGAAACTCTGTCTTTATCTACCCTGATGATAAGATAGGAGATTCGATTCTTCATCTTGGGCTCTGCCTTACATGTCTTTAAGACTTAATTAAATCTGATTGTCACCTGAGGCCTTGTCAAGGGAAGAAGAGGTAAAGGATAAGTTGATAGAGCTTGCCTGCATCCACCCTAGATATACAAAAGGTCTTATGAGCGCCTTTGGAATAGGAAAGGAGCAGATAGGATAAGCTACTCTAGACTAAGGACAGTATCCCCACTCAGCAATCCTATCTATATATGAATACTAGGGTAAGAAAATGTAATGAAATATTTTCAACAGAAACCACATTCTTCTTTCACACTCCTAATGCATAGTCCATTTTTTTAGAGTTTAGTCTTCATTATACTAGATATACGTTGATATCTTTACATTTTATAGCAATTTCATTTAAATTTTCTAATTTTCTTTTATTTTTAAAAGGTTATATTTCTAAAACAAGTTATAAAAACAAGTGTTCCAAAATGCAATTTATGTGCCTTAAAAACCTTTAGGCATTTTCCTTTTAGCTTGTTAATTACAACATCTGAATGTTTGCTATAATTTATTATCTGTTATCACTTTCAAGGTTAAATATTTGTATTTCTGAAGATTTTATATTGTAAAATTCAATCTAAAGTGCATGCTTATACAGTCTGAAGGAGTCAGTGGATAACATTTGCGCACCAAAATTGAGTTTATATAAAAGAGAAATAATTACTTTTGGCTTACCTTTTGTGGCAGTTCTGTTCTGGATTCTCAGAACTGTATTAAAACGTGTGTAGGGCTTCTCTGGTGGTGCAGTGGTTAAGAATCCGCCTGCCAACACAGGGGACACAGGTTTGAGCCCTGATCCGGGAAGATCCCACATGCCACAGAGCAGCTAAGCCCGTGCACCACAGCTACTGAGCCTGTGCTCTAGAGCCCACGAGCCACAGCTACTGAGCCCACGTGCCACAACTACTGAAGCCCGCGTGCCTAGAGCCCGTGCTCCGCAACAAGAGAAGCCACCACCATGAGAAACCTGTGCACCTCAACGAAGAGTAGCCCCTGCTCGCCACAACTAGAGAAAGCCCGTGCGCAGCAACGAAGACCCAACACAGCCAAAAATAAATAAATAAATAAAATAAATTGTTTTAAATGTGCATATATGTTCTCAATAATTGTATAAAAAAGATCAGCATATTTTTCGCTATAGAATAGAACTAAACATGGAGCCCATCCTTTTTTAATCCTAAGGGATTTAGTTACTAAAATATCAAAAGGATTATATTTTAAGGTTTAAAAGAATAACCTCTCATGAGACTTTGTCAGGCAGTAATGTGAGTGCTCCTAAAAATGACTGAAAAAAATTTGACAAAACATGAAAGCTATGTGTTTTCCTCAGAAACTTAATCAACTTAATATTTTGCTTGTGTACTAAATAGTTACATAATGCCATGAAAGAAAGCTCACCTTTATTTGATGATGGACAGCCTTGGGGAGAAGAAACTGAAGATGGAATTATGCATAATAAGGTACCTTACATGACTGTAAACATTAGAGTTATCTTAATATTAACTAAATGTGTTATTATTGAAATTGATATATTCTTTTGTAGAACTTGTCTTTTTGCTTCCTGAAAGATCTGCTAAAACTGATTTTTGGAAATATTAGTCAATGGAATTACTCTTGAAATCACATTGTAGTTTCCTAAAAGTAACTAGGAACAGAAATTTGTAAATTTTAAGTAAATTAAAAAAGCAATGCAATTAGAATTACGTCATAACATTATTGTTATATGTACAGATGTAATATTTGTCTTTCTCCCCTATCTTTTATAATGAAGGCATCAATACTGGCATCATTACTGTAATATAGTATTTTGTCAACACAAAGCCTGAAAGACTGGGTCTTTAATTAGATGGCATGTGGGTTTTTTGTTTGTTTTGGCTTTTTAGTTAGGCATATTGCACTTAAGAGTTGCCACTTCCAAAAGTGATTGAGATAAAAGTAAATAGATGGTCTAAATTGGTTCCCAAACCATCCTGTATTGGAGCCTTAACTATGTAACTAACCCTACCCTATTTCCTAAAATACATAAATTTATATATCCAAAGGGAGCAAACACCAACTCCAAGGAATAAATTTATAGTATTGAGATTAAACATTAATGTCCCCTAGCATATATACAAGACCAGGTACTATGCAGGTCCCTAAAGATTAAAAAAAAAACAAATTCTCTGTTCTTCACTCTTTGGAGCATTTGTCATAAAAAGAAAGTGGAAATAACCTCAGCTTCATCTTTTATTACTACCTGGGAAATAGTTCAAATAGAAAGATGTATCAACTGACTGGCATGGTAGCGTTCCTTTTTTTTTTCAAACAAAGAATATCATACCCTGTTACTACTTCATTAGTGATCCTTGCTGGAGAAGCAGCTAGAAAGCCTTTGATCCTCTTGAGAGAATTCTCTTTCCATGTTGCAATATGTGTACTAGACTAGATTTATTTGTGCCTCAGTTCTCACGCAAATAAAATTATAATACCTACTAAATGACTAAATATTAAATTTATTGATATTCATCCTAAATGTTAAAACAGTAAAAGTTATTCTTGCTATTTTAGCTGTTATTTCAGATGACGACATATAAAGAAGCACTTGGGAAATTATAAAGTGCTATTTTTATTTTTTAATTTTAATTTTAAAGTAAAAATTAATTTTAAATTTAATTAAAAAGAGTTACCGAAGTATCCAACTTCATCAGATTCTGAGCCTCAGCTTTGTAGATCTAGAAATTCATTTTTTTTTTTAACCTGCAAAATCAAAATTGACCAAACTTAAGGAAACGTTCACTCTTACCAAATTCACATCTGAAGAAGAATAAAAATGTATTAATTTACCACCAGTGACACATCTTTCCAGTTACAGAAATACTCATACTCCCTATTCAGGGCACCCCTTCAGTATCAACCAAGTAATAAGAAGATTGTTTAGTAAGCAGAGAATCAGCACAAAGGGAATTGGTTTATCTTGAGGGATGTGTACTTCATCTGGCTGTGGAAAATTCTGATCAGCCATCCTTGCCTCCTAACAAAGTACCCATCTTCAGTAAGCAAAACACCTCAGAATTGCAAAATAGAGTATTATTTTCTCTTGGATAAATATTAAGAGTACTAATAGTCTACTGTTTAGATCTCTACTAACCATACCATGTTTTAGTGTGAAGTTACAATGTAAATTATAGCCTTTATTAATTATGTTCTGGTTTTCACAACTAGATCTTGTCAGTTTAATTAGACTTAAATGATCAGCAATTCATTTAAATTTTTAATTAGATTATCCCTAAAGATGCTCAAGTTTGCATTTTATGTTAAATTATATTTATTAATAAGCTTCCTTGTCTAACCTTCTCAAAATTCTGAAGATATGGGGTTTTTTTTTACCATTTACTAAGTATCACCTTTATCCAAATTGAAGTATTCTTTTCATCCTTATTATTCACTATAGAAGTAGCAGACTGAGTAAATCTGTGCAGCATAATTAATGATATTCCCTAGGTTTGTATCTCATGTACAGGAGTTCATGTAACCACTTAGTGTTCCTGAATTTTATTTTTTTAATTCAAATTTAAATTTCTACTTAGAAAAGTGAAATAAACTAAATAGAGAATCATGGCTTTGTTTTTAAATCTGCTTAACCCAATCAGTTGTTTTTGGACTACACCATAAAATGCTATGAGAGTTTCATGACTGGTGCCGACAGCTTTGAAGAGATGAATGCAGAGTTGCAGTCCAAGCTGAGTAAGTGTTCTTATTCCTAGAGTGCTTGCTTTGGGTCATTTAACTCCGCTCAAGGAGTTATAGCCTATCTTACTATGCCTAATGTAAATGCGTTTAGATGCCTCCTGATTTTTATCATAACTGTTTCTTTGGTGGAGAGGAGTAAAGGTTAAGCAGAAAGAATACTGGTGTTGGAGTCAGACCTGAGGCATGACCCCTTACTGGCTGTGTGACATTAACAAACTACTTAACCTGTCTAACAAAGTTTTGCAGGATTAGATGGCCATGTTTATAAATGTCAAATGTGCTACCCGGAGCACACAATATAATCAGCAAATGTTATTCCTCTTGGGGGATGATATCCCTGTGATATCCTTGCTTTATTATTTTAGAAATTAAAGTACCAGTTAGTCAAAAGATCTATGGTCTCTTTCAAAATTTATGTCACATAGTTAATGGGCCATGATATTTCCTAAGAAAGAAATTATTTTTCCACTTAGCTAATCTAGTGACATTCGGTATTTACTGGCTTACTTTAAAATATTCCAGAGTATTATTTTACATTGTTGTTCCTTTTTTGTAATAGTCTTGTATATAAAATGCCAGAGTGGTAGGTAAAACAGATAAGTTTAAGATGTGTAAAGCAATCCTCCAAAGACTATGGAATCAATCAAAATAGGAGATCACCCTGCCACTATTAGCACAAAAAGTGAAAGCATTCTCTTTTGTTTCCATGGGATATACTTTCCTGAAGAATAAGCGGGACAGGGACTTCCCTGGTGGCACAGTGGTTAAGACTCTGTGCTCCCAATGCAGGGGGCCCGGGTTCGATCCCTGGCCAGGGAACTAGATCCCACATGCATGCCGCAACTAAGAGTTCACATGCCACAACTAAGGAGCCCATGAGCCGCAACTAAGACCCAGCGCAACCAAATAAATAAGTAAATAAATATTTTTTTTAAAAAAGAAGAAGAAGCGGGACAATTTCAGCTTGTCCACATGAGAAAGGGAGCAAAGAAAATGATGTTGTCTTTTTTTTAAAGAGGAAAATTCATAGTGATCCAACACTGAAAGCATTTTTGCTTTGATATTGTGTTATAATTAATTAAGTATATAAATTATATTCATTTATTCAAACAATATTTATTATATACATACTGTATGCCAGCCACCATGTAGGCACCGAGGATACAGTAATGGATAAGAGGTAAAAATCTCTGCCTTTATGAGCTTACCTGCTATTAGAGACAATAATCAAATGAATAACTATAAGTCAATGGTGATAAGTGCTCCAGAGGAAAATGAAGTAGGATAGGGAGGTAGAGAGTGCGGTGGACCGAAGGGAAGGGTTGCAGTTTTACAGACGGTAGGATGTCCTTCAGTGGGATGTTTTGAGTAGAGACTAGAGGAAGTGAGGAAGAGAGCAATGGTAAAAACCTGGGGGAGAATTTTTTAGGCAGATTTGAGACCTTATGAAGTTTCTGGGTTTTTTTCTCCAGAGGATTTATTTAATGTAGATGCCTCCAAGCTGGAATCATTAGCAGCAAAAAACAGAGCATTGAATGAACAGATTGCAAGATTGGAACAAGAAAGAGAAAAAGAACCGGTTAGTAAACATGCTTATCTTCAACAGGCTTATACACTTACTTATACTCTTGGGTCTCCTTGGACAACACCAGCTGTTTCTTTATCTATTTTTTTAAAAAATACATTAACAAAATAAGCTTGTTAAAAATTAATTTTTTTTACATAGAACAGAACTCCTAATGAAAACGTGTTTGGTATCCCTAGAGTTTTGTTTTCCCTTGTGATCTATCAGTCTTGGACTAATAGTGTTCAGAATATGATGAAAGAGTCTTACCTATTTACATAAGACCAAAAAGATCTTTAGAACAAGGTCCGCATGTTATATACCTCTAGGGAGCACTACTTACAAGAGGCCCTGAGTTTTGTAGTTAGTGGAAAGAGAATGGTAATAAATGGGTTTATATAATATATTGTATCCAGAGGGCTTTCTAAAAGCTAAATGATAATATCCAGATATCTAATTTTATTTTGTGTTTTATATTACGGAAGCCCCTAGACTGTTCTGTAAAATAACAGATTTTAAATGTTTGTTCTTTTTCATTCTGGCCCTGGACTTTTTCTGTCCCAAACTGGCTTCCGAAAAGTACGTACATCTTCTTGATTAGGTAATAACAGTAAGCTACCGTTTTAGTTCTTTTGACTCCCTCTAAAAGTGAAAAGGAAACTAATTTACCTTTCCTTAAGATGAATTTAAATAATACTGCTTTAACTTTTAAGTAACGTATGGCATCATTATTGACGAGAATAACTAATCGCACTTTCTCTTCTTTTAAAGAATCGCCTAGAGTCATTGAGAAAACTGAAAGCTTCCTTACAAGCAGATGTTCAAAAATATCAGGCATACATGAGCAATTTGGAGTCCCATTCAGCCATTCTTGACCAGAAATTGAATGGCCTCGATGAGGAAATTTCTACAGTAGGTAAGCACAGCTAATGCTGAAAGAGGTCATTCAGACTGGGATGGGGACCTGTGTGGGACTTATCACATGTAGAGACAGCTTTGTCATCTGTATCTTTTTGCCTCTAATAGTAATGTATCAGGCAACCAAGTTTTTAGTGACTTATGTATTAGTTTTCTGAGGCTGCTGTAACGAAATACCACAAACTTGGTGGCTTAAAACAATGGAAATTTATTCACTCACAGAAGGCTAGAGGTTGGAAATACGGCAGGGCCACACTTCCTCCCAGGACTCTGTGGGAGAATCCATTCCTTGCTTCTTCCAGCTTCTGGTATCTGATGACATTCCTGAGATTGTGGCCCTGTCACTCCAGTCTCTGCCTCCATCCTCACATTGCCTTCTGTGTGTGTGTGTCTCTCTCTCTTCTGCCTATGTTAATTTCTCTCTGCCTTTATCTTTTAAGGACATTTATGATGGCATTTAGGGCCCACCTCGATAATCCAGGGTAATCTCCTCATCTCAAAATACTTAATCATATCTGTGAAGACCCCTTTACTAAATATGGTAATGTTTACAAATTCCAGGGATTAGGACTTCCTATCTTTGGGTGGTCATTATTCAACCTACTACACCTTCTAACATGTTTTCAGACACCTGGCTTTTTAAAGCCAAGAGGGACCTTATCTAAGAACACAAGCTGCCTGAATATAAATATATCTTCTATTCCACCTTGTAATTAATAAGCCAGATTTTTAAATCTCTGCTGGCCTCAGTCTGCTATATTTTCCTTATCCTCTATCACCAGCTCCTAAGCTACTCAACAGCTTAAGTTGATTGAAAATAAGATGGAAAGATGCTAGTACTATAAAAGCCCAACTAAAAAAAGCATGTTTATATCTGGTATGCTTCTAACCTTGTTTTCATAAACACATATGGATCTTAATCATAAAACCTTGAAAATACCGTGACACATGAATTGATGGATGCTTCTATGGTGCCAGAAGGAGATCGAAGAAAGATATCTACACATCACAGAGCCATTGGCTGGCAGTTTACAAAATTAATAAATAACTATATGGACCTACTATACTATTTTCCCAGGCCTCTGCCTACTGCATTTTTATTCATTTAGGGTTTTATAGGCTGTGTTTGTGTCATGTAGGATTTATATAGATAGTCCTTAGGATATTTGATTTAGTTCTTAGTCTATGGAATATTGATCATCTGTCTAAAATCAAGAACAATAATTATCTGGAGTATTTGCTAAATTGTTCTATTTTTTTCCAAATAAGTCTGATTACATATATTAGCTTTGCTGTAAACCAACTCTTTAATTAGTTTAAACTTGACCACTAATGTTTGTTCTCCATGATGACAAGGAGCCATAAACTAATTTTTTATTATAGCAATGTTTGTAATGCAATTAAATCAATACTTTATAATATTAATAATTTATCTTCCTTATTGGTATTTAATCTAGAGAATTTTTATCCTTCCCACTTTTCTTGTGAGACTTTTTTCCCAGTAATTGCAAACTGGGTAGGAGAGAGAGAAATACTTCAGCAGTCATTTGCCATTGCACAGTGATTTAGTTTGAGACAGCAATTTGATAACTGTTAACCTAAAATATTTTATTCTGAATTTTTTTAACTTTCTTGATGATTTAAAGTCATTCATGGCCAAGAGTGTGAATGAGACATATATAACTCTATAGATATTGCATATTGTGGATTTTTTGTGCCAATTCCTGTAATAAATGAAGTTTTACTTAAACCAACCATTTAATTCATTTTGAGCTCAGGTGTGGAGCTTCCCAACTACAGTACTACAATACGACTGAGTTATAACAAAGCCAAGATTTGATCCTCTCAGCCCTCAGGATGATTTCCATGACCCCTTTGGTCATGAGCATCCTCATCCATTTATCCCAGCCTGCTTAAAAATACTGTCATATTTTTTATAAGCTATGAGTCATAAAATGTTGGCATCACTGTTCTATAGAACACCAAATATTTTAAATTTGATAACTTTTCTTCCCCTTTCATGATCATTTGCTGTTTGTATGCACCATCTTCTCTTGGTACAATATCATCGTTCATGATTACAAATTTTGGTAAAGCAAGAACCTAACCACTATGGTTGCTTAATATCTTATGAAACCACTGAAAATATCAGTGAAATAAGAATAAACTGATATATGTTTATTTAAATATTTTTTGTTTGTGAAGAACTTGTGGGTTTTCTGACTTTTTGCAGAGAATCATGTCAGAGTATTAAAAGCATTTTAACTGAACAACAGCAGACTATCTGTTAAGTCTAACAATTCTTAATTGTAATCATTATGTGTGGGGGTCAACTCTATTAAATATCGGCATCACTTTATTTGTAGGAATTGAAGGAACTTAACAAATTTTTTCTTTTTCAATGCAGAACTAGAATGTGAAACAATGAAACAGGAGAATTCTCGACTACAGAATATTGTTGATAACCAGAAGTACTCAGTTGCAGACATTGAGAGAATAAATCATGAAAGAAATGAATTGCAGCAGACTATTAATAAATTAACCAAGGACCTGGAGGCTGAACAACAGCAGTTGTGGAATGAGGAACTGAAATATGCCCGAGGCAAAGAGGCGGTATGTCATACCATTCCCAGAGTGGCACCTCATTCAAACTTAACGTTTGTAAAAGTCTATCCCAGTTAAGAACAACTGAGTGGGTAGAATAAATTGGCTAAAAAGGTAAAATTTTTCAGCATTGACATTTTACTAAAAACACGCTCATCCCTTTATGTCAATTCAGTAACAGCCCAATTTCTCTGTCGTTTTTAAGGTAGCCTGTATTTTCCAATAATGAACCAAGAAGTGAGCAAAAATGTCTCTAAGGCCATGAAAATAA
Organism: Balaenoptera acutorostrata; assembly: GCF_949987535.1. Taxonomy (NCBI): domain Eukaryota; kingdom Metazoa; phylum Chordata; class Mammalia; order Artiodactyla; family Balaenopteridae; genus Balaenoptera; species Balaenoptera acutorostrata. The sequence goes on from NC_080076.1 coordinate 57,261,206, forward strand.
TTCTCATAAATCCCAAGCCTTTTATTCCAGAAGTGGATATGAGTCACTTCTTCATTTACCTCCTCACTACTTAAACATTTATTTAATATCTGCTGTGTGCCACTTACCATGCTGGGTGTAGAGGGGAGATAAAAAGACATAGAAGCTTAAGAAACTTCCATTCTAGTAAATATTTTTCTACCATGAGATCAGACCTCCAATAGATGTTTGCACAGTGTACTGAGGGAGCATATAGTACACCTAACCAAGATTTTGGTGTGCATGGTGTGGGGAGATGGATGGAGGTAGATTTTAGAAAGGCTTCCTTGAAGATGTACACCTGAACTGAATTGGGACGTTTAAGGGAGAGTTAACATGGCAAGGCTAGGGGAGCCAGCAAACAAAGAAGTCTATGGGAAAGCTCAGGGAGAAAATAGCATGGTGCACTCTGGTACCCTAAGGTTTTCGTATGGCTGGAGCTTAATAGCAAGGGATGGGAGCATGTGCAAAAGATGAGACTCAAGGATAAGCAGAGACCAAGTGGTGAAGATCCTTTTCACGTTTAGAAGTTTGAACTTTATCCTGAAAGCTCCAGGAAGCCTTTAAAATTTTTAAACAGATAAGATCACATTTCAGAAAGATCTCATTTTTGGTAATGTGAAAAATGGGTAGAAGGGAGCAAACCAGTCAGATAAGGATCTGTGGCAGTAAGGTGGTAGAAATAAGAAGCTGAATTGTAGGTAATGCTATTGGAGTTTCATCTGTGCTCCCTCATACTCCTGACCTGGTAATCTCTGTCCCCATGTATTAAGGAGAAAAATATACATTTATAAGAAATAGGCTGTGGTGGTGTTCCCAAGTCTTTGAACCTAGAATTTGGTAAACCTGTGTTAGCCCTGGATTTGCCTCCACATGTTTCTGTGACCTCAGCGTGTCCTCTGACTTCTCATAGCCTCAGTTTCCTTATTTATAAAATAAAGTGTGGTTAGACTAGGTTGGGAACCTGAAATGTCACTTCAACAGTTATTAATATATCTTCTCTCTCAAGCACTGTGTGGGAAAGGGGAAGTTATGAGTCTCTGGACTTAAGCAAACTCTGTTTAACTAGCTAAATCTAGCTGTATGAATGCTATGTTTGATTTGGAGGATCAGGCTGAAAGGAGAAAGTTATCTGGGTAAGCAGTGGCCTATGAGGGGCAAGAGTAGGGCCATGGACAGTGAGAAGAAAGCCTTAGGGTACTGAGTAGGAGAGATATTAAAGAATGGTAGCAGAATGCAAAAGGCCAACATAAACATTCCACCCATTACCTTTATTTCTAGACTGATTTTTATTCCACATGCCACCTCTGACTGGTAGTGTCCTTCAGGAGCTCTTTGTTGAGATAGACATTGAGGCTGCATCTAGACTCATCAGGAAAGAGTGTGATGAGTTTTCTCTGTCTGATTAGCTGTGGGAAGGAGAAATGTGCCACATGTTTGCTCTCCCTGCAGTTAGGCGTGATAAAGTGCATGGGCTTGAGAAAGATGTTTTATTACAGAAATAAAATCCTAGTGAAAAAGAGAAGAAACTATCCCTGGGATCATTTACTGTAAAGACAAATAGACCTACATACTTTAGTTGTCCCTAGAGAGCTACTATAGTAGTTGAAATGATTTCCTGATTTATTAGTAAGGAATCTTAAATTTAACATATAAGTACTATTGCTTTTGAGAGCTGATAAATTTTTGGAAATTGCAAATTATTTAATCGGATTCCAATAGGTACTTTTGCCACTTCATTCTTTCAAAGTATTCAATTTTATGGGTGGATAACAGCAATGAGAAACTAAGTATGTATTAAATGGAGGAAGCAGTATGAAAATAAATTGCCTAGACTCTGCAAATTCATTTATTTAATCAAAAACTAGGTACTGTATGCCAAATACTGTTCTAGGTGTTGGGGATGCAACTGCTTTCATGGAGCATACTTTCAAGTAATGGAGATGAATAAATAAATAATATATGTCAGGTAGTAATAAGTGCTATGAAGAGGAGTAAAGTAAGAGGGTAGAGAAATTGGGGGTGTTATATTAGAGGGAAAGCCTTTCTGATGATGTAATTTGAACAGAGCCCTGAACAAAGGGAAGGAGACCAGGAAACGTGGAACATATTAGTAAAATATTTTTATTAAAACAGTTGAAATAATATTTTGAGACTTAAGTGACTACATTTCTCTAATTTTGGATAAATGAAATATTTTGTACATTGACAAAACTAAGTTTGTTTTCGTTTCATAATTTCTCTGGTACTTTAAAAAGTAAATTTTAATTAATACCTGAACATGAACTTTTATTCCAAACTCTTTGTCAGATAAATGGAGGAACAGTAGTATATTACTTACTAATTAATTATGGTGTTAAAACTATCCTACAATTTAATGTGAAAAAAATCTTTCATTCTTTATATTTTAAAACTGCCATTCTTACTACTAAAAATACTAAATTATAAACTACTAAAAAAATAAATTATAAACTACTATAAAAATACTAAATTATAAACTACTAAAAAACACATAATTTTGTGTAAAACTGCCAAAAAATGCCAATTGTAAACCATGTGGAATGGGGCTCTGGGTTTTTTTAATGTTTGTTTTTGTGTTCTCTTCTTACAGATTGAAACGCAATTAGCAGAGTATCATAAGTTGGCCAGAAAATTAAAACTTATCCCTAAGGGTGCTGAAAATTCCAAAGGTTATGACTTTGAAATTAAGTTTAATCCTGAAGCTGGTGCCAACTGCCTTGTCAAATACAGAGCTCAAGTTTATGTACGTAATCGTGAGTACTTCTCAAGGTTTTTAAATGATATGGTTGATGTCTGGCTCATAATATTTATAAGTAAGAGTTTAAACTTTAGCATGTCCATAACTCAGGACTGAACATAGAAATACAGCACTGAAACTTTTTATCTTCTTTCCTCTTGGTAGTAGACATCTGCTCTCTATTGTACCTTACTCTCCAAATTATAAAGCCTTGTCTTCCTCTCTACATACTTTACCTATTCAACTATCCAATAAAAGATATGATTACATATAAAGTAGATGCCAGGATTATAAAGACAAAAATGACCTGATACTTGCTGTCAAGTTGCTTCTAGTCCCCTCAGGGGAGAAAGACATAAAAATAAATGCTATATACGTGCTTTATTAGAAGCCTTTACAAGGTATGGTAACAAGATCAGTTCTCAGAATTGAGAGAAAAGTCCCCACAGAGTTGGTGAACCTGGAATGAAATCTTCAAAGATGAGATGTTTATGAGGGTGGTCTGTGGAAAAGTTTCAGGCACAGGGACACACATGAAGGCATGAGATATAATAGAGCACTAAGTAACACCGAGAGTCAATAATGAGAAAACTGCACATAATTTTCAAATATGGTCAAAGGTGTAATTTGGGGAAGAAAAATTTTAATTTCAACTTCTCAGTTATTCACAGATTTTAGTATTTTAGTGGCCCCCCAAAATATGTCAGTTTTCAAAATAGTTTTTAATAGAAGCATGCCAATCAAAGTCTAAAGCCATACATTTTTTTCCCCTTAGAATCACTCATTTATCCCATAAATTATTTATTGATTACATACTACATTCCATACCCGCTAGATGCTGGAGATAAAATACCCAGAAAGAGGAATTTGCTGGCAGTCTAGTGGTTAGGACTTGGCACTTTTATTGCTGGGCCCAGGTTCAGTCCCTGGTCAGGGAACTAAGATCCCACAAGCTGTGCAGCGTGGCCAAAAAAAAAAATACCTAGAAAGATACAGTTCCTACTTTCCCAGATTACAGTTCGTTGGTGGACAGACTTTGATTAAATAAAGCTAAACTCATTTTTAATAGAAAAAATGCATCCAGTAAACATTTAATCTTTTACTGTATTGTTTCTCAAGCAATAGCTAGGTAGGTAGATAGATAGGCAGGCAGGCAGATAGAGTTTACTCACCTCTATTTTGAGTAGTTTTTCATGCTAGTTCAAGAAAACAATTTCCTGAATTAAATTGCTGTAAAAAAGATTACCTGGTTCAAAAAGAATGCATATGCTCAGAAAAGAGGGAAATGTGTTTTTTTTTGCTCCCTGGAAATAGTTTTACATAATAATAGGACAATAAAAATAGAAATAGGATCAAGAAGATGCAGTCTCAACTGTTATAAGTAGTATTTGGAGAAAAGTTCTTAAAGAGATTGAAGAGGCAATTGCATCTTTCAAAAAAGAACAGCCAAAATTAAAACTCAGCAGTGACTTCAAAAGACCTACTGAAAACATAGTAATGTACAGGGTTTTCTTTTGGAGTGATGAAATTGTTCTAGAATGGGAGTACATTGTGAATGTACTAAATGCCACTGAGTTGTGCACTTTAAAAGAGTTAATTTTATGTTAAATTAATATTTTAACTTAATTATTTCAGTTTAACCATTATAAAATGTGAGTTTCATCTCAATAAAAAAAAAGGGGAAGGAATGAAGTACTGTGTTCAAACAAAATCAGTAGAATAGAGGATAAATATAAGAAATGCAGGCAGATAAGAGCTTGTTGGTGTACATGTGGAGATGCAGGGAGAGTGGCATGCCCAGAGAGCATAGAAGCGCTGCACCTCTTCCTACATACCTTGCCCTATGCATCTCTTCCATCTGGCTGTCCCTGAGTTATATCTGGACACCCACCTTGCATTATTCACGGATCAACCCACCCCAGATCTCTCATAGTAGTATGTTGTTGGGGAGGGGGAAGTTTCCCTCTCCCAGGCAGTTTTGGCAAGCGAGCCTGGAGAAATCACCAGCTGGAAAACTGCTGCCACTGAGAGATCCTGGGACATCTGCCAAAGCAGGCAGAAAGTAAGATTTCTTGCCATGTCAGCCTCCAGGGTCTCTGACTGCAGGATCTGGTGGAAGGGAAAGTGGTAAGAGTCCCTTTTCTCTCAGTTTTGTTATAAGTCCTGCCACAAGAACTCAAGAAGGGTAGAGGGGGAATTTCCCTCTCCCTGACAGTGTCGAGATCTTCCTCGTTCCTTTTGTAGCCTCAGTCCTACATTGTGTGGCTTATTCAACCGGTCCTTGCTGATGGACATTTGCCATGTTTCAAGTCTTCTGCTATTACAACAGAGTTAGAATGAGGAGCAAAAAAATAAAGAAGAGGGACTTACCTGGCAGTCCAGTGGTTAAGACTCCATACTTCCACTGCAGGGGGCACAGGTTCAATCCAGGGAACTAAGATCCCGCATGCCATGTGGCGCGGCCAAAAGAATAAATACGTAAAAATAAAGAAGAAATATAAGCAGATAATTGTAAGACTAAATAATTGAAAAGGATTAAAAGAAAAATGATGCATCTAGAGAGCATAGCATAAAAATAAAACCTACATATAAGTTGTTTTCAAGTGTACTTGAATTAAACTGTGTACTTATAGAGTGTTTAAATAATGGCAGTGAATTTCCAGAGTAGAGAAGCAAATCTAGAATTTTGCAATTATTCAAAACCAAAAGCAAGTTACATTCTATAGTTATAGAAATTGCATTAAAAATTTTTTTGTTTTATTTTCTTACTGATGGTGTATTAGATTAAAGATACCATGGCTTCACTTTTTTTCTCCAAAAGATGCCTCATGAGAGAAATTTTGTAATTACATATGTCATATGTAACCCACATTCCTATGTATTTTATAGGTACCGCTCAAAGAACTCTTGAACCAAACTGAAGAAGAAATTAATAAAGCTCTAAATAAGAAGATGGGGTTAGAGGATACTTTAGAACAAGTAAGTAATGAAACAGAGTCATTATAAACAAACATAACATTTTGTGTTTTCTGATTGCTGAGGAATGAATTTTTAATAAAATATAATGAAAAATGAGAGTCAGGTATACCCTTGACCTAGAAACACTTGAAGTAACTTTTTAAGTTACTTAAACATTCTAAGCTTCACATATCATTGATGATGAAGTGATATGAAACTGAGTAAAGCTCGCTTTTTTTCTAACAGAGAATTGCCTCCTTTAACTTAAGATAATTTAGTAATATTCCTTTTTATAGTAAAAGGGAATTGAGGAGGCTACCTTAAAAGTAAGTATGTTATCATTTGCGCTTAGAAGCTAACTAACTATGATACATTAAGAGACTTCCATTTATCATATTTTTCAGGACCATAGAATTCAGGGAGATTCAACTTTAAATGCCTATAAAAGTCTATTTCCAAAAGTAGTTTCAGAAAATTCCTGCTTCCGAGATTCTTGCAACATAATATCACCAATATACCTGAGAAAGAATACTATTATATTCAATAACCTTTAGATAAACATTGTTATAGTTGATTAAGAAAAGTTAAAAAAATCTTCTCAAATGCAAACAAAAGGTATTATTTGTATAACACCAAACAGTTAAAGGAAACCCCTAGCTAATTCAACTTTTCGAGAACTATTGTGTTCTGGCTAACAGATTTCAAGATATAAAAGAAATCCTGTCTTTTTTGAGAATAGAAACGTTTATTTTCTCTCATCTGGAAATAAAATCTATGCGTTTCACAGATAACTTTTAAAATAATTTTGTATTAGAAAGAATTTTTTCACACCTCCCACAAAAAGAAAATGTTGTTAGATAAGTGAAGAGTTTCATGATACTACTGTTACTATAATTTGGGGTTTCTACAAATCAGTGCATTTTGTAACATCACAGTATGGAAAGAAGATAGGAATTCGGACTGCTTTAACAGGTGTTCCCCAGGGGTGATGGTTATTTGAGGTAAAGTCTTCCTTTAGCCTGCTTCAGTTCAATTTCTCTCTGGTTAGAATGGGCAATAAACCTGAAGACTCTGAAAAAGGCATGAATTTCAAGCAATAGGAACCTCTTGACTGAAACATATTTTCAACTGACTTGAAACTTTTTTATTTTTTATTGATTTTTTTATTTTTTGGCTGCATTGGGTCTTCGTTGCTACGCGCGGGCTTTCTCTAGTTGTGGCGAGCAGGGGCTACTCTTCGTTGTGGAGCGCGGGCTTCTCATTGAGGTGGCTTCTCTTGTTGAGGAGCACAGGCTCTAGGCGCGTGGGCTCAGTAGTTGTGGCACATGGGCTCTAGGTGCATGGGCTTCAGTAGTTGTGGCACGTGGGCTCAGTAGTTGTGACTCATGGGCTCTAGAGCACGGGCTCAGTAGTTGTGGCACACAGGCTTAGTTGCTCCACGGCATATGGTATCTTCCCAGACCAGGGATCCAGGGATCGAACCCGTGTCCCCTGCATTGGCAGGTGGATTCTTTTTTTAAAGTAATTTAGCCTTGTATGGCTTCCTCTTTTCTTTTTTTTTTTTTTTTAATGTATTTTTAAATTATTTTTGGCTGCGTTGGGTCTTCGTTGCTGCATGCGGGCTTTCTCTAGTTGTGGCGAGTGGGGGCTACTCTTAGTTGCAGTGTGCGGGCTTCTCATTGCGGTGGCTTCTCTTGTTGCGGAGCACAGGCTCTAGGTGAATGGGCTTCGGTAGTTGTGGCACATGGGCTCAGTAGTTGTGGCACATGGGCTTAGTTGCTCCGCGGCATGTGGGATCTTCCTGGACCGGGGCTCAAAACCGTGGCCCTTGCATTGGCAGGTGGATTCTTAACCACTGCGCCACCAGGGAAGCTCCAACAGGTGGATTCTTAAACACTGCGCCACCAGGGAAGTCCCTGACTTGAAACTTTTTAAAGGCTATAGGCAGGAAAATTTGGGCAGGGTGGGAAGGCGATTATGAAATGCCTACAATAGGCTAGGCTCCATATTAATGTTCCAAAGATAAATATAACTAAAGTTTATATGAAATATAAAGCCCATTTGGAGACGAAGACCAATATATGCAATTATGCTAATCAGAGTTGCATTTTTTTTTGTAAAACTCCTTTGGGCATAGAAAAAAAATGACTTCGTAGAGGGGAACTGAAATTAAGAGGTTAAACCATAGTATTAGAGTAGAAAATGAAGAAGGGGACAGGTTTAAGAAATGTTAAGGAGATAGGACCCAAGCATTTCGTAGCCGAATGAAAGCTAGGAGAGGGGACTTCCCTGGCGGTCCAGCGGTTAAGACTCTGCGCTTCCACTGCAAGGGGCGCAAGTTCAATCCCTGGTTAGGGAACTAACATCCCATATGCCGTGCAGCCAGGCCAAAAAGTTTTTTAAAAAAAAAAATGAAAGCTAGGAGAGAAAGAAGGATCAACAGTGACTTCCATTTTTCTGGGGTGGGCAACCTAGAGGAGGAAAACCTAGTGCTGGGAGTAGCCGGGACAGCTTGGGAGATGAGCTTGCTGTCCATTGGCCGCAGAAAACCAAAAGGAAGTTGAAGTAATGGATTCAGAACATAAAAGAGATATTGGGTCTGAAAGTACAGATTTTAGGGTCTCTAGTATATATGTGATTGTTGAAGCCAGGGATGTGGGTGATATTTCTTAGGGAGAATTGTAGAAGAAAATGGCAAAGGATTGGCCAAAGAAGGAAATTGTAGGAAAAGCACTTAGAAGAAGTAGACAGAATAGTTGAAGAATAATCAGAAGAGGATATGCTATAAAAGGCAAAGTAGGGAAGACTTTTCAAGAAAGGAGTGATCCTAACTAATCTCTTTGTGGTAAATATTTCCCAGTATATACATATATCAAATCATCTTGCTGTACATCTTAAACCTATGCAATGTTATACATCAATTATATCTCAATAAAACTGGAAAAAAAGGGAGTGATCAGTGACGTCATATGCTTGAGACTAAAAACTAAAACTATTTTTTTAATTTGACAAGTAGTTTAACCAAGTTAAGATGGCATAAGGTAAAATAGCATTTGAAATAGTAAAGGTTAAACAGAAATTAATAGATTAAAATAACAAAACTAATCAATCTGATAAGTACTTTAAAATAATTGCCAAAACCATTCATGAAAAAGCAGGAAAAAAGAAAATGAGAAATGGATACACTATAAATACGGAGGTAATTTACAAGGCTAGTGTAACCCTCATACCGCAACCTAACAAAGATTATCACAAAAGAAGAAAATTAAACCAATCATACTTATGAATAAAGTGTAAAGTTTAAATTAAATATTAGCAATTGAAATTTGTTTAGCAAACTTTTTTAAGAGTCTGCTATACATGCCTGTACTGTAATCAGTGTTGGTGATATAATATCTGCCTTTGTGAATTCTTATTTTGTGTGGAAAGGTGGACATGAAAACAATCACTTTCATCATAATACTTTTGGAGTGTAAATACAGCATGCTGTGGATTCTTATAATACACCAAAGATAAGCACAAGGTTCTTTCTGAAGGAAGTGGTAGGTGAGCTGAGAGATGAATAACCAGAAGGAGTTGGCCAGTGGATACGTGAAAGGATACACACACATCCCTGCTGCTGAAGGCCCAGAGACCAAAGAGTATGGCATGTTAAAGAATTACCATGAAAAAAAAAAAAGAATTACCATGAGTTTAAGTATCAATAGGATAGAGGAGAAGCCTGGAGAAACAAAAACCTAATTCTGAAGAGACTTACTTGTTCTTGCTTACTGGTTGAATTTTTATTCTATAGGTAGCAGGGACCATTGAAGGTTTTTAAGCAAGAGAATAAAAGCTGTGTATCTTAGTAAGCTCACAGTGTTGACATTTTGAAGAACAGGTTAGGGGTACATGAGACTAGAGACACACAATTAAGAGATCTAACAGTATCCTGAGCCATAAGGATTCAAACCAACGCTATTGCAGTGAGGATGGAGAAAAGAGATTTAAAGATTGAAACAACAGCGAATTCCCTGGTGGTCCAGTGGTTAGGACTACTCACTCTCACTGCTGAGGGCCCGGGATTCGATCCCTGGTTGGGGAACTAAAAATCCCACAAGCTGCACAGCGCAGCCAAAAAAAAAAATAGAAACAGCGTAATTTAGTGGTCCACTGGATGTGAAGATTAAGGAAGAGTGAGAAATTAAGAATGTCCAGGTGTCCAGCTTTGGTATATGGTATTAAAGAAAAATTATTTATGACAGTTGGTGGTGGTGGTAAGGCAGCCTTTATTCAAGGGGGGCTATTACAGTGGGGTTTTGTAGTAGTCTAGGCTCATTCCAAATACAGCAAAGAAAAGTCGGAATTTACAGCCAAGGAGCAGAGTGGGGATCGGTGGATGGAAAATTACTGAGAGGAAATATCAGGGTAAGGGGGGATTCTGGCTAAACCAACCTAACAGGTTTCTTGCTGAAGGCGGGCCAAGGTGATCAGCCATCACCTGGGGCGTGGTAGAGGATGAGGAACCTGATCAGTTATTCGGGATGGGAGATTCTGGTTAAAGTGACTCAGCAGGATTCTTGCTTAAAATTGGATAATACAGAGACAAACATGAAAGCCCGAAAGTCAACCTAACTGAGAAGAGAGTTCAGAAGATCCTGAGTAGTTTGGTCAAAGAGAGATTCTTTGTCAGTGGTGATGTCCTAAAACCTTGATAAAGAATACAAAGAAGGTTGTAGAACAGAGAATTTCAGGCTGGGATATGCTGTTTCAGGTCTCTGGGACATCAAAGTAGAGAATGTCCAGTAAGCAGTGGGGTTTGGAAATAATATAGATAAAGACAGATATTTTTAGCATGCATGTAATTACAGCCAGGAGATTCCCCAGGTGTGAGAATGAGAGAGAGCACTCCTAAGTGAGCAAATGAGAATACAGCCAAGGTGAGAATACTAGGAGAACATCCACATCCAGAGTACAAGCAGAGAAAGAGAAATCTGTAAGAAATAATTAGAAGGGCCTCCCAAGACTTAAAGAGGAAACCAGGAGTTTCCATGGTCTTAGAAACCAAGGAAGAAGGTTTCAGTAGGGAGTGATCAGTAACTAAAAATGTTACTCAGATTAAGTCTGAAAGGTGCGTGCTGGCTTTAGCCATAAAGATGTTCCTCATGACATTTGCAAGAGCAACTTCGTGAACCAGAAGAGCCAGAAAGCATATTACTGGTGGAGTTTGAATGGTAAAAGAGGAAGATACTATAATCCGAAAAGGTAATTCTTCAGGGACTACTACACATCTATTGCAAATGTTAGAATCTAAGGAAGGGAGATGGAACAGTAGCTGGAAAGTGGTGTGTGGGAAAGATTTTTGGTTTTTTGTGTGTAGTTTGTTTGTTTGTTTGTTTGTTTATGGGAGGGGTTTGTTTGGTTTTAACGAGGAGGGAGAGAGTTCATGGAAAGAGGGTAAAGTTTAAAAAATTAGGAACGAAAGGCATTGATGGATTTGAGTCTGGTTGTGAAGAAATAAAAAGGCATGAGATCCAGAGAAGAGCTGGAGGGGTTACTTCTCTTCATGAAGAAAATGTGTGCCCTGCATCCTGAAACTGACTGGAAGGAAGAAGGAATGGTCTTATGCTGGTTGGTTGGTTGATTGGAGGCAGTCTAGTGGCTTCTGTCATCTCAATTATAGAAGAAAAAAATCATCTAATTAATTAATGGTATCTTCTTTGCTTATAAGCAACTTGAGAGCTAAGAAAGAAGGGAGGGAGGGAAAGAGGGAAGGAAATTTGGAAGGAGAGGAAGGGAAGAAGGAAGGGAGGGAGGGAGGAAGCCAAATCTTAATAGGTCTTAGGGATTGCAGAATTATTGGTGATTGTTATTTTCTTTAATGCTTCCCCTGTTTACCACAGTGGAAATGTGTACTTTTGTAGTCGGGGAAAAAAAATATTCAGTTAATTGATGTAACTTTAGTAAAGCTGACATGGAAAGTAGAGCTGCTTAGATAAAAGTAAACACATTTGATCAACCAGGAGGGCCTAGTGGAAGTTCTGATTATTTGGGTGTTGATTGGTCTTATTGCAGATGAGTATAATGAAAGTTTGTTCACTTCAGAAGTAGCATATCTTTAGACTGGAAGCAAAGTTTATAGCTTCAGTAGCTCTGGTCTTTAAAATGTGAAGGACAAGTGGTATAGAAAAAGACCTTGGAGTTAGTTTTGAGTTCTGGGCATATGCTAATTGTGTGATCCTGAGTAAACAGCATTCTTTCCAGCCCACTCTTCTCTTCTTGTAAATAAGAAAGGAATGTCCCTTACAAAGGACTTTGGATGACTGAATGAGAAGTACTATATGCAAGAAAAGAAAAGGGAAAAAAAAAGTACTATGTGCAGGTTTCTTTAATAAGTTTGGTCATTTTACCATCCTATCTTTTGCCAAATAACAGTAGTTTCACTAAATTTTTCCCAAAACGTATATTATTTTTTAATTTATGTATGTGTACAATCATCCTTTTAAAGAAAGATGTCACCTTTTTCTGTTTCCTGTTGGAAATATTATCATCTTGATCTAGCTGAAAAACATTCTCTATTAATTACCAATATCAACTGGTATCAGCACTTGTCAACAGGAAATGAACTTCAGAAACACTTTTTTCTTTTTTTTTTTAGAAGCACTTTTTTTTTTCCCAGTTTTGGTTTCAGCAGATCTTAAAGCTCAAGCTTGAACAAGATTAAATGTAGTTACTTTATTACTCTTTGGAAGAATGCATTGACTATAACCAATTAGCAAATATTATCAAACAAAATCAATATAAATAGTTCTCTTTAACATCCCAGAAAGTGAACACACAAGTGAAAGCTAGATAACTAACTCAAGTAGATAAAATATAAATAGAGACTTCAAAACTAGAGAGCAAAACAATTTATATTTATTAAGTTAATATAAAAATATTAATTATATGTAATACTTGTATAATATATATGAGATCTTAAAAAGTACTCCCACAGCTACTAGTGGAAAAACAGATATTGGTATCTTTATTTTAGTGAGAATTAGGCCAGAATTTTTATTCCTAACTAATGCCCTACTATACCACTCTGCATTTAAATATTATGTATTAAAAAACATGTCTTCTTGAAATTAACTTCTCTTTGGGAAATAATAAATTTATAGGACAAATAAAAGGTAAGAGTCCATGAGAACTAGAAGAAATAACGTGGATCAGTTAGTTGATTGATAACATAAAAGTTTTATAACTTATTAAAATTTTTTTGATGTGTAGTTATGATTTCTCAACCAAAGTTTTATTCCTCAAGTTAAATACAATGATCACCGAAAGCAGGAGAAGTGTACGAACTCTGAAAGAAGAAGTTCAAAAGCTGGATGATCTTCACCAACAAAAAGTTAAGGTAAGAACTTTGCCAGTTGGTTTACATTATCCAAAGCCATGTCATGGTTGACGGACTAGGCATCTATTCTGACATCAAACTGAAATTTTTAAGCTATATCCTGTAACTTGTCTTTAGTTTAATCTTCTCATCCAAAGTTTGTTTTAAGGAGTTATTTTATTTTGGTTTTCTAAAGGACTTTTTTCTGGAATTCAGCTATTTTACCATAGAACATGTTCAGTATTCCATTAATATTTTATACTTGCATTTGTGACTCAGTATATTTCCTGTAGTACAGACTTGAAATTACTGCTAAATGAATTCTGTATAGGCCTATTGAAAAGGTCACATTTATGTTTATAGTATAAAATTTCCAAAAGACCATTTTAAAAGTCTCTTACATGTAAAGCAGTAAGCATCCTGCGAATACAAATGATGGTGCAACCTGATTTTTTTAAATGCTTTACATAAATTTTTTTAAATCCTCCCGGAGTGTATAGAATGTGAATACTGAAAAAACTTAACCATGACTTTATCCTGAAAGGAAGCTGAGGAAGAGGACAAAAAATGTGCCAATGAGCTGGAGTCCTTGGAGAAACACAAGCACCTGCTGGAGAGTGCAGTTAACGAGGGCCTCAGTGAAGCTATGAATGAGTTAGATGCTATTCAGCGGGAGTAAGTTCATCTTGCCAAGATTTGTAATGTTTATTTTCAGTTTAATTACTTAACATTTATATAAAACTAGGCCTAAGTTTATTTGCTTTAATTTATATTATAGAGCTATTTGGGGGAGAGGGAGTGATGAGTAGAACTTAAGCAGAACAGCTTGAGACCCTTGAGATACTTTCCCTAGATAAATACATTCTGCTACCGTTATAGCTATTGCCCCCCTATTATCTTTTCAGTCAGAAGAGGACTGAATAGTTAACCCATAGGCTCTATATTAATTTATATTAAAATACACTTTTTTTTTAAGTGTTAAGGGGCCCTCAAAAAAACTACAAAATAATCTTTCTTTGAGGTTGGAAGTATAATCCTTAAAATCACACCTCTTTGTTACCTTATTTGTAGCCTAGGGACAGAAAACTCTGTTGAAGGTATCTTTGGCATATAGTCTTTGTTTTTAATTTAAATCTGAATGCCTAAGACTCCTATTTCCTCATTCATATGTATTTAAGGTCTTGCCCCTGATTAAGTTTACAATCCTTTTAGAGACTGAGGGAAACAATTTGCTCCCAAGCTTTGTATATTAAAGCATGAGGTTTTGGTGCTGTTTTGTGCTGTTGCCTGCATGAGATCTTTGAAAATGTTTTTATTTCTGTTTTAATGATTGTGAACTGGACCTTTGTGAATGATACACAGGGCAAGCAGCACCTATACCAGTCACAGCCTGGTTTTATTGAATATAAAAAGAAGTGAGCTAGCTAGAACTGATATATTAGCTTTTGTCCTAGACAATTCAAACAAGAGTTTTTATCCTACAGATGCCAACTAGTTGTGCAGACCACAACTGAAGAAAGACGAAAAGTGGGAAATAACTTGCAGCGTCTTTTAGAGATGGTTGCTACACACGTAGGGTCTGTAGAGGTAAGTGTGTGAAGGTCTTTCCTACATTCTAAGAAAGCTTTTTAAAACTTTTATGTATTTCTGTTTTGTTTCTACAGAAATTAAATGATAAATTTTATTTCTATGGAAAATATGATCTAGTAAAAATTTATCAGAAGAATTTTGTATAGTAGTGTGCATTCTGTAAAGTGATCTGTTTTACATAGGTTTACTCTACAACCCAGCAGTTCCACTCCTAGGTATCTACCCACCAAAAGGAATGAAAATATATGTCCATACAAAGACTTGTAGACAAATGTTCATAGCAACATTATTCATAATAGCCAAAAAGTGGAAACAACCCAAATATTTATTAACTGGTGAATGATATACCCATATATTGGAATATGATTCAGCAATAAAAGGAAAGAAGCACTTACGCATGCTACAACATGAACAAACGTCAAAAACATTATGCTCAGTGAAAGATGTGAAAGTCTCTACATATTTATGACTAACTAATATAAAATGTTCCGAAAAGGCAAACCCACAGAGGTGGAAAGTAGATTTGTGGTTGCCAGGAGCTGGGGTGGGAATAAGGGCAGATGGGCACAAAGATTGTGGTGAGGGTTGTGCAACTCTGTCACTTTATTAAGTTACTCTTCTTGTTGCTTAAGGTACAAGCCCAGCCCTTAATAAAAAATAATCTGTTTTATTTGCATAAACAACATACAATGGTACTTATTACATCAACAGTATATAATGATGTTGTGCCAAGCCATATTCTACATTACTGAAAACATATTAGTACGTTTAAGATTTAATTATGGTTAAGATGAAAGAGCATGTGTTAATAACAAATATTTTTCCTGTTACAAAGCAAAATTCAAGTGAATAAATTTGAAGATCAAATTGACTTTATTCAGTGATTCATGTGTCGGGCAGCAACCCATCTAGCAAATAGAAAGGAGCTCCAAGGAGTACAGAAAGGAAAAGATTTTTAAAGGCAGAGGGGGAGTGGGACAAAGAAGACATAAATTTAAAAAGGATTATTTCAGGCAAGGTGGCAAGGTCACCTCCCTTTGTGGGACAAAGATTCTATTAGACAGATTACCTCACTGGTGCTGGCCAGGAAATTCCAGAAGGACCAGTTAAGATTACAGTCCTGGGGTAGGTTGAAACTACAATTAGGTTAGGTATCGAGTCCTAGTTTGGTGACATGGACTTAGCATGAGTGACTCCATTTTGGGCCTGTTGTTTCTTTTTAACAGTGTCCCCCTTTTGATCACACTCTCAGCTTGTCTGAGAGACGTGATCAAAATATAAGGCGTTAGCACCACTCTCAACTATTGCTTGCAGTTTTTGTTGATGCTTTGTGTGGTATTCATAGGTCATGATGTTCTTGCTTAATCCATGTAATATTCACAGATCCCAGCTCCAAGTTCACAATTCTTGATTTGGTCATTCTCTTTGCTTCTTTACTGATTTTCCAGTCTTAGGGAAATCATCTGCTTGTTGGTTAGCAGCTGCAAACATGCATTTAAAGCTTTTAAGAGAATGCAACGCACTGGGGAGACCATTGTGATTATAATAAGCAAGATAACCACCAGTGTTTGAAGTGCACTTTGGAGCCATAGTCCCCAAAACCCAAACCAATCGAAACCAAATAAGTCAAAGAAAGACCCCACTGAAGGAGTCGCCCTTTCAAGCCAAGTGGCTTGCTCAGTGATCTTATGTTAACTGAGTTTCAACTTCCGCGGAAGTGGTAATCCAGATGTAGCAGGTGGCGTTGGCCACAGCACAAACAGTTCCTGGCTCAGCTAAAATATAATCAAGGACTATCCTGTTATCAAGAACAACTTCAGCCAAAGAGTCTAAGGATTTTTGTTGGGCAGCTGTTGCTTTAGCGGCAAATTCCATAATGCTTTCAAGAGTTAGCGAGAGATTCCTGATCATAGCCTCAATTGCAGTTACTCCTACCCAGGGAAGGTAGGGTTCTCTCAAAGGAATCAGATCCAGAGTCATGAATCCCTCCTGGTAATTCCCATTTCAATCTGTGGCTCAGTACTGGAAATGTGACAACCATTGAGACCAGTAAAATTTTAAGGATCTGTAGAACACACAGGCAGCTTTATTCTGGTTACCCTCGCCTTGTGTCACTTTGTATAGAGCCTGGGCGCCAAATTCCCCAAGTTTGGGGCTGTTAACCAGAAATGAAGAAACAGACCAAGGATCTCTTGCATCATGAACCTATCAGAGTGTTTTTTTTAATGCCCAATCCAGCAGTTTGAAATGTTACCCCCCTGAGCAGTGACCTGGGAGATACGGATAATGGCGTTATCTTTTCAGGCCAATGCCAGAATAAAGGAAAGAAAGAGAAGAAAGGGTTTCATGTTTAGTTAAAGCATGAATCTTGATCCAGCATCTTGGGAGGAAGCATTCTACCTCAGTGTCAGCTGCTTCTCTTCCTATCAATTTGATTTGGAGGTCTCCAGCGTTTATATAGGACCAGATGTCAGGTGGAGCCTTCTTCAGCTGTGAGATGTATATCTGAGATTCACGTCCCTGAAATTTGGCTGCCATCTGGGTAGTGAAGAGGATCTGTTATAATTCTCGTCCAAGGAAATTCAAGGCAGTCTTTGTTATTACTGATTCTAAATTAGAAATGTAGGAGAAATTTGGAAATGTTAGTTTGGAGGGTTGTAGCCAGATATTTGAGGAGCTAGAAGAATTTAGGATCCAGTCCAATTTACAGATATGTGACAAAACCTCAAAGACAATTAACAGGACTGGAATCTAATATCCACAAAGGTGCAGGTATAACTTTTCTCTCTACAATTATCCCTGTTTATTTTTTCCATGGGTAATCACAGTAAAACTAATTTGTCTGCATTAAATTTGGCTTGGTTATTTACAGAAGTGCAGCAAGAATAGTGATTGACCATGTAAGTTCTTTTCAAGACTGCTTTGCTGGAACCTTGTAAGCAAGGTACCAGGTCAAGTTTTCAAGGGCGTTTATTGGCTCCATAAAGTCAAACTTAATTCCTTAAAACTGTCTCGTCCCATCTGAGTCTATGTGCATCTCTGTCAAATATGACAATCCAGTTAAAGCCTTGGTAATATAGCCAATGTTTCCAGTCGTATCCTGTTACAAGAAGAACAGATTCATATTGAACTTATGCAAATAACTTAATTATATTGCCATGAAAAGAATATTTAAGAGTTTCTGAATTCTGGAGTGTTCAGGTAGGGAGAAAAAGTAAATGTTTCATCTTAGTTTACAAAGGTATACTTTACCAACTGCTGTAAGTCATAAATGGCTTAAGAGAAAAGGTTTCTTTAAATCTGGAAAAACAAAAAAATTAAGAAACCAGCAATGTTTTAAAACAAAAAGTCATAAAAATTTTAATCATCCTCCTCGGTTCAATCAGTCCCATGTCATTAATTCTTGTTCTGCTTAAATCCTGTATTTCCATTAATTCTGGAAATTCTTACACAGTTCATTTTTATGATCTTAAAGTTATCATAAACCTATACTTCTCAAAAGTCCTTTCCATGAATCTTCTTGAAGATGAAGCACTTTTGTAGGAACACTTTTACAAAAGCATCTGAGGAAAACAATAACTGTCTGAAATGACAGAGACTTTTTTTTAAATGCCCATTGTTAAAGATTTAATAAGAGTTTATTATAATGGAATTGACAAGGAAATTTCCTTATCAAAAGGTTTTTAAATACTTGGGCAGATAGGTCACTGTGAAACAATACTTAAGTTATTTATCTAACCATAGTGACAGAGTCTTAGAAGGCAAATGCAGAAAGTTAAATAGTTGCCAAAACAAACAAACAAACAAAACCATAGCTGTTTTAATAAGGAAGACTCAGTTTTCTTAAGTAATCAAAGAACTGATTTAAAAAACATGAAACACAGGAAATTATTTTGACAAGACACAAAATCTTTCTTTTCTTGGCAGATTGCTTAAAAGATCAAGAAAAACCTTTGAATCACTTACTAGAAGCAGACCTATAGTCCAAGAAATTTTTGTTCTTTTAACAGATGAAAGAAATTTAAGGGGTTTTTTGTTGTTGTTTTTTTTAATTTATTTATTTTATTTTTGGCTGTGTTGGGTCTTCGCTGCTGTGCACGGGCTTTCTCTGGTTGCAGTGAGCAGGGGCTACTCTTCGTTGTGGCGCGTGGGCTTCTCATCGCGGTGGCTTCTCTTGTTGCAGAGCACAGGCTCTAGGCGCATGGGCTTCAGTAGTTGTGGCATGCAGGCTCAGTAGTTGTGGTACATGGGCTTAGTTGCTCCACGGCATATGGGATCTTCCTGGACCAAGGCTTGAACCCATGTCCCCTGCATTGGCAGGTGGACTCTTAACCACTGCACCACCAGGGAAGCCGCAGAAATTTAAGTTTTAATTTTACATAAGTACACTACTGATTTTAAAGCTTATTTTTTAAATCCTTATAATAAATTCGTTCAGTCTTTCCCAGTTTGATCATGCATAAATTCCTTTCACAAGATTCCTTTTCTATAAACCTTCTACGGCTATCTTTTTATTTCTAGTAACTTTAATTACATACGTATTAGAATTTTTAATCCTTAAAAACCTTAATTGCTGCTGGAAACTAAGAAGTAAGCAATTGTGGACTCTTAAACTGGTATTCTGTGGCTTGGAAAATTTATAAATGCTTTTTATAATTTATAAAAATGCATATTTTCTCATAGTAAATTTGTCTGTGTGTGGCACTGGACATGTTTACCAGTAGACCCAAATATCTTTAGTTTTTCTGTAAAAGTGTTACCTCAAAATTGGGTTTGCCTCTTGGTGGGTGTTGAGCCAAAAGACACAGCCAAGCCCAAGACTGGGGGAAGGAAGGATTTATGATTACTTGCAACAAGTAAGGAGAACACCAGGGATCTTTCCCAAAGCAGTGTCTCCCCAAACAGCAAAATCAGGGAAGTTTTAAGGTAAGGGTACATACATATTCATGAAGGGGCTTGGGCAGTCCACAGAGTCCAGGCTTTACTGGCTTCAAGCCACAAGTGTCAGAAAAGGTCAACATCATCGTCCCTTAGGTTCCAGTTGATCTGGAGGTTGAGCACTTCAGGCTAATGTTCCACATTGAAACAGAACTGGAAGTCTTTACAACAGATAAAATACCTTTGCTATTGTTATTTCTCTTGTCTGATAACAATTTGTTCCTGCATTCTTTTGTTCCCTTAAGATCATTAATTACTGAGACCTGTTCAAGGGTAAGCATTGTGGCCAGGCTTAGATCACAAAATGATTTAGGCCAAAAATGATTTCTCTTATGTCAAGAAAGCTATGCCTGATTTTCTTTCTCTGTGGACCCCCTACTTTATCTGCTTACAAGATGAAGCCAACAGTAGATAAAACTATGTTCAGTAATTAATGTTCCAGTATTTCATCCTATTTGGAAATGATCTGAATATTCAATAAGCTTAACTTAATTCATCATTTAACTTAACTAAGCAAAATTTTAAAATTTCAGGTTACCAAAAAGATTTGGGGAAACTATTTAAAAATTTCATCCAAAAACGTCATTAGAGGGGACTTCCCTGGCGGTCCAGTGATTAAGACTCCGAGCTTCCACTGCAGGGGCATGGGTTGGATCCCTGGTCAGGGAACTAAGATCCCGCATGCCACGCGGCACAGCCAGAATAATAAATAAAAAATAAAAAAGTAAAAGCGTCATTAGACAATGTCAGTCATCATCCTAAATTGTTTCTCTGGCTAACAAATTTTGTAACAGAGATAACATGAACTTATTTGATTGGTAAACCCAGGTAGGAAAAAAGTTTTATACTTAATGCTGATAACTCCAAAGACATGCCTCTTTTAATTAAACCAACAAATTTAAACTAGCTTTTATTTACTAAAGACTATTTAGATCATAAAGATTATGAAAAGCATTTGGGTTAGTTTTTATAATTTTTAGGAATTTTATGAATATATAACTCATATAAGGGCTTAATTTTCTTTAGGCCAATTAAATACAGCTCTTTTACAAATTATTTTTGGTAATACCATCTGAAGGTAGGAAACACCACGCATCTATTGCACATATATAGACACACATGAACATACAGACACAGAGACCTCATAACTTCCATACGTTAAGATTTCTCATTTGCCCATGTTTGAAATGACCTTTCCCCCTTGTTTGTTTGTTTGTTTGTTTAATGACAAGAATTACCTCTCTGGGAATTCCCTGGCAGTCCAATGGTTAGTACCCCTTGCTTCCAGTGCAGGGGGCACGGGTTCCATCCCTGGTCCAGGAACTAAAATCCCTCATGCTGCGCAGCGTGGCCAAAAAAAATTTTTTTTTATTTTTTAATTAAAAAAGAATTACCTCCCTGAACTTTGTATTTTAACATTTACGTCTCAAAGGCACAAGGAAAGAATGCAACTAACAAGCCTTTTAAGATAAATAGGGGAGGTTAGGGAATTGGTAAAAACGAACAGGTGAACTTTGAACTGCCCCTAGAGCTGCATTTCTACTTTTGCAAAGATTTGTATGATTAGGACAGTTGCTCTCAATTCCTCAAGGAATTGGGTTGCAACTTAAATGACATCAAAGGATCCACTGATAAATTCTTTAACAAGGTTTTTCTTTTTCTTTTTTTAATTGACGTATAGTTGAATATGTTTCAGGTGTACAACATAGTGATTCACAATTTTTAAAGGTTGTACTCCACTTATAGTTATTATAAAATATTGGCTGTATTCCCTGTACTGTATAATATATCCTTGCAGCGTATTTAATTTATATATAGTAGTATGTACCTCTAAATCCCCTACCCCATCTTGCCCCTCTCCCCACTGGTAACCAGTAGTTTGTTCTCTATATCTGTGAGTCTGTTTCTTTTTTTGTTAGATTCACCAGTTTGTTTTATTTTTCAGGTTCCACATATAAGTGGTATCATACAGTATTTGTCTTTTTCTGTCTGACATTTCACTAAGCATAATACCATCCAAGTCCATCCATGTTGTTGCAAATGGCAAAATTTCATTTCTTTTTATGAGTGAGTAGTATTCTGTTGTGTGTGTGTGTGTGTGTGTGTAGATGTCTTTTTTATCCATTCATCTGTTGATGGACACTTAGGTTGTGTGCATATCTTGGCTATTTTAGATAATGCTGCTACAAAAATTGGGTTGCATGTATCTTTTCAAATCAGTGTTTTTGTTTTCTTCACATATATACCCAGTAATGGAATTGCTGCATTGCAGGGTAGTTTTAGTTTTAGTTTTTTGAGGAACCTCCATACTGTTTCCACAGTAGCTGTACCAATTTTCATTCTCACCAACAGTGTTCAAGGGTTCTCTTTTCTCCACATCCTCACCAACATTTGTTATTTGTGGTCCTTTTGATGATAGCCATTCTGACAGGTGTGAGATGATATCTCATTCTGGTTTTGATTTGCATTTATCTGATAATTAATGACATTGAGGATCTTTTCATGTGCCTGTTGGCCATCTGCATGTCTTCTTTGGAAATATGTCTATCCCAGTCTTCTGCCCATTTTAAATCAGGTTTGTTTTTTTTTTTTGAATGTTGAGTTGTATGAGCTGTTTATCTGTGTTGGGTATTAACCCCTTATTGGCCACATCATTTGGAAATATTTTCTCCCATTCAGTAGGTTGTCTTTTTGTTTTGTTAATGGTTTCCTTTGCTGTGCAAAATCTTTTAAGTTTAATTGGGCCCCATTTGTTTATTTTTACTTTTGTTTTCCTTGCCTGAGAAGACAGATCCAAAAAAATATTACTAAGACCAATGTCAAAGAGTGTACTGGTTATGTTTTCTTCTAAGAGTTTTATGGTTTCCAGTCATCCATTTAGGTCTTTAATCCCATTTTGAGTTTATTTTTGTATTGAATATATGGTGTTAAAATGTTCTAATATCATTCTTTTACATGTAGCTGCCCAGTTTTCCCAGCACCACTTAATGAAGAGACCATCTTTTCTCCAGTCTATATTCTTACTTCCTTTGTCATAGATTAATTGACCATAAGTACATGGGTTTATTTCTGGGCTCTCTATCTGTTCCATTGATCTATGTGTCTGTTCTCGTGCTAGTACCATACTGTTTTGATTACTGTATCTTTGTAGTGTAATCTGATATCAGGGAACATGATACTTACAGCTCTGTTCTTTCTCAAGATTTTTTTTGGCTATTTGAGGTCTTTTGTGTTTCTATACAAATTTTTAAATTATTCTAGTTCTATGAAAAATGCCATTGGTATTCTAATAGGGATTGCGTTGAATCTGTAGATTGCCTTGGGTAATATGGTCATTTTAACAATATTCTTCTAATCCAAGAAAATGGTATATCTTTCCAACTATTTGTGTCATCTTCAGTTTCTTTCATCAGTGTCTAATAGTTTTCTGAGTATAGGTCTCTTACCTCCTTAGGTAGGTTTATCCCTAGCTATTTTATTCTTTTTGATGCAATGGTAAATGGGATTGTTTCCCAAATTTCTTTTTCTGATAGTTCATTATTAGTGTATAGAAATGCAGTAGATTTCTGTATATTAATTTTGTAATTAAGAGGCATTCCCAAAAATGGTGCAAAAGATATTTTATATTCCTCTCTCTGCTGGGTACTACAGACAGAGGTCCAGGAGATCTGACTATAGTAAGAATTCTTACCCTTAGGAAGCTTCTGACGATTTTCCCAGGATCTCATCTGCAGACTCCGAGTGGGGTTTTAAAGTATTTTCATTTCCCTTGGCTGTTCAAGGAAATAATGTAGCAGTTTACCAGAAAAATCCCTGACTTCTGTCAGCTCTGGGAGGACCCCATATGGGGGCCCTCTCTTGAAGGCAGACGTGGTTGCATCTGTAGGGCCATTCACTTGGCAGACTTGTGTATGGTTTTGTAAGTCTCTTCAGAGTAGAAGGAGAGAGGATTACTAAATGAATACTCAAATAAAGGAGGATAAAGGGCAGCAGCAGGAGTTATGTCAGTCTTCTAGTCTTTTGTTTTAGGTGCCTCTTGTGTCTTTTTCATTAGCCTTTTGTAACAAATCTTTCAATGAACTATTTTGCAATTTTGAAGCTTTTTGGAGGCTTTTGCATACTTTTTAAGTGCCCTTCTTAAATTATCTATCTAATTGGAACTTTCCTCATGATGGCCACTGTACTTTCCCTGAGGGCTGGTGGCAGTTTGGTAGGGCCCTGGCCACAAATGCAGTTCAGCCCACATTTCTGTCAGGCAGGCCATATTTTGGGGCTCGCAATCTGATGGTTACCAAGCCAAGTCCTCAAGACACAAAATTCCAGGTTGTCTTTAGTAAAATTTTGGCCATCTTTGTAGATATTTATAGCTTCTGAGACCATAAGCAGGTATGCCTGAAGGTAGTGTACTTAACTCTTGATTTTAAGGATCTTATTTTTATTTCTATTTATTTGGTTTTTTCTTTGTTTGTTAGTTTAAGTTTTGAGGGGTATTTTGTTTGGGTTTTTTATTTGTTTTTGTAGGGGTTTTTTGGGGGGGCAGTTCTTCCAAGATCACCATTATAAGTAATAGCCTTTACTTAAAACAAAATTTAATTCATCTGAGGCCTCACACTGGACCCAGTCCACCTAAATCAGACCCAGTCCAATTCCAGACCCAGTTGGTTCTTAAGTTGGACCGTGTCCTACTCCAGCTGGTAACACTGACAGTTTCCAGTGTGTCACCTGGGGGGTGGGAAAAGGATTGAGCCAGCAAACCTCAACAAATGGGATTGCAGACAGGGGCTCCACATAAACGGGAACTTGGAACTGCCACTAACAGTTCCCACGTGAACAGATTCTTGGGGTAGAATCAAGGGCTGGAGTTTCCAGTCAAATAGGAAACGTGTGGAAAGCCAATTATATCTGGAGCCTTGACACAAAGAGAGCAGAGTTCAGAACTGAGAGGAACTTACCCATGGCCCTCAGAAACAGTGAGAAAGACAGTGAACCAAAGGCTTCATGGGTACCACACCTGCATTTCTCATTGTCCCTGAGACCCTATCAGAAGTTCACTTTGGATCCCGTTGCTGCAACAAAAACTGTTAGAAAAATTCAACTGAGTAAATCTGAAGATCAAATAGACTCTATTCAGTGATTCATGTTTCGGGCAGCATCCTATCTAGCAAATAGAAAGGAGCTCCAAGGAGCTACAGAAAAGAAAAGGTTTTTAAAGGCAGGGTAGGGGGTGACGGGGGACAAAGAAGTCATAAATTTAAAAAGGATTATTTCAGGCAAGGTGGCAAGGTCACCTCCCTTTATGGGATACAAGGTTTTTATTAGGCAGATTACCTCACTGATGCTGACCAGGAAATTCCAAAAGGACCAGTAAAGATTATGTTCCTGGGGAAGGTTGGAACTGTAATTAGGTTAGGTATTAAGTCCCTTTTAATGACATAGGCTTAGCTCAAGTGACTCCATTTAGAGCCTGTTGTTTGTTTGTTTTTTTTATGTTTTTTTTAATATATTTATGGACTTTTTATTTATTGATTTATTTATTTTTGGCTGTGTTGGGTCTTCATTGCTGTGTGGGCTTTCTCTAGTTGTGGCGAGCGGGGGCTACTCTTCATTGTGGGGCGCAGGCTTCTCGTTGCGGTGGCTTCTCTTGTTGCAGAGCACAGGCTCAGTATTCATGGTGCACAGGCTTAGTTGCTCCGCAGCACGTGGGATCTTCCCAGACCAGGGAATGAACCTGTGTCCCCTGCATTGGCAGGCGGATTCTTAACCACTGCACCACCAGGGAAGTCCCGGTTGTTTCTTTTTAACATTCCTTTCTGTTAATTTTATATAAACACAGAAAAAAGTATTTCAGAAACATGAAGTTTACCTTAGCTCCACCTTTCACATAGCTTGAAAGTTTAACAATTAAACTATTCCTCCAACCTGCTGTACAGAGCCCAAAAACTAAAATAAATTGCTAAATCTAAAATTCCTTGGTAATTTATTAGGAGATAATGTAGTCCCAGGCGTGAATTGTTTAAGGGGAAAAAAAGTTCATAATATCACATTAATAGGCTTTCATTTATTTGAAAACAGAACATGTGATCTTATATCCCCTCATCTCTCCTGAATGACATGAACTGCTGCTTGCTTGCCAGTACTTTTCTCTGCTTAGTGGTAAGAACTAAGAAAAGCATCCTGGAATAAATACTACATCAGAAAACCTAGGTTCTACCCACTTCTTCCTAGTTCAATCACTTAGTGGCTCTATAACCTTTCATGGATCCTTTTTTAACAAGTATTGTTCATCTGAACCACAGACCAGAAAATGATTTGAGTGATTACATTTCTGGAGGTCAGAAGTCTAAAATGGTCCCTCCGGGCTGCACTCCTTCTAGAGGGAGGAATCCAGTTCCTTGCCTTTTCCACCTTCCAGAGGTCACCTGCAGTCCTTGGGTTACAGCCTCTTCCTCCGTCTTCAAAGCCAGCAACACAGCATCGTCTGTCCTTTCTGAGCTCTCTTTTATCCTTATGTCTTCTCTCTCTGACTCCCACACTGCCGACTCCCTCTTACAAAGACCGTTGTACATTGGACCCACCAGGATAATGCAGAATAATCTCCTTTTTCAAAATCCTTTACTCAGTCACATCTTCAAAGTTCCATTTACCATGTAAGATAGCATATTCACAGGTTCTGGTGATCAGGACATGGGCACCTTTGAGGAGTCAGCCTACCACACCTGGGAACAAACAAAAATTCATTAACAGTAAAATGGATAAGTAAATGTTGGTATATTCATTCAACAGAATATTATATAGCAGTATATGAATAAACTATAGCTATATGCATTAACATGAATGAATCTCAAAATTCTGTGGAAAAAAAACCAAGTCATAACACATTCCATTTAATATCATTCAATAAACATGAAGGTTAAAACCAGGTACCACTAAACTAGTATATCGTTTATATATTTAATCTGTGTGTGTGTAGTAAAAGTATAAAGAAAAGTACCTTGCAGGAGAATGGTTGTGTCTGGGAGAAAAGAGGGTATAAGATTAGGAAGGGGCACAAAAGGAGCCTGCCAGGTGGATGCAAGAGTATTCTTTTTATTCCTGTTCTTACAAATGTTATGCTCTTATTTGTAGATTTCACAATTAAACACTTTAAAAGAAATTAATGTTTTTACATTAACAATTGTTAATTGTTTCCACTAGAAACATCTTGAGGAGCAGATTGCTAAAGCTGATAGAGAGTATGAAGAATACACGTCTGAAGATCTCTTGGACAATATTAGAGAGATTGGAGACAAGTATAAGAAGAAAGCGTCTCTACTTAAGGCTTCTGATGAATGAAGATAAAATGTTGATTAAGCGAGAACTTTATTAACAGTGTAAATTTTGAAATGTCCTTTGTAGGTTTGAAAAATCTCTAGCATATCCTTTATCCCTCCTTACAATGAAGTCTCATGACCACATCTTCCCAAGCCCGTGAAATATTTTTATATCTTTTATAAATCTAGTTCATTAACTTAAGGTATGTATAACCTGAAATTATGATAACTGGTTGGATTGTTATCTTTAGATATGAAAGACCAATTATATTATGTACTTGGAGTTAATAAACTTACATCAATAAAGTGTGTTTTTCCCATGATCTCTCTGCCTAACTTGAGATGGTTAGAAAAATAGGTATTTTGAATTAAACCAGGAGTCAGCAAACTAACTGTGGGCCAAATCTAATCACACCCATTCACTTACATATCATCTATGACTGCTTTCCCATTACAAGAGCAGGGTTAAGTATGTGTGACAGATCATGTGGCCTGAAAAGCCAAAAATGTGTACTATCTGGCCCTTTACAGAAAGTTTGCCAATCCCTGGGATAAACCATACAGAGGTTGGCACTGACTGACTAAAAAGCTTTCCTAATCACTTTGGACACAGAGACCCACTCCTTATCCGGAGCTAAGAAGCTAAAGTTCTTTCTGGCTTCATGCCATCTTTACTCTGAAGTACGTAGAAGAATATGGAATGCGAGAATCAGAAGAAATAATCTCATTTAACCCCCTCGTTTTAGAGATGAAAGTATATTCCTAGAGAAGTTCTGATTTACTCATGTCTTGCATCTTAGTGGTAGAGGCCACCCTGAGCTTCTTGAACCTGCGTGCAATCCTGACTACACAGCCACAGGAGCCCTGAAACATGAATGTTCTGGATGGTGAGGGAGTCATGTTAGAAAGTGGGATTTTTAGACAGGTCTAAGTTGTTAGGAAGCTCCTCCTTAAATTGAACTAAAATCTGCCTCCAGTTGAATTTTCTATTCTTTTAACTTTATTCCAGCTCTAATATAAGTCAGAATGAAGAACGTGATAAAATGAAACGTAAGCAATATACAGAATGGGATTCCAGCAACATTTTATGAAGAGAGGGCATTCAGCCTGACAGCATGGAAACAAAGACAGGTCGTTGCTGGGAGATAATTAATAGGTGTGGCAAGATTAATGGTTACCAATATATTCAACAATCTTGACTCCAACATCCAATAGAACTTTCTTCAGTGTTGGAAATATTCTGTCTGCACTATCCTGTATGATACCCACTATATGAATCTATTGTGTACTCAAATGATCTATATATATGACAAAGACTCAGAGCTTTGCCACTCAGAACATGGTATGGAAATAGCATCAGCATCACCTTGGAGCTCGTTAAAAATGCAGACCCTTGGCCCCACCCCAAACCTACTGAATCAGAATCTGCACCTTTTACAGTGTATTGACATAGACTGTATGTATTTAAACTTTTCATTAAGTTCCGACATACATATACTCCCATAAAATCATCATCACAGTCAAGCTAATGAATATATCTATCACCTCTAAAAGTTTCCTCGTTGCCCTTTGCAATACTGTCTTGCCCCTACCTGATACCTGCCTGACACCCATCCCCAGGCAAGCACTGATCTCCCTTCTGTTACTACAGATTAGTTTGCATTTTCTAGAATTTTCTATAAATAGAATCATATAGTATGTACATTTGTATGGCTTCTTTCAGAAAATTGTGAGGTCCATGTTACACTGTGTATCAGTAGTTCATACCTTTTCATTGCTGAGTAGTGTTCCATTGTATGTATATATCGAGTTTGTTTATCCATGTAACTGTTGATGGACATTTGGGTTTATTTACAGTTCGGGGCTATTATAAATAAAGTCATTATGAACGTTCATGTACAGATGTTTGCATGGACATATCCTTTGATTTCTCTTGGGTAAACACCTAGGAGTGGAATGGCTAGTTCACGTATGGTAGATGCATATTTAACTTTCATGAAACTTAGAAAATGTTTCCTAAAGTCGTTGTATCATATGTTCCTATCTGCAGCGTATGAGTTGCTCACGTCCTTAACCACACTTGCATGGTTTTAGTTTAGCCATCCTAAGGGTGTGTGGTTCTATCTACTGTGATATTAATTTGCATTTCCCTAATGACCAAAGGTGTTACGCATCTTTTCATGTGCTTTTTTTTCAACCATATATGTTATATATATATATATATATCTCCCAGTCTGTGACTTGCCTTCTCATTTTCTTAATAGTGTCTTTTGAAGAACAAAAGTTTTAAATTTTGATGAGACCCAATTTATCACTTTTTTTTAAAATACTTTCTGCATTTTGTGTAGTATTTAAGGAATCTTTGCCAACATCACTGTGATTTACACCTATGTTTTATTCTAGAAGTCTTATAGTTTTGACTACTAAATCAAAATCAGAAGTCAAATGTGCATTTTAATAAGGTCCCCGAGGGGGCTTCCCTGGTGGCACAGTGGTTAAGAATCCGCCTGCCAACGCAGGGGACACGGGTTCGAGCCCTGGTCTGGGAAGATCCCACATGCCACGGAGCAGCTAAGCCCGTGTGCCACAACTACTGAGCCTGCGCTCTAGAGCCTGTGAGCCACAACTACTGAGCCCACATGCTGCAACCACTGAAGCCCGCGCGCCTAGAGCCCGTGCTTCGCAACAAGGGAAGCCACCGCGATGAGAAGCCGGTGCATCACAACTAGAGAAAGCCTGCGTGCAGCAACGAAGACCCAACGCAGCCAAAAATAAAATAAATAATTTTTTTAAAAAAATTACTATTAAAAAAAGGTCCCCGAGTTGTCGTATGTACGTTAAAATTTGAGGTGCACTTCTTTAAAAGAAAAAGTCACCACTAGTTAAATATTCATAATGTGATACTATTTAATAGCGACTCTAGGAATGACAGAAAAATTATACTAAGTTTAAGCAAAGTGATAACCTCAGCACAACTTGGGACGTGCTCAAGAGACAGAAGTGATCAGCGTACTTGCACTTTTCACTTCACGTTTTTTACCTCACTCTACACGCTTTCTTCTGAATTCCTAAGCACACGCTTATCTCCAGAACTAACACCATTAAAGTACAATAGATGTTGTTCCAGTTACAAGTTCCAAGAATCCTAGAGTCAGAAAAGCCTTTAGATATCATACAGTTCAACCTTCCAATCAATGAGGAACACTTCCCACAGCATTTTTGTAGATAGTTACCTGGCCCTCTTCTGAATACTTCGGTGGTAGGACTGCTTCCAGATGGCTCGTTACTTCGAAGCATTTGATGGCTAAGCATCACTACTTGCCAGAAAGTTCTGTGTCATATTGGACCAAAATCTGCCTTCGTGTAACTTCCTCCAGTCACAACTTTTTGTCATAGAACAGTAGGGCTGTCATAGTTTCCAGTTCCACTTAGGGACATCAATTGCCTATTATTGTTTATCTTATGTTTGATCCTGTGTTTAATTAAGTCAGTCTTTCCCGAATTGCTTTGATCTCTGTTATTTTACCTTGCTTTCAATGTTACTATTTTAAGCCTTTCCTCCATAGAAATATTTTTTCTTTTCTTCTTTAATTTTGAAATAATTTGACTTTTAAAAAGTTGAAAGACCAATACAAATAATCCCCTTCACACAAATCCCCTAGCTAATATTTTACTACATTTATTTATCATTCTCTCCCCCGCCCTCCCTATTTATTTATTTATTTATTGAGCTAGCTAGCTAGCTCTGTATCTTGACTCACTTGTAAGTTGCAGACATGATACCCCTTTACCTCTAAATACTTCAGTGTATATTTCCTAAAAACAATGACAATCTCGTATAACCATAAGACAATTTCAAAATCTAGAAATTAATATGGTACGTTATTACCTAATCTACAGAACTTACTCAAATTTTGCCAGTTGTCCCAATAATGTCCTTTATTAGGATTTTTTTTCTCCTGGTCCAGGATCCAATTCAGAATCACACATTGCATTTAGTTGTCAAATCTATTTAATCTTTTTTACACTGAAAGAGTTCCTTATTTTGTCTTTGACTTTCATGACCTAGACATTTTTGAAGAGTCCAGTGATTTATAGACTGTCCTTCAATTTTTGCTTAACATGTTCTCATGATTAGATAAGATACGTATTCCTTGAAGGACACAACAGAACTGATGTTACATTCTTTTCAGTACATTGCATCAAAAGGTACGTGATATTTATGATTCCATTAATGTTAACTTTTAATCACTTGGTTTGGGTGGTCCGCAAGATTACTCTTTTCCCCTTTGTAATTAAGGATATGGGACTTCCCTGGCGGTCCAGTGGTTGAGACTCTGTGCTTGCAATGCAGGGGGCCTGGGTTTGATTCCTGGTCAGGGAACTAAGATCCCACATGCTGCACAGCCAAAAAAAAGGAATGGGGGAGGACTATGTAAATATAATGTTTTTCATCAAGTTTTCACTTACTAGTTTCAACATCTATGTGTCTTGAATGAATTATTACTATGTTGCCAAACAGTGATTTTTTTAGAGATATAATTGACATACGATGTTTCAGGTGTACAACATAATGACTGGATATTTGTATATATTGCAAAATGACCATCACGAGTCTAGTTAACATCCGTCACCACAAGTAGTTACAATTTTTTTTCTTGTGATGAGAACTTTTAATATCTACTCTTAGAAACTTTCAAATATACAGTATAGTATTATAAACTATAACCACCATGTGGGGGGGACGGGGAACCGGCTTGGGAGCTCAGCAGGCTTCCCGGCCCCAGCAGATCACCCTCTGCTCCTCTCCCACTCTTCCCGGAGACTCCCTCCCACCTGCCTCTCCTGATCTCCCTGGCCTCAGGGGCGCCAATCTTGTCTGGCCTCCACTTCTCCTCCCCCCTCAGTCCCCCTGCGTCCTACCGGCTCACTCTGGGGTTCCTCCCGTCTCCTTGGGGGTTACAGTACCCCACCAGCGGCTGGAAGGTGCCCTAGTTGTAGGGAGACGCTAACTCCGGGTCTTCCCGCACTGCCATCTTGACTCCTCCCCCCAGATTCTTTTATATATATTATATATATGATTGAATCACTTTGCTGTACACCTGAGATACTGTAAATCAATTAAGCTTCAATAAAAATAAATCAATTAATAGTAAACCACACAGACACAAAGAATAGGCACAGAAAAAATCACTCGGCCAGTTGTTAAACGGAAGTGGTGTGATGGGTACCTGAGGGAAATGGTCATGCTGTCAGAGATGGAAGTTCTGTGTAGGTCCAGTCGCGGAGACTCCCACTTACCAAGACTGATCTAGTTACTGCTCCCTCTGAACGTCCACCTTTCAGCCACAGAGACCAACACTGAGCCCCTGATACAGCACTATCCTTGGAGGAGACCAACTGGCCACTAGGTGGCAAATTGACCACATGAAGCCCTGTCCATCCTGGAAGGGCAGCACTTCATCCTCACCAGGATCAATACCTATTCTGAGTAAGAATTCCCCTTTCCTGGGACTTCCCTCGTGGCGCAGTGGTTAAGAATCCGCCTGCCAATCCAGGGGACACGGGTTCGAGCCCTGGTCCGGGAAGATCCCACAAGCCGCGGAGCAACTAAGCCCGTGCGCCACAACTACTGAGCCTGCGCTCTAGAGCCCACGAGCTACTACTGAAGCCCGCGCGCCTAGAGCCCGTGCTCTGCAACAAGAGAAGCCACCGCAGTGAGAACCCCGGGCACCTCAACAAAGAGTAGCCCCCGCTCACCGCAACAAAGTACCCAACGCAGCCAAAAATAAATAAATAAATTTATTTTTTTAAAAAAATAGAGTTGGGCTTCCCTGGTGGCGCAGTGGTTGGGAATCTGCCTGCTAATGCGGGGGACATGGGTTCGAGCCCTGGTCTGGGAAGATCCCACATGCCAGTGGAGCGGCTGGGCCCGTGAGCCACAGCTACTGAGCCTGCGCGTCTGGAGCCTGTGCCCCGCAGCGGGAGGGGCCGCGATAGTGAAAGGCCCGCGCACCGGGATGAAGAGTGACCCCCCGCACCACGATGAAGAGTGGCCCCCGCTTGCCGCAGCTAGAGAGGGCCCTCGCACGAAACGAAGACCCAGCACAGCCAAAATAAATAAATAAATAAATAAAGTAGCTATAAACCCATTGCTAAAAAAAAAAAAAAAAAAAAAAGAGTTTGCCTTTCCTGCCTGTGGAGCATCAACCATACCACTATCTGGGGCTTTTGGAATGCTTAACTCATAGGCATGGAGTTCCATACACTTAACATCTGATCAATGAAGGAAATAGAGGATTGAGCTCATGACCACGGGACACAATGGTCTATCTTGTACTGGACAATCCAGGGGACTATTCTTCTAAATGTACAACTGAGATGCAAGAGGAAACACTCTGAAGGGATAGGTCCCCATCCTTTAAGATATGACATATTTATGGGAATTCCCTGGTGGTCCAGTGGTTAGGACTCAGCACTTCCACTGCGGTGGCTGGGGTTTGATCCCTGGTGGGGGAACTAAGATCCCGCAAGCCATGGAGCACAGCCAAAAAAGAAAAGATACAACATACCTATTAAATCAGAGAGCTCTGTGTGCCGTGTCCCCAGTAGGAAGGCTCCATGGGACCGGGAATCAAGGGGTGGAAGCCAACGTTGTTCCACCTGCCGTCCCTCCCAGTCACCCACTGAGGACTGTGTGTGTCCCATGCCCCGAGCTGCAAGGTTGAAGCTCCTGCTCCTATAAGAGACACATTCTCCTTGTAGAAGGTGTGGTGGTGCCAGATCTTCCCCACGGCGTCCTGGTCGGTGATGATGCCCTGCTCTACGAGGTACTTCAGGATCTGGACGCTGTGCCTGCTTTGGGTCCTGTCCTCCAGGTAGCTGTCCTTCTGGCCCACACCCACCATGAAACCCTGGTGTTGAGGCGCCCGAGGATGGATGGGAACACAGCTAGGGGGCATTATCTCCAGCAAAGCCAGCGTTGCACATGCCAAAGCCATGGTGGATGACAAGCACAGCGATTTCCTCCTGCCTTGGATCCTCCGAGGTTGGGAGCGAAGGAGGGAGAGCCTGAGCGCAGGAGCCCTCGGAACTGAACTGGCTGAAGCAAGGCCTCCCCGGGTTCTTTTTTTTTTTAATTTGGTTATTTATTTGACTGTGCAGGGTCTTAGTTGCAGCATGCGGGATCTTTTGTTGCAGCATGTGGGATCTTTAGTTGCAGCATGTGGGATCTAGTTCCCTGACCAGGGATGGAACCCAGGCCCCCTGCATTGAGAGCATGGAGTCTTAACCACTGGACCAGCAGGAAAGTCCCCTAGGTTCTTAGACGCTGTGTTTTCATCGTCTACAGTTTCAGTTGGTGGTTTCTTTTCGTTCAAAGAATTGTTTAAAATGGGTTGAAATTTCCACGTAAAAGGAGCTTTGTTGCCCTAACTTGTATTAATTTCTTTTTATATTGCATGGTGACCAGAGAATGCTATCTTTACTATTTATTGTATGCACTTTGCTGAGGTTTTTCTTTGTGGCCTAGCAGTTTTTGTGAACATTCATGGGCAATTGAAAGGAAAGCATATTCTCTTTTTTAGGATGTATTATTTGATATATCATTAATCAGATCTACTTATCAATTATATTATATATAATTATATATTATACATTATCAATTATATTACTAAGGTTTCCATAATTTACTTATTATTATTTACTTGATCTCTCACAGATTGAGAAAAAGACAGGTTAAGTGATTTTGCCAAGTTCTCAATAGTAAATGGAAAAGTTCTTTAGTCAATGGCAAAACAGAATTCAGGCAGTATGATTTCAGAACCTCAGCTCTGAGCTATTATACCACCTGACTTCTGTGAGCATTCATTAGATTTTTCTCTGTGTGTTATCACTTGGAGGTTAAACCATTTAGTAGGAGGAAGAGAGATCTCCCAGGGGAACAACATGAAACCAATGAAAAAGGCACAGAAGTTTGTGAAGCAATTTAGAAAAGTATCCGGGAAGTCAGGTTATTCTCTGGGAAGCTGAGTAATTGTACAAAATGTAACATTACATTTCGGGGATGTAAATGTAAATGTTACATGTAAATGTTAGGGGCAGGGTGCATGCGGTCAAACTGGGGATGGTAAGTGGCTAATATCAAGCAACTGAGCAAGTGGGGGACAAGCTCCACCAACAGTCTGTAAGAGGGTTATGAGAGTGGGATATTTTATCCCTTGCAGACCTTCCAACCTCCCACTGGGAGGACGATTATCAGTTCTGGGGCAGGAGAGTCCACCCACCAGACAAGTGCAGGGTTAAGATACAAGGAGGGAAGGTCCTGAGTTGTTTGCCCATGAAAGGGAGGTGACAGCGCCACTGTGGTGGAGGGTGGGGTGATGAATTGCTCTCCACTGGCAGGTCTTTCAACTAAGAAAGGAGAAAGATATCTGTGCTCAAGAAGCTAGTCTGTTCACGGGTAGAAATGGGTCTGTCTTAGGGAAGCCTTTGGGAATTATGTCTAAAAGAGGATACAAACAAAGAGCAATGTCATTATAGGGAACAATTACTCCCTGCTTATCTTCCAGCCTCAGAAGTAGAGTGTCTGTTCTCTACAAATTAGAGAATAATGTAGTTACCCAGTGGTCTTAAGAGAAGGCCCTTATGTCCTTTGCTCATGAGAGTAGAGAATGCAAAACTCCACCAGCATGCTGGGAGAGAAGTGGAATGGTTGTCAAACTGATTTCCTAGGTACCTGCCAGCTTTGCAGTAGGGGAGATGAGGTTAGGTCTGTTTGAGAGACTTGGATTTCAAGGCACCAGGAGGGTCAAGGTTCAAGTTATTTGGACCCTGGAAAAGGAATCCCAGATGTGCTTTTATACCTACACCCTCATGCCTCACCTCTTGGAAGAGGAATTTAGAGAGGTGGAGCAGCTGATTATTTGAAATTGTCCATTCTCAGCCAAGCAAGGAAAGCTGTGGCAATGAATCAGGCCAGAAATGAAGTTGGCCGTGGAGAAGGGGGCGAGGCTCAAGTGGCTCTGACACTTTGAGCAGGAAGGTAGTAAGGGGGCTTCTAGGGGGAGGGAGAGTTGGGGAACTCCAATTCTATGAGACAGCACTCAGAGCTGAAGAAGCCACCAGAGCCAGCAAAAGCCAGTTAAAGCCACCAACCAAAGAAAAGACCACCAGGCCACACCTATAGAAAAAAGTTGGGTTTATTGAATTCACTGCAGTGAGGAAGAACTAATCATGGGATGTCTCAGTAAGACAGAGTGGGGTTCGGGCTCGTGCCGGTTGATTCTAAGAAAGGATGGCTTGTTAGTCATTTTTGCAACTGCAGCATACCCTTAGTTATGTTTGGTTACAGACACGGTCTTGTTGGCCTGACTGCGCCCTGTTGATAACATTGTCTATCACAGTCTGACTGCTAGCAGAGTGGCTTTGCTCTTTCTCAGGTCCTAATTAGAGTTAGAGGTCCTGTTTGGGGAAAGTAATTTGGCTGACCAGAAAGCCATGGAAAAGCCTCAGTAGGGTTGTGGTTCTAGAAGAGCACTCAAGGAAAAATTCAGCTGAGCAGAGGAAAATGGGGAATTTAGCTTACGTGGAGATAAGAGGCCACTCAGCAGTTGTTGGAATATCTAAGGTGAACCTCACCTCGGATACCCAGAAGCTGTTTCCTGCACTTCCATGGGTGTTCTACTCTGTGAGAAGACTTAGGCACATGGGGAAAGAACAGCAAAATTATACTGAGCATGTACTGTACTTCCCCTTCCTGTTGTGGTTGGCTTTGAGTTAGAACACCTTGAGGAATTTGGCTTTGAGTAGCAAGCAGTTTCTGTCTCAGGCTAGCAAAGCTGGAGACAATACACTATTTGGTATAAACTTCCCTTTGTTCTGAAAAAGCAACAGGGTTGAACAGATTTAGTTTTGCAACGTAAGGCAAAAACGTTCTCGAAAATGGAAAGGGTTGAGATGCTATGAATCTGAAAGTCTAAAACATTCATGGGACCCTGTGTGTATATGTGCACGTGCACATGTGTGTGTGTGTGTGTGTGTGTGTGTGTGTATACTTGTGATTCTGCTCGAGTTCTTTCTTCTTTTTTGAGAAGACTTTTTTTTTTTAGATTTAGAGCACAGGAACAGGAGGAAGGACACACCCAACAGCTGTAGAAGCAGGAAATATCTACTCTAAAACTGAAGAACAAAAACATGAAAACTGAGAGAATTTTTTGCGTATTTTGCTCCAACTAAACTTCTTTGAAAAAGTCCAGGCTTCATCTATGTATGATTGGGAATGGAGATGCGATGTGCAATGAATCCAGTGTGATTCATGCAGTTTTATTTCTACAAACTTACTGTTTGCTTTGGAGAGTATTTCTTCTCTAGATTACATTCCAGAGGTATTAGGAGCTAAGTCCTATGGGACAGCAGCGGGGCAATTATAGGAGTGATGTTCACTTCAAGCTGGGGGAGGGTCTATAAGGAGGAACTGGCCTGGGCTTGGCAAAGGTCAACCTGAATTGAACTATTGCTGAGAGTGTTTAGAACTAAAGAAAAAAAAAAAAACTTGAGGAATGTGAAAAGTACAAGCCATCCTTGTTCTTCATAACTTATATGGTTATGTAAAAGTAAATGAGCTACTTGCTATAATACTTATGTATCTCTTGTGGGGATGCTATATTCTAACTCTGTAACAGGCCAACTGCCCTGTAGGGGGAGGATGAGAAATATCCAGTTTTTAGGAAAGAGCTTAGATCTCTTTCAGGAAAGTGAAACAGTTTTTCTTTCAAGAAACTGTCCATGGGGGAAACCTGTGTTTTCTCTCTGGGCTTAGTTTGGGGACTACATTTTTTTTAATTAATTAATTTATTTTTGGCTGTGT
The DNA here is from genome assembly GCF_949987535.1 of Balaenoptera acutorostrata. Lineage (NCBI taxonomy): Eukaryota > Metazoa > Chordata > Mammalia > Artiodactyla > Balaenopteridae > Balaenoptera > Balaenoptera acutorostrata. The sequence goes on from NC_080076.1 coordinate 57,299,002, forward strand.
TGGGTCTTCGCTGCTGTGCACAGGTTTTCTCTAGTTGCGGCGAGCGGGGGCTACTCTTCGTAGCGGTGCGCAGTCTTCTCATTGCGGTGGCTTCTCTTGTTGCGGAGCATGGACTAGGCACACGGGCTTCAGTACTTGTGGCACACGGGCTTAGTTACTCCGCAGCATGTGGGATCTTCCTGGACCAGGGCTCGAACCTGTGTCTCCTGCATTAGCAGAAGGATTCTTAACCACTGCGCTACCAGGGAATCCCCTATATATATATTTTTTAATTGGAGTAAAATTGCTTTACAATGTTGTGTTAGTTTCTGCTGTACAATGAAGTGAATCAGCTATATGTATGTAGACGTGTTCCGGGAACTACCAATTGTTAGAGGAAGATTTCTCTGCCCATTTGAAGGCAAGTGCTATACGCTGCAAATGATTCAGCTGCATTTTGTAAATCAGACTATATAGCCTTTTATATATTCATCACCCTTTTTGTCTTCTTTGGTCCAGTATTTCTCAAAATGTCATATTTGGACTACCACTGTTAGAATCACTTGGAAGTTGTCAAAAATAAAAAGTCCTATCCCATACTTGATTGATTTAAAATATCTGGGTATGAGGACTTCCCTGGTGGTCCAGTGGCTGAGACTCCCCCGTCCCAATGCAGGGGGCCCGGGTTCCATCCCTGGTGGGGAACTAGATCCCACATGCAGCAACTAAGAGTTTGTATGCTGCAACTACAGGTCCCGCATGCCGCAACTAAGACGCAGCAAGCCAAATAAATAAATAAATATTAAAAAGTAAAATAAGGGACTTCCCTGGTGGCACCGTGGTTAAGAATCTGCCTGCCAGTGCAAGGGACATGGGTTCAAGCCCTGGTCTGGGAAGATCCCACACACCGCAGAGCAACTAAGCCCATGCACCACAACTACTGAGCCTGTGCTCTAGAGCCTGCGAGCCACAACTACTGAGCCCACATGCCACAACTGCTGAAGCCTGCATGCCTAGAGCCCGTGCTCCTCAACAAAGACAAGCCACCCCAATGAGAAGCCCGCGCACTGCAACGAAGAGTAGCCCCTGCTCGCTGCAACTAGAGAAAGCCCATGCGCAGCAACGAAGACCCAACACAGCCAAAAATAAATAAATTAATTTATTTATTTATTTTTAAAAATAAAATAAAATATCTAGGTATGGAAGCTACGAATCTGTGTCTTAAACACCCCTGACAGGTTTTTCTTATGCATACTACAGTCTGAATACCCCAGCAGAATCTCAGCTGTGCTGCCAGCAATTAAAGAGGGGATCTATGTTCATGAAGGTGTTAGAGTCTTAAAGAGGAGCTAGTGGTGGCAGCAACAGAAAGAGATTCTCCAGGGGAAGTTTGGAGCTTTGAAGTCTTCTATCCTATAGAGCCTGTGTATAAGTTTGCCTTCTGTTGCCAAATGTGGAGCCTTTAGTTTGTTATTGCAGGAGGTGATGAGTTCCTGTAAGCTTTGAGTCTTTCTTTCTAAAGAAGCCTAGAAATACCTTATTTATTATTTGCCACCAGATGAAGCCTGAGGCGTCCAAGTTGGGCTGCTGTTAAATCCTTAAGAAGGTAACCCACTTTGAGGCAGGCAACATCTTTCTGCAACCATTTGAGTAGGATCCCCCTTGGGTGTTCAGTTCCATATTCCCCAAGTACTACAATCTTGGATACTTCCAGGTATCTACAATGTTGGATACTTCCAAATATCCAACATTTTATTTGGAGCCCAAGTCAAAGGTTAGAAACTACTTGACCTGACTGCTATGTGTCTTCACAGGCCCTATGGTGCACCTGAGTGACCACACGGGGCTGACAGGAGCCCCAGTAACAGTGACTACTTCCCCCTGTAACACTTCCTCCTTGCCTCAGACACCTGCCATGCCCAACCCACTAACTCCATGCTTAGGTGCTATCAGTCCTATCCTTGCTGCATCCTTTCTTTTCTTCTGCATGCTTTATCCTGTTACTAATCTCCTATAGAAGCAAAACTGGCACTTTGTTCTGCTTCCAAAATGATTAAGCACGTCATATACTACAGTTAGGAACATGATAAAACCATTTGCACTCCTAGATAAACTGAAAATAGTAGGGTCATCCTTACAGGTTCTGGTCTCCAGAATAATAAACCCTGAAAATTTTCCTACAAACCTGGACTCCTGAGACAATGTTATCCCTGATCTTTGTTATGCTGGTGTCTGAAAGCATAGGTGACTTTTGTAAATATGGTGGTTGTGTGAGAGAGTTGGTGTGGTTTTTTTTCCCCACCATGAACAGACTAATGAAAACTTGATACCCTTGATAGTTTTGCCTTTTTTTCCCCTTTAAGTATTTGTGTTTTGAATTTGGTGAGCCAGTCTTTCTGGCTTCTTCAGAAAGAAGTCTGACACTCTTGCACTGAGGGCAAGTAAATTTGTCCTTCCTTTCTTCAAGGCAACAGTCTCTAGGGACTTCCCTGGTGGTGCAGTGGTTAAGAATCCGCCTGCCAATGCAGGGGACATGGGTTTGAGCCCTGATCCGGGAAGATCCCACATGCCGTGGAGCAATTAAGCCCGTGCACCACAACTACTGAGCCTGCACTCTAGAGCCCTCGAGCCACAACTACTGAGCCCACATGCCACAACTACGGAAGCCTGTGTGCCTAAAGCACGTGCTCTGCATCAAGAGAAGCCACTGCAGTGAGAAGCCTGTGGACCGCAATGAAGAGTAGCCCCCCCTTGCCACAACTAGAGAAAGCCCACGCACAGCAACAAAGACCTAACACAGCCAAAAATAAATAAATAAATAAATAAATTTATTTTTTTTAAAAAAAAAAGAGTCTCTGGAGTCTTCCTGGGGCAACTCCAGTCTTTTGTATTGTTCCCTCCAGAATCCCTTCCATTGCATCAGGATCACTTACATGTCTCCTCCTCCTCATCTACCCAGTGGCCTAAACCCAAAACCTGGAGTCATCCTTGACTCCTACCTCTCCTCACTCCCTTCTCTTATCTTCTGAAAGTCTTTCATATAGGTCTATAACCCAACCATGACTTCTTTTATTTACTTTTTTTTTTTTTAATGTGATGATCCATTTATTTATTTATTTATGCATGCATGCATGCATGCATGCATGCCTGTGTTGGGTCTTCGTTTCTCTGTGAGGGCTTTCTCTAGTTACGGCAAGTGGGGGCCACTCTTCATCGCGGTGCGCCGGCCTCTCACTATCACGGCCTCCCTTGTTGCGGAGCACAAGCTCCAGACGCGCAGGCTCAGTAATTGTGGCTCACGGGCCTAGTTGATCCGTGGCATGTGGGATCTTCCCAGACCAGGGCTCGAACCCGTGTCCCCTGCATTGGCAGGCAGACTCTCAACCACTGCGCCACCAGGGAAGCCCCTACTTATTTATTCATTTATTTGTTTAGTGTGAGAGTTTTTATTTTTTTAATCTGTTGCTTTTTTGAAAACATCTTTATTGAGCTATAATTCCCATACCATAAAATTCACTCCTTTAATGGATACAAGCGATGATTTTATGCATATTCCTGGAGTTGCACAACCACTGCCACCATCTAATTTTAGATATTTTTTTATCACCTCCCCCACAAAAGAAACCAGTACCCTTTAGCAGTTAACCATAATCTCTTGCCTGGGTTTCTATAACAGCCTCCAGCAAGTTATTAGGTAAGCCCTTGTAATCCATTCTCTATACTACAGCTCGAGAGAACTTGCTGAAGTGCAAATGTAAGCACGCCCCATCTGAGATTAAAAACCTTCAACAGCTCCTTGCTCCCATTGTCATCCTGACAGAGTACAGAATCTTCTGGTGAGTCCAGGCCTTTAAGGATCTGACTCCTTTCTTAATTCTGGAATAAACAGTATTTTAGTATCATCTGGGGACCATGATGGACCTCAGAAAATCAATGAACCCCGTGAATGTGTATGCAAAAGTTGGTATGTTCTCGGACATGTCCGGTGTAATGATAAATTGCATTCGACTTTCCAAGGTTTAGAATATCTGGAAGAGCAGATTAATTATATATAGTTTTCCTTATTTTATAGTTTTGTATTGTTTGTATTTTTATCTATGGAGTGGGAAACAGTCATATTTTCAGAGCTTGAGGTGTCTAAAGATCATTTTGGCCCAGGAGGTGTTGGGGAGGGAGAGGCAGCCCTCCCGGGGCAGGAAAGTCTTACTTGGGGGAATAAGGTCTAAATTGAGTCCAGTGAGCTAAACTAAGGGTGTGGGGAGGTGGCTGGTAGCGAAAGGAAGAGCTGGGAAGGGCCACGGAAATCTGTGGGAGGGCGGAGTAGAATGTCAGTGCCACAGTAAGGCTGGTCATTATTTCCTGGGCCACTGGCTCCTTGGGAGGACTGAGGTGGGGGGCAGGGAGGGCTTTTTCTTGTTCATCTTTGAAACTCCAGCACCTGATGCACGATAGGCATGTAACTGGCAACAAATGCTGAATGGATTAATGAATAAATGAATGAACACTTCTAATAAGGCATCACAGTTTTCTATGTTCCTTGTCTGTTTTATTCATCTCTGCCTTGTTAATCTTGTGCTCAGTATTTGTGGAATTGCCCTGAGTTGCATAGCTTAGAGAGGGGGTAGGTTTGGCGCTTGGGAGCAGGTGTTCTCACTTCTAGCTCAGTTTTCATGCCCCTAACACCACATCACCTCTTTAATGCTGTACCATTAAAACAAGGTGTTTATTATAACGTGCTCCTCCTCGGAGAGCTTCTCAGAGGCTCACAAACCGCAATTTCTTTTCTGACAATCCAGTTTCGTTCCTTTTTAGTCACTCCTCTTATTAGTAAGCAACATTTTTTTTTAAGCAGCGAGTTTCAAATATTCAAAACCATCAGCCAGCCCTGTATTTTAGGTAACTATAGATATTTTAGCTAAGTTATTTAAAAGAGCACAAAAAGTGTGTGCTTTTGATTCTGCTGTAGTACTTAATGTCAGCTCTCATACTACAATGTCTCAGTGGTAATAGATGCCATCTGGAAAAGAGCTTGGTGTATTTGCCAATATAGAACTTTACCTCCAAATTCTTACTGATCAAAACAAGATCTATTAAAACTGAAAGTTTCAGAAAAGTTTGCCCAAATTTCAAACAAAGCTAACAAACATTAGTGTTTATTTTGAATTAGATTTATGGTTTTCACCAGACTATGATGAGTTTTCAAAACAATGACACATCTTACTATTTTAGCACTTCAGGATTTCAAGGAAATTTAACACTTGTGAATATACACAGAGGTTATACAGAGGGCTCAATGAATGGAAAAATGATAGTTCACAATATTATATGAACCCCAAATGAACTTATCTGTAGTGTATAAGTGTTCAAGCTTTGGAGTCAGATAAATTTGGATTTTAGTCCTGGCTCTGTCAATTACTAGCCATATGACCTTGGGCAAGTGATTTATCCTTTATGTCTCAGTTTCCTCAATTCTAATATAGGAATAATATTTATCTAGCAGAATTAATTGATATAAGTGCCTCAATCACTTAATGAATGGCAGCTATTAATACGATAACATTCATAGTAGGAATATTAATCCCTAATATATCAACTGGGGTTTTTATTTACAAGGAAAAGAAACTATCTCTGGCTCTTTTAAAAGCAGAAACAGGAACTTCCCTGGTGGTCCAGTGGTTAAAACCCCATCCTTCTAATGCAGGGGGCCTGGTTCGATCCCTGGTTGAGGAACTAAAAATCCCACATGCTGCCTGGCATGGCCAAAATTTTTTTAAAAAATTAAAAAGGGTAAGCTGGGACGAAGTGAGAGAGTGGCATGGACATATATACACTACCAAATGTAAAACAGATAGCTAGTGGGAAGCAGCCGCATAGCACAGGGAGATCAGCTCGGTGCTTTGTGACCACCTAGAGGGGTGGGATAGGGAGGGTGGGAGGGAGACACAAGAGGGAGGAGATATGGGGATATATGTATATGTATAGCTGATTCACTTTGTTATAAAGCAGAAACTAACACACCATTGTAACGCAATTATACTCCAATAAAGATGTTTAAAAATAATTTAAAAAAAATAAAAGCAGAAACAGGATTTTTGACTAGGCAACTGTGTAGCTTGTAGATTTGCTGGGGGGCTGGCAAACCCTACTAGAAAATTACTTGGCCAGAGCATAGTTAACTTCATGAACAGGTCCCATGAGGACACCACTGCCCCTTGCACAGCAAACACCACTCCACACTGGGCTAAGGGTGTCACTGTTGCCTTCACGAGCTGGACGCCCCATTAATGTCTGATTGGTCACATGGGTGTACCTCAGCAGCCTGGGAGACTGGAACAAGTTGTTTCTGGCACTGGTAGCCACACCTTCAGTTGGTGTTGTGCTCTGTCTGACGCCTAGATTTATATGATGGGGAATTCTCCAAACATAAGAAGGGATAGAGAGGCTGGGTAGCCAAAAATATGCAAGTATGCACCGCACTTCCCAGGTAACCACATGGTTTGGAGAATGGTTTGATGCCTCTCTCTTTCACATACCACACATCCAAATCATTAGCAAATCTTTTAGCTTCCCTTTAAAATATATCCAGAATCTGACCACCTCACTTCAGCTCCACCATAACCAGCATAGATCAAGCCCTCTTATCTCTTGTCTGGATTATTGAATCAGCCTCCTGACTGGTCTGTTGGTTTCTACGTTTGGCCCCCTACAGTCTGTTTTCAACATAGCAGTCAAAGAAGTTCTCTTTAAAAATATGTCAGGGGACTTCCCTGGTGGTCCAGTGGTTAAGACTCTGTGCTCCCAATGCAGGGGGCCTGGGTTCGATCCCTGGTCAGGGAACTAGATCCATATGCCACAACTAAGACCTGGTGCAGCCAAATAAATAAACAAATATTTTTAAAAATTATGTCAGACACCACCAAAAATAAAATAAAATAAAAATATGTCAGACCCTATCACACCTCTGCTCAAAGTCCCCCAGTACTTCCCATTTCCTTCAGCATGAATGCCAGAGTTATCATGGTGACCTATAAGGCCCTTCCCATTATTCCTTCTCTCCCCCATTTATCTGTCTGTTTGCATCCTCTATTACTGTCATAATGCCACCCATGCTCAGAACTTAGGATCTTTGTACTTGTTTTTCCCTCTGCCAGGACCATTTGTCTCATAGACCTTTACAACTTGCTCCTTCACTTCCTTCCACTTTCTGCTCAAATGTCACCTTATCAGAAAATGTTCTCTGACCACTATATAAAATTGTGACCCTCCAGCCCCTGGGACATCCTTTGAAATTCTTCTCCATAGCACATTGATCGCCACTTGACATTCTGTATATTTAATTGTTAGATTGTTTCCATCTCCCCCTGTAGAATATGAGCATGGGGAAGATGGGAACTTTGATTTGTAACTTCACCATCTAGTTGGCACACAATAAGTATCTGATGAGTGAACAAATGATAATAGAGCCTTAATAACTGTCACTTTACTGATCATGTGAATAAGGTATAGTCTGTACAAAATGGTGTCTGCACAGAATGTAACACTGTTGCCAAAGTTATATTTTTTAGAACAGATCATATTATGCCACTCACATGTAGAAAATTTTTCTATTGCTTCTGACTGCTGATAGCAGTCCTTCTCAGTTTGGGGCATGAGGGGATGGAGAAGTCACAGGATAAAGCAGCACATCATTCTAGTCCAGAGGGTCAATTTTGCTTTTAGAATTTGGGGGAGAACATTTCCAACTTTATTCCTCTTAAAAGTACTGCCACATGCATGTATATATACAAACAAAATCAGCAGAATCATGTTTTCCCATTTAGTTCAGTTGGGTGAAAATCATGAAAACCCAAGAAGGAGAAATTTTTATATAAGCAGTGAGTGATTAGAAAATTTGATCCTTCTGTGCTGTTACGGCACCTGGTGCTAGTGCTGTAATTGAATCAAAATGCACAGGGTACTTAAGAACAAGATGAAAAAGGGTTTGTGGCATCTCATAATGAGCACAGCTAAGTCCTTAATAGTAAGCAATACAGTCAGTTTAAAAAGCTTATAATGTACTCAGTTCCTTATTGAACCATGGGTTTTGCTACCATGGAAATGCAGTCAACCACAATCTCAAGTGTCTCTAAAGTGAGAAAACACTGAGTAAGAAGAGGAGGAAGTCATCATTCTTGCAGTGACACTTAAGAACCAACTGCATGACACTCCTGAAGAAGAATAAGGTGGTGTGGTTTGCCCAATAGGATCTCAAAACATAATAAAGCTAGATAATTAAGACAGTGCAATATTAGCAGAGAGGGGGGGAAATTAACCAATAGAACAGACTAGAAAATCCAAGAACAGAAGCATGCATTTATGGAAACTTGGTATGTGACAAAAGTTACACAGCTTATAGCAGGGAAAAGATGGACTACCTGTTCAATAAATGATGCTCAGACAATTATTCATTAAAAAAAGAAATTGGATCCCTTTTCAGTATCATGCATAGAAATCAACTCCATATAAAATAAAGACAAATTTTTTTAATGGAAAAAATTTAAACTTGAAGAATAAAATTTGAGAAAACCTTGGTAGTAGAGACATTCTTTTTTTTTTTTTCCGTGTGGCATGCAGGATCTTAGTTCCCCAACCAGAAGGGATCAAACCCGTGCCCCCTGCAGTGAAAGTGCAGAGTCCTAACCACTGGACCGCCAGGGAATTCCCAGGAATTCTTAAAAACAGACAAATGATAATGGAAATGATTGATAAAGTTAATCACATTAAGATCAAGTACCACTGCTCATTGAAAGATCACAGAAAGAAAGAGTAAATACAAGCCACAAACTAGGGAAAGTTGTTAATAAGACATATAATCAACCGAAGTTTAGTAGCCATGATATATAAAGAACTCCTAGTAATCAATAGGAAAAAAATAAACCCATAGAAAAATAAGTACAGAGCATGAACAGGCATTTCACAGAAGAGGAAACACAATTAGGAAGTAAACATATGGAAGGATGCTCAATCACATTTATAAGGAGGGAACTGCGAATTACGACCACAATGAAATACTAATTTACATCCACCAGATTGACAAATTTTTTAAAGTAAAAAACACTCCTAAGTGTTGACAAGAAAATGGAGAAGCAGTAACTCTTCTATCCTACTGGGAAATAATTCGGCATTATCGGGTAAATTTGTAAATACACATACTCTATGACACTTGACATATATGCTGTGCAGTATATCCATTGCATAAGAACATCAGAATACACACACAAATATTCATAGGAGCCTGATTTTAAAAAGGCCAAAACAAAAACAAAAACAAAATAAAAAAAAATAAGAGGCAAAAACAAGCAAACAAGAAACCCAAATCCTGGAAATAATTAAAATGTCCATTGGTAGGAAAATGGAAAAATTGTGGTGTATTCATATCAAGAAATGCTATATAGCAGTTAAAAAAAAGAATGAAACACAGCTACACGCATCAACATGACTGAATCTCACAAATACGTTGAGCAAAAAAAGAGTTGCAGAAGAATGTATAAATGTATATGCAATATTTTGATTTATAATATGGAATATATATTATTTAGTCTTTGTCCACTGCTCCTGTCACATAGTCCCCAAAACCCTGGAATTTCTTAAGTGATAAGAATGATAACGGTGTTTTTTGTTATTTATAACAAGCCCCTTTCAACTACATCTGAGTTTATGTTAATGAGGGATACATCTGAGTTTATGTTAACGAGGGGATTTTTGGAAAGCCTCAAAGGATGGGGGCTCGTTGCCAAGGGAACCAACTGGGATTAGAAGGCTGGAACTTTCAGTCCTCCTCTGTACCTCCCAGGAGGGCAGAGGAGCTGGATGTTGAATCAGTCAGCAATGGCCAGAGATTTATTTAATCAATCTTGCCTACATAGTGAAGCCTCCAAAAAAACCCCAAAAGGCAGAATTTGGAGAGCTTCTGTGTTGATGAACACATAGAGGTTCTGGGAGAGTGGAAGCCCAAAGAGAGCAGGGAAGCTCCACAGCCATTCCCCATACCTTGCACGATGCATCTCTTCCATCTAACTCTTCCTGATTTGTACCTTTTCTAATAAACCTGTAAACTAGCAAGTAAATTGTGTTCCTGAGTTCTGTGAGCTTCTCTAAAGGATGAATTGAAACTGCAAAGAGGGTCATGGGACCCTCTGACTTATAGCTATTGGGTTAGAAGCACAGGTAACAACCTGGATTTGTGATTGGGCATCTGAAGCAGGGAAGGGGGCAGTCCTACAGGAACCCTTAACCTGTGGGATCTGACACTTTCTCTAGGTAGATAGTGTCAGAATTGAATTAAACTGTAGGATGCCCACCTGGTGTCACAGATTGTTTGATGTGTGGAAAACCTACACATCTGGGGTCAGAAGTGAGATAGTGTTGTGGTAGAATATTGAGAGCAGGGACTTCCCTGGAGGTCCAGTGGTTAAGGCTCTGTGCTTCCAGTGCAGGGGGAGCGGGTTCAATCCCTGGTCAGGGAACTAAGATCCCACTTGTTGTGTGGCTCGGCCAAAAATAAATAAATAAAATAAAATAAAAAAGAATATTGAGAGCAGAGGACACACACAGCAGGAGTATATTGTTTTTCTTTTATGGTATATAAATTCAAAAGCATTAAAAAACCAAAGAATCTGTTATAAACAGAAGGAAAAAAATACCTACACATTTCAGAATAGAGATTACCTCAGTAGTAGAGAGAGGACATTTTGGGAGGGGTACACTGGGACCTTCAAAGTAGCAGGCATACTCTTTTTCTTAAGTTGGGTGGTGGCTACACGTGTGTTTGTCTTTTAACAGACATCTAGATTATATATACTCTTTTATATATATGAAGTAAATATAAAAATGTAAAAACTTCCCTGGTGGCGCAGTGGTTAAGAATCTGCCTGCCAATGCAGGGGACACAGGTTCGATCCCTGGTTTGGGAAGATCCCACATGCCGCCAGATTGAACAAGAAAATGTAAAGTCCTTGTAGAAGTACTGGCTGTTGAAGAGCTCAGTAAGTGCTAAGTATTATTTTTTGTATATAAAGAAAAAATTCAACTGCATGGATTTTTGAAAGAAAAGTAATCAATGTTTTATAACCAAAAAGTGAAAACACAAACAGTTAATTTTTAAAATTTAAGATGTTTTATTCAAAGTTAGTTCCTTAGATGACATGGAAATTAAAGTTAATGCATCAGGAGAAAGTTGGTAAAGGCCTATATGGCTAGAGGTATATCTTGAGATATTAACATATTTTAACTTTTTTTTTTTCTTCTTTGATTTTCCTTTAACCAACAACAACCGACTCCCTACATTAATTCAAGAAAATAGCAGGTTCTGTGCTTTCTTGCCCCAAGAGAACTTTGATACAGACTATTACTCTGGTAGCCCCCAAAGGACCAAGTTTCCCATATTCCAGCTTGTGCCATAGTCCCTCCCCTTCAATCCAGGATGGCCCTGTGACCTGCCTTAACCAACAGAGTATGGCAGAAGGAATACTGTTCCAATTCAAGTCCTAAAATTTAAGGTCTACAAGCTTCCACTTTTGTTTGTGCTCTAGGGGAAGCCAGCCCCCACGTAAGAAGTCTGACTACCCCTCTGTGAGAATCCCAACCTAGCCATGAGGAGAGGCATGGGACAGAGGCAACAGCCCCAGCAGAGCTCCTGGCCAGCAACCAGCACCAAACTGCCAGCCCTGTGAGTAAGGCGTCTGAGAAGTGACTCCTCTAAAAACTGCCCAGGCTGATACCATGGGGACCAGGTTCCACCAAGCCCTGCCCAAATTGTGAGCAAATAAAGAGAATGACTGTTTTAAGCCACTGGGTTTTCAGGTAATTTGTTATACAGCAATGGATAACTGAAACAGGATGCAGAGTAGAAAAGATACTTTCCCCTGGGAATTTTTTTTTCCCTAAAACTTAAATTCTTAGGAGAATGTAGAGGGTTTTGGAGAGGGGATAGAGAAAAGGACTTTGGAGATGAGAAAAGGACTTAGAGGCATTGATAAAATCCCCTTAGTTGGGGAACTAAGATCCCGCATGCCCTGTGGAGTGGCCAAACAAACAAACAAAAAATCTGGAAACAGAAGGAGCCCCTAAATGTTCTCTACCAGTCTGGTAGATTGGGGCTCAGAGTCATAAACTGTATTACAGAAAGTAAGTGTTTTAGCTTGCAAAGTCTGAACTCATGTCACTAAAATTGTCCTTACATTTTCAGAAAGAAATATACTTAAAAAATAAATTTGAGAAAATAGGAGTATTTAAAAACTCACTTTCCATGCCCTTTATTTTTATTTGGGGGGAATTTAGTCTCATCAGCAAATCTTAACAAGATTTCTTCCCCCCACCCTCTACTTTCTGCCAACTATATCTGTAATTCTTTTTCAAACTGGTTTCATCACAGTACACATATAGCAATGCTATCCTCCAGATCAGCAGGGATTTCTGTAAGCTTCCGTCTGTTATGGGAGGGAACCACTCAGGGGCTTGATCATGTGACTAGTTTTGGCCAATGAGATCAGTAAACGTGATGCAAGTGGAACTTTGATAGGCACTTGCATATTGGAGCTTTTTCTATTGAAGTTCTGTGACAGCTAAGTAGGAAACCAAGCAATCCTATTAGAGATGCCTAATAGAGGAACATGAGCTTCACTTTTCAACAGCCTCAGCTAACTGCCAGCCATGTGAGTGAGACCATCACGGACCTTGCAGCCCCAGTCAAGCTGCCAGGTGACTGCTGCTTGTGATCTGAAGTGAGCACAGCAGAACTGCCCAAGTTCTTGCTCAGCCCAAGTTACAGAAACCTGAGCAAATAAATGGTTCCTATTTGAAGCTATTGTACTAAGTTTTTTTTTTTTAATGTGAAACTATTTACTGACCACTGTCCACCAATATTTACAATATAATAAGCATTATACAGTTGGATAACATTCTGATTACTACAAAGTTAGTTTTTCCTGATTTCTGCTGAACCAGTAACACATATACTGAAAAGAACGAGCCTACATGTAAGGAATGGTTGGGTAAAGAAAAAACATGCAGATGACTAGTTGAGAGTGCAAAAGTTTGTCACTCATTTATGCTACTGGGTCCAACATCTCTAATCATCTGATTAGTTTCATGAGCAAACAGACAGTCCATGACTCATGATCTTTTAGTTAATGTAACATAAGGATTTCAAATTTTCATAAAGGAATGGTTCTCTAGAAGGAACTTTAAATGCCCATTAAAGCCTTGTTTGGCTAATTAAACACACCAGTTTTTGTTTGGTTTCCTAAGCAGTGGGGAGGTTGTTGGTAGTGATAAAATTTTTCCTTTCAGTGAGTTTTGCAAATAAACTGTTGCATTGATATGACTATAGCTATAGATAGGAATTCTGATAAGACTGCTTTAAATTGTCCAATTTAAATTGCTTACATTATATTTAAATTATCCAATTTAAATTGTTTATATTTAGATTGACCAACTAATTACCGAATCATCTATTTGACTTTTTTTGTTGTTGTTGTTTCATCACCTTTGGTGGACCCTCATTTCAACCAACATATTCTTTTAGGAAAGGCTTGTTTCCTTTCCATAAGTATGCATTAATTCTTTTTTTCACACACACACACTGTATTTTATTTTTACAAGAGATAAATAAACTGACACCAAGCATTGTAAATGGATGACCACAACAAAAGCAACAATGATTGCAATTACCAAACACGAAACACACTCATACTATGTCATAATATTGACATTCAGTCCAGTAATCCTCCACTGCAACAGCTCCTTTACTTTGCAGTGAAAAGTGATTTGTATATTTTTTGCCTCTGAGTCCTTGTGGGATTTTTTTTTTTTCAAACAGAAAGTCACAAAAATTATAATCATCCTCATCAGTTCACTCAGTCCCATGTAATTAATTTTTTTTATTTTGATCTTTTGTTAGCACTTTTATGAATTCATCAGTTTTCCATTGGAGTTCTGAAAATGCTTATTCATTCAGTTCAGCAGTATAGTCAGTTACCAGAAACCTGTACTTGTCAGAGTCTTTTCCATGAATTCCTTGAAGATGAAACCCTTTTATAGGAATATATTTGCAAAAGCATCAGAGTACACCCAGAACTGTCCGCAAATGACAAAAGACTTAAAAATGACCATGGTTAAAGATTTGATGAAAGTTCATAATAATGCAATTGACAAGGAAATTTAGTTATTTCTGAGATATACATTTTAAAATAATAACTAGAATTATGACTTATAACATTATACCAGAACATATAAGATTTTTAGAAATTTCATGTAATGTCTGAAACATTTATATTAACATATTTCCATACAAATAACCCAAAGAAAGTTTAGTGTTAGTTGTTTTTTTGTTTGTTTATATTGCAGGTTCTTATTAGTCATCAATTTTATACACATCAGTGTATACATGTCAATCCCAATCGCCCAATTCAGCACACCACCATCCCCACCCCACCGCGGTTTTCCCCCCTTGGCGTCCATATGTTTGTTTTCTACATCTGTGTCTCAACTTCTGCCCTGCAAACTGGTTCATCTGTACCATTTTTCTAGGTTCCACACACATGCGTTAATATACAATATTTGTTTTTCTCTTTCTGACTTACTTCACTCTGTATGACAGTCTCTAGATCCATCCACGTCTCAACAAATGACTCAATTTCGTTCCTTTTTATGGCTGAGTAATATTCCATTATATATATGTACCACATCTTCTTTATCCATTCATCTGTCAATGGGCATTTAGGTTGCTTCCATGACCTGGCTATTGTAAATAGTGCTGCAATGAACATTGGGGTGCATGTGTCTTTTTGAATTATGGTTTTCTCTGGGTATATGCCCAGTAGTGGGATTGCTGGATCATATGGTAGTTCTATTTTTAGTTTTTTAAGGAACTTCCATACTGTTCTCCATAGTGGCTGTATCAATTTACATTCCCACCAACAGTGCAAGAGGGTTTCCTTTTCTCCACACCCTCTCCAGCATTTGTTGTTTGTAGATTTTCTGATGATGCCCATTCTAACTGGTGTGAGGTGATACCTCATTGTAGTTTTGATTTGCATTTCTCTAATAATTAGTGATGTTGAGCAGCTTTTCATGTGCTTCTTGGCCATCTGTATGTCTTCTTTGGAGAAATGTCTATTTAGGTCTTCTGCCCATTTTTGGATTGGGTTGTTTGTTTCTTTAATATTGAGCTGCATGAGCTGTCTATATATTTTGGAGATTAATCCTTTGTCTGTTGATTCGTTTGCAAATATTTTCTCCCATTCTGAGGGTTGTCTTTTCGTCTTGTTTATGGTTTCCTTTGCTGTGCAAAAAGCTTTGAAGTTTCATTAGGTCCCATTTGTTTATTTTTGTTTTTATTTCCATTACTATAGGAGGTGGATCAAAAAAGATCTTGCTGTGATTTATGTCAAAGAGTGTTCTTCCTATGTTTTCCTCTAAGAGTTTTATAGTGTCCGATCTTACATTTAGGTCTTGAATCCATTTTGAGGTTATTTTTGTGTATGGTGTTAGGGACATCTATTTGATTTGAAAGGTTATGGCTTCAGGAAAATTTTCAGTTTAGCTTGAGGTGATCTATTTCCTAGGTTGCTCAGAATGATGGCATCCCAGAAACAACACGGACTTACTCATGGTTGTGAAAAAATGCCTTTTTTGTTTTGGTGAATGTAAAAAAAAAAACCCCAAAACCCAACAACAAGAATTTACGTATGTATTTACACATACAGACAAAAACAAATAAACCCAGCATGGTCCTTGGGCATTATAGGTTAAAAATAATAAATGTAAATTCTGATTGAGTAACGACTATGGAAATTTTTCTAACATTTTAGAAAAGCTGTTCTCTGATGCAGAGAAAATAATAAACCATGGTATCAAATGTTCTGTTCTGATAAATGAAGCAACTACAGAAAGTTTTATTTATTCAAAGTAACCAGTGCTTTTGATAGAAAAAAAATAAAAACAAGAACAACTCAACAATTCCCTTAATACTACTCAAAATGAACACATCAAACTTGATTTTCATTAGAATGTAGTTATTTTTCATACTAATAAGTCATAAACCAAGACCAGATTTTTGTATGTATGTAAACAATTATTGATCATCTTCTGGACGAGAATGCCAACTTTGTCTCCCTTTGTAAAAAGCAATTAAAATTTGACAACACTTCATGTTTGCCTCTTCTACAGCACCGAGTCTGCCTCATCTGCATCTTTCCGTTTCATGAGAAATATTAATTATCCACTGCTGTATGTAACACTAGTTATTTGCTCAGGATCAAGACCACTGGCAAAGCATCTTGGCAAAGCAGAATCTCTTTTCTTCTTTGATTTGCTGTCATCAGATTCACTGTCAGATAAAGATTTTACTTTTGTGCCATCTTTTTCTTTACTGGCTTTTTCAGAATTAAGAAATACTTTAACTTTGGATGATCTGAATTTTCTTCCAGTTTTCAAGTATTGTTAGCACCTGTCAATCTCTTCCACTGAAGGATATACACCACCTTCCCATTCATTACACATCAGTCCAATATTTCTTTCCATCACAAAACCTTCAGGCTCTACCTCTTTGACTCATTTTACTCTTTTCTATTCTGTTTCTTTCCCAATTTTTGCAACACAGTTTTATTGGAGGAGTTTTTAAATTGTGGAGTTGAAGGGCTGTTATTCACTCTCTCCCAGGAGGAGGGCCGTGAGGAGTTGTACAAGAGGCCACTAAGTTTGGGAGTATGTTGTTTTGCAGCAAGAGATAACTGATACAGGGATTCTTAAATATTTATACTCTATACGATAAGATGGCTAATGAAAAGAAAAATTATTAGTCAGTTAAAGAGAACTAATTGTGGCACTGGGTCATTTCAAACTCTTATTTATTTGTGATGAAAATTAAAGAACAAACATCGATAAGAAAAAAACCAAGGACCTACCGTATAGCACGGAGAACTATATTCAATATCTTGAAATAACCTATAATGGAAAACAATGTGAAAAAGAATATATATATATATCAATATGTATAACTGAATCACTTTGCTGTACACCTGAAACTAACACAACATTGTAAATCAACTATAATTTAAAAAAAAACGAAAAACAAACATCATCTTTCTTTGCTGAAAAAGTTATCTGGGGAGTTTCTCTCTGAGAACAAAGGCTGACTGGCAAACGTTTCAGACTGCCAAACTGCCACAGAAGACAGTGATTCAGAGTTGACCTCTCAACAAGATACATATCTGTGTTTCCACCAATAGTTGCCTGTAATATTGTAGAACACTTCTCTGGCAGCATTTTGGATCTCTCCTCAGTGAGATTATCTTTAAATCTCTTCTAAAGACATACAAAGAGTTTCTGTTTGTACCCATGCATTTACATAATTTAGTATTATAGAGAAATGAGAAATTGTCCTGATGATGAACTTCTAGCTCTAGTCCCAATTTGATGAAATAGGCAATTCATTTCACTCATTAAGATACAAAAACCTTTTTTTTTTTTTGTCATTTAAATCAAACACCATTATATAATGGACTATAACAAAAAGTTCACTTGAATTTGAAAGGTAAAATGTGAGAGGTCAAAGAAATCCCATAGGAGTCGGGGTTACTTTGGTCTCAGCTTTCCCTCATATCTCCCTTCAGGAACATGAATGGCATTTGGCCACATCTGGCCTCTTCCCAGTTTTATCTTCCACCATCTAATGTTCCATTCTCCCCACTTCCAGCCCTTATTATTTATGCTCCTCCCAAACACATGCCTTCACACTTTTGTTCCAACTGTGTGTTCCACCTTTAATACCTTATATGTCTAGCCAAACACGCACACACGCGCACACACACACACACACACACACACACACACACACACCCTACGATTCTGGAGCATCTTTATTTGGACAAGCAAATCTAGGTTTCTAACATACACCAATGATTAGTCTACCCATGTAATTAACCATGAAGGTTTTGGCAAACCTAGTAAAACGGAAAATATACTTTATCACCCAAACTTTTGAAGAATCAAAAAAATCCCCCAGTCTTAGTGAATTTACGTGTCACTCTCAAGCACAAAATATTCACTAAATAATTTAAGACCTGGAGAGTAAATGACTAAACCTAGTCGTCTAACAATGACATTATTTGTTGTTGAGTTAGGGCACTACAGGCCAGGATAAGGATATTTAATGAAGCGCAATAAAGGCTGTTACCGAAAGCGTAGTGCATGTTAAGCCCTTTGCGAACATCATTTAACTTATTCCTAACAACTCTGTGGCATAGGCGTGCTTGTGCACGATTCTCAGCCGCGTGTTGGCGGTGGTGGAGGGGAGGCATGTGCATCACATGAAAAGCTGCTCAACATCACTAATTATTAGAGAAATGCAAATCAGAACTATAATGAGGTATCACCTCCCACTGGTCAGAATGGGCATCATCAGAAAATCTACAAACAACAAATGCTGGAGAGGGTGTGGAGAAAAGGGAACCCTCTTGCACTGTTGGTGGGAATGTAAATTGATACAGCCACTATGGAGAACAGTATGGAAGTTCCTTAAAAAACTAAAAATAGAACTACCATACACCCAGCAATCCCACTATTGGGCATACACCAGGAGAAAACCATCATTCAAAAAGAGACATGCACCCCAATGTTCATTGCAGCACTATTTACAATAACCAGGTCATGGAAGCAAGCTAAGTGTCCATCGAAAGATGAATGGATAAAGATGTGGCACATATATACAATGGAATATTAATCAGCCATAAAAAGGAACAAAATTGGGTCATTTGTAGAGACGTGGATAGACCTAGAGACTGTCATACAGAGTGAAGTAAAGACAAAAATATCGTATATTAACGCATATATGTGGAATCTAGAAAAATGGTACAGATGAGCCGGTTTGCAAGGCAGAAATAGAGACACAGATGTAGAGAACAAACATATGGACACCAAGGGGGGAAAGCGGCAGGGGGTGGGGGTGGTGGTGTGATGAATTGGGAGATTGGGATTGACATGTATACACTAATATGTATAAAATAGATTAATAGAACCTCCTGTATTAAAAAAAAAAAGCCCTTTGCGAACATTTTTTAACTTATTCCTAACAACTCTGTGGCATAGGGGGTGCTTGTGCACGATTCCCAGACGCGTGGTGGCGGCGGCGTTGGATAGGCGTGTACACCGGGCAGATATGGTCGCCGGGACCCTTGGAGGCCGCGGCGACGTCACAGAACCTCGGTGGGGAGGTTCTCCGGGCCCCGCTTTGTCTCGGAGGTCCACGCCGCGGCCCACACATAACCACTAGGAAATGGGACTGAAAAAGTGGCTCAGGGTCTCTCGGCGTCGTTTTTTTCCGTGTGGGCACCCACGTGCTCGTGGCGGGGGCAGGTCCACACCGCGAGGCCCGCGGGCCTGGCGCTTCCCACCGCCGCGTTCACGCGACCTGGTCCTGAGGTCGCAACCGTGGCCGCGGCGCCAGGAGCTCGAAGCCGGATAGGCTCGGTCGGGGTTATGGAGAGGCGGGAAGGTACCAGGACCCTCTGGGATGGGAGAAAACAGTCCCTCGGAAGACTCTACCCGCCGCTCGCGGGATAGGCTCTCCCGCCTCGGATACCGGGTCGTTCCCTCAGAGCGGCACCGCCCGCTAGGGACCGCGCTTCCCTCCAACTTCGCTAGGGCGAAAGGGGCGGGCCCCGGTCAGCGGGCTCCGAAGCCCCACCCCGGCCCGCGCGGCCTGCCGGATTCGCCCCGCCTCCTGCGCGCCGCCGGCGGCCCCTCTTCTTCCTGCGCCACAGCTACAGGCGGCGGGCCTGGTTGCGGGTAGCGCTGCGACCTCGCCTGGGCGACAGCGGGCGCGGGTCCCGGCCCTGCGAGGAGCGCGCAGCGCGCCCCCTCCTCTGCGGGAGCGGCGGGCCGCGGAAGTGACGTGGTGCACGGGTAGGAGCTCGTTCGAATCGGTTCCCGGGTGATCCTCGCGACTGCGGCTGGTCCGCCACCGCCGCCGTCGCCGAGGGAGGAGCTGAGTGCGCCGGGGTAGAGGCCTTGCGCCGCCCCGGGGGCTGGAGCTGAAGCCGCCGCGCGGAGCCTGTACCTCGGCCTTTAGCGCGACGGCCGCAGGAGTCGGCGTTGCTGTTTTCTCTCCTCTTCCCCAATATGGCAGCGGCGGGCGGCGGCGGGCCCTCGGTGGGGACCGGAGAGGGCGGCGGAGGCGACGGCTACAGGACGGTGTACTTGTTTGACCGGCGAGAGAAGGAGTCGGAGCTCGGGGACCGGGCGCTGCAGGTCACGGAGCGCTCGGACTTCGCGGCATTCCGCGCCTCAGTGTGTCAGGTACGCTAAGGAGGGATGCGCGGGTAGAGTTGAGGTTGGGAGGGTGACGAGAAGCCCAAGTTGCTCACCGGGGGCAATAAACCTGTCACCCGGCCCCGGTCCTGCGGCCTTGGCTTCTCCCTCCCGGGTGCCCGCCATGCCCGAGGCGGGCGGGGAAGCCTGGGGCCGGTCCGGGCGCCGGCCTCGGAGTGCGGAGCCGGCGGGTCGGTGGGCCTCCCTCTGCCCCGGCCCTGTTTCGGGGGTCGCGCCGCCCAGGCTTTGGTACCGCGGGTTTCATGGGCCCGGGGCGACCTTAGCACTCTGAGGCCGTGCAGCTCTTCTTCCAGTCGGGAAAGCCACTTATGTCTCTTTCGGGTGGAACTTTTGTTTTGTTTTTTGTTTTTTTTTTAAAGAAGAGAGCGGAGTTCTCCCCGATGGCTCTGTTAGGAGTGTTGTGATAGTTAGAAGTTGTGAAATTCCTGGAGTCAATTTTCCTCAGGTTCGTTCAGTGATGCAGTAATTTCCCGGGTCGTTCTGTCAAGAAGGCTTGCAGGCCCGCCCTGGCGGGGTCCTTCCGTAGTGGAAACACTTGACCTAGAGAGCTTCGCAGGTGGAGCTGCCCTTCTGGTTTCCTGCACCCCCCAGCCCCCTGGGAGTTCCTGAACCACTCAAAGGGTGTCCAAGGGTATCTGCGGAACACCAAAGGACCTGTATACTCCCTGTACTAGTTTGCTTTAAAAGTTAATGACTATATAGGCAAAGTCCTACTTTAAACTGGGAAGTCTTTTCTAGATCTGAGATGTTGCTGGTGCTCGAGCTTCAAAGAAGGGGTATTGTCGTGAGCTGCATTAACCACTTGGGGCTCTTTTTAAGCGATAGAGAACACTTAGCTTCCAAGGAGAAAGGACTTGGTGTGAAGCACTGTTTTAACTTGAGCAGGCTGATGTTTTTAGTGCTGTTAACTCTGTATACTAGTTGCTGAAATAATTGAAATCAAGACTCAGGGGAAAAAACGACTTGAGAGGAAGGACTTTGATTTGTTCTGTATTCCCAGCGTCTGGAATTGTGCCTGGCACGTAGTAAATGGCCAAATTAGAATGGAGACAAAATTTTATAAACTCAAAAGTTCATTCTGTGTATGGATATAGCAGATTCCCATGTCTTTGAAAAGTGAATGAATGAATGCTCTTTTTTTTTTGATGAATGTTTTATATTCATCAGGGAAAGGAAACTCATGTTTATTATTTTTGTAGTTGATTATATAAAATATTTATATTGATTATATGTAAATGATTTAAAGTCATGACATATAAAAATGATTTTAAACTATCAGCACATTAAAGAAAATAAGGAACCAGAGGGAAAAAAGTAAACCCTTTTACTCACTGTGAAATTTGTAACCACTGTTAGCACTTGGAGTTATTTCTTTGTATCCTTACCCTCACCCCCCATTTTTAAATAACCGTAATACATGTCTATATTCCATTTTTTTCACTTAATATTGTCAGTATTTTTCTGTTTTAACGCAAGTCTTCGTAAACGAAGTGGTCTGTTTTGTACCACTGTTTACATAACCAGATCTCTCTTTTTTGTTGACATTTACATTACCTTCAATTTTAAGCAATACCATGATAAACATGTTTGAATGCATGGTCTTTTTTTTTGGAGATTTATTTTATTTTATTTATTTATTTATTTATTTTTTTTAAAGGATTTTCTTTCTTTCTTTCTTTCTTTATTTATTTATTTATTTTTGGCTGTGTTGGGTCTTCGGTTCGTGCGAGGGCTTTCTCCAGTTGCGGCAAGCGGGGGCCACTCTTCATCGCGGTGCGCGGGCCTTTCTCTATCGCAGCCCCTCCCGTTGCGGGGCACAGGCTCCAGACGCGCAGGCTCAGCAATTGTGGCTCACGGGCCCAGCTGCTCCGTGGCATGTGGGATCTTCCCAGACCAGGGCTCGAACCCGTGTCCCCTGCATTAGCAGGCAGATTCTCAACCACTGCGCCACCAGGGAAGCCCTATTTTGTTTTTATTTTTTAGTTTAAACTTTTTTTTCCTCCTTTTTTTAAAACATTGAAGTATAGTTGATTTACAATGTCATGTTAGTTTCAGGTGTACAGCACAGTGATTAAGTTACATATATATATATATTTTCTTTTAAAAATTCTTTCCTCTTATATGCATAGTCTTTTATGTCTTTATTTTTCTTTGGTTTAGACTCTTAGAAGTGAAATTCCTGGATCAAAGGTCAGGAATATTTTTAAAGCTCTTGATACGTATTTTTAAATTGTTTTTCAGAAGGGTTGTACAAATTTACCCTCCCTGTAGAAATAATTCTCCCATGTGAGAAGTGTCAGTAAGTCTGCTACATATATAGGGGAAGTGTATTAACCTCTTATTACGGAAGTGGAAACTCACTTTTGGAGATGGTGACTCACTTAAGTCAAACAGATAGTACAAAAATTAGAATTCAAACCCAGAAGTCAAGTTCTTTTTGTTATTCCACTCAGCCTCAAATGATGTTCTGTGTTATGGGGAACAGATATATTCATTCCATTCCTTCAATATTTTAACAAGGAAAATATTTTCTTTGACTGATTCTTTTCCTCTCCTTTCCACTTTTTCCTGCTGTAACAGAGAAGGTTAAATTTGATTAGAAGTGGGAGGGAAGAACTAGTAAAAAAAAAAAGGAAGGCTAACTTTTTTTTTTTTTTGAGAGTTTAAAACATCATTAGATTATGCCACCTAATCCCATAACTTTGTCCCCATTACAGACATGAAGAACTGAAATAAGTTACTGAATGAAGTCTGAGTTTATACAGTTCATGAGCAGTGAAACTGGGATTGGAATCTAGGTCTGTTTGATTCTAAAGCTTGTATTTTTTTTAAAACAATCTCCACAATGTCCACACTATTTACTAAAGCCTTCATTTTCCTTTTTAGGGGAAGAGGCAGATAGTGCACTAAATTAAAGTTTTTCATTAAAACTGAAAACAAACTAATAAGTGTTTGTAGTGCTAAAAAGTATTATGGGTCCTAAACTGTTATTTGGGGAAAGCGCACTTTGTAGAAAAGAGGAGCAATCAAGAGGAAGGAAGAGGAAAAGGTGGATTTGGCAGAAGCCCTTACACCTGTGATAAGCAGTTATTGACTCACTTGAGCCCTTGTGACCTTGCAGAATCAAAGATTAGAAAATAACTTATTTGGCTAATTCTTAATATGCCCAAGCATTAAGTCCCATATGTGCAAACCCTCCTCTCCACCCCTAATTTTGAGGAAATGCCTATTTCTTCTCTTGTGTGGTTCCACTATTCCTTGTCACCCTTCTATAGCACTTGTTATACCATCATACTTAAAAAATAGTCTCTGCTTCTTGAGGGTAGGAGCCTTACCTAATAGTTGGTTTATAGCTATTTAGTTAAATGAATCAATCTGTTCCTTCAAAAAAAATTTGTACGTAAGGTATATTATGTTAAAAATTCCAAAAGATGAAAAGAAAAAAGGTAAAAGAAGGTAGATGTAGGAAAGAGTAGAATAGTAACCTGAGGAGAACTAATAAATGGAAGTTCATTTGATTAAAGCATATACCAGTGCTGAGGCATGAAATCAGCTTTGAGTTTCTTAAGGGTCGAAACAAAGAAGGAAAGGTAATTGATACAAAATCCACAATGTCTATAAAATAAAAACATTCCAACTGCTAACGATGCAAACCTTTGATTTGAGAAAAATTTCTCCCTAGATTCCTCACAAATCCTGATAAAATGGGCAACATTCTTAGAGATAGGAGAGGCTCTTCTTGTCTTGTCTTTTAATGCAAGGTACGCTATGTGTTGTTTAGGGTATTGCAGCCTGCTTTAAGCAGTTACCACCCAAATTTTTGTAGAGATTTCTCGCTCAAGTGCAATATGGGTGTTCCTGGTTTTGGTGTGGTTCAGGGACAGAACAATTGGATATAATACCAAAGCACATCATTAAAGGCTAGTTTTTTGTTCAGAGAGATGCATTGAACTATATAACTTCTGAGTGACCTAATCCATTGATAAAGTTTAAAGTATTCAGGATTTTATGGACTACAAGTTAGTTAGCTCTTCATAAATATTTCTTAAAATTGGCTTTTGAGAGAAGTTGGGCAGCAGATAGTTTGAAGCTAACCTAAAGACATGTAGGGCTGGTACTTTGGAAGATCCATGTGCTTTAACATTAACCCAGAAAAAGGTGTAATTGAAGTGCTCTTATAAAAATGAAAAAGCCCAGGGTTTCCCGGGTGGCGCAGTGGTTGAGAATCTGCCTGCCAATGCGGGGGACACAGGTTCGAGCCCTGGTCTGGGAAAATCCCACATGCCACGGAGCAACTAGGCCCGTGAGCCACAATTACTGAGCCTGCGCGTCTGGAGCCTGTGCTCCGCAACAAGAGAGGCCGCGATGGTGAGAGGCCCGCACACCGCGATGAAGAGTGGCCCCCGGTCTCCGCAACTAGAGAAAGCCCTCACACAGAAACGAAGACCCAACACAGCCAAAAATAAGTAAATAAATAAATAATTAAAAAAAAAAAAGAAAAGAAAAAGCTCAGTCACAACTCTTGCCCAAATAGAATGTCATCCTGCTTTCATATAGAGAAAGGCAGAGGAAATGTATCTGTATTCAAGGCCAAGTGAGTACAGATACACGAAAGACTTTAGTTTACGTCTGATAAGATAGATTTTTAGACCAAAAATATGGAGAGAGAAGAGTATGACATCTTGAATAAAAGCATAATGAATAATGTAAAAATATTTAATTTATGTTTGTCGAATACCAGAGCTATAAAATATTTAGAGAAGTTATGAATTTGAGAAATAATTTTTATAAAGGATTATAGATAAAGCAGAGAAAAAAGATAGCTTATGTATCTTAATTGAATAATAAAATTATGGAGAGATTGTGTGAAATATATATAAATACTTTTCAGATGTACATAGATCTTAAAAATTCAATTTAATTATAAAAATATGTATTTTTTTCTACAGGATATGTAACCACATGATCTAACAGTTGGGACATTGTAGAAATAAAGTAGTAAAGAACTGAGAAATAAAGACTGTCTTGATTATACAAAACCCTAAGATCTGTGAAGACAATTTTTATTTCTGTAAACAAATAGAATCTTTTCCCCATCAGTTTATGTCTATAGCTTCATTTCTCTTGGGTGGAATTGCATAGGATATGAGTATTTTTAGTTTTACTAAAGTATACCAAATTGCTTTGCAATATGGTTGTACTGACTTTCGGGCCTATCCGAAATGTGTAAGGTCCACCTTTCCTATATGGAAGCCTATACTTTATTTTTTTATCCTTCAAAATATGGCTGTCTTTTTAGTAGAACTTTTTAAAAAATTGAAGTATAGTTGATTTACAATGTTAGTTTCAGGTGTAGAGCAAACTGACTCATATATACACACACACACACACACACACACACACACACTTTTTTAGATTCTTTTCCGTTGTAGGTTATTACAAGATATTGAATATAGTTCCCTGTGCTATACAGTAGGTTCTTGTTGTTTTTCTATTTTATATACAGTAGTGTGTATCTGTATTTTTTTTTTTCTTTTTTTTGGGCTATGCGTCTTGCGGGTAGTTCCCTAACCAGGGATTGAACCTGGGCCACCACAGTGAAAGTGCCGAATCCTAACCACTGGACCACCAGGGAATTCCCTAGTAGTGTGTATCTGTTAATCCCAAACTCCTTATTTATCCCCCCTGCCCTGCTTTCCCCTTTGGTAACCCCAAGTTTGTTTCCTATGTTTGTGAGTCTGTTTCTGTTTTGTAAATAAGTTCATTTGTATCTTTTTTTAGATTCCACATGTAAGTGATATATGATATTTGTCTTTCTCTGTCTTACTTCACTTCGTATGATAATCTCTAGGTCCATCCATGTTGCTGCAAACAGCATTATTTCATTCTTTTTTATGTCTGAGTACTATTCCATTATGTGTGTGTGTGTACACACACACACACACACCCCACATCTTCTTTATCCATTCATCTGTTGATGGAAATTTAGGTTGCTTCCATGTCTTGGCTATGGTAAATAGTGCTGGAATGAACATTGGGGTGTGTGTATCTTTTCGAATTAGAGAGTTTGTCTTTTCCAGGTATATTCCCAGGAGTGGGATTGGGATTGCTGGATCTTATGGTAACTCTTTAATTTTTAAAGGAACCTCCATACTCTTCTCCATAGGAGCTGTACCAGTTTACATTCCCACCAACAGTGTGGAGGGTTCCCTTGTCTTCACACCCTCTCCAGCGTCAATATTTGTAGACTTTTTGATGATGGCCATTCTGACCAGTGTGAGAGGATACCTCATTCTAGTTTTGTTTTGTTTTTTTTAAATTTGTTTATTATTATTATTATTTTTTGGGCTGCATTGGGTCTTCGTTGTTGCATGCGGGCTTTCTCTAGTTGTGGCGAGCAGGGGCTACTCTTCATTGCAGTGCATAGGCTTCTCATTGCAGTGGCTTCTCTTGTTGTGGAGCACGGGCTCTAGGTGCACGGGCTTCAGTAGTTGTGGCACGCAGGCTCAGTAGTTGTGGCTCGTGGGCTCTAGAGTGCAGGCTCAGTAGTTGTGGCGCACGGGCTTAGTTGCTCCGCGGCATGTGGGGTCTTCCCAGACCAGGGCTCAAACCTGTGTCCCCTGCATTGGCAGGTGGATTCTTAACCACTGCATCACCAGGGAAGTCCCTCATTCTAGTTTTGATTTGCATTTCTCTGGTGATTAGTGCCATTGAGCATCTTTTCAGGTGCCTGTTGACTGTCTGTCTGTCTCTCTTTGTAGAAATGTCTATTTAGGTCTTCTGTCCATTTTTAAATTTTTTTTTTTTATATTGAGCTGTATGAGCTATTTGTGTATTTTGGAAATTAAGCCCTTGTTGGTTGCTTCATTTGCAAATATTTTCTCCCATTCCGTAGGTTGTCTTTTTGGTTTGTTTATGGTTTCCTTTGCAGTGCAAAGGCTTTTAAGTTTAATTAGGCCCCATTTGTTTATTTTTGCTTTTGTTTCCATTACTTTAGGAGACAGAGCCAAAAAAAGTATTGCTGTGATTTATGTCAGAGTGTTCTGCATATGTTTTCCTCTAGGAGTTTTATAGTATCCGGTCTTACATTTAGGTCTTTAAACCATTTTGAGTTTATTTTTGTATATGGTGTTAGAGAATCTTCTAATTTCATTCTTTTACATGTAGCTGTCCAGTTTTCCCAGCACCACTTATTGAGGAGACTGTCTTTTGTCCACTGTATATTCTTGCCTCCTTTGTCTCAGGTTAATTGACCATAAGTGTGTGGATTTATTTCTGGGCTTTCATCCTGTTCCATTGAGCTATGTGTCTGTTTTTGTGCCAGTACCATACTGTTTTGATTACTGTAGCTTTGTAGTATAGTCTGAAGTCAGGAAGTGTGAATCTTCCACTCTGTTCTTCTTTCTCAAGATTGTTTTGGCTATTTAGGATCTTTGTGTTTGCATACAATTTTTAAAATTATTTGTTCTAGTACTGTGAAGAATCCCATTGGTAATTTGATAGCGATTTCACTGAGCCTGTAGATTGCTTTGGGTAGTATGGTCATTTTAACAAAATTGATTCTTCCAATCCAAGAACAAGGTATACCTTTCCATCTGTTTGTTCATCTTCAGTTTCTTTCATCAGTGTCTTATAGTTTTCAGAGTACAGGTGTTTTGCCTCCTTAGGTAGGTTTATTCCTAGGTTGTTTTGTTTTGTTTTGTTTTGTTGATGCGATGGTAAATGGGATTGTCTCCTTGTCTTTCTGATAGTTTGTTGTTAGTGTATAGAAATGCAACAGAGTCCTGTATATTAATTTTGTATCCTGCAACTTTACTGAATTAATTGATGAGCTCTAGTAGTTTTCTAGTGGCATCTTTAGTATTTTCTATGTATAGTATCATGTTATCTGCAAACAGTGACAATTTTACTTGTTCTTTTCCAATTTGGATTCCTTTCATTTCTTTTTCTTCACTGATTGCTGTGTCTAGGACTTTCAAAACTATGTTGAATAAAAGTGGTGTGAGTGGGCATCCTTGTCTTGTTCCTGATCTGAGAGGAAATGGTTTCAGCTCTTCGCCGTTGAGTATGATGTTAGCTGTGAGTTTGTCATATACGGATTTTATTGTGTTGAGGTATGTTCCCTCTGTGCCCACTTTCTGGAGAGTTTTTATCATAAATGGATTTTGAATTTTATCAAAAGCTTTTTCTGCATCTATTGAGATGATCATATGGTTTTTATTCTTCAGTTTGTTGATGTGGTGTATCACATTGATTTGTTGATACTGAAAAATTCTTTCATCCCTGGGTTAAATTCCACTTCATCATGTGTGATTCTTTTAATGGAGGCCTATACTTTATATTATCAGGACTTAAATTTTTTGCCAGCCTTGTGGGAATGATAATCAAAGTTTTAATTTTCTCTGATAACTAGGATGAGCATCTTTTCATGTTCTCCAGTTTTTTTCTTTATGGCTTGCACTTCTTGTGTATTTTCAGAAATCATTTCTCTCGCCTCTCAGAATGATTTCCCTATTTTTCCTTTACAATTTTGGATTAAAATGTAGCTGCTTTAGTTCTCTTGGAACTTATTTTTGTGTATGTTGAGATGGGGATTTTAAAAATCTATTTCTGTACAATTAAGTGGTTGTCTCAGTAATATTCATTGAATAGTTTATTCTTTTCTCATCAATCTGTAATGTCATTCCCCTATTTGCCAAGCTCCCTGTGTATGTATGTGTGGGTCTGTTTCAGGGTTCTCTATTCTCTTCCACTGGTCTATAATAGTATATTTTAAGTTAGAAATTCTTCTCATTAAAAGCTTCAAACATACACAAAGAGATAGTAGTATAATGAACCCACGTATAATCATCATCCACATTCAACAGTTTCCAAGTATTTACCATGCTAGCTTCATTTTTGCCTTTTGAAGCATATTCCAGGCCTTAGTTTACCTCACTCCTGTATACTCAACATGCACTTCTATTATCACACCATCAAAATTAACATTTTTAATAGTATTGTTCAGTCCATATTCAGATTTGTTTATCTCAGAAATGTTTTTTTATAGTTGGTTTGTTTAAATCAGGGTCCTTATATTGAACTTGGTTTTTTATGTTTCTTAATTCTTCTAAAATTTAGAGCATTTGAGCAAAGTACCTTCCCCCAGTCTTTTTTGTTTTTCCTGACATTGACTTGTTGAAGAAATCAAGTTGGTTTGTCTCTCGTATTCTACATTCTGGATTTGTCTGTGCTCCTTTATGGTGTAATTTAGCTTGTTCTAACTCAACATATCCTATAAACTAGAAGTTATTTTTAAAGGCTTATAATTAAGATTTAGGTTCAGCTTCTTTGGGGTAGGGAAGCAAAAAATACTTCGTAGGTGGTGCTGGTACTTCGTATTACATCACATCAGGAGGCACATAATGTAAGGCTATTTCACCCACTCTTAGAAATGCTAAGATTGAATTAATGGGATTCAGGTGGTTTCAGCAGGATTCCTTCATAAACAAGTTTTAATTTAAGGTTCATTCATTGATGGTGCTATTCTGATTGCCATTCCTCCTGTATTTATTAGCAGGAATTCTTTGCTTCTCTAATCGATGAGGCAAAAGAACAACTTCGCCTCATCAATTAGAGATATATGGTTACCCTGAAATCTAATTGGTACAAGAAAGCAGGATAAATGCTTTATTCTTTCCCTTTAATTTGTCAGTGTTCAGAGTAAGGAGTTAGTGCCTCAGTTAGTTTCAGTAGTGACCAATAGGGTTTTTAGTATCAGTATTGAAGACTTGAATATCATTAGTCTAGATTTTTTTAGTAATCTTCTGTGTAAGGTTGGTCTAGATTAACTAGTTCATCATTACCTGAAACGGAAGTAAGGATGCTAACACTTTGTTTCCTGTTGTAGTTTTCCCCCATAATTTATGTTGCCTTAATTTTTTAAAGTTATACTTTTGGAAGGGGTTATAATAGTTAAAAAGATTCTTTATGCAGATACCCTGCATAGTGTGGCTATACTTACCTCAGTGTTATAAAATATTAACCTCTATTTTCTTCTAGTACTTTTGTTTTTGCATATTTAAATATTTAATATATATGAACATAAGTGTTATGTTAATACTTTGCTCCAAATAAGTTTACTTATATATTGACATAAAATTATATGTTTTTTGTCTAAGAGAGCCCTGCTGATGTTAAACCCTTTCAAAGTGTTCAATTAATCACTTGTGTTCCTAGGTGACGTATAATAGCAGAAGAATCTAGGTAATTTGTAGTTAGATTTGTGGTTAATTATGCAAAGGCAAAATTTAAAAACATTAAGACATATTTCTCAAATAAATGTAGCACTGTTAGAAGATTATAATATCCTTATCAATATTTTCATATTTTTGTAAACTTGAATTGTGCATTTATTTCCTTTGTATAATAATTGATTTTATTCTATTATTTTGGCTAGACACTTGGCATTTCACCTGAAGAAAAATTTGTTATTACAACAACAAGTAGGAAAGAAATTACCTGTGATAATTTTGGTAAGCAATGTTATGTTTATGCTTTTATATTTAATATGTTCTAGTATATCATAGAGCAATGACTATTTTATGAGATAGATAAGCATCAAAAAACTGTGATGTTTTGGGGATGGGAGAGGAAACTAGCTATACATCCAGTTTGTGCAGAGGTCATATTTTTCAAGCAAGATTATAGGAAAAGAGTTGATATCATCTATGGCTACAGAAGATGAGACCTTGCTCAGCACAACACCTAGCCACAGATCTTCTACTTGGGCCCTTAAGAAGCTAATTCTTGGGCTTCCCTGGTGGTGCAGTGGTTGAGAATCTGCCTGCCAATGCAGGGGACACGGGTTCGAGCCCTGGTCTGGGAAGATCCCACATGCCGCGGAGCAACTGGGCCCGTGAGCCACAACTACTGAGCCTGCGCATCTGGAGCCTGTGCTCCGCAACAAGAGAGGCCGCGATAGTTAGAGGCCCGCGCACCGCAATGAAGAGTGGCCCCCACTTGCCACAACTAGAGAAAGCCCTCGCACAGAAACGAAAGACCCAACACAGCTAAAAATAAATAAATTAATTAATTAATTTAAAAAAAAAAGTGTTTCCTTGATTAAAAAAAAAAAAGAAAGAAGCTAATTCTTCTGACCAACTTGGATTCTTCCATTATCTTTTTTTACTCAGTTATGTTCTAAGACTTGCCAATTTTTCATGCCTGATTCCTTTTTGGATTTAATCATTCTTCTCCATTCATATTGATACCACTTTAATATAGTTCCTCATCTGATTTTCTGTGACAGCTTAACTTAAGAATTGAGTGTTTCAGATGAGTGGAAGTATTTGAACCTATTCCACTGATATTCTTAACAAAACACAACACAGCTGAATTTATAGATGGATCCATTGTTTGGGGATTTGCCCGTATAATTTTTAAAGTCGTTTCATAGATACAGTTTGTATATTCAAAATTATAAATTCATTGTGTTTCAGATGCTAGCTTAGTACTTAAGATGTTACCTCTTGATTACAGATGAAACTGTTAAAGATGGAGTCACTCTGTACCTGCTACAGTCAGTCAATCAGTTACTACTAACAGCTACAAAAGAACGAATTGACTTCCTACCTCACTATGACACATTGGTTAAAAGTGGCATGTATGAATATTATGCAAGTGAAGGACAAAATCCTTTACGTAAGTATTCCATTTATACTAATTTTGATAAACTATCACTCACCTTTATCCCCTGATCACACATCCTAGTCCTTCACTTTAAAAAAGATCTCTCATTCTACTTTATTCGCAGACTATGATCAGTTTTTGTGAGTGTCCTTACTTCGTCTCTTCATCACAGTGTATTTCTTTTTCTACCTAAGTCATCTTACTTCAGAATAAAGATACCTCTCTTTTAAAACTAATGTAGAATGAGAATTCATTCCTTTTCAACTCATAAGAGGTCTGTACTTATACATCTATCTCCTGTACACTCTCCTTTCCTGATTTATTCTTCCTGGCCTCCTATACACCTCTCCCAGTTGAGAAAATATTTGTTTTACCTTGCACATTTTTTATAGCTGAACAGCACAAGTAAGTGGTTTGTGTTCTTTATCATTTCTTTATCATTTCCTTCCACCTTTACTACTTGCCAGTTTTAATCCTACCTTTGGATTGTTTGCTAGTTGATTTAGAGAATCTTTTCTGTCTGGACCCTGCCAAAGTGTTTAATACTATTTAGATGTTCATTATAAACTTTCTTTTTCTTTTTTTTTTGGCTGTGCTGTGGCTTGTGGGATCTCAGTTCCCCAACCAGGAACCAGGAATTGAACCTGGGCCTTGGCAGTGAAAGCCAGGAATCCTAGCCACTAGACCACCAGGGAACTCCCTGTAAACATTCTTATTAAAAATTTTTTTCATCGTATATGCGTTAGAGTTGGTAGAAAATTAGATAACATAGATAAGCAAAAAGAGCATAAAGAACATCCCTATCTCTACCACCCAGATGTAACTACCACCAACACTTCGGTGTTTATCATTTCAGACCTCTTCATATTGTTTGACTTTTTTTTTTCTTTTTTAATGGTTTTGTATGATGCATCCTTTTTTGTTTTTTTTTTGGCCGCGCCACATGGCTTGTGGGATCTTAGTTAGTTCCCTGACCATGGATTGAACTCGGGCCCTCAGCAGTGAAAGCACAGAGTCCTAACCACTGGACCACCAGGGAATTCCCAATGCATACTTTTTTAACCTACCTTTTTATTTAAAATGTAATGAACATCTTTAATATGCATGTTAATATATGTTTGTTTTAGGGGTTACACAATATTTAGATAACGTAATTTATTTGAACAGTGTACTGTTGTTATTAGACATTCAGGTTATTTCAGTTTTTTTTTTAATTGTTACAAATGACTGAATGTTCTTGTGACTAATTCTTTTTTTTTAATAAATTTATTTAATTTATTTATATATTATTTTTGGCTGCGTTGGGTCTTCGTTGCTGTGCGTGGGCTTTCTCTAGTTGCGGCGATCAGGGGCTACTCTTCGTTGTGGAGCACGGGCTCTAGGCATGCAGGCTTCAGTAGTTGTGGCTCGCGGACTCTAGAGCGCAGGCTCAGTAGTTGTGGCGCACGGGCTTAGTTGATCCGCGGCATGTGGGATCTTCCCAGACCAGGGCTTGAACCCATGTCCCCTGCATTGGCAGGCGGACTCTTAACCACTGCGCCACCAGGGAAGTCCCCCCATCTTCTTAATGTGTCAGTGCTTCAGAGCTTAGTCCTTGGTCCCTTATCTTCTCCTAATTCCTCAACTGGTGATTCCATCCAATCTCATGGCTCTAAATACCATAGTTATGGCAGCGACTACCAAATGGAGGTAGTGAGAAATGGTCATTTTTAGTTAAATATTGAAAATAACGCCAGACTTACCTCCTGAATCCCAGTTTTGTCTATCCACTTGCCCATGTGGCATCTCTACTAGGATATCTAAGATGGGAATATACTACACATAGTTTTCCATCCAAATTAATTTTGGTTCTTTCTAGTTGCTTAAGCCAAAAATCCAGTTGATTCTTCTTTGTCTCATTCAATCTTTCAGAAAATCCTTTTGGCACTATCTTCAGTGTTTATCTTAAAATGAGCATTTCTCTTTACTTCTGTTGGTAACACTAGGTCTGAGGCACCATCATAGATTACCGAGATTATACAGTGGCCTCGTCTCTCTCTTTTCATGCCTGTACACGAAAGGTTTGAGAAGTCAGATTGTTTCACTAAGGGTAAACGCCGAAGTCTTTACAATTGCTTGCATGGTCTTAGAAGCTGTGCTTTGTACCTCTCTGACTTTGTTTCCACAGCTCTTGTTGCTTGTTCATTCCTCTTCACTGCCAGCTTTATTCTCAGCTTAGGACCCTCTGCTTGGATAGCCTCTTTCTCAGTCCCTCACCTCATTCAAGTCTTGTTTATCTATTACCTTCTCAACAAAACTTATCTTGTTCACCCTATTTAAAATTGCAACCTATGTTTCCTCTACATCTCTATGCCAGATAAACCCATGTAAGTTGGAAATATTCTAAGTCAAAAATGCATTTGGTGGGGGGTAAATTACAAGTTTGGGATTAAAATATACACCCTACTATATATAAAATAGATAACCAACAAGGACGTACTATATAGCACAGGGAATTATACTCAATATCTTAAAATAACCTATAATGGAAGAGAATGTAAAAAAAGAATATATATATTTATATATATGAATAACTGAATCACTTTGCTATACACCTGAAACTAACACACCATTGTAAATCAACTATACTTTAATATAAAATAAAAATTAAATTTAAAAAATGCATAGGAGCCATGTGGCAAAATGTTAACAACATGTGAATCTAGGTGAAAGGGTTTATATATCGG
The DNA here is from genome assembly GCF_949987535.1 of Balaenoptera acutorostrata. NCBI lineage: Eukaryota > Metazoa > Chordata > Mammalia > Artiodactyla > Balaenopteridae > Balaenoptera > Balaenoptera acutorostrata. The sequence continues at coordinate 57,333,747 of NC_080076.1, forward strand.
CATATTGAATGAATCTTTAATTCTCTGAGGATAAGTTTTTAAATGTATAATCATGGAGTCAGTAGATACATTCATTTTTAAGACTTTTGATATAGATTAATTACCTTCCAGATTGGTTATATGGGTTTTCATTCCTACTGTCATTATATGAATAGGCAGAGAATATCACTGTTTAAACTCCTGCTTTGATTTCTGTGACTTCACATTAAATTCCTGGGTCTTTCCCTGCCTCTGTTTCCTGTGCCTTTGATGCTACTTCTGGTTATTGTTGACTGTATGGTGGATAATTCTTTAAGTCATGTTGATCTTTTTATACTTGAAGTGAACTTACCCAAGTCTAAACTATTCTGTGTCAATGAAGCATTTATCTCTGGCTGTCTTTACTCTCTCCATTAAGCGTAGTCTGTTCCAGCTCTCTGTGGAACACCTCTACTCATTGAGCTTGATATAGTGATAGAGTATCGCATCTAAAACTGAAGTTTTCTTTCCTCCCTTCTAAATTTTTCTCCTTCTAAATTTTATGGAAAATACGACCATTTATCCAGTCTTCTGGAGCAAGTACTCAAAACCACCTTGGATTTCTTTTTCTTTCTCTCTTTATATCTAATCATATACTAAATTCTACTCATTTCTTTCTTTGAGATTTCTTTTAACTCTTTTTCCTTGCATTTCCTTCAGTGTCCCTACTTCTCCATTTCCTAGTTAATACCCTTCGCCAGGTCTTTATAGATAGCTGATTTGTGGTAACTTCTTTCTAACTAGCTTATAAACATAGACATCCCCTGAGTGTTGAGAGTGTGGAAGTGCTTGCTGGAGTGCTACTCTGTGGATTAATTACGCTTAAGTTGGGTTAAGCTTCAGGGGAAGAGACATTAATTTAGTATGTTCCCCCTTTTAATTAGGGGAATAAAAGTGAGAAATAGTTTGGGTACTGACCCTGGAGAAAGGAGAATGTTAGGAACAATGCTGAGCCAGTGATAAACTGAAGGTCAAGCTGGTTGTGTAGTAGGAAATTAAGAGCAGTTTTGTGTCAGTTAAGCAGATACATTCTGCCATTTCACAAGTTGCTGTTGTGAGATATCTGTATTTAAATTAGCTCTCAATAGACACTTTTATAGTTGCTTTATAGTTGTCCTTATATCTCAAAATGTGCTTACGTTTGACTTGTGCATGATGTAATTACGTACCACAGACTACTATTTGATTTTATGGTTATGGTCTTCTGTTTGTCTCTTATGTGTGTATGTCTGTCTTTAGATTATAAACTCCTTGAAGCCAGGAATCATGGCTGGCTGACTCATGCTGTGTAGTGCCATGCAAGTACTGGTTGGTGACTGCTTTTTTATGCTGGTGGTGATTGGTGATGCCTTTATTATGTTTGTGTCATTAGGATCAGGATAATACTTTAATTCTAGCTCTTTGGAAAATAAAAGTGATGGCTTAAGGTACTTCAGAGTTTCTTCTACTTTGAACTTTTATATGAAGTATTTAGGAGGGAAAACTTAAGCAATAACGTTTTCTCATTCTTTTCCAGCATTTGCTCTTGCAGAATTAATTGATAATTCATTGTCTGCCACTTCTCGTAACACTGGTGTTAGAAGAATACAGATCAAATTGGTAAGGAGATAATACTCTAAAGCAATTTAACTTGTCCTTTTATAGAAGTACTACAGGTTCATTGGAGAAAAATTAGAAAATAAAGATAAACTAAAAGTAGAAATAATTATCTGATGTCTCTTCAGTCATTAAAATTTTTTCACGTGCCCTTTTTCTATGCATATATGTATACATGTATGTGTGATCATATTGTACATTTTGTTATTTGTGATCTTTTATTTTCCCTTAATAGTACATTGTAAACATTGCCATATCATGAATATTCTGCAATATAATATACCACTGCTGCAGTTTGGTTTATTGACTGTAATATAAATTATGTAATCAGTCTACTGTTGTTGAACTTTTAGATTTTTTTCCTATATTTTTGCCATTGTAAGCAGTGCTGGCGTGATGAGTATCCTTATAGATTTTTGTACATATCTCTGATTAGTTTCTCAAGCTAAATTCTGAGAAATGGAATTTCTGGGTTAAAGGACATGAAGAATTCTAAGGCCTTTGATTCATACTGCTGAAGTGCCTTTCAGAAAGTTGTATTAGTGTACACTTCCTCCAGCAATGTATGAGTGAGCCCAATGAATCACTTTTTTTATATTAACTTTTCATGTTTTTAATATTGATTTGACTTTTCCTATCTTTTTGAACTTATTTTATTTCATAGCATTTTGATGAAACACAAGGAAAACCTGCCGTTGCAGTGATAGATAATGGAAGAGGAATGACCTCTAAACAGCTTAACAACTGGGCCGTGTATAGGTTGTCAAAATTTACAAGGCAAGGTGACTTTGAAAGGTTAGAAAACCTTACTCACTTTTTTTATGGGCAGCTGGGTATTTTAATAAGGATAAGAACTCTTATATTTCTTTAGTTATACATGATACATTGGAGGTTTTGATGTTATCAGCATATTTATTTAGATTTTTATAATAAAGTTTTTATGACCACTACTTAGAAATAGTCAAAACTGCATAAATCATATTGTGCCCTTCCATTGAATGATTCTTTTTGCATTTCCTGAGGTACATAGGAGTTTTTTTTTCTTTTTAATTAATTTTATTTATTTATTTATTTTTGACTGCATTGGGTCTTCGTTGCTGCATGCAGGCTTTCTCTAGTTGCGGCGAGCGGGAGCTACTCTTTGTTGAGGTGTGCGGGCTTCTCATTGTGGTGGCTTGGCTTTGTTGCGGACCATGGGCTCTAGGCGCGTGGGCTTCAGTAGTTGTGGCACACGGGCTCAGTAGTTGTGGCACGTGGGCTCAGTAGTTGTGGCTTGTGGGCTCTAGAGTGCAGGCTCAGTAGTTGTGGCATGCAGTCTTAGTTGCTCCGTGGCATGTGGGATCTTCCTGGACCAGGGCTCGAACCCATGTCCCCTGCATTGGCAGGTGGATTCTTAACCACCGCGCCACCAGGGAAGTCTCTCCACCTTCTTAATGTTTCAGTGCCTCAGGGCTTAGTCCTTGGTCCCTTATCTTCTCCTAATTCCTCACTTGGTGATTCCATCCAACCTCATGGCTCTAAATACAATAGTTATGGCAGCTATGTTGTGTACTTCGGGAAACACATTTGAAAGAATCAGTTGGCATTCTTATTAAGTAGTTAGTATTTGTTCATGTCCTGTTTTTCTTTCTGCTGTGTCAAGGAAAGTCACCCAAATTTAAGGAACAGTCTCAATAATGTGTAAAATTAATATAGATAACACATTTGCCTTCTCACTTCTGAAATTTCAGCACTCAGAATTTTCATCAAATTTGTAAACACTTACATGGTGAGAGGCAGCAATAAGTGAAGAACAAGGGCTCTGGAATCATTTGGTCTCATTTGAATTCTAGCCTTACTAATTGTATGACACTGGTCAAGGTAGTTTACTTCTTTTTATCTCAGTTTACATGTCTGTAAAATGGAGATAATACCTCATAAGGTTTTGTGAAAACCAAGTGAGTTAGTACATGTGAAGTCCTTAGAGCCTGGCAAATGATAAGCAGTCAATAAATACAAGCTATCATTGTAGTTACTACTTCTCATTTGTGGCTTCAGATTTTTCTGCAAGTATTCTTTTTCAGTATTTTCTTGAATACGTGCCACTTCAGGGATTTATAAAATAGCCATAAAGAAGGCAAAGATCACGTCTTTCATAGTCTAAAGATAGAATTTAGCATAAGATAGAAATATTAGGTAGAAATGAAAGGAGAACAGATGGTAGATTGGGGCAAAAAGGTCAGAAAAATGTTAGTTAAATCAAGTGGAAGAGTAGAAAGAAGTAGAGCCTACAGTTTATTAAGATTTCTCTAGATTTTAGCACAACACAGACTTTTAAACTTAATTCAAATGTTAGGGAAATTTTAATTTTTGGTAGAAATCTACCTGTTGTATGTTCTGGTCCTAGCTTTTTATAGGTGTTGTATCAGTAAACAGTCAGTTGTTGTTATAGCTGTTATGTACTCATACTGTCTTTGAGTCCAGTATCAGTCCCTTAACCCACTCCAGTTTCTGTTAGCATAGTTGTACCCCCCTCACTCCTCTAGCTTCTACTCCTATAGAAAAAATTATCAGTTGTTTTACTGCTTCCAATTTAGTTTTTTATTGGATTTAAGGATGGGTATCATAGGAGACAGGCTGTGGAAGAAAAGGAAGGACAGCCTACAAATACAAAACAGCTGACTATCTTGACTGTAGCTTATGTTGTAGTAGAGGAAAAGCCAAAAGTAAACCAAAAAACGTATAAGCACTTCAGTTACTGATTAAGAAAATATTGAGTAATATGTTAGAGCCTGATGGCCATCTCCTTTAGGTAAGGTGACTAGAAAAGAGGGCAGCCTCTTTGAGGTTACATTTGAGTTGAGGCTTCAATGATTAGAAAAAAACACCCAAGCGAAAATCTGGGTGAAGAGTATTCCAAGTAGAAGGAACATCAGCAAATACAAAGACCCTGAAACTGTGATCAGCTTGTTTCGTTTGAGAGACGGAAAGGAGACCAGTGTGGTTAAGTGCATATGAAGGGGAGGGTAGAGGGAGATGAGGTGAGAGTTCTGATTTGGCAATATTCTTTATAACTCTCACCCACCTTGGTACTACCTTTCCCTCCACTTTTTTATTTTGAAAATTTCAAATAAACCAACAAATAAGTTGAAAAAACTTCAAATAAAAAGCCAGCAAATAAGTTGAAAGAGCAGTATTAGCACTCATATATCCTTCACCTAGATTTATGTTAACATTTTGCCACATTTGTTATCTTCTGTCTATGTTTATGTATGTGTGGGTGTGCACATGCGTGCACACACAGCACACACACATTCTCTCCCTAAATCATTTGAAGGTAAGTTGCAAACTTTATGATATTTCACTGCTTAATACTGTAGCATCTATTTCCTTCACAGCGATGTTCTCATAAATAGCCATAATACCTTTATACCCAAGACATTTCTCAGTGATTCAAAATATCTAATGTCCATATTCAGATTTTTCCCCTTTGTCATGTCTTTCTTTTCTCCTTTATTCTATAATTCCCCACGTTTGTGTCTTTCATGAAATTGTCATTTTTTTTGGTAGAGTTCAGGCTAGTTGTAGAACAGTCCACAAGCTGGATCTGAATGTTTACTGAACACTATTCTTTTCCTCAAAATTTTATGAATATTTTCAATTATACAGAAAAGTTGAAATTCTACAGTCAGTACCCAAGATACTCATACTAAGTTTCTACCACTGACAGTTGCGTTACCACGTATCTTTTTATCCGACTAACCTTCAGGTCATCTCATTTTTTGATTCAGTTCAAAATAAATTACAGATATCAGTAAACTTTCTCCTGCTGCTTTAAGTATTGGTATCATTATGTAGAATTCAGGGAGTTTTTTTGAGGTAAAATTTACATTGAAATGCTTACATCTGTCTGAAGTGTATCTTCATTAAATTTTTTTATGGTAATATAATTCATATAGTCACAAAGTTGTGCAGCCATCACCAATAATTCCAGAACATTTTCATCACTCCAGAAGAAACCCTGTAACCACTTGTAGTCAATCTTGTCTCTCGTTGCAATCACTGATATACTTTGAATAGTTGTTAATCTACTTCTTCAGTTGTTTTTTTAGGGATTACAATTAACATTTTAATTTATAACAGTCCACTTTGGATTAACACCAATTTAATGTCAATAATACATACAAACTTTGCTTCTATATAGCTCCATTCCCCTCCCACTTCTTTGTATTATTATTTTCATATAAAGGACATGATTATACATTATAACCCTGTCAACACAGTTTTATAGTTAGTGCTTTATACACCTGTCTTTTAAATCAGGAGGAGAGTTGTAAAAAATACACTTATACTGTCTTTTTCTATTTATGTAGTTACCTCTGCTTTACTCTTTGTTTTTTCTTGTATTCAAGTTACTTTCTAGTGTCTCTTCAATTTAGTCCAAGGGACTCTTCTTCAGTAGCTACTTTGTGTCAGATGTGCTGATGACAGATTCCCTCAGGTTTTGTTTATCTGTGAATGTCTTAATCTCTTTCCTTTACTTTTTTTTTTTTTAAGGAATTCCTTTATTTTTATTATTTATTTATTTTTAGGTGTGTTGGGTCTTCGTTTCTGTGCAAGGGCTTTCTCCAGTTGCGGCAAGCGGGGGCCGCTCTTCATCGCGGTGCGCAGGCCTCTTTCTATCGTGGCCTCTGTTGTTGTGGAGCACAGGCTCCAGACGCACAGAGCTCAGTAGTTGTGGCTCACGGATCTAGTTGCTCCGCGGCATGTGGGATCTTCCCAAAGCAGGGCTCGAACCCGCGTCCTCTGCATTGGCAAGCTGACGCTCAACCACTGCGCCACCAGGGAAGCCCTCTTTCCTTTACTTTTGAAAGCTACTTGTGCTGAATGAAGAATTCTTGGTTGACTGTCTTTTTCTGTCAGCACTTTGAATACATTAGTCTACTGTCTTCTGACTCCATAGTTTCTGATGAGGAATCAGCTGTTAATCTTGAGTATCCCTTGTATGTGACTAGTCACTTCTCTCTTTCTGCTTTCAAGATTCTCTGGCTTTTAATGGTTTGTGGCATGTCTAGTTTTTGAGTTCATACTGTTTGGTGTTTGTTGTGCTTCTTGGATGTCTAGGTTAATGTTTTCATCAAATTTGGGAAGTTTTTGGCCATTATTCAAATATTCTTCCTCTCCTGTCCTTCTGTGGCTCATCTTATCCCCTCCATTGATGGGGTTTTTTTCTTCAGTTTGTTTCTCAGACTGAATAATCTCAATCAACCTGCCTTAAAGTTCACTGATTATTTCTTCTGCCAATTCATATCTGCTCATGAGCCACCTAACTGAATTTTTCATTTCAGTTGTTTTCTTTTTTTTCAATTCCAGAATTTGTTTGGTTCTTTGTTAGTAGTTTCTGTTTCTACTGATATTCTCTGTTTGGTAAAATACTGTTCTCATACTTTCCTTTACTTCATTGGACATAATTTCTATTAGTTCACTGAATGTATTTAAAATAGCTGATTTATTTAAAAAATTTTTTTAAATTGAAATATAATTGATTTATAATGTGTTAATTTCTGCTGCATAGCAAAGTGATTCAGTTATACATATATATAGCATTCCTTTTTTAAAAAATTCTTTTCCATTATGGTTTATCACAGAATATTGAATATAGCTCCCTGTGCTATACTGTAGGACCTTGTTGTTTATCTGTCCTATATATACTAGTTTGCACCTGCTAACCCCAAACTCTCACTCCATCCCTCTCCCACCCCCACCCTTGGCAATCACAAGTCTGTTTTATATGTCTGTGAGTCTGTTTCTGTTTTGTTGATGAGTTCATTTGTGTCATATTTTAGATTCCACGTATAAGTGATATCGTATGGTAATTGTCTCTTTCTGACTTCAATTAGTATGATAATCTCTAGTTCCACCCATGTTACTGCAAATGGCATTATTTCATTCCTTTTTATGGCTGAGTAGTATTCCACTGCGCGCGTGCGCGCGTGTGTGTGTGTGTGTGTATACATCTTCATCATCTGTTCATCTGTTGATGGACATTTAGGTTGTTTCCACATCTTGGCTATTGTGAGTAAGCGCTGCTGTGAACATAGGGGTGCATGTATCTTTTTGAATTATATTTTTAATCAGATATATGCCCAGGAGTGGGATGGCTGGATCATATGGCAACTCTAGTTTTAGTTTTTTGAGGAACCTCCATACTGTTTTCCATAGTGGCTGCACCAACTTATGTTCCCACCAACAGTATAGGAGGGTTCCCTTTCCTCCACACCCTCTCCAGCATTTGTTGTAAAAAAGCTGACTTAAATCTTTGTCTGCTAAGTCTAATTAATCCCTGGGCTTTCTCTGGGACAGTTTTTACTGAGTGCTATTTTCCCTGTGTGTAGGCCAGACTTTAATATTTCTTGGTGTGGCACATAGTTTTTTTGTTTAGAATAGGACATTTTATTTTATTTATTTATTTTTTATCCACGCCTGGCATGGACAGGATCTTAGTTCCTCTACCAGGGATCAAACCCATGCCCCTTGCATTGGAAGCGTGGAGTCTTAACCACTGGACCACCAGGGAAGTCCCTAGAATAGGACATTTTAAATTATATAGTGTGGCAAATCTGGAAATCAGATTTATCTTTCTCCCCAGGGCTTACTGTTGCTTTTGTCTTTTTGTTGTTTGTGTAGTGACTTCCCTAAACTAATTCTGTAAAACCTGTTTTCTTTATCTTGTGTTGCCCCTTAAGTCTCTGCTCAGTTAATTTGGTGGTCAACTAATGATGAGACATTTCCTTGAATGTCTGGAACCACTAAGTCTTACAGCTTTTGCCAAGGGGTTCTGTGTGCATACTGGGCTGTTTTTATTGTTCCAGCAGGAAGTTTACAGCTCTGCCTTAGCCTTTAACTCTTGGTTGCACCAAACCTCAAAGTCAACCAGAAATAAGAGATTAGAGCCTTCTCAGTTCTTTCTTGAGTATGTATACAATCCTGCACATGAGTGTGACCTTGATTCTCATGACTATGTTGGAGCTTTTAAAAACCACTATGGACCTCTCATTCCCCAGCTTTTTCTTCTGAGTATTTGCCCAGATTCTTGTTTTCTCCCAACTGTTTTCATTGCCTTAGTCAGCTTTGATGGTAAACATCTGCCACTGATTGTTTTTGACAAATGACCCAAAGAAAATGCTTTTCACAGAGAGCAAGTTCTGAGTTAGGTCAAATAAAGACAAACCCTGCAAGTGGAAGTTTCTGTGGAACTGTCAGATCCAATAATGGCAAATCTATGCGGAAGGAGCTTTTGGGGAACTCCAAACACATTCCAGTGACTCCTAAGCTGTTCGTTTGCAACATGATTGCAGGGCTGTTTGTTTTCAAGGCTTCTGTGGAGCTGGTGAGAGGGGAATGGGAGAGGGTATGTTAAAACGTAACAGAGCTTGCAGTTTTTACCAAAACTCATCAATGTGTCTTAAATAAACACTGCTTGGATTGTTGCAAGACTTAAGTTAATTTTTGCAGTTCTGAAAAAGTTGATTTTGACAATTTTTTCAGGTGTTGTTTTTGTGTTTATCAACGAGTGGATTTTCATATGTTCTTACTTTGCCATTCTGGAAGTGATCACTCAGTTAACTGATTTTTGACAAGTGCATACACTGGTCTAATCCAAACCCCTAAGATAAAGAACATTACCTGGACCTAGGAAATTTGCTCATGACTGAGGCACTGTTACAATCGTAAGTTAAATTAGATACCTAGAACCTTGTTGTAATACTATGTGTTCATTTAATTATTTTGTGGAAGAAAGAAGGGTGACATCAGTTAGACCAGCTGGGTGGCCATAATTCAGATGTGTGTTGGATCAGTGCTACTTTCTGCACTTTAAACTTGCTCAGCAATTAAAAAGCTCTCAACTCAGTCAGCCGTTTTTTGGAAAATAAAAATAGCATGCCACATGGCCTGTTTCCCATGCCACTTTTAGGTTGTAGAAATGGACTCCCAAAAGGATTTTCCCTAATTTTCCTAAAGAAAAAGCTCAATTGTCTTTAGTATTTTTCTGTAATTAAGATGAACTTTCAAGTAGATATTTGTACTTACTTGAATTTAGAGAATGTAACATTTAGGCATCCTACTTTAATTTGGTTATTTCCATTGTGTCTCACAGATGAGACACATCTGTATCGAGATGAGACATGTGTATTCCAGAAGCTCGGTTAGTTACCTATGGCCATTTGTCACTTTCTTCATTGTGGCTGATTTTTTTTCCCTGTGGTAGATCGGAGATAGTGAGATCTAAATATATATACATAGTCTCTCTACCATATTTCCTGAATCACTTACATGCTTCTTTTTACTAATTTGATCGTCTCTCCTATTCCTTTTTCTTACCTTCTACACCTTTTATCATACATTTTCATGCAGATTTTGCTTCTCTTTTCTAATAAATACTATTGTTTCACAAAGATATAGTGCCCTCTTATATTGTATGAAGAATAAGAATGAGATAGTTTCTGAAACTTTTTTAGACTGTGATAAAAATTTATTTTGAGGGAGGCGACTTTCTAAATTCTCCAGAGGACTCCTTCTGTGATGCAAAATTGTTTCTTAAGATCTTAGATTATATTTATCTTCATGAAGGGAGATCTATATAGCCCGTGAGTGTGGATATAGGAATTTTCTGAACTCATTTACACAAGTCTAAAACCTACTGGAAATTAGTATTTTCAGCCTTATTTGCTGTAATAGGGTTTTTGCTTAGGTTAGGCTTTCATGAATGGGAAAAGAAGCTTAGGAAAAAGGTTGAAAAAGGAAACTTACTGCCTGGTCATTAAGTGTGTCCATTCCTAATCAGTGAACAGAATTCCTTAGTTTTGAATCAGATTAAGTATGTATATATTGTTTTATCTCTGAGTTCTGCCCTCCCAAACTTTTAATATACTTCCTCATATGTGTTTTAAGGAGAATATTTAGGGGAGGGTATTTTCAGCATATTTCCTAGAAGTATTGTCATAGTAATTAAAGTCTTAGAACCTATTTACTCTTTATTTTTCTTAATATTTTGTTCATAGAATTTAATTAATTCTTGGTTTATTACAATGTATCAATGCAGGATATGCCCTTTTTTTTTTTAACATCTTTATTGGAGTATAATTGCTTTACAGTGGTGTAGGACATGCCCTTTTAAAGTTTATTTATTGAAAAATTTAATAAGCTGAATAACCAGAATTTGCCACCCAATCCAGTAAGTAGAATATACTGTAACTTATATCTGTGTCCTCCTCATCCCTGCCACCAAAGTTAACAAGTATCTTGAATTGTTTTTCTGTTTACTTTTTTCTTTTAAACATTTTTATTAGAGTATAATTGCTTTACATTGTGTGTTAGTTTCTGCTGTATAACAAAGTGAATCAGCTGTACGTATACATATATCCCCATATACCCTCCCTCTTGCGTCTCCCTTCCACCCTCCCTATACCACCCCTCTAAGTGGTCACAAAGCACCAAGCTGATATCCCTGTGCTATGTGGCTGCTTCCCACTAGCTAGCTATTTTATGTTTGGTAGTGTATATATCTCAATGCCATTCTCTTACTTTGACCCAGCTTACCCTTCCCCCTCCCTGTGTCCTCAAGTCCATTCTCTACGTCTGCATCTTTATTCCTGTCCTGCCCCTAGGTTCTTCAGAACCATTTTTTTTTTTAGATTCCATATATATGTGTTAGCTATTTCCTTTTGTTAAATGTATATATCTAATTTTGCTTGTTTTTGATAATATGAAAAAGTGTAATCATACTATATGTTGATCTATAAGGGACTTGCATTTTCATTTAATATTAGGTTACTAAGATTGCATATTTGTGTGGGTCTGTAGTACATTCATTTTCATAACCGTGTAATCTTAAGTATATACCAAAAAGGAATCCCACTGTATTTATCCAGTCTCCAGTCAGTGGGCATTTGGCTTTCTCCCCCAAGTTTTAGCAATTGTTAGCAGTACTATCTTATATATGGGGTGTGTGTGTAGTATTCTGTTATATATATTTCCTGGTCCAAATCTACGTAAGTTTTAGGTATATGCCTAGGAGGGAATTTGTAGGATATAAAAATGAATGTTCCAACTTACAGGGTAATGGCGAATTATTTTCCAAAGTGATCGTATTAATTTATACTTTAACCACTTACGAAAGTTTGATAAAACTCACTTGGGAAACCATTTGGATGTGGTATGTTTTTTGCAGGAGGAATTTTTAACTATTGCTTTGATTTCTTTATAGAGTTATAAGAATATTTTGGCTTTCTATTTCTTACTGATTTAGCTTTGGTAAGTTATATTTTACTAGGAATTAGTCCATTTTGTTAAATTTTCAATTTTATTGGCATATAGTTGTTGGTAATGTTTGTAAAGAACTAGTGCTTGCTTTGATAAATTTTCTGTTTTCCTGTTTTCAAATTCTTTGATTTCTGCTCTTTATTATTTATGCCCTTCTTTCTTTGGGTTTATATGCTCTTTTTGTAGTATCTGGATGTGGAATCTTACAGGTTTTTTTTTACTTCTTTTCTAACATGAATATTTTGTGTTATAAATTTTCTTCTCAGGACAACTTTTGCTGTATCCCACAAGTTTTAATATGCTGTAATTTCACTTTCATTCAGTTCAGTGTAACTTTTATTTCCCTTGCAACTTGCTTTTTGATCCATGGATCTTTTTTGGAATGTGTTCAGTTTCCAAATGCTCCCAATAGATTTTCTTGTCTTTATGTTGATTTCTAGTTTGACTTTATTATATTCAGAGAACATACTCTATATGGTTTCAGTTCTTCTAAATTTGTTGAAATTTGTTTTATGACCTAGGATATGATCTATATTTTGGTGAATTTTCTGTGTCCTTGAAAAGAATGTGTATTTTGCTGTTGCTGGGAGGAGTGTTCTGTAAATCTCAATTAGATTCCATCTGTTGATAATATTTTTCAGTTCTTTCTTATCCTTGCTGATTTTCTGTGTAGCAGTAACTAAGAGAGGAGTATTGAAGAGCTCCAGTTCTCTGAATTTTTGCTCTGTGTATTTTTAACTTGTGTTATTTTTTGTATGCATAATTGAGATTGTTAGGACTTTTCAGTGAACTGACCCTTTCATAATGCCTTTTTAAAAAAAATTTAATTTATTTTTTGTCTGCATTGGGTCTTTGTTGCTGCACATGGGCTTTCTCTAGTTGCGGCGAGCGAGGGCTACCCTTCATTGCGGTGCGTGGGGTTCTCATTGCGGTGGCTTCTCTTGTTGCGGAACACAGGCTCTAGGCGCATGGGCTTCAGTAGTTGCAGCACACAGGCTCAGTAGTGTGGCTCACAGGCTTAGTTGCTCCGCAGCATGTGGGATCTTCCCAGACCAGGGCTCAAACCTGTGTCCCCTGTATTGGCAGGCGGATTCTTAACCACTGCGCCACCAGGGAAGTTCCCATAATGCTTCTGTCCCTGATAATTTCTTGCTCTGAAATGTATTTTATTTGATAGTGTAGCCACTCCAGCTTTCTTTTTGTTTATGTTTGTATGGTATATCTTTTCTTATCCATTTTCTTTTAAAATACCTATATCATTATATTTAAAACGAGTTTCTTGTAGACAGCATATGGTTGGGTCATTTTTTATTTTTTTAAATTTTTTAATTTATTAAAAAAATTTTTTTGCCTATAGTCTTTTTAGAATATTTACTTATTTTTTTTGGCTGTGTCAGGTCTTAGTTGTGGCACGCGGGATCTTCGTTGTGGCATGCAGGCTCAGTAGTTGCGGTGCACGGATTTCTCTCTAGTTGTGGCATGCAGGCTCCAGAGCTCGTGGGCTCAGTAGTTGCGGCTTACAGGCTTAGTTGCCCTGCAGCGCATGGGATCCTAGTTCCCTGACCAGGGATCAAGCCCCCATCCCCTGCATTGGAAGGTGGATTCTTAAACACTGGACCACCAGTGAAGTCCCTGGTTGGGTCAGTTTTTAATTCACTCTGTCAGTTTTATTTAGTGTATTTGTACTATTACATTTACTTATTTTTAATTATTGATACATTAGGACTCAAATATGTCCTGTTTTAACTTTTCTATTTGTTCCCTTTGTTTTGCATTTGTCTTTTCTGGCCTTTTTGTGGTTTACTTGAACATATTTTACTACACTGTTTTCTTTATAGTGGTTTTCAAGTATATCTTTTATTTATTTATTTATTTTTTAATGGCTGCTCCAGGGAATACTGTATTACAGTCTCTTAGTATGGACATTTTGCCAATTAAAGTGAATTACAGAAATCTCACCAAATTATTTAGGTATTTTAACTCTCTCCCATTTATAATTTAGTTTTAAGTGTTACCTCTACATATATTGAGAACCATATCAGACCGTGTTATTTTTATTTCAACAGTCTAATGTAATTTTAAAAACTCAAGCAGAGAAAGGTAGTCTATTTTATTTATGTGCATATTTGTTTCATTGTTCTTTATTCCCAGGTAATATTCTTTTATTAACTTTGTCCGATATTAATATATCTCCTCCAGCTCTGTTTTCATTAGTATTGAAATGGTAACTCGTTTTCCAACCTTTGAACCTACTGTCTCGTTATATTTAAAGAGTGTTTCTTTTAGGCAGCATTTGGTTATGTATTAAAATTGACGATCTCTGCCTTTTAATTGGGACGTTTAGACCAATTACATTTAATGTGATTATCAGTATTCTTGGTTACCATCTTTCTTATTTGTTTATTTTTCCCTTTTTCTCCACATTTCCCTTTTTTCTGCCTTATTTCAAATTGAGTGTGTGTGTGTATGTGTGCTTCCACTGTTTCCTTCATTGACTTATTAGATGCTACTCTGTTCTTTTGTTTTACTGGCAACTAGGGTTCATTGTATACATCTTTAATTTATGACAGTTCTACTCTCTTAGCAGATTTCAGTTACACAGTAGTGTTATTGACTGTACTTAACGATGTTATACATTAGCTCCTCAGACCTTATTCATCTTATTGATGAAAGTTTGTACCCTTTTACCAACCTCTACCTATTTCCCACACTCCCCAGTCCCTGTCAACCACTTTTCTACTGTCTGTTTCTATGAGTTTCTCTTTTTAACAGTTGTTTTCTTAAAAATGTGGTTAAAAAAAAGTATAACATTAAATTAAAGTGTATAATTTGGTAGCATTAATTATATTCACAGTGTTTTACAACCATTACCATTATGTATTTTCAAAGATTTTTGTCTTTCCCAAACAAACTTCGTAGCCATTAAAAGATAACTCTGTATTCTCCGCACCTCCAGCTGCTGGTAACCACAGTTCTACTTTCTGTTTCAATGCATTTGCCTATTCTAGGTACTTCATTTAAGAGGAATCATACAATATTTGTCATTTTGTTTCTGGTTTATTTCACTTAGCATAATGTTTTCAGGGTTCATCCATGTTGTAGATTGTATCAGAACTTCACCCCTTTTAATGGCTGAATTATGCAGCTATACTACATTTTTCTATTCATAGGTTAATGGACAGTTGTCTTGTTTCTACCTTTTTTGTATATTGTGAATAATGCTGCTATGAACATTCATATACAAGTATTAGTTTGAGTCCCTGAGGCAGTTTATGTTTACCCATGTATTTACCATTTCTGGTGGTCTTCATTCCTTTGTTTAAATCCATAGTATCATTTTCATTCCTAAAGGTCTTTTAACAGTTTTTATAATTCATGTTTGCTCTCAGTGAATTTTTTCAGCTTTTGTATGTCTGATAAAGTTTGGATCTATTCTTACCCTCCTTCCCCCTTTAAACATATTTTTGTTGAGTATAGAATTTTAGGTTGACTTTGTTAAACATTTTAGTACGTTAAAAATGCTACTCCATTTCTACTGACTTGCACAGTTTACAATGAAAAATCCATTGTCATTTTTATCTTTGTTTCTCGGAATGTATGGTTTCTCTGACTCTTTTAAGATGTTCTTTTTATAGTTGGTGTTGTATACATTGTGTGTTTGTGTTGGGGGAGCACTGTAAGTGTGCATGCATGTTGTGTGGTTTGTGTATTGTGTGGGGTGTTTGTGTATACGCATGCTTTTTTGCATGGGGGCAGGTTTGTGGCTTTGTTGTGTGGAGATGAGTTTGTGTATGGCGGTTGCTTTGTATGTTGTCAGGGGGCTATTTTTTGTGTGCTTTGTTTTGTAGGTCTGGTATTACGGTGTTTTACCTGGTCATTGTTGTCTTATTTTGATTATTGATATATGGGTGAGAACTTTTTATACCAATTAAAATATTTTTATTTATCCCATTATTTCTCTGTTGTGTTTTCTTTGTTTTTAAATTCATTGCATCTTTTTGTTGTTGCTTTTGAAAATGTTGTTCTACCTTTTTTTCTCTTTTAATATTTTAGAATTTATCTGTTTGTTTTCCTGCTTGTCTTTGAAATTTAAAAATGCATATTAACATCATACTTCAAAATTTAAAAAAACACCTCCCTTCTTCCATATTAAAAAATTTGGAACACTTTATCTCTGATCACTTCCTTCCCAAAGTTATACTTTTGTTGTCTAGTATTTCAAGTCTGACTTCGGAAATCCCACAAATTATATTCACCATTTTTTCTAACAACACATGAAAAATTTTTTAACACATATTTTAAAAATTACCTTTGTACTTACCATATTATGATAACCTTGTATGTCAGATTGTGCTTGTAGGAACATTCCTTTAGAGCAAATCTCTTAATGGTAAATTCCCTTGGATTTTGTCTGTAAATTCTTTATTTAGTCCTAGTTTGCAGTTCTACATTGACCTTTTCTCTTGGCCCTTTGGAGATAATATTCCACTGTCTTATACTGTTGCTGTCAAAGCCTGCAAAGCCATTTCTCTCTCAGTCTGTTTATTAGTTCTTCTGTTTTGTTTTTAGTGTTCACTGTGATGTGGATTTCTTTTTATGTATCCTGTTTGGGCTCTTTTGGTCTGAATCTGTGGATCTGTGCCTTTTAGTGGTTTGAGAATATTTGCAGCTTTTATCTGTTCTCTCCTCTCTTTCTCCAAGTACATTTAAACTTGTGTGTGAGATATTATCCTTCAGTCATTCATGTTTTTAGTCCCACTTTGATATTTTTCATTCCTTTTTTTCTTTGTTTCTTATGGGTAAGTGTTTTTGAATGTATCTTTGTGTTCTCTAAATCTTTCCAGCTATGCCACATCTGCTCTCTAACCTTTCCATTTGGTGTAATAGTGGTTCCAGCCTCATCCCCAATTCTGTTTATTTCTGATACTGGGAAATAGTGTCCCTAGCGATCTTGCCTATATTTTGAGAGACCAGGGATGCCTACTCTCCGGAGTGTTGTTATGGTGCAGTAGGAGGTTCAATCAGAGCTCTTCATTTGTCATGATACATGGAAATAAGAATCTCTTTGCTGTAATTCCCATTAGTATTGAGGCAATATATTTTTTTCTTATTTATTTATTTATTTATTTATTTATTTTTTTATTTTTGGCTGTGTTGGGTCTTCGGTTCGTGCGAGGGCTTTCTCCAGTTGCGGCAAGCGGGGGCCACTCTTCATCGCGGTGCGGGGACCGCTCTTCATCGCGGTGCGCGGGCCTTTCTCTATCGCGGCCCCTCCTGTTGCGGGGCACAGGCTCCAGACGCGCAGGCTCAGCAATTGTGGCTCACGGGCCCAGCTGCTCCGTGGCATGTGGGATCTTCCCAGACCAGGGCTCGAACCCGTGTCCCCTGCATTAGCAGGCAGATTCTCAACCACTGCGCCACCAGGGAAGCCCCGAGGCAATATTTTAATGAGTTTTGAAGGAGTAAACAATTTTGAAGGGAAGATTGTAGAGTTATACAGATATTTGAGATTTTCTGATTTATCAGGGTGGGCCCAAGAATTTGCATTTCTTAGCGTTTCCCGGTGTTGCTGATGCAGCTGGTCTGGGTAATAAACTTTGAGAGCCATTGGACTAGATGATGTTTTGGCTTTTGGCTCTGATTCTTTTACATTTGAATAGGGGCGTTATCTGGCTCGGGGATCATTTTATTAACACTTAATAAAACTGCTATAACAATTTCCTTTAGCACCTGAGTAGTTTGTTTAACATCATTGCATTAATGTAATGTTTTATTTTAGTGATCATTCAGGATATGTTCGACCACTACCAGTGCCACGCAGTTTAAATAGTGATATTTCCTATTTTGGTGTTGGGGGCAAGCAGGCTGTTTTCTTTGTTGGACAATCAGCCAGAGTAAGTAAAAATATTTCTTAAAAGTGAAAGTTGATCAAAATATTTTGAGGTTGACTTTCTAAATGTGTTAGTTATCCAGTTTAAGTTGTGGGAATTTATAAAGTACTCTTTTTAATATTTAACAGATGATAAGCAAACCTGCAGATTCCCAGGATGTTCATGAACTTGTACTTTCTAAAGAAGATTTTGAGAAGAAGGAGAAAAATAAAGAGGCAATATATAGCGGATATATTAGAAACAGAAAGGTACAATACATTTTAACTCAGTAATTGTAGATTCATTACTTTGGATGGATGATAAGACAAGAACATTTTTTTCATTTTCTAAGATACTAATGTCATTTTAAAAACTTGAAGATATGGAATTTTCAAATTAAATTTTTATTATTTTTCTTTTAATTATGTGAATAGCAGAAGTGATCATTTATGTGCTTTCTCAGGCTGAAGTCTTCAGAAAACAGATTTTCTCATAAAGCCAAGTAAGCTTTCTGGAAATTGTTCATAAGATTGTAAACCTTTTTCCTTGCACTGAGTTTGAGTTTTTGAATATTTGTTGTATAATAATCATAGAAGCAAAGTAGAAAACAGTGATAGGGTAATAGACTTTTAAGAAATCTGAGCTCCAGAGAAATAAGTAAACGAGAAACTTATTTCTGTTATAAATTTGCATTCAAACGCTCATTTTAATAAGGAGAGTGTTCACAAATTTGAATCTTGGTGGTGAGCACATGGTATTTGTTGTATTACTCATTCAACTTTTCTCTGTTTGAAACATTTTAGAATTTTTAAATTTTTTAAAACTTTTTTTAAAAGTAAGATTGAAAAAATTCTTTTCTGCTTATAAAGCAAATTGTAAAAAATTTTATAAAGAAAATAAAAATAGTCTCAAATACTAGAAAAAAGTACTTATGACATATTTAGTTGAATTTTCTTCTAGTTTAACTTTGTCATATACTTATGGTTTGAGCTCTCATTTATTAATATTTTGAGTATTTCTTCATTTTAGAAAGTATTTTGGTACACAACACACTTTTAATAGCTTCATAGTATCTTTGGCTAAATGTACAGTAATTTCACTATTCTGTTAAGCATTTAGCTTACTTGAAGGATTTTATTATAATTATAAAGACACTGCCATTAGTATCTTTGCATAACATGTTGCCTGAATTGCAGTTTTTTCTTCGTATAAATTGTTAGAATTTTTATAACCGTTATAAGGAATTTGAACTTAGAAACATTTATGGTGTATATTACAAAGTCACTTTTCTGAAAGGTTGAACCCAAATCATATACACTCCCAACAAAGGTATATTGGAAGTGCCTGTTGGATCATTTCCTTATTTTTCAAAAGAACAAAGCGGGGAGGGAAGAATGATAGCAGAATGTTAGTAGTTTGATAAGTGAAAATAATACCTTTTCTTTCATACTAGTGGGCTGAATTTTTTTCATGTTTATTAGCTACTTTTACTTTCTTTATAACTGAACATTATCCTCTGTCCGAGAAATTTCTTCATTTTGCTCATTCCACCTTTTCCTCTTTAAATTTATTGCATTTATTTAACAATTTACATACCTTAATAACATTGTTTATATGATAGTATTCTGTCTTATCTTTTCTATGTTATCTTAAAATCACAAAGCCCTATAAAGTATATTGGTGGAAATATTATTTGCCACGTTAAAACTGGTGAAAAATAGAAATAGAGAATTTAAGTGATTTTTTTCAGAACTGTATACATATGATAAAGCTTGGATAGTACTGAGGTCTCTTGGGTCATCATTTCTTCCAGCTTTTCCTGTGTTTTGTGCTTAGTTCATCCCAGCAAACATTTCATGGGTACCAGTAGGTCCCTAGTCCTTTTCTTTTTCTGACCTGTCCTTTCCAGCCTACTTTTTGGGGGCTCCTCCTCTATTCCTAAGCTGTTATCAGTTACTACTGTGTGTGGGGGGTTGATGGTTCTTGATCTATGGGGGCTAGCACGCGTGCGCCCCCCCCATATATATATATATTCATTCTTTTTTTTTTTTTTTTTAAAGGTTAACTTTCAAACCATTTTTATTTTATAGCTACTTTATTTATTTATTTATTTATTTATTTTTGGCTGTGTTGGGTCTTCGGTTCGTGCGAGGGCTTTCTCCAGTTACGGCAAGTGGGGGCCACTCTTCATCGCGGTGCAGGGACCGCTCTTCATCGCGGTGCGCGGGCCTTTCACTATCGCGGCCCCTCCCGTTGCGGGGCACAGGCTCCAGACGCGCAGGCTCAGTAGTTGTGGCTCACGGGCCCAGCTGCTCCGCGGCATGTGGGATCTTCCCAGACCAGGGCTCGAACCCGTGTCCCCTGCATTAGCAGGCAGATTCTCAATCACTGTGCCACCAGGGAAGCCCTATTCATTCTTATATATACCACTTAATACCAACAGTTCTCAAATATGTATTTCTTGTCAAGACTTTCTTCTTAAGATTGAAACATTGAATCAGTCTGGACTCCTTAAAGGGAAGAAACCATTCTGGCCATTTTAAACAGAAAAGGATTTCATAAAGGGAATTAGATGCTTAGATGATTATTGGAAGGGCTGAAGGAATGATCTTTAGGCTGAGTCTTGTAGAATGATGCCAGGATATTCCAAACTGACCTTCTAGGGATGCTGCAACATCTGCTGTAATCATGTAGCTGGAGGACCACAGCTGGATCTGGAATTCAGAAACACAATACCTTGTCTCTGATCCAAGAGTTGGAAAAGTCTTGCTGCCACAATTGCTCCAACAATGGACACAGAATTTCTGGCCATTACTAGTGCTGTATCAGTGCTGATGCTTAAGCTGGAACCTGGATACTGGTCTTTCAGTACCTTGCATGGTAACAGAGAACTTTTAAGAAACCTCAGGAGATGGCCTTTGCCTCATTTTTCCCTTCTAAATCTTTGGCTAGTACATCTACTTGGTGAAACCTAATTTGCATCCACAAGCAAAAATTTAAGAGTCTGAGGAATAGACGTTTTTGGATTTCTTTCCATCCTCTGCAGCCTGGGAGGGGACAACATAAGGTGGTACAAATGGCAGCTGAATACCAATTGATCCTATGTAGCACATGCACTTCCAGTTTCAGTTAGATGTCCCTCTCCAGGGGTTCTGTAAATAACTCCCTTTTGGTACATCTGAAATCAAATATCTATAAGCGTTTCTTGTTTTCTTCCCCTTTTCCTCCAGCCATTAACAGTATAGTAGTAATTGTAATCCTTGTTGTTAATCATTCACCACATTTAATTCTTTTAAAATAGTTCCTTTCATTTATCCTCTCTTCCACTCATTTCCACTGCTTGATTCAGCCTTTCCAGCCACGTCCTTCATCATATGTTTAACATACATTCTAAACTACCTTGTATCTCTTACAGTCTCAAATCCTTCATGTTCTCATTGGTCTGGGATGTTTTTATTAAGTCATCTGCTGGGTGAATGTCACCCCATTTTTATTTTTTTAACTCTGTAGTTCTTGGCTTATAGCTTTCTAATGGCACATTGTTTTATAATCATTTGTTTCTCATCTATTAGATGGAATTTGTAGGGAGGAAGGATGCTGTCTTTCTTTTATCTTGAACCCTATTTTCCTTATGCCCAGGTTGAGTCATAGGGCTTAGAAGCTGCTATCCAAATATTTGGATAATGAACCTGCATCATCAGTAAACCCAAGCTAATCTACTAACTCTCAAACTGTATAAAATGTTACTTATATATTATGTATTGTAGCTATAATATTAGTAATTTAGTATGTAGGGATGCATTGGAATCGTATTGGAGGGTTGGTTTTTATTTTTTATTAAGAAAGTAATAATACACACTTACTAAAAAAAGAAAACCAGTTTCCTAGACATAATAGTTCAGTGTGTATCTTTAGCCTTATAAGTTTTTATGTGTACAACTTGTATAGTATATATATGCATGCAATTTTTAACATACAGACTCATAGTAAAAACTGAGAAGTTTGTAATTCTTATCCTCAAACACTCCCCCCCTCCCCCCTCCCCACTTCCCTCTGCAAACTGTAGATATTCTCTGAAAGTGGACTGGGGCCCAGGATGATTTTACTCCCTTTTAAACAGTGTGCCTTTGGGCTAAGCCAGCTGGGTTCAGGCTGCATCCTAGTTTTCCTGAACTTGGAGGGCTGGCTGGGCATTGGTCCTGACCAAGTTAAGTGGTAGGTACCCCAAGCAAGGACTCATTCCACCTTAGGGTAAGTGTTCTCAATTTTGGGGTGCATTTTTAAACTCAGTATTTATTTTTCTTTACCCTTTTCTTTATGATTCTCCAATTTGTGTAGCATTATGGTGTAGCATTCTCCTTGATGTGTGCCAGTTTAGCCATCTATGTAAAAGTTTCCCTCTCCTCACAGCATTGTTGTCACACACTCAGCTGATTTGCAATTGGCCATTTTCCTCCAAAAGATTTTTGAAGCCTGTATTTGAAATTATCCAAGTGAATCACATTAAAGGTTGATGTAAACTTTATTTATTAATTACAGTTAAGGTGCATGTAATGTGTTGTACTTTATGTTCACTCTTGTAGCCGTCTGATTCTGTTCACATTACAAATGATGATGAAAGATTTCTACAACATCTTATCTCAGAGGAGAAGGAAAAAGATAGCTTTACTGCTGTGGTTATCACAGGGGTACAACCAGAACACATACAGTACTTGAAAAATTATTTCCTTCTTTGGACAAGACAGTTAGCGTAAGTATTTACATTTGATTCAGGACATGTTTCTTCTTATCTTTCTTAAGATAGAAAATATTACAGACATATTGAAGCCTCTTGGCTGTCTGCTTTACTCCTATCCCATTTCCTTCCCTTCAGTACAGGAACCATTACTCTGATGTTAACGTTAAAATGGTTCTGTATTCTGTAAATAATGCACCAGTCACCAGTAATGTATTGGTCATTACAAATACAAATATGAGGCCCATGCTTTTTGACAACTGTGATAACATTTAAAATAAACTTGAGTTCATCCAATTCAGCTCATCACTCCCAGATCCCCCCTTTTTCCTTTCCTGTGTAGCATGTATTATAATCTTCCATACCACACAGTTTACTTATTTTTTTGTCTGCCTTCTATCTTGGAATGTCTGTCATTTTTTATGCACTGCTGTATCCCAGTGTTCCCTGTTACATAGTAGATGCTCAATAAAAGTTTACTGAATGAATGTATTGAGTCTATTAAAATAAAAAAAAAATCTGTATGTGCCTGTATGACATGAGTAATACTGAAAATAAATCTTTGTGTATCTATTCCAGGAAAACTTCTAGAGAGCATATATTCCATTAGATCAAATCAGAAGTATATATATTTAATGGCTCTTAAGTTTTTTCCTCTGTAGTTACACAGTGTAGACCTTTGACTGGATTGTTTCCATAATTTGTATTAGCCTGAATTAATTAGTCTTGCAAAAATGGGTATACTGTACAAAATTCATGTTTTTAAAGAAAGTATCTTTTCTTATTTATTCAAAGGGCTGTTGTACTTTGCGATTCTCTATTTTATACATATATATTAACAATTAAAATTTTTTATGGGGAAATAAATTTGATTTTAGGAATGCCTTTTTTCTTGAATACTGATGTTTATTGGCTCTGTAACACAAGAGTTTTAAATAGGACTTTGGAATGTTTCTTCTCTAAGAACATCTTTTATTAGTTATTTTATTATTTTTCTTAACCGAAGGAATTCAGTGTACATTAATGACATAATTATAACTTAACTGTTGCTTTTAAAAAGAATGACGTATAACTTTAACCATTCTTTGAAATAGACACTTGCTAAGCTATTTATAGTACTCTTTCTTAATGTATGGTTGTAAACTTATTGTTGACTATGATGTTAACACTTTTGAGATGTCTGAAGAAAGATCTCATGATTTTCAGTGATTTCCTTTTATCTTAGTAGTGTTTTAAACTAGGACAATTAATGTAATTTTAAAAAGTTAAAATTCATATGAAGGAATATTTTAAATTCCTGCTTGAGGAATAATTACACATGTGATACGGGATATGGGGAGAGGTGAATAATCTCCCCCAAATATAATCTTTTGAAACATTTGCCAAAATAAAATAACAAAGATTTCTGAAGTGGTGGTTTTTGATGGGATAATGTTGAATTTATTAGTCTTAGGAGTATTGGCATAAGATTGTTTCAGTGTCATAGGAGAAGAAAGATGAGAGTTACAGAATGATACTCTCATGTTGGGGACATAAGTTAGATACCCAATCCTGTATACTCCCTGATATTTGAGTCCTTTGTAGAACATCCCTAACAAGTAGAATTATAGCCTCTTAACTTCTAGTTTTAGTTTTTTTGATAAACTATACTTAAAGTATTTGGGCCTTGAAGTTGGAAAGACTTGGATTGAAGCCCCCCCAACTCTATAATTCTGTGACCTTAAGTAAATTAAATTATATATTTTTCTTGCATTCCGATTTCTATATAAAATGAAGGGTAATAATACCTGAATCTCAGGATTGTTTTTACCATTAAATGGTGTACTCTGTTTAAAAATGCTTAGTATAGTGCTTGGCACCTAGTAGGTACTGCCAAATAGTAGTTATAGAATTTTTTTTGGTAGAAGATGAGATGAACTGTAATTTTATGTGAATTGAAAGTGTAAAGTTATTTTTCTGTGTTTTAGGCATATTTATCATTACTATATTCATGGCCCAAAAGGAAATGAAAAACGTACATCAAAAGAAGTTGGACCTTTCAACAACATTGATATTGAAGTAAGATAAAATTCTTTCTTCAAGTATTGTGAATTATTAGGTATCTGTTCTAGTTCCAAGTTACTCTGGACAAGAAAAATCAGTCAGTAAATAGGCAACTTCTCTGTCCTTGTCTTTTACCAAAACACTTCCTAATTTGATATCCAAGTAAAGAGATTATTCCTAGATATATTTTTGTGGAACCTTTGTTTACGGTAGTATATGGTTTCTCCTTTCTCTGTCTTCTCTAGAGATATGAGCTGTTACTGAATATCATGTCTCAAAAGCAGGGAAGAAAAGAAATAAATAGTTTCTCTTTTGTTCACAGAAGTCTTATAACGGTAAAGTAAGATTCAGAAGAAAAGAATATTTGAGTGTTGAGTTCTTAGTATCCTTGCCCACACATCAGGAAGAATTTCATGTACATCTTTATCCCACTTCCTACCTCTAGCAGGAAACCTTGAATTAAATGTACTCATCACTTAATATATCCTTCAGCTCTGCTTTGCTCTTTCTTTGCTTACTTTCAGTTTTTTTGTAGTATATTTTTTTTGAGATGCTACTTAGAGCTATTTAATCCAAATAAAAATATATATGTATTTCAATAAGCTAGATGATTACTTGTACAAATAAAAGTAGTTTTTGCCTGTTCTGTTGTTGGATCATAGCTGAGAACAAAAGTAAAGTCACTATAGAATTTAATTGTTTTTGTTTTATTTTTATTTTAGATTTCTATGTTTGAAAAGGGGAAGACACCTAAGATTATCAACCTAAGGGAAATACAAGATGACATGCAGACGTTGTATATAAATACAGCAGCCGATAGTTTTGAGTTCAAGGCTCATGTTGAAGGAGATGGTGTAGTGGAAGGGATTATCCGATATCACCCTTTTCTATATGATAGAGAAACGTACCCTGATGATCCATGCTTTCCATCAAGTATGTTAATCTGTTATCTTAGCTATAAAATGTGAAGTTGTGATTTAGGATAGTGATTTGTTTTCTTAATAATAATTATTAGTTGGGCTGTTGAGGTTAGATAAATTTAAAAACTTTTTTCCCTCATGCAAATCTTAAGTTTATAAAGTATTTATAATTTTTATAATTCTTAATTTTTGTGTATATTCATTTCCAGATGAATAAAGCAGTGGCTTTAAGAAAGATTATATATTCTTTTATCATAGATCTCTTCCTGAACTGAACTTTTAGCTATGTACTGCATAGTAATCCTTTATATATTCTCCATGTTGTCTTCCTGTTATCTTTGTAGGTATTTATAAAGTAGTTTTAAACTTTACTTAGTCATACTAGTTTTTTCTTTATGCTTTCTGATTTTTGCCTTGCTATAGAAAGGCTTCTTATACCTCAAGATTATAAAAAAGATCCTGTGGTTTTTTTTCTTAATCATTTTATGTTTACATCTTTGACACATCTCTAATCTTTTTTGTGTGTGGGTTAATATTTTTCATGTGGGTTTCCAGTTTCCTAACACCAATTATTGAATGTTATGATTTTTGTAATAGTTTAAATATCACTTTCATAATAATATAAAGTTCCCATAAGTGCATAGATCTGGATTTTTTTACTGTAAGGAATTGATCTAGTTTGTGTTTTTATTTATTAATTTATTATAAATTTATTTATTTATTTATTTATGGCTGTGTTGGGTCTTTGTTGCTGTGAGCGGGGGCTACTCTTTGTCGTGGTGTGCAGGCTTCTCATTGCAGTGGCTTCTCTTGTTGTGGAGCACGGGCTCTAGGTGCGCGGGCTTCGGTAGTTGTAGCATGTGGGCTCAATAGTTGTGGCTTGCGGGCTCTAGAGCGCAGGCTCAGTAGTTGTGGCGCACGGGCTTAGTTGCTTCGCGGCATGTGAGATCTTCCCGGACCAGGGCTCGAACCTGTGTCCCCTGCATTGGCAGGCGGATTCTTAACCACTGTGCCACCAGGGAAGTCCCTATTTTGTGTTTTTATACATGAGCAATGATACTCTCTTGTCCTTTATACTGTATATTGATATCTATAGGGCAAGACACTATTGTTCTTTTTTGAGAAAATTCTTAATGCTTAATCTTTTGTTCTTCTGGATAAGCTTTGGAATCACTTTGTATTGTACTTTCACTTTAAAAAAATCCTAGTGGTATTATTGGGATTGCATTGAATTTTCATAGATTAACAGTATTAAATTTTCTCATTCAGAATAATTCTTTAGTATAGCCTTAGTATTGTGGGTTTTGGAACCAGATTTCCTGATTTGAATCCTATCTTGGCCACTTTGTGTAAACTTTGACAAAGTACTGCCTGCCTCAGTATCTGTGAAATGGGGGGGTAATAATTCTTGCCTCATAGACGTGTTGTGAGGGTTGAATAAGAAACTGCTTCAAGTCCTCAGAATAGTGCCTGACTTTGTTTAGTAAGTGCTCATACATGTTATTACTCAGTGACCTTCCCTCCCGTGAAGTCTCTAGCATGTTTTTCATTTGCCATTTGTAATTTTTGCATGCTTATAGACAAAAACATAAAGTTCTTTAAATGATGTCTTAAAATAATAGCCAGTAAGTTGAATGAGATCAGAGGGGTTCTCTAAGAGCAAGTGAAATGGTGTGATTGAAAGGAATATTTACTTGTGATGGACTTGTGAGAGTTTTTTTGGGAGAAGAAGGCTTTATTTGGGGTGGGGGGAATGATTAATGCCAGAATGACTGAGGTATTACCATGTCAGGATCAGAATGTTTGAATCTAATTTATCTGAATATATGAAAATGTATTACTAACAAACATAAAAATGTAGAGAGTTGTGCTTTATAACATAGGTTATAATTCTAGCTGTATCATAAAGTAAACTTACATTCAGTATTATTAATTTGTCCAAGCTAGGCAAACTTGCTGTTGCTAGATACTGTAGATTTTCCAGATGATTTTTATGTAAGTAAACTGGTTCTGACAGAGTTGTGAAGCTTGTGGTTTAGGTACAGGATTCAAGCTCCCATATTTATAAATAGGTTTTAAAGATTGCAGGCTCAGTAGTTAGTATAGTACTCCTAACACAGATTGATTAGTATGTAAGTAATTATTGACTTTGTAATGAGAAACACTATTGGTAATGTGGAACCACTTTGAAAATCTGCCTTTTTGAGGGCAAACAGAATAAAGCCACCTTTAGGTTTTATAGAATGCAATGTTAAAGATCATAAGAATTTTTGTTACCATTTCTCTGAAGTAGCTTTAACATTTCACTTACAGAAATTGATTTCTCAGTGGTAAAAATTGCATATACTTTATAGCAATAAACATTTTGTTCCAATATTCCTTTGTTCTAGAATTAAAAGATGAAGACGATGATGATGACTGTTTCATACTTGAGAAAGCAGCAAGAGGGAAAAGACCTATTTTTGAATGTTTTTGGAATGGACGACTAATACCATATACATCTGTTGAAGAGTAAGTTCTGATTTTTGCTGAAATTACATTGTTTTGTGATCTAATCTTTTTACTAACTAATACTTTGTTCTGTTCAAGCTTTGACTGGTGTACTCCTCCTAAGAAGAGAGGGCTTGCACCGATTGAGTGCTACAATAGGATATCTGGTGCATTATTCACTAATGACAAATTCCAGGTCAGCACAAATAAACTGACCTTTATGGATCTTGAGCTAAAATTGAAAGATAAGAACACCCTTTTTACAAGGATTTTAAATGGACAGGTATGGTTTTAAGTATCAAGTTTTGAATATTTGCAAGTGTTCTGTTTTAAGTACAAAAAAAGTCACTAGTAGTGTAGATTTGTACTGACAATTTGCATACTTTTCATTTTATTTAATCAGGAGTATAAATTTTCATTCATGAGCATTTATGTGTTCACTCAAAAATTTCAAACTGATTAGATCTTGTTCAGATAAAATTTACAGATCTTTTATCAGATCTTCATCAGTACCTTGACATAGTAAATAGAAGCTACAGAACCATGTCCATTTGATAAGAGCATATAAGAACAATTTTATCTAATATAAAAGCTGTGTTTATATATTAATAACCTAAATATGCAATTTTAATCTAATCTTGGGGGTAAAATTGAGGTAGAACTATGAAATACTTTGGGCTAAAAGGTGCTGTGAGATTGATCAGTATTAAAATCTGCATTAATCAGTAGAAAAAGAATGATAAATTTTTTAAAAAGTAGGATAGAACTAGTGTACTTTTATTCTACTTAAGCACCTCAGAAACTTTTACTTGATACTACTCTTTCAGTAGTTTAATGTTAAGTTGCCAAGAGATGGATGCGTTTATTCTGAACTTAAAATTGCTTAAGCAATAAGCACAATACATGACACACAGTATTTATAGTCAGTCATCCCTACAACATGTTGAAATTCATTTTGCTCTTAATAAAAAGTTACTGAATCTTATATAATTTTATCGAATACAAGGGCTGTACATTGAAATACAGCATAAAAATTTGGTAGGTGGACTGTCCCATTCCTAGTTAATAATTTTATATTCTTGTCAAGTTGACAAAGTGACAACAGTAATTTGCTGATTCAGGAAGGAGTTGGTACCTGGGAACAGATTAGGGGGAAGAGTTCCTTGAAGATATATGCCATTTTTGAGTGTTTACCAGGTACATGTTACTTCTTATTCAAATAACTTTTTAAAACCAAAAGTTGGTTTTTTTTTTTGGTGATTAACTTACTGGCCCTTTGACTATAAGCTGCAAAAACTTAAGCTGAAATCAGTTTTAGTTTTGCCCCATTTTCATTTGGAAATGGTATATTGTGGAATAAGATATATAGGGGGAAATGAACTTCTATAACTTTATGCAAAGTCTTCTGTGAAAGCATGTGATGTAGAGATTATCTTCCCTACTCATTCTCCTAAAGATAGGCATTAAACAAGTATATAGCACCTTATGCTGGAATGTAAATCTCTATACTGTCTTCCATCAGGGTGAAGAATGCTAAGCAGTAGCACATTTTCTTCTTATGTATTATTAGAAAACAATTTTTATTTTATGATTTATTTTCTGAATAAATATAGATATATAATACATAATTAAAAGAAAAGATGTGTTTTGCATAGCAATATTTCTCTACCTTTTTTTCACTATCACTTTATAAAAGAGCTTTCTTGACCTTTTCTCCCCCAATCACTCCCCCCAATGACATTTTAATACCATAGATATACCATATATACGTTTAAGTACTATATGTATTTAAATCTGTGCCTGATACATAAAAAGATATTTTTATTGCCCTATTGAGAATGTGCGTCGTTCACAGTAAGAAAGCTTCCACTTACCCTTTTCCCCTAATCAGCTAGTTCTCCTTATCCTAGGCAGCCAGTGTTTGTCATTTTTTGGTATATCCTAGGATTTAAAACAAGGAAGCAAATCTTTGTTGATATTGACCATTGAGACCTTGGACCCAAGGATGTAGCAAAGATTTTTCTTTCTTTAGTAATGTGTTTGATAGAAATCTAAATTTGTATGGGAGAAGGATCCAGCAAAATATTTTAGTTTTTTATTAGGTTTTCTGGGGTGGGCAGGTATGTGGAAGGAAAAATGAAATGAATGAGAAGTGTCTGTGGTTGTATTTGTTTACTAGTAGCTATATTTCATAGAACATTTTAAAATTTTACAGGAGCAGCGAATGAAGATTGACAGAGAATTTGCTTTATGGCTGAAGGACTGTCATGAAAAGTATGACAAACAAATAAAATTTACACTTTTTAAAGGAATAATTACACGTCCTGATCTTCCTTCTAAAAAGCAGGGCCCCTGGGCGACTTATTCAGCAATAGAATGGGATGGAAAAATATACAAAGCAGGACAGCTGGTAAGTTTAACTTACTTTTAGATTTAATTTTTAGTAGAATTTGAAACTAAATTAGATGTATTAGAATTTATCAACAACCAAAAATAATATATTTACTCTTGGCTCCTCAGGAGCCAGAAAAGAACGAAAAGGCCAAACGGATTTTTTTTTTTTTAATTTTTATTTATTTATTTATGGCTGTGTTGGATCTTCGTTTCTGTGCGAGGACTTTCTCTAGTTGTGGCAAGCGGGGGCCACTCTTCATTGCGGTGCGCGGGCCTCTCACTATCGTGGCCCCTCTTGTTGCGGAGCACAGGCTCCAGACGCGCAGGCTCAGTAATTGTGGCTCACGGGCCCATTTGCTCCGCGGCATGTGGGATCTTCCCAGACCAGGGCTCGAACCCGTGTCCCCTGCATTGGCAGGCAGATTCTCAACCACTGTGCCACAAGGGAAGCCCCCAAACGGATTTTAATTACGTAATTTAACAGGACATTTTATAAAAAACTTGATTTTTGCCAAAGACTCAATTAACAAGGTTTTTATTGTTTCTTGCACTAAACTTTACTCAAATGGAGAATTCCGTTTTGTTTTTTTAATTGTGATATGGAGAAATTATTTTTCAGCAAATTTTTATTGAGTGCTGCTCGTGAGTTACTGTGCTATTGACTGCATTGTAGAGAATGCAGAGATCTAGGGGATGTCCTTTGTCCTTCAGGCTGTTACAGCCTGAAAACAGAGATAACCTAAGCAGAATAATCATAGGTAAGAAGGGGGTAAGTGCTATGAAAAGAGAGAATGAATAGTGCTCATAATTTAGAAGGAGAGAATTTTCTGACCTCGGATTGCCCTGGGAGAAGAGGGTAAAATCATGCAATTCTTTGTGCATGAAGTGGCATTTGTATGGAACTTGAAAGAGGTAAAGGCTCAGGTTTTCAGAGGTAATTATGAAGGTAATAAATGCACAAATGTGACACTCTTATCATCGTATATCGAAAGCTTTGGAATCAGATGCGGTCACCTCCAAGTAGTGTGTGTAGCTACAGCTTGCTTTTCCAACATTTAGAGGTTAGGAAAACGAAGAGGAGGAGCTGACAAAGGAGAATTGAAAGGGATAAGATAGTGAGATAGAAGGAAACCAGGAGAATAAGGTATTTGTGAAGAGTTACAAGGAGGGAGTGATCAGTTTTGTCAAATTCTGTGTGGTAGTCAAGTGAAACGCTTTCTCAGAGAAGATAATCTGAGCACAGACGAAGACAAGTAGATGCAGGGAAACCGCAAGCAACAGAGTTGGGTTGCTGCAACCTATTGTGTGTGTGAGGAGAAATAGTTCAGAAATGAAATGAGGCTGGAAGGTAGGTTGGGTGTAAATTTTTGTTGTCCTTGTAGTTGGGACGTTTTGAATTGGACCAATGGAAATTACCCTTAGATTTTTCAAGCCAAGTAAGGAGAAGAAATACATTATAGGCAAGTTTTGAGCTAATTTATTTGAAAGAAATGATAACTTTGTAAGTCACTGTTCACAGTCTGCAAGCAACATTTATGGGGGTTTGAGATAATTTGCATTAATAATAATTGACTTTGAAGGCTTTGGGCATTTTAGACACATGCATAGCTATGACATTTTTGTATGAAGAAGCCACTGTGTCTTTTCAAAGATGTTACAAATAAGTGGAGAACTTCACAAATATAACTTTATTAGAATATTAGAATGCTTTTTTTGTTAATTTTTCTAATGATAGATGCTGAGTTTTCTCCTTGCATAAAGTAGTTCTGTTAAGTAATTGTTAAACCTGTTTTTCTAAAAGTAAGTATTAATACTAAATCCTTGTTTTAAAACTAAATATTAGGTCAAGACAATCAAGACACTTCCTCTCTTTTATGGAAGCATTGTAAAATTTTTTCTTTATGGTGATCATGATGGAGAAGTATATGCTACAGGAGGAGAGGTTCAAATTGCAATGGTAAGACCCCCAAATAACAAAAAATATTTCTTCAAAGTCTCTTGGTACTACTCCTTTCTTTTGCTTAATTGTTAAAACAAAGATATGGTATTCTATTTTGCCTTGTATTTGGATTTCCAATTGGTTAAAGCAGTGGTAGCATGAATTTTTATGTTTCATATTTGATGTTTTTAATAATCTGTAGAACTTAACATCTGTGTGCCCAGTGTTTAATAAATGTTACATATATTATTGCTAGTTAACACAGTAATTTTGTAAAGTGCACATTTCATCCAATGCCCACAAACATAAACATTGGAGCCAGACTTCTATCTCAAGAATGAAAAACTTCAAAACTAGAGCTGGTTTTATCCTTATACTATGCTTCTGTTAAAATTAGAATGGCCTAAGGCCTATTTAATTAGGCCGAAGGAGTTTACATGAAAAATGGAAGTAAACACTGTGGTATAATGTAATAATAGATATTATGATTTATATACTTAATTAGGGTAAAAATATGTTTCTTTGGAAGAAATGTTTTTGTTGCAGCTAAATTTATTTTATTTTATTTTTTAACATTTTTATTGGAGTATAATTGCTTTACAATGGTGTGTTAGTTTTTGTTTTATAACAAAGTGAATCAGTTATACATATGTTCCCATATCTCTTCCCTCTTGCATCTCCCTCCCTCCTACCCTCCCTATCCCACCCCTCTAGGTGGTCACAAAGCACCAAGCTGATCTCCCTGTGCTATGCGGTTGCTTCCCACTAGCTATCTATTTTACATTTGGTAGTGTATATATGTCTATGCCACTCTCTCACCCTGTCACATCTTACCCCTCGCCCTCCCCATATCCTCAAGTCCATTCTCTAGTAGGTCTGTGTCTATATTCGCGTCTTGCCACTAGGTTCTTCATGACCTTTATTTTCCCTTAGATTCCATATATATGTGTTAGCATACTGTATTTGTTTTTCTCTTTCTGACTTACTTCACTCTGTATGACAGACTCTAACTCCATCCACCTCACTACGAATACCTCCATTTCATTTCTTTTTATGGCTGAGTAATATTCCATTGTATATATGTGCCACATCTTCTTTATCCATTCATCTGTCGTTGGACATTTAGGTTGCTTCCATGTCCTGGCTATTGTAAATAGAGCTGCAATGAACATTTTGGTACATGACTCTTTTTGACCTATGGTTTTCTCAGGGTATATGCCCAGTAGTGGGATTGCTGGGTCGTATGGTAGTTCTATTTTTAGTTTTTTAAGGAACCTCCATACTGTTCTCCATAGTGGCTGTATCAATTTACATTCCCACCAACAGTGCAAGAGTGTTCCCTTTTCTCCACACCCTCTCCAGCATTTATTGTTTCTAGATTTTTTGATGATGGCCATTCTGACCAGTGTGAGATGATATCTCATTGTAGTTTTGATTTGCATTTCTCTAATGATTAATGATGTTGAGCATTCTTTCATGTGTCTGTAGGCCATCTGTATATCTTCTTTGGAGAAATGTCTATTTAGATCTTCTGCCCATTTTTGGATTGGGTTGTTCGTTTTTTTGTTATTGAGCTGCATGAGCTGCTTGTAAATCTTGGAGATTAATCCTTTGTCAATTGCTTCATTTGCAAATATTTTCTCCCATTCTGAGGGTTGTCTTTTGGTCTTGTTTATGGTTTCCTTTGCTGTGCAAAAGCTTTTAAGTTTCATTAGGTCCCACTTGTTTGTGTCCTTATTTCCATTTCTCTGGGAGCTGGATCAAAAAGAATCTTGCTGTGATGTATGTCATAGAGTGTTCTGCCTATGTTTTCCTCTAAGAGTTTGATAGTGTCTGCCCTTACACTTAGGTCTTTAATCCATTTTGAGTTTATTTTTGTGCATGGTGTCAGGGAGTGTTCTAATTTCATACTTTTACATGTTCCTGTCCAATTTTCCCAGCACAACTTATTGAAGAGGCTGTCTTTTCTCCACTGTATATGCTTGCCTCCTTTATCAAAGATAAGTTGACCATATGTGTGTGGGTTTATCTCTGGGCTTTCTATCCTGTTCCATTGATCTATATTTCTGTTTTTGTGCCAGTACCAAACTGTCTTGATTACTGAAGCTTTGTAATATAGTCTGAAGTCAGGGAGCCTGATTCCCCCAGCTCCATTTTTCGTTCTCAAGATTGCTTTGGCTATTCGGGGTCTTTTGTGTTTCCATACAAATTGTGAAATTTTTTGTTCTAGTTCTGTGAAAAATGCCAGTGGTAGTTTGATAGGGATTGCATTGAATCTGTAGATTGCTTTGGGTAGTAGAGTCATTTTCACAATGTTGATTCTTCCAATCCAGGAACATGGTATATCTCTCCATCTATTTGTATCATCTTTAATTTCTTTCATCAGTGTCTTATAATTTTCTGCATACAGGTCTTTTGTCTCCTTAGGTAGGTTTATTCCTAGATATTTTATTCTTTTTGTTGCAGTGGTAAATGGGAGTGTTCTCTTAATTTCACTTTCAGATTTTTCGTCATTAGTGTATAGAAATGCAAGAGATTTCTGTGCATTAATTTTGTATCCTGCTACTTTACCAAATTCATTGATTAGCTCTAGGAGTTTTCTGGTAGCATCTTTAGGATTCTCTATGTATAGTATCATGTCATCTGCAAATAGTGACAGCTTTACTTCTTCTTTTCCGATTTGGATTCCTTTTATTTCTTTGTCTTCTCTGATTGCTGTGGCTAACACTTCCAAAACTATGTTGAATAATAGTGGTGAGAGTGGGCAACCTTGTCTTGTTCCTGATCTTAGTGGAAATGATTTCAGTTTTTCAGCATTGAGGACAATGTTGACTGCGGGTTTGTCATATATGGCCTTTATTATGTTGAGGAAAGTTCCCTCTATGCCTACTTTCTGCAGGGCTTTTATCATAAATGGGTGTTGAATTTTGTCGAAAGCTTTCTCTGCATCTATTGAGATGATCATATGGTTTTTCTCCTTCAATTTGTTAATATGGTGTATCACATTGATTGATTTGCGTATATTGAAGAATCCTTGCATTCCTGGGATATACCCCACTTGATCATGGTGTATGATCCTTTTAATGTGCTGTTGGATTCTGTTTGCTAGTATTTTGTTGAGGATTTTTGCATCTATGTTCATCAGTGATATTGGCCTGTAGTTTTCTTTCTTTGTGACATCTTTGTCTGATTTTGGTATCAGGGTGATGGTGGCCTCGTAGAATGAGTTTGGGAGTGTTCCTGCCTCTGCAATATTTTCGAAGAGTTTGAGAAGGATAGGTGTTAGCTCTTCTCTAAATGTTTGATAGAATTCACCTGTGAAGCCATCTGGTCCTGGGCTTTTGTTTGTTGGAAGGTTTTTAATCACAGTTTCAATTTCAGTGCTTGTGATTGGTCTGTTCATATTTTCTATTTCTTCCTGGTTCAGTCTCGGCAGTTTGTGCATTTCTAAGAATCTGTCCATTTCTTCCAGGTTGTCCATTTTTTTGGCATAGAGTTGCTTGCAGTAATCTCTCATGATCTTTTGTATTTCTGCAGTGTCAGTGGTTACTTCTCCTTTTTCATTTCTAATTCTATTGATCTGAGTCTTCTCCCTTTTTCTCTTGATGAGTCTGGCTAATGGTTTATCAATTTTGTTTATCTTCTCAAAGAACCAGCTTTTAGTTTCATTGATTTTTGCTATTGTTTCCTTCATTTCTTTTTCACTTATTTCTGACCTGATCTTTATAATTTCTTTCCTTCTGCTGGCTTTGGGGTTTTTTTGTTCTTCTTTCTCTAATTGCTTCAGGTGCAAGGTTAGGTTGTTTATTCGAGATGTTTTCTGTTTCTTGAGGTAGGCTTGTGTTGCTATAAACTTCCCTCTTAGCACTGCTTTTGCTGCGTCCCATAGGTTTTGGGTCGTCGTATCTCCATTGTCATTTGTTTCTAGGTATTTTTTGATTTCCCCTTTGATTTCTTCAGTAATCACTTCGTTATTAAGTAATGTATTGTGTAGCCTCCATGTGTTTGTATTTGTTACAGATCTTTTCCTGTAATTGATATCTAGTTTCATAGCGTTGTGGTCGGAAAAGATACTTGATACGATTTCAATTTTCTTAAATTTACCAAGGCTTGATTTGTGACCCAAGATATGATCTATCCTGGAGAATGTTCCATGAGCACTGGAGAAAAATGTGTATTCTGTTGTTTTTGGGTGGAATGTCCTATAAATATCAATTAAGTCCATCTTGTTTAATGTATCATTTAAAGCTTGTGTTTCCTTATTGATTTTCATTTTGGATGATCTGTCCATTGGTGAAAGTGGGGTGTTAAAGTCCCCTACTATGATTGTGTTGCTGTCGATTTCCCCTTTTATGGCTGTTAGTATTTGCCTTATGTATTGAGGTGCTCCTATGTTGGGTGCATAAATATTTACAATTGTTGTATCTTCTTCTTGGATCGATCCCTTGATCATTATGTAGTGTCCTTCTTTGTCTCTTGTAATAGTCTTTATTTGAAAGTCTATTTTGTCTGATATGAGAATTGCTACTCCAGCTTTCTTTTGATTTCCATTTGCATGGAATATCTTTTTCCATCCACTCACTTTCCGTCTGAGTGTGTTCCTAGGTCTGAAGTGGGTCTCTTGTAGACAGCATATATATGGGTCTTGTTTTTGTATCCATTCAGGCAGTCTGTGTCTTTTGGTGGGAGCATTTAATCCATTTACATTTAAGGTAATTATCAATATGTATGTTCCTATTCCCATTTTCTTAAATGTATTGGGTTTGTTATTGTAGGTGTTTTCCTTCTCTTGTGTTTCTTGCCTAGAGAAGTTCCTTTAGCATTTGTTGTAAAGCTGGTTTGGTGGTGCTGAACTCTCTCAGCTTTTGCTTGTCTGTAAAGGTTTTAATTTCTCCATCAAATCTGAATGAGATCCTTGCTGGGTAGAGTAATCTTGGTTGTAGGTTTTTCTCCTTCATCACTTTAAATATGTCCTGCCACTCCCTTCTGGCTTACAGAGTTTCTGCTGAAAGATCAGCTGTAAACCTTATGGGGATTCCCTTGTGTGTTATTTGTTGTTTTTTCTTTGCTGCTTTTAATATGTTTTGTTTGTATTTAATTTTTGATAGTTTGATTAATATGTGTCTTGGCGTGTTTCTCCTTGGGTTTATCCTGTGTGGGACTCTCTGTGCTCCCTGGACTTGATTAACTATTTCCTTTCCCTTATTAGGGAAGTTTTCAACTATAATCTCTTCAAAAATTTTCTCAGTCCCTTTCTTTTTCTCTTCTTCTGGGACCCCTATAATTTGAATGTTGGTGCATTTAATGTTGTCCCAGAGATCTCTGAGACTGTCCTCAGTTCTTTCAATTCTTTTTTCTTTATTCTGCTCTGCAGTAGTTATTTCCACTATTTTGTCTTCCAGGTCACTTATCCGTTCTTCTGCCTCAGTTATTCTGCTATTGACCCCTTCTAGAGTATTTTTAATTTCATTTATTGTGTTGTTCATCGTTGCTTGTTTCCTCTTTAGTTCTTCTAGGTCCTTGTTATATGTTTCTTGCATTTTGTCTATTCTATTTCCAAGATTTTGGATCATCTTTCCTATCATTATTCTGAATTCTTTTTCAGGTAGACTGCCTATTTCCTCTTCATTTGTTAGGTCTGGTGGGTTTTTACCTTGCTCCTTCATCTGCTGTGTGTTTTTCTGTCTTCTCATCTTGCTTATCTTACTGTGTTTGGGGTCTCCTTTTTGCAGGCTGCAGGTTCGTAGTTCCCATTGTTTTTGGTGTCTGTCCCCAGTGGCTGAGGTTGGTTCAGTGGGTTGTGTAGGCTTCCTGGTGGAGGGGACTAGTGCCTGTGTTCTGGTGGATGAGGCTGGATCTTGTCTTTCTGCTGGGAAAGTCCATGTCTGGTGGTGTGTTTTGGGGTGTCTGTGGCCTTATTATGATTTTAGGCAGCCTCTCTGCTAATGGGTGGGGTTGTGTTCCTGTCTTGCTAGTTGTTTGGCATAGGGTGTGTAGCACTGTAGCTTGCTGGTCGTTGAGTGAAGCTGGGTCTTGGTGTTGAGATGGAGATCTCTGGGAGATTTTTGCCATTTGATATTACATGGAGCTGGGAGGTCTCTTGTGGACCAGTGTCCTGAAGTTGGCTCTCCCACCTCAGAGGCACAGCATTGACTCCTGGCTGGAGCACCAAGAGCCTTTCATCCACACGGCTCAGAATAAAAGGGAGAAAAAAATAGAAAGAGAGAAAGAAAGAAAGAAAGGGAATAAAATAAAGA
The DNA here is from genome assembly GCF_949987535.1 of Balaenoptera acutorostrata. Lineage (NCBI taxonomy): Eukaryota > Metazoa > Chordata > Mammalia > Artiodactyla > Balaenopteridae > Balaenoptera > Balaenoptera acutorostrata. The sequence goes on from NC_080076.1 coordinate 57,372,311, forward strand.
AAAAATAAAATAAAGTTTTTAAAGTAAAAAATAATTATTAAGAAAAAAAAATTTTTTTTAAGTAAAAAAAAAAAAATGGACAGACAGAACCCTAGGGCAAATGGTGAAAGCAAAGCTATACAGACAAAAAATCATACACATACATAGTCACAAAAAGCGGAAAAGGGGAAAAAGTAATATATCTTGCTCCCAAAGTCCACCTCCTCAATTTGGGATGATTCGTTGCCTATTCAAGTATTCCACAGATGCAGGTACATCAAGTTGATTGTGGGGATTTAATCCGCTGCTCCTGAGGCTGCTGGGAGAGATTTCCCTTTCTCTTCTTTGTTCGCACAGCTCCTGGGGTTCAGCTTTGGATTTGGCCCCACCTCTGCGTGTAGGTCGCCTGAGGGCATCTGTTCTTCGCTCAGACAGGACGGGGTTAAAGGAGCAGCTGATTCGGGGTCTCTGGCTCACTCAGGCCGGGGGGGAGGGAGGGGTATGGATGCGGGGCGAGCCTGCGGCGGCAGAGGCCAGCGTGACGTTGCAGGAGCCTGAGGCGCGCCGTGCGTTCTCCCAGGGAAGTTGTCCCTGGATCACGGGACCCTGGCAGTGGTGGGCTGCACAGGCTCCCGGGGTGGGGGGAGGTGTGGAGAGTGACCTGTGCTTGCACACAGGCTTCTTGGTGGCGGCAGTTGCAGCTAAATTTAAATAGTTTTTTTGAAATGTTGTTATAAATTTTATTTATTCAGGAACCTCAAGCACTGTATGATGAAATAAAAACTGTGCCAATTGCAAAGCTGGATAGGACAGTTGCTGAGAAAGCTGTGAAAAAATATGTAGAAGATGAAATGGCAAGGTAATTTACATTTCAAGATGCATGGTAAAAAATAACAAGAAAAATCAAGAAGAATTGTTCTTTTAGCAGTTATTGAGTATGTCGTTGTGCTCTTCTATTTGGGCACTTGTAGTCTTAGATGTGTGTATTGTGATAAAGTTCTTACTGTTAAAAAAAAACCTGAGAGCTCTCTGTTACAAAAACAGAATCCTGTATTTTATAGAAAAATGAGGAAATCTTATATCTACAGTGTCACTGTTATCAGCACTATGATTAAGTTTGTTAAAGGGAAAAAAAACAACTTTGGCCTATAGCTAGAAGAAAATGGTAGTAACTGCTGAGAGGTAAAGATTAGTACAAAGGAAGTAAAAGGAAGTCAAAAAACAAAATGGTTTGTGGCTCTTGTGTAGCTTATGATGCAGTCATTTTGATTCCTACTGAATCTCACTGGTAATTCTTTTATTTGTAGAGTTTATCCTGTCTCCCAAAGGTAGCTTGTACTATAAATGAATAGAAAAATCTCAAAAAAAGCACAGTTCCTGGCTGTTAACACCAGGAGATTTTGTCTTACTCTGTAGCCACAACAGTGGTTGAGGAGGTGGAAATGTTTACAGTATTAATCATACAGGATTTCAGATTTAACCTGTCAAAAAAAATTTGAAATAAATATTAAAATTTCTAGTAAGTTTTATTTTTAAAAATAAGACCATAATTAACACAGTTCATGAATCATTAATATGCTGGTTTCATAATAGGCTCCCTGATAGATTGTCAGTAACTTGGCCTGAAGGAGATGAATTATTGCCGAATGAGATTAGGCCTGCTGGAACCCCCATTGGTATGTTTTTGGGTTTTTTGTGTTTGTTTGTTTGTTTTTAAATACTGAAGAAATGCTTTTCTTACATCTTGCATTTCATAGTAAAAGACCATGAAAAATTAAAATGCTGTGTGAAGACCTAGCAGATTCATTAGATTCTTTGGGTGTAACTCAGACATTCTTATTTTTAATTTTGGACTGATAGGTGCGTTAAGAATTGAAATATTGAATAAAAAGGGGGAAGCAATGCAAAAGCTTCCAGGAACAAGTCATGGAGGGTCAAAGAAACTCCTGGTTGAGCTCAAAGTTATACTACACTGTAAGTATACAAACTAATTTGGATCTTTATTGTTGTTCTTAAATATATAACATATGTTTTAAAATCTTTGTGTAATTATGAGCTAGCAATCTGATAGTGCATTTGTTTAAAGTTAGGAGTTTCAAAAGTGTGAATAATTCATATTAAAAAAAATCAATTGTTTTCTGAGGGTTTTTTTTTAACATTTTATTCTGAATTTTCCTATGTAGGTAGCCATGGGCTAAAATAAAGATATGATGTGCATACATATAGTAGTTTGTACTGAATAGGAATTTAGATTGGATAATCCTTAAGATCCCTTCTAAATCAAAAATACTGTGTCTCTGAACGTATGGGCCAGAAGTACTTGTTTCAGATGAGAATCCTGGCCCACTCTTTGGTAGAGGAAAAGAACTGCATATCATTGCTCATCTTGTATTTTCCTAACTTGAATCACCTTGTTTGTTAACTTTCTTGTCTGTTGTTTTCGGGTTTTTTTAACATCTTTATTGGCGTATAATTGCTTTACAATGGTGTGTTAGTTTCTGCTTTATAACAAAGTGAATCAGCTATACATATACATATATCCCCATTTCTCCTCCCTATCCCACCCTCTAGGTGGTCACAAAGCACTGAGCTGATCTCCCTGTGCTATGCCCCTTCTTCCCACTAGCTATCTATTTTACATTTGGTAGTGTACATATGTCCATGCCACTCTCACTTTGTCCCAGCTTACCCTTCCCCCTCCCCGGGAACTCAAGTCCATTCTCTATGTCTGTGTCTTTATTCCTGTCCTGCCCCTAGCTTCTTCAGAACATTTTTTATTTTTTTTTAAGTTTCCATATATATGTGTTAGCATACGGTATTTGTTTTTCTCTTTCTGACTTATTACTTCACTCAGTATGACAGACTCTGGGTCCATCCACCTCACTACAAATAACTCAATTTCTTTTTTTTTATGGCTGAGTAATATTCCATTGTATATATGTGCCACATCTTCTTTATCCATTCATCTGTCAGTGGACACTTAGGTTGCTTCCATGTCCGGGCTATTGTAAATACAGCTGCAATGAACATTGTGGTACATGACTCTTTTTGAATTATGGTTTTCTTTGTCCGTTGTTTTTGTCTTGACTGCCTGAAAGTATTTTCAATTTATATTTTCAATAGTCTGTTCTATCACTATATATTGCATGTCTGGTCCATGGATTTTAAAGATGTGTTTTATTCACTATGCATTTATTTCCAACATTTATAAACTAGTCAATGGTAATGTATACTTTCATTGTATAAATGTCTTATTAGCCTTGGCAGCATTGAACAGTTTGACTAATTTTACTGCAGTACTCTTATTTTTGGCCTCTGTGACACTCTATTTTATATTTCTCCAACTTTTATTTATTTATTTATTTATTTATTTTTGGCTGTGTTGGGTCTTCGGTTCGTGCGAGGGCTTTCTCCAGTTGCGGCAAGCGGGGGCCACTCTTCATCGCGGTGCGGGGACCGCTCTTCATCGCGGTGCGCGGGCCTTTCTCTATCGCGGCCCCTCCCGTTGCGGGGCACAGGCTCCAGACGCGCAGGCTCAGCAATTGTGGCTCACGGGCCCAGCTGCTCCGTGGCATGTGGGATCTTCCCAGACCAGGGCTCGAACCCGTGTCCCCTGCATTAGCAGGCAGATTCTCAACCACTGCGCCACCAGGGAAGCCCCTCTCCAACTTTTTTTGATGGCTTAAAACAACATAACGTTTATTATCTTACAGTTCTCTAGGTCATCCGTCCCAGGTGGACTTCACTGTGCTAAAATCAAAGTGTCAGCAGGATAGTGTTCCTTCTGGATGTTCTAGGGAAGGCTCGCCTTTTCCACTTCTAGAAGCCACCCACGTTCCTTGGCTTGTGGCCCCTTCTTCCATCTTCAAAGCCAGCAGTGTAGCATCTTCCAACCTCTCTGTGACTCTGACCCTCCTGCCTCTGTCTTATTTAAAAACAAAAACAAAAATACACACAGGCATACCTCGTTTAATTGTGCTTTGCTTTATTGCCATTTGCAGATACTGCATTTTTTACAGATTGAAGGTTTATGGAAACTCTGTGTTGAGCAAGTCTATTAACGCCATTTTCCCAACGGTATTTGCTCACTTAATGTCTCTGTGTCACATTTTGGTCATTCTGGCAACATTTCAAACTTTTTCATTGTTACGTTTGTTACGGTGATCTGTGATTAGTGATATTTGATGTTATTACTACGATTTGCTGAAGGTTCAGATGAAGGTTAGCATTTTTTAGCAATAAAGTAATTTTTAATTAAGATATGAACATTTTATTTTTTAAAAGAAATAATGCTATTGCACACTCAGTAGACTACAGTGTAGTATAAACATAACTTTTACATGCACTGGGAAACGAAAAAAGTTATGTGATTTGCTTTATTGCGATACTTGTTTTGTTGTGGTGGTCTGAAGCCAAACCTGCAATATCTCTAAGGTCTGCCTGTATATATATATATATTTTTTAATTAGAAGATTTTTTTTTGTTAAAGTATATATAACAGATTTACCATTCCATTTCATTTATTATTATTATTTTTTTAAAGTCCAGAGATCTTTTCTTTTATTTATTTATTTATTTATTTATTTATTCATTTATTTATGGCTGTGTTGGGTCTTCGTTTCTGTGCAAGGGCTTTCTCTAGTTGCGGCAAGCGGGGGCCACTCTTCATCACAGTGCGTGGGCCTCTTCACTGTCGCGGCCTCTCTTGTTGCGGAGCACAGGCTCCAGATGCGCAGGCTCAGCAATTGTGGCTTACGGGCCTAGTTGCTCCGCGGCATGTGGGATCTTCCCAGACCAGGGCTCGAACCCGTGTCCCCTGCATTGGCAGGCAGATTCTCAACCACTGCGCCACCAGGGAAGCCCCAATTATTTTTTAAATGTACACTTTACTGTAGAGTGTTTCACATATTTGTTTCTTTGGAATGTCATTTAACTTGTTCCATTGTTTGTTCTATTTCCTGAAGACTGGAAATTATCCCAAAAGCTTAAACATTTAGGTTCACCATTTTTCCCCCATAAAGCAAGAATCCATACTCCATAGCGAATCTGTGTTTCTTAGGGTATTACATCAAGAGGCATTTGATGACTGTAATTAATTGTCCTACTTTTAGTGCTGCTAAAGTGGATTATTGAATTCACTTGGCTAATATGATTATAAAGTTCTCCTTTCATCCATGATGTAATGGTTTCATTCATTAATGATTTTTGCATAGTTATTTGGTATGCAAAATGGTGATCCCCCCATTCTTTTATTTCTTCCTAATTTATTATCCCAGTTTATTATCCTTCCTAGTTTATTTATTAGTAATAAATTTCAGTTAGGGTCATTGGTTTACTCTGAACCACAGCTTTTATAGGAAAGGCAGTGTAAAGGCTTAATCCTTTTTCTTTAATTGCAGATGACCAGTCAGGAATTGGTACAGTACTGTGGTGCTCAGAGACTGGTTTTTTTGATTTTCATAAATGTGTTTTTGTGAATGTATGGGGTTTTATAGATTTGACATGCTTCCTTGATTTTGATGTGCCTTCAGTTTGCTCCTCTGTCCTCTTGATAACACCCTTTTTGTCTCTGGTTTGAGCTTTCTTCCTTTCTGGCTCAAGACATCCTAGAATCTTCTTGTACATGTTTACCCTAAACCTTGATGCAGCCATTACTCTTAACATCTTTATTGGAGTATAATTGCTTTACAGTGGTGTGTTAGTTTCTGCTTTATAACAAAGTAAATCAGCTATACATATACATATATCCCCAAATCTCCTCCCTCTTGCGTCTCCCTCCCACCCTCCTTATCCCACCCCTCTAAGTGGTCACAAAGCACTGAGCTGATCTCCCTGTGCTGTGCGGCTGCTTCCCACTAGCTATCGGTTTTACATTTGGTAGTGTATATATGTACATGCCACTCTCTAACTTTGTCCCAGCTCCTTTCAGTAGGGAATGGCATTTAGAGGCCTGAGTGTTAGGATCGCTCATGGCCACTGGGTGAAATTGTTTCTAAGCTTTTTCAATTGATAGCTAAACATGAGTATTTTTGGAAATGAAAAAAAATGAATTCATATCGATATTCTGAGTTTTTATTTAACCACTTTGATTTTATCCTTTTATTTCATTTCTTTTATGTTGAAAATCTTTTTCTTTTTTTTTCAACCTTTTTTTTTTAAGTATTTGTTTATTTATTTATTTATGGCTGTGTTGGGTCTTCGTTTCTGTGTGAGGGCTTTCTCTAGTTGTGTCAAGCGGGGACCACTCTTCATCGCGGTGCGCGGGCCTCTCACTATCGCGGCCTCTCTTGTTGCGGAGCACAGGCTCCAGACGCGCAGGCTCAGTAATTGTGGCTCACGGGCCCAGCTGCTACGCGGCATGTGGAATCTTCCCAGACCAGGGCTCGAACCCATGTCCCCTGCATTGGCAGGCAGATTCTCAACCACTGCGCCACCAGGGAAGTCCGTTATGTTGAAAATCTTGATTCTTAACAACATTAACAGTTACTTACTGCTTTATCCTATAATATAGTTTCAAAATAGTGATACTTATAAAATTACTAATAGTACTGTTAGATTAAATTTGACTTCTTTGAAGCACTATTTGTCCTTAAAGTTTTTATATATTCTAAAGTTGAAGTCAGTTGAAATAATTTTTTAAAATTTTTTAATGTGGTCATATCGCCTACCTACATTTTGGTTTTGCTTATGAATTGCTTTATTTTAATTCTATTTTGTGAATATTTTAAGTCATGTAATTCCAAAGTCAAAAATAAATAACAAGGTATATTTCAGAGAAGTGATATCATCCTTCTATTTGTTTTCTTTCTTCTACTTTAGGTCTTGCTTTTTTCTCTTAATAGATCACTAGGTCTTAGAGATTACTCTATGTTAATAAAGTGTGCTATTTTCCTCTTGAAGAAAACTTTTAAAGAAATGATTTTCAATATCAAAAGAAAATTATCTCTATATTCTTTTGTTTGTGCCAGTTAAGCTTATTTACAGATACATTTTTAAGAATTGAAATAAAGGAATTTTAATCAGCTAAATTTTCATTATGCTATTGACTTGAATAGGATAGCTTTAGATTTTTCGAGGTTTCAAAACTACCTTAAAAAATGTATAGCAGGTAGACATTTGATGCCAGTGTGACATTTCATATTCATGTTCTATATTTAATTTCTCAAAATATAAAATTTTTTTCTTTTATTAAGCTCCAAGTGGAAGTAAAGAAATCATTTCACATATTAGTCAACATGGAGGAAAATGGCCTTACTGGTTTAAAAAAATGGGTGAGTTATTATTCTGAATGTTAAAAATTATATCAGTATTACGTTTACTTGAATTTTAATTTCTTCTTAATTTGTCCAGAAAATATTCAAAAGTTGGGGAATTATACATTGAAATTACAAGTTGTACTGAATGAAAGTAATGCAGACACTTATGCAGGAAGACCACTACCATCTAAAGCAATTAAATTTTCTGTCAAAGGTAAGCAAAACACCAATATGTAACTCTGTATGCTAAAGGTGGCATTTTAAATCAAGAGGAAAATAGATAATGTAATAAAAGATGTTTGACCAATTGTTTAACCATCTTGGTCTTAGAATGGCTTTATAATTCTGCTTGATAATCATATTCCTTATAAACTTTTGAAAGCATCATTGTTTTCTAGCTTCCCTTGTTACTGGTAGGGTCGAAAGTTATTCTGATTCCTAACTTTTGCATGTTAAACACCCTCCACTCCCAATCCAACCGCCCCTATCCTCCCTCTTCCGCAATCCTCAGAAGTTTGGATAATTTTTTTTGTGTGGGGGGGTCCCAATTTCTGAAATTTTAAATTCTAGGGATTTTTCTTGAGATACTTTGATTTTCTACTCTTTTTTCTTTCTACAACATCTAGTGTTAAGACGTTGGACCTCTTGACTGGTGTACTAATACTGTTTTTTCTGCTTTACATCTCTTGGTTTTATTTCTGTACTTTACAAGAGACTTCTTGAACATGATGTTCAGTACTTTCTGTTGAATTTTTCCTTTCTGCTATAATTTTTTTAGTTTCTGAAATATTCTCTGGTTATTCCCTTTTCAAAGTATTTTCTCCGACTTCATGGATTCGGTATCTTTGTTAATTCTCTGAGGCTATTAATAACAGTGGCATTTTTTCTTGATGCTTTCAAACTTTATTCATAGCCTGTTTCCTCCATGTTGCTTTTTTTCACATCTGCTCTGGGTCCTTTAGATGCTCTCTTACATTACTAGTTGTTTGCACACATTTAAGAATAGAACATTCGAGAGTGTTTATTTCATTTGGGGAGATTATGATAAGATAATTTTAGGTTTTTTTCCCTTTGGCTGTTCAGATTCCCCAGAGTGGAGTGTAAACACCTGGGTGCCAGCATTTGGGGAGCCAAGCTGGGGAAGACTGTTAGAGGTTTCATGTTCAGTATTTTTTTTTTAACATGTTTATTGGAGTATAATTGCTTTACAGTGGTGTGTTAGTTTCTGCCGTATAACAAAGTGAATCAGCTGTACGTATACATATATCCTCATATATCCTCCCTCTTGCGTCTCCCTCCCACCCTCCCTATCCTCCCCGTCTAGGTGGACACAAAGCACGGAGCTGATCTCCCTGTGCTATGCGGCTGCTTCCCACTAGCTATCTCTTTTACATTTGGTAGTGTGTATATGTCCATGCCACTCTCTCACTTCGTCCCAGCTTATCCTTCCCCCTCCCCGTGTCCTCAAGTCCATTCTCTATGTCTGCGTCTTTATTCCCGTCCTGCCCCTAGCTTCTTCAGAACCTTTTTTTTTTTTAAGATTCCATATATATGTGTTAGCATACGGTATTTGTTTTTCTCTTTCTGACTTATTTCACTCTGTATGACAGACTCTAGGTCCATCCACCTCACTACAAATAACTCAATTTCGTTTCTTTTTATGGCTGAGTAATATTCCATTGTATATATGTGCCAAATCTTCTTTATCTATTCATCTGTCGATGGACACTTAGGTTGCTTCCATGTCCTGGCTATTGTAAATAGAGCTGCAGTGAACATTGTGGTACATGACTCTTTGAATTATGGTTTTCTCAGGGTATATGCCCAGTAGTGGGATTGCTCATATTCAGTATTGATCTTTCACTTGATTTTCCTATTTTCAGTAAACTGTAATGCTTTCAGTAGTGCTGTGTCCCTTACTCCTTGAACCTACTCTTAACATTCCCTGGAGAAGAAACCTTCCAGATGTTGCTGAAGATGAGGAAGGCAGTTGACTGGCTCTGTGTGTTGAGGGGTGGGGATCTGAGGAACTGTTCTCAAACAAACTTGAACAAGTCTTCCTTTTTTATTTCAATTTCACTCCTACTTGATAGAGCCATTCTTGAGACTTTTGAGTGTTATATAGTGTGAATTAAATTGGCTCCCTGCTTGCTTTGTTGATGATTGAGGATTTGATTTCTTGAGTCTTTCTGCTAAGTCAGTTATACTTGCCCATATATTCTCCAGCTTTCAAATTCTGTTGCTGTTGTCTTTTTTCTTGTTCATTGTTTTTGTAGGTTTAGGCCTCTTTAAAATCTCTGTAGTGCCACATTTTTATGGGGTTTTAGAGAGCTGATTTAAGTGCCTGTGATTATCCTGCCTTCTCTAATGAGACGGCCACCTTGGGGAGTGTTCCTTTTTGTACATACAGATCTGTCATGTTCTTTAAATACACGTGTGGAACATTCTACAGTATGGACATGCTGTAGTTTAGCAGTTTTCTTTGATGAACGTTTCAGGTGTTTCCAAGTTTTTGGCTGTTACAAATCACATTTCTATACAGAAAAAAATTATGATGCTTTGTGTACAAGTGCTTGAATATCTCTAGAGTGGATACCAAGAAGTAGAATTGCCAAGCTGAAATGTGTGTGCTTTAACATTTTATATATATTTACTGTCAAGTTGCCCTCCCAAAAGGTTTTGGACCCTCACCAACAGACTGAGGGTTCCTGTTTCCCTATGCTCATTCCTGGCTAACCTATATTGTAATATTTAGCCTAGTTGGTGGTTAAATTATTTAATTATTAGGTTGTGTACCTCTTCTAGCCTTTAGTGGACATTGTCATCTGTGAAAGTCTGTTCCTTTACTATGCCTATTTCATTTTATTTTTAATTTTTTAAAATTTATTTTATTTATTTATTTTTGGCTGTGCTGGGTCTTGATGCTGCTGCTGCGCATGGGCTTTCTCTAGTTGCAGCGAGCGAAGGCTACTCTTCATTGTGGTGCGTGGGCTTCTCATTGCAGTTGCTTCTCTTGTTGTGGAGCACGGGCTCTAGGCGTGCTGGCTTCAGTAGTTGTGGCACTTGGACTCAGCAGTCGTGGCTCACGGGCTCTAGAGCGCAGGCTCAGTAGTTGTGGCTCACGGGCTTAGTTGCTCTGCGGCATGTGGGATCTTCCCAGACTAGGGATCAAACCCGTGTCCCCTGCATTGGCAGGCGGATTCTTAACCACTGCGCCACCAGGGAAGTGCCTGCTGTGCCTATTTTAATAGTGTAAAGCTGTAGTTCTCAAATTTAAGTTTTACCTGAATCAACCTGCTGGGCTTATTAAAATGCAGACTGGTGGGCCTCACTCCTGGAGTTTCTGACTCAGTAGGATGATGTGAGCCCTTGAATTTGCATTTTTAATAATTTCCCCAGGGATGACTTGAAAATATTGTCTTTATAGGAAGTTTTAATGTATTGTGGATTTTAATCCTTTATTGCATACGTTGCAAGTATTTTCTCTTATAGAGCTTCTCTGTTAACTTTATATCTAATAAAATATTTTAAACTTTATCAAATACATCCTTGTATAGCTATTGAATATTGTGTTTTGCCTTAGTTTTTCCTACGATAAAATTATAAACATATTCCTTTATTATATGCGAAAATTTCATTGTTTAAAAACACATATATCTCTATCTCTGGACTTTTATACATGGTGTGAGATAAAGTTCTAACTTTATTATTTTCACAGGTAGATTATAGATATAATTTATATAAACTTTGCACTGATTTGAAGTGCCGTCATTATTGTACTCTAAGCTTCCATATATATAATGGATGTTTCTACCTACAATGAATCTTCTGACCGATGAATTTTCTTTTCATGTTTATTTTTTTTTAATTAAGAGGGTAAACCAGAGAAATTTTCATTTGGTCTTTTGGATCCTCCTTTTCGTGTTGGAGTCCCATTCAATATCCCTCTGGAGTTTCAGGATGAATTTGGTCATACTAGTCAACTATCAACTGATATTCAGCCAGTTTTTGAAGCAAGGTAATCTTAATTTTCATATTTGCTAAGTATTCACTTTTTTCTTTTTTTCGCTTAAATTATTTATGTTCAGTTAACTTCAGATTTATTATTTAAAATGCTTAGTGGATATTTTATGATATCTGGGGGATTTGTTTAGTCCCAAGCTATCCTCTGTGGCTGTAGTGTCATACATACATTACCTCAATAAAGTTTGTTTTGACTGAATTTACTGTTACAGTTGTTTGGGTGAGACTGATATAGTTCTGTCTTAGTCCGTTTCTTTTTGCAAGTATGATATGACTTCTCCTGGCAATTCTATAAACCATACCATGTTTATTTTGTTGTTTGCTTAGAAATTATGGCCATTTAAACTTAGTGGTTACCTACTGGTAGGTTTTGTTTTTTGTTTTTTAAAGTATTTATTTATTTATTTATGGCTGTGTTGGGTCTTCATTTCTGTGTGAGGGCTTTCTCTAGTTGTGGCAAGCGGGGGCCACTCTTCATCACGGTGCGTGGGCCTCTCACTATCGCGGCCTCTCTTGTTGTGGAGCACAAGCTCCAGACGCGCAGGCTCAGTAATTGTGGCTCACGGGCCCAGCTGCTCCGTGGCACGTGGGATCTTCCCAGACCAGGGCTTGAACCCGTGTCCCCTGCATTGGCAGGCAGATTCTCAACCACTGTGCCACCAGGGAAGCCCATACTGGTAGGTTTTTAACCTGCTAATAAAATTTATTTTGGTTTGCTTTTAAAACCATAGCAATAAAGTTTACACTTTCCATGGAAATTTGGTCCTTCCTTAGAATTTGCCTTTACTTAATAGCTCTATAGAGTGATATGATTGGCTTATATTAAAAAATAGCCCTGAAAAACAATGTGTCCAGTTATACAATTGAGGATGTTCATTGTTTTCCATTACCTTTTTTTGAGGTGCCTAGGAAGAAATTCTTGTTTTTCAAATTTCTGCCAAATATGTCTTTTTGGAGACACTTTTTTTTTTTTGGCTGCGCTGTGAGGCATGCAGGATCATATGCTAACCAGGGATTGAACCCCGTGCCCCCTGCAGCAGGAGCGCAGTCTTAACCACTAGACTGCCGGGGAAGTCCCTGGGCCCACGTTTTAATGTATGCTTTCTTTTGCTATCGCCGTGTACTTTTTTTCCCCTGTTGGTGTAATTGTTTACTCTTTTAATTATTTTACTATGTACTGTATTCCAGGCATTTGCCAGCTGGAGATACAGAAGTGAATAAGAGCATAGTATTTGCCTTCTAGAAGCTCACAGACTAGTTTAGTGTCCAGATTTATACCATGGTTAAGTTCCTGAAAAGCAAAACAGAGTTACAAAAAATATTGAAAATGAGTTTTTCTAAATGTTCTCTTTAAGTTGCAAAAAGTGGTTCTTGTGCAAAAAGTGATTTTGACATATTATATTCATTTGAATATTAAACCACAATGGAAGAGTTGAATACTTAAGCATCTATGTGCTTAATAAAAAACACTACAAGTAATGACTAGTCACAAATGGAAAATATTTGTGCATTAGTTGACCCCTGTTTTCAATTATAACTTCCTTCTTATCCTTGATAGGACATTCTTACACACAAAGTCTCTATCACACATACATACTGGTAATTAAGATTTGGGGCTTAAAAAAAAAATCTTGGTGGCCTGGCTATGTGAATTTACCTTCAGTATAGTGAGATCATTGTCTGAGTGGGTTTATTTGTTTGGTTTTTTTCTCAGTGTTAATAAATTAAACTAAAAATCATTCACACATATAACCTAAAGAATCAAATAGTTGGATGAGGCTTATATAAAAAAAGAGTAGTTCCTCTGCCCTCTCCACCCCACCCACAGTCGACTTCTCAGAACCACTTTCAGCTTTCTTACTTGAATGTTTTGGTACCTATTGCCACATATCTAAGTAACTTTTATATTGTTACTTCTTGATTCTTCAGTTTTAAGCATTATCTCTTGACTTATGGAAGATGAGGACACACACTCTTGTTGCCACTTACGTTACAAATAAACCCCCTTCCTATTCCCACATTCTTCAATAAAGTTGTATTCTGGCTTGATCAGTATTTAGTGCTTGCTTTATTATAATTATGTAAGTGCTAATTACTTTCTTAATTGCACAACTGTTGTTCTTTTTTTCTTTGCTAAGTAACTCTCTGCCAGTTGTCTGGTCTCTTCTCAAGATGCTTGGTACATAGATAACCTATCAGTTTCATATTTTTTTCTCTATTTATTTTTGGCTGCATTGGGTCTTCATTGCTATGCGTGGGCTTTCTCTAGTTGCGGCAAGTGGGGGCTACTCTTCGTTGCAGTGCGTGGGCTTCTTATTGTGGTGGCTTCTCTTGTTGTGGAGTATGGGCTCTAGGCGCACGGGCTTCAGTAGTTGTGATACACAGGCTCAGTAGTTGTGGCTCACGGGCTCTAGAGTGCAGGCTCAGAGTTGTGGCACACGAACCTAGTTGCTCCGCGACACGTGGTATCTTCCCAGACCAGGGCTCAAACCCATGTCCCCTGCATTGGCAGGCGGATTCTTAACCACTGCGCCACCAGCGAAGTCCCTCAGTTTCATATTCTTGTAGACATCTTTCTTGGAACTTTGCCATGTGCTCTGGTCTGGATCAGTTGTTCTTACGCTTGTTACATTTGTCCTTCTGTGATCTTCCTTCACCTTCATCCTGGGAATTCCCTTTGTCTTTTGTGTTGAGGAAATATAGTAAAAACAAAACCTACTGTCAAGCTAGAAAACTTCTTCACAAAGGTAGAAGAGAAAGAAAACAATTTTATGATTGAATAATCAGTAAACCAGAATGTGATTCTCGTCACAATCTGATAGAGATTGCAAGGAAGGAAATCTTACTCTGTTACATGGGTAAGTGAATATAACCTATCACATTCATGTTTTCAAGAAAAATTGCTAAGTATCTTTATGACTGGGAGTAGAGTTTGCAATTTGGAGTTAACTGATCAGAAGTTAGACCCAGGAAACTGGGAGATAGAGGTTTACCTTTATTGATGATTAAATTTCGTGGAGTTGGCTGTCAGGTCCTTGAGGAAACATTCCTGAATTTGTGAGATTATTAAGTAGCTTATTTTATTTAGCATTTAACCTTCCCTGGGTCTCCAATTTTGAAAGAATCCCTTGTCCCTCACCTTCTGCTGGAGCACATTATTCACTAGTTTCCTAAGAAAGGAGTTACATGTAAGAGAAAATTATTGCTCTGAAAATGTCTCTATTCTACTTGATTGATTGAATTGAAAGTTGGACACTACTTCCCATCGAAATTATAAAAACATTGCTCCATTTTTGCCTTTTAGCTTCTACTGTTGCTGATAAATTTAAACTTGTTCTGATTAATTTTCCTTTTTATGTTTCCTACATATTCTGTCTGGAAGCTTATAGGACCCACTTTTAATTCTCAACAGGGCAAAATTTTATAATGGTACATCTTTGTATAGGTCTCTTCATTATTTGAAGTACTTCATTTTCTACCTTCCATCATCACGGTTTTCTCTTTTTCTGGGGGGGGGGATCCTTATTTATTTGATGATGTACCTTTGGGACTGGTTCTCTGATTTTCCTAATTTTTCCATTTTTCTTAATCTTTCTGTGTTTTTGTTTTACTTTTGGACAGACTTCCTCAATTTTATGTTTATATCTTTCCATTGAGTTTTTCCTTTTGCTGTATTTTAAATTTCCAAGTGTTCTTCCTGGTTCTCCGAATGTTCTTTTGTAGATTCTGTTCTTGTTTTATGAATGTAATACTTTTTTTTTTTTGCTGATAAATAAATGGTAGTTTTTAAAAAAAAGTTACCTACACTGATAATCTTTATTGTCTCCAAGTTAGTTGCTTTTTGTTTGTTGGATTTTGATCTCTTTCTTCATATATCTGGTTAATCTTTGGTCATCTGCTTTTATATCTGATGGAGAACTAAAATGCACATAGGAGATCCTGAGAGTTTGGGAGAGGCTGTTGAGTGTGAACTCCACTACAGGATGATCTGTCTGTAACATTTTGTTGGGGGAAATCCTGTTGTATCTTGAGGTCTTTTTCTTGGGCTGGGTAGTTTGCTCAAAGAACAATCTTTAGTCTCTTGCCTGGAGGGGAATACTTTGGCTGTCCAGGTTCCTAGCCAGTCCAGGAGCAAGACTAGGGTAGGAATGGGCATGAGAAGGTCTCAGTATCCATATGCAATCCGTTGAGGATTACCCTTTTATTCTTTTTAGTATTTTACCCTTTCCTGCAACTTACTTTTTGTGCCCTGGTTCACAGATTCTCTGCTTAAACCTTTTCAGAGAATAATTTTCCAGTCATCTGCCAGAGGTGGAGAGGGGAGATCTGGGGATCGAAATTTTAATCACCACCCCCTTTTTTTTTATTGGCCTTTCTTTTTTGGCCCTGCTTCTAGGGGTACCTAGTAACACCAGTTCCTTAATGGTACCTGGGAATTCTGTGTTATATATTGGTTTCGAGCTTCTTCCATTGCTGTTTCACAGTTCAGTTTTCTTGGGACTATACTAGGTCATTTGCCACTTGTCTATCCTTTTTTCTAGCAGATAAGTTCTATTGGCCTTGTCTCTTCTTCCATACCTCCCATATCTTTGCCTTTAAAAGTAAATAAAAGGAATCCCTTCGTTCTTATATTAGTGAGGCTTTAAGAGATAGTGAAAGTAGATGTCTGTGGTTAATGTCCATCTTTCTCAGGGAATTTATTTTACCTTATATGCCTCTTTACAGCTTTTTTCAAACAAGCCATGTTATTTAATTTTTACAACTTATTCAGATAATATCTGTAAATATTTAATTTCATTCTTCAGAAAAATTAGGTCTTTTCTCCATCATGGTATATCTTTCCTCCTTTTTTATCACCTTACCCCTTACAGAGTAAAATGTTGACACTGTAAGGATCTACAGGTAGTCAAAGGTGGTTTAGGAATCACATTGCTCATGGTAGTAGATTAGAGGGTCTCAGTATACATTCTAGCAAGGTTACGTTAGCACAAGGCTGTACTTAATTATTTGGACTTTGTCTAAAATTGCCATTCAGTTTAATAGGTGCCAGAAAGTCTCTAAAATCCCTGTGGGTGAAGGATTTGAAAGAATCCAGGGCAAAGTCTGAAGACATCCTTAAGCCTGACCGATTTGGATGTTTCATTTTCTTTGGCCTGTATACATGGTCTAGCATTTGATTGTTTCCTACCTTGTATCTTTACTCACTGCACGAATGGTATCACTCATTAATACTTGTTGGATCATTTTTCTTTGTAAAAATCTCATGGGAATTTGCATCTGTTCATTTATTTCTCTCTTTTAAAAAAATACAATTTTATTAGAAAAATGAATTAAAAATGAGAATGTCATATGAGAAGACAAACACATTTGCAGCAGGAATTCCCTGGCAGTCCAGTGGTTAGGACTCCGTGCTTTCACTGCTGAGGGCCCGGGTTCAGTCCCTGGTCAGGGAACTAAGATCCTGCAAGCCATGTGGCACAGCTCAAAAAAAAAAAAAGAAAGAAAAGAGAAAAGAACATTTGCAGCTTATTTGTAGGTAATGGAGGGAAAGTTAAAAAATAATTTATTTTTTCCAGTGGTTTATCTTTACATTATGAAGAAATAACCAATGGACCAAATTGTGTCATTCGAGGTGTTACAGCTAAGGGCCCTGTAAACTCTTGTCAAGGCAAGGTAAGCATTGTGCATACATGTTATAATGCATGTTATTTCTTATATGGTAAAAATGAAATTGGAAATTTAAAATTGAATAACCTATTTTTGTGACAAGATGACAGTAATGTCAGGTTCTTAGGGATTAATCAGGATCATGTCACCCGACATACCATTACCATTTACATCTCTGAGAAAGACCAGCATATTTGCTGCTATTGTTTGTTAAACGTTTATGAATTAAGTATTTTCAACTGTCTTCATTTTCATTCCAGTCTTTTTGCATTCAAAGCCATTTACAACAGTTATCTAGTACTATGTTGCTTCTTTTTTCTCTGTAAGTTTTTCCATTTTTCAATATTTTTCTTAGAATAGGAACAAAAATATGAGAAACTTTAGCTCACTTCTATAAAAGTATTGGGTTTGGTATTTGGATAAGGGAAGTGTTTTGGGAGGAATAAGGTTAGAGATAGTAAAGGCAAACTCCAATAAGGTAATTTTTCAGTTAAGTATATAAAGTAGCTAATAGATTAATATGACTAATGTGAACACTGTGGCTAATAACTTAAGTATTATGTTACTTTTTTTCCATTGTATTGTTACCTTCAATATATATTTTAAAAATTTTCCCTATCAAAATAATGTTTAAAATAGAGCATGTGAGTTTAAGTACTGTATACTATACTGCATTGTATAACCAAATCAAATTAAAGAGCAGGTTCTGTACATCTTTCTGAATTAAACTTTTTATGGAAAAAGAACTTGAAATGCATGGAAAATTTGACTTTAGTAAGATAAACTTGCTAAAAAGATTTCTAGATTTTAAAAACCTTCTTATTTTGAAATAATTATGTTTTACAGAAGCGTTTCAGAGATGGTATAGAGAGTTCACATATACTCTTCACCCAGCTTCCTCTACTAACATCTTATACAACTATTATATATTTATCCAAACTAAGAAGTTAACATTGATATAATACTATTAACAAAACTCTGGGCTTTAACATTTCCCCAGTTTTTCCACTATTATTTTTCTATTCCAGGATCTAATCTAGAACACCACATTGTATTTAGATATGTCTAGATATTGGGTTCTTTCCATTTCACTACTTTCCACATTTTTTGTAGTGCCCATCCTAATTCTGATAATTATTCAGAGGTTATGCCTTTTGAATTCAAAGATAGTATTATCTATAAAGAAGCAATATAAATCAGTTTTTTCACCTGCATCTCTTTCATACATATATATGAAAATTTTAGTCAATATAAATTTGCTGAGTAGATTTCTATAATGGTATGAAAATGAAAAGCAAAAAGTAAATCAGAATTGAGGTAGTAAATTACTTAAGTATTTATTTAGGACTTGAATTTAATTAAAATAATTTTTTCAACAGAATTTTAATCTGAAGGTTATTCTTCCGGGTTTAAAAGAAGACTCACAGATTTTGAAAATTAGATTACTGCCAGGTAATATTACTTTAAGAAATATTCCTAATATTTAGCTTTTAAATAATATTCTTATGATAAAATATAATGACACTTATAAAGGTGAAGTGTTTTTTGGTTTGGTTATGGTACAAGTCTTGAAAATACATTTGAATGACAAACATAGCGCTAACAGAAATGACCAGTTAAAAATAAAAGACAGGAAAACATTTAGAAAGACTTGAGTGAAGTTCTAAAAATAATCTTGGGAGAAAAATGTGAATATTGAAACTATATTGGGGAGCTATTCTTAAGGATATACTAATTAGACTTATATTAGAACTGGATCTGTCCTTTACTTTTTGTTATATAACTAAATATTTAATATTTTAAGAAGAAAAGTTTCTTATGCTTTTATGTTGTTAATTTGAATAATGATTTATCAACTCGAAAATGAAGTTGCAGTAAAGTTAGGGTAGAAAAAGCCAGCTAATTTGAGAATCAGTCTATTGTGGAGTTTCAAAGAGTATATTCTGGCATCGGCCCTTCTGCGTTTGGATCTAAGCTCTGACACTTAGCAGTGAGGTACACTTGTTCTGTGCCTCGGTTTTCTCATGTGTAAAATGAGATAATATGTAATTCACAGGGTTTTTGTGAGGATTAAATGAGTTAATGTGGGCAGCCCTTACTTTGCATGGTTTCGGTGGTAACTGAGTAGAGGATACACTTGCAATATGCATGAGTTCTCATTAACACAGTACTGTGCAGAGTGAGAAGTGCATATGCTGCACAACACCTAGAACAGGACTTGTTATGGAAGTTTTAGCTCTGATATTAACAATACTGTGATCATATCTTTGTCCATGTATGACCTTTTGTACTGGTTTTAATGAAAAGAAACAAAATAGCTATTTCCTTTCACAAATTTGTGTAATTTGAGCTTTCCCTGAGGCATGAATTGATTTAGAAGTAAAGATTGGCCCATTGGTGGAAGTATAAGAAAAAAATTGTTACATGTTAATACTTACTTACAATGCTTTTATTTTAAGAGGTTAGCTAAAATGTATGGGTTACTCAAATCTACTCAAAGGAAATTCTTATTAACCAGATAGTTCGGATATTTTTTTAGAATTTGAGAGTGAAAGTGGTAAAGTAGGAAGTGGGACTGTGTAGTGATAATGGTCAAGAGGTTTCAAATTACAAAACTAGGATCTAACCTGAGTCTGCCATTTAGTAGCCATGTGACCTGGGCAGAATACTTAATCTCTCTGGGTCCCGGTTTCCTCATCCATAAAATGGGGATAATAATATTACCTTCTTGATCAAGATCATTGTAAGGATTCTGAGAACAGAGTTGGCATATGGTAAAAACACAAATATTAACTGATAAAACTGTTCTTTGTAAACTTGTGTTCCCAGTGTTTAGCATAAATTGTATTTTAAAATATCAGTGTTTATAGGGCACATCAGGTCATCTTGCTGCAGAAGTATAAACCCTCTTTTATTAGTTTAGAGGAAACTTGTGGTGCAGCTTGCTTAGGATATCAAAGTGTTGTGGGCAGTCTAACAAGTAAGTAATCTGGTTATGTCATTATATGAACTGATCCTTTGAACAAAATTACCTGAGACAGGTATGTAATGTGCCTGAGAAATCAGTCTCATTGTGTAAAGTTAAAAGTAGTAAATAAAAAAGTAGTTTAATAAACTTTTACTTTTATCCTTGAATACTTTTTTCCAGGATCTTTTTAGTATTTCACATGTTTGGGTGGTTTCTAACATGAGTTATCACTGTGTCTTAGCTTGTTACATAAAACTAAGTCTAGACATCAAACATTTTAATATAATTGAGACCACTCTCGTGATGTATAGAATATATGCTTTGGGGGGATAGAAATGATTAAACATGGATATTTTTTCTCTCTTGGCATTATTTAAAAGATATTAAAACTTGAAATGTTAAAAGCTGTTTCTTTTGCTATTTTAACATTTCAGTTTTAGAAACTTGAATCTCTATTTTATTATATAATTTTCTGGTAGGTCCCCCTCATCGATTGAAAGTGAAACCTGATTCTGAAATTTTAGTTATAGAAAATGGAACAGCTTTCCCATTTCAGGTAGAAGTTTTGGATGAATCAGACAATATAACAGCACAACCAAAATTGATTGTTCACTGTAAGGTAAGCTTTTATAAGATAAGAATATGTAGATTTTGAGTCCCGTGGTACTAAATGGAAATCACTAAATCACTATATCTTTTGGCTCCTTTATAGTAGCCTTATATTGTATCTAGATTGTGTAATGATTATTCCATGGAGAAATTTGTGGGCTGTCTCATTGTCAGTAGTTTTCAGCATCCCTAAGCCAGTAATGATGCCAGCTGTGCCAAGTATTGGACTGCAGATTCCTCCCCTCTCCTTCCTTAGTCCATCCTCCTCATTTCAGATGAAGTATTTAATTTATGAGTAGGATGATGGAAATATCCTTTAGGATTGGGGATGGATGGATAAATGAATACGAGTAAAAGAGCACAAAAAGGAAAGGAAAACCCAAATAGGTGGAGTTAAAAAAAGAAAGAATAATGGTTGAGGAAGTTGGTTTTTCTTCCAAAATCAACAAATTTTACCTAGAATTGTAGAAACTTACTCTTTTCATTCAGAAATTGTCTAGAATATTAGTGAATTATATTTATAGTTTTCTAATTTATAAGCCAGAATAGTAGCTGTACTAAATTGTTTGAAAATTTAAATAACAGTTATTGAATAGTAAGTTACATTTGATTGGGGTCTTAAATTATTTTGTATGCTTCCAATAGTTTTCAGGTGCTCCAAACCTTCCACTCTACGTTGTGGATTGCAGTAGTTCTGGAACCAGTATTTTGTCAGGACCAGCAATTCAAGTTCAGAATATCAAAAAAGACCAGACGCTTAAAGCAAAAATTGAAATACCTGTAAGTTGTTACTGTTATTCATTGGTATTATATTGAGTCTTTATACAAATATTCTTTAGCAGCTTTATAATATTTTATGTAAAGTTGTTTGACTTTTTAAAATGAGATATTTGTGATTCTTTTAGCCAGAGGGAAGAAAAGGCAAAAATAAAATAGTATAGTAAATAACATTTTGTATCAAATATTAGTAATTTTCTTGATCAAACCTTTTATAATATCTATAGCTATTATTGATTACATGTTCCTAAAATTAATTTTTTCCTATATTAAAATATGACAATTATCAGTTTTATTTTATTCTCATTTCTTATAGTTTACACTTGTTTGTTAGAAAGTTCGGTAAATGCCCCTATGGAACCACCACTGAAGGATATATGAATATTTAATATGTGTGTATAATTAACAAAACAAATACATGGTTTTTCATTAGTATTTTCCTATAAAGAGATTGCTGTGTTAATGTGCCAGTAGGACACTTGTTATTGGCTATACATCATGGCTGAAGGTGAAGCCAGCCTAGAGAAGGGCAGGCAGTTGATATAAGCATTTGGTTTCCTAAGATTGCTAAATGGGATAACAAATACTTATACAAGTAAAATACCTAAATGTGATTTCTTCATAATTGATATGGTTAGTAGATGATAAATTACCTGATCGGTTGATTAACCAGTGTTTTTTCTACTAAGTATATATCAGCTAACATATCTTGAGCCTCAGAAGGGTAAGAGCTTTTATTTTTTTACATTAGAATGAAATGATTTGACTTTATTCTAATTCTTTTCTTTTGAAGCTGGTTATATTTGATAATATTCAAATATTTGTTATGCATTTCCTTTTTTCAGTAATGTGGGCAGCATATTTTTGAGCATACCATCTTGCAAAAGATCAGGAGATTCAGGAAAAAGACTTGGAGTTAGGGAGAAATCTGGGCTTGAGAGCAAGAGAGCATTTACATATAATTATGTAAATACTGCAGAGCAGCAACAGGCAGAACACCAAGAGTCCTGGTCAGTTAACACAAAGACCAAGGTATATCTTGTAACCTGCAGTTAGAACATATTATCCAAAAGCAGTGACTCTTAAGTTTGAGCCGGGCAAATAAAATGTGCTTATAATAGAGGATGGATTATTTGCCTGATACTCTGTGAGGTAGGAATTTTGAATATGTCATTGTTCATGTGAATGGGCTTCAGTAAAATGACTGCAACTGGGTGAGGAAGGAGACATGAGTGAAGTAGGATTGTAGAGGTATTTTAAGCTTAGACTTATATGAATTTTTTGTACCCTGTGGAATGCACTATACCTAGATTCTGAAATAATTACATAATGTTTTAACTTTGTGTGCCTAAAATCAATTTATGTAGCACACCAGCTCATCTTTACTGATCTTTGGAACACTGATGTGCCCATAACAAATTATAAATATGCCAGCTCAACCTTTAGGGGCATCTAGAGTCCTCATCTAGCTACAAGCAACTCTGTCCACTCACCCCAATGTAAAATGAATTGAAAAAGCTCTAGAAGCTCATTAAATAACATTTTATGGCAATATTTATCTTTAATTTATGGAAAATTCTTAATTTATTACACTGTTATTTTTATTAATAAATGCTGGTCACCAAATCTGTGTCATATGATTAAAATTTCACAGGTTTGCAACACTTTTAAGTAAATTTACAAATAAAGGGGAAGGAAGTTCTTTTAAGTCCAAATATGCTAGTTTTTGGTTTTAAGAATGTGGCCACTGTCATTATTTATAACTTGATGGTATAAAATATGGAATTATTGATACTATAGTATCCTCTTAATGAGAAAATCTATGAATGTTAACAGTATGTAAGATGATCTCCCATAATATTGGAAATAAATTCTTAAGCAATATGGAAGATTCACCATTAAAGCCAAAAACTGTGTTTTCAGTACAGATGTCATTCAGTATATATTTGTGTTTTCCTCTCTTCCTAGAGTTGTAAAGATGTGGCACCTGTGGAGAAGACTATTAAGTTGCTTCCCAGTAGCCATGTTGCAAGATTACAGATATTCAGTGTAGAAGGACAAAAGGCAATCCAGATCAAACATCAGGATGAGGTTAATTGGATAGCAGGAGATATTATGCATAACCTTATTTTTCAAATGTATGATGAAGGAGAAAGAGAAATCCATATAACATCAGCTTTAGCAGAGAAAATTAAAGTAAGTATCTCAAACAGATTGTTTATTTGCAAGAATTCTGTTCATTTTTTTGCTTGGAAGACTCTGCACAAGTTTTATAGGCTATCCTCTAAGAAGAAGCTTATCACAGAAAAATAGTACTGTTATATAAAATCCTGGGCTAAGTAAGATATTTTTTCATGCACCAGATTGAAATGTTGAATGATACATGTGTGACAAATTCATGCTTAGAAAAATGATTTTGACACCTAAACAAAATTCCAGTCCTGATGAACTGTATTTCTATACTCACAATCAAGATCACCACTTGACCAAAGCAGTGTTTGTCTGTTTTTAAAATTTTATTTATTTATTTATTTATTTATTTATTTATTTATGGCTGTGTTGGGTCTTTGCTGCTGCACACGGGCTTTCTCTGGTTGTGGTGAGTGGGGGCTACTCTTTGTTGCAGTGCACGGGCTTCTCATTGGGGTGGCTTGTCTTTGTTGTGGAGCACGGGCTTCAGTAGTCGTGGCTTGCAGGCTCAGTAGTTGTGGCACACGGGCTTAGTTGCTCTGTGTCATGTGGGATCTTCCTGGACCAGGGATCGAACCTGTGTCCCCTGCATTGGCAGGTAGATTCTTAACTACTGTGCCACCAGGGAAGTCCCCAACCAAAGCAGTGTTTTTGTAGCTATTCTGAAGGCACTAAATAAAAAGTCTGTTAAAGGAAAATGGTAAAACAGTATTGTTAACTACAGACCCCTGATTTGGCTATTTGAAATTGGTATAGCAGTCTCTAAAAGTGTGATCCTTAGACAATGCTTTTGTAAGTTCTCAGTAGCTTCAGATGGTCCTCATAGACCTGCCATCTAAATGTATCATTTGTACCTTGATAGGGTAAATCTATATGTTGAAACTTTAACAGCTCACTTAACAGAGAACCAAATCAAAATGGTTAGATTATTTTAAAAATTTATTTTATTTATTTATTTATTTATTTTTGGCCATGTCGTGTGTCTCGTGGGATCTTAGTTCCTCGACCAGGGATCGAACCTCGGCCCTTGGCAGTGAAAGTGTGGAGTCCTAACCACTGGACCACCAGGGAATTCCGCTCTTTTGCACTGCTGTATTCTGTAGCCATCCTGAGTCTCCAAATACAGGATCTGATATTTTAAAAGAATTGTTTACCAGGATTCAGCTGACATTATTTTTAAAATCTTATTTGGAATAACCCTTGCTCCAGCCAGTTTATTTTCCTCTCCATAATGAGGGAAGGGAGTATTTCGAGATAAATAATTCTTATCCTGCTTGGAAGAGAGGCAAGCCATTTTTATCTCTGTCAGCAGATTTGAAGGCAAGTAGTTTAAAAGTGGTACCAGCAACCTGGCTTCTGAACTGATTCCTTGCTTTCTCATAATGTTTCCACAGTTTAGTTTCATGTTAAGGGTAAGGAGAAACATTGACTTCAGAGCCTTTTTCTGTATATAACCTTCTTTTTGCCATTCTCTAAGCTCATGGCCAGCTTTTGACACATTTTTCCTCAATTCTAGTAGTTATATATTTATTGGGTTCCAAAGATTTTAAAACATACACCTTTATTGATAATAAAAGATATTAAATACTTTTATTAAATGTATATGCTTAAAGTGGTTTTGTAGTCTTTAGAGAATTCTCCAGTATTGAGGAAAGTCAACCCAAACTGACCTAGGAATTCATTGAAGAGAGAGCACAACTAGGGTGAGAGAAGAAAGCCTTTTTGTGTAACTCCTGCTTGCTGCTTCCATTATTTAAAAAAAAGGAAAAAAAGGTATGATAAAGAATAAAAAGATGGTTTAAAAAGATTAAAAGGTAACTAAGAGGACTTCCCTGGTGGCGCAGTGGTTAAGAATCTGCCTGCCAATGCAGGGGACATGGGTTCGAGCCTTGGTCCTGGAAGATCCCATATGCCGCGGAGCAGCTAAGCCTGTGCGCCACAACTGCTGAGCCTGCACTCTAGAGCCCGCAAGTGACAACTACTGAAGCCCGCGCACCTAGCGCCCGTGCTCCACAACAAGAGAAGCCACCACAATGAGAAGCCTGTGCACCACAAGGAAGAGTAGCCCCCGCTAGCCGCAATTAGAGAAAGCCCACGTGCAGCAATGAAGATCCAACGCAGCCAAAAATAAATAAATAAATTTATAAAAAAAAAAAAGGTAACTAAGAACAGCATAAAGTAGGATTAAAATATTAGAATATCAGTGATTTAAGAATCACAGCTATAGAAGGCTAAAAGCATAAAGTTGAGCTAAAAATTCTTAAATAGAAAGGATTGGAAGTTTAAAAGGATAGCGTAGGGTAATCAACTTAAAAAATGGATCAGGTAACAAAATATGGAATTTAAGAGATGTAAAGTTAAAATTAGAGCTGGAAACATTCCAGAGTAGATTAAGATCAAGATGTGGCCAGGGTGGTAATTACATTAGTGGATTTAACTTGTTTTCTCACCTTGCTGAATCAGGTCCACTTAGATCTCATTTAAAACCTGTATTAATAAGATTCTTTTCAAAAAAAAAGATTGACTATTACTTCTCAGAATTGATCACATGATTTGATTAACATGGTTTTTTTAAAACTATAATGACCACAGTGATAATCTTGTGGCAAAAGCTAAAGAAATGACTTAGGAATATTTATTTTATTGCATTGAAAGATATGGCAACATTATCAGGAAAGACAATGAGGAAGATACTTTTTTATTATAGTAATATATGAACGACTATCATTTCTGGTCGTAAGGGGCTTTTCTTTTTCCTTAGGCGTGGGGAGGATGGGTTATAATTTTAAGAGTCTTTGGTAAGATAAGTGGCAGTTGGAAGGCATTAGTTTAAGCTTTATATTATTCTTAAATATATAATTTTTCTTCTAGGTTAATTGGACTCCTGAGATTAACAAAGAGCACTTACTACAGGGTCTGCTTCCTGATGTACAAGTACCAACATCTGTAAAAGATATGCGCTATTGCCAGGTTTCATTCCAAGATGATCATGTGTCTTTGGAAAGTGCATTTACAGTAAGGTTTGTGGGCATATTATATTTTGAGGTATTTCAAAATTCAGCATATGGCAACAAAAGTGCTTTTCTCCAAAGCACACATGCCAAAGTTGTTTTTTAATATAGAAATTTTCACAATTTTTTGGAAATAGGTTGTCTTCGGAATAAAGCTTCACTGAAGATAGTGATTGATTCTTAATATTGTTACAAGCTTCTGCTTAATTGACCCTCTAGTATCTGTCAGAAATAGAACTTTTGATAAAGGAAAGCCCTCCTAGGACAAGCAACAGTGAAAACTCCTGCAGAATGACAGACATGAAAAGTCCAAAAGATACAGTGTGATCAGTCAGTGTGTTGTTCAGAAGGAAGAATGCTTTCATTGGTTAGTGATGATTTTCAAAGCTGAGTCCACCTGATAGAAAAGGGGAAGATTTAAGTAACTATATTGAAAACCTGTCCTTCACCCTGGCCTGTCAGTTCCTCGGCTGCCTCTTTTTTAATAACCTTTTTCACTTTAATTCCTCTACACATTTCCATACTATTCCAACACTTAGAATAGCTCCATGTTTGAGATAAAATTGTAAGATGTACAACTCTTCAGCCAGAGACAGATCTCTTGATGGGTCATTCTTACAGACCCATCTGTTTTCTTTCTCAGTGCTCTCATGGCATAAGTTCCTTTTAATCCAGCATAGATAACTGTAATCTAACACATGTGTGTGTGTGTGGTTTTTTTTTGTCAGTATTCTCTACTCTCTTTGCAAGCTATCTTTTCTCTATTTCCTTTTGGGTTAATAGTTATGTTATATAAATAGAGGTATTTAGAGAGGTGTTACTTTAAGTTTTAGAAAATGAATGTTGTATTTGTTACTCTTTAGCATATTTAAACTAATTTTTTTCTACAATTAATGGTGCAAGTAAGGCGTTTAACTTGTTAATCAATTGCAGACCACTTCCTGATGAACCTAAACATCTAAAATGTGAATTAAAAGGAGGAAAAACAGTACAGATGGGCCAAGAGCTTCAAGGAGAAATAGGTTAGTATGGCCTGCTTTCTTTCTTTAAAACACTTCTGTAATATGTCCTTACGTTCATGTTTTGGCATACATAATCTGAAAGGAAAACTTGGGATTTATATACGGTTTATGGTTTAAATTCCATTGTTGGAAAGATTGAAGCTTTTCCCTGTCTTTGCCTATGGTGACCTAACTGTGAAATCAGTTTGGCAAAAATAGTTTGTTGAAAAGAATGTTGACTTTTGTTAGAAATGTTAATAGTTAATATTAAGAGTAAAAAGTAAATATATTAGTGGGTTCATATGTATCCTGTATTTTTCTTATATCTAGAATATTACATAATACTAAATTATTTCCTTCAAATGTTCATGGTAAAAAACTTGATTAACATCAGCATCATGTTAAATATGTAAATATAAGTGTACTTATGTATATTCTTATTATTTTTATAGTGATTATAAAAGAAGTGATTATAATTACTTTTTACCAAAAAGATACACAAGAACAAAGTTAGAATGAGTTTCTAAGTATAATTTTAATTGTATAAGTGTGTTTATGGATATTTGTATATTTTATTAAGATACTTTAAAATTAAACTTCCTCCCCCTTTTATAGTTATAATAGTTACAGATCAGTATGGAAATCAAATTCAGGCATTTTCACCAAGTTCTCTATCTGCCTTGGGAATTGCTGGGATTGGACTTGATAGCTCACATTTGAAAACTACTTTTCAGGTATGGCTGTTTTCCATAACAGTTGGCTTATTCCATTCAGTTTATATATAACAAAAAGTTTGGGAAAAACAAAAATAAGAGAGACTTGATTTCAGTGTTTACAATGAAAAATTATAAAAGGCATTAAAATAAGTTTCATAATGAAAAATTTTGAACATATGCAAAAATAGAATAAATAGTATAAGTAATTCCCATGATCCCGTCAGTCAGCTTCAACATTCATCAGTTCCCCCTTATCTATCACTTTGAAGCAAATTCCATACATCATATCATTTCATCCTTAAATATTTTGATATGTATCTAAAGATAGTTTTTCATGTAGCTATTTGAGTAAAATTTCTTGGTGCTCAGTCCCTGCATTAAATAGAATGCTTGGGAGAAAACTAGTGGTGAAAGTTTGCAGCTGTGCAGTTAATTGAGATTAGCTTGAAAAATAAGAACCCTAGTGGAATTATTTCAGTTTAAAACAAGCAAGGAAACACAATGTATTCTTCTTGGAGAGATTAAAGACAGTTTTCGAGAAAAGATGTTGGAGTTGAGCCTTCAAGGAACCTACCAGGCTCGAGTAGGTCAAAAAGAAGGAATGCTAAGCCCCAAGTAAAGTTGAATCCATTTAGGGCATTTAATGGTTTTTAAAACTCTTCTTCCTTTTGGAGCCTCCATTATACCTTTTACCCGACAGAATGATCATAATAGCCTCCTTGTTGCCCCTCCCACCTAGAATTTCTGTTTCCACTAATCTGCTGGGCTATTATTTTCTAGTTTTCAGAACATCACTTTCACTATATCTTAGCACTGCTGAGGAACTTTTAATGGTGTTTTGTTTACTGTAAAAGATAAGGTTTGATCTTTGACTTTCAGATTCTTCTCTTGTCTAGCTTCACCCTCTGTGTAGATGAAGTCAGATAATAACTGCTGTTGTACATGAACTATCTCTGCTTCCTGTCGCCTTACGCACAGACTCCCATCCTCTTTCACTAATTATTCCTAAATTGTAACCTATCTTCCTACATCTTGTTTTCCCCGTCTGTTAGATTCCCATCAGCGTATAGACATGCTATAATCTATTAGATTCCCATCAGCATGTAGACATGCTATAATAAAAAAACCCTCACAGCTTTCTTGTATGGCCCTCTTTCTCTCCTCCTTTTTACAGTACAGCTCCTTGGAAGAGTTGTATATACTCTCTGTTTTCACATTCTTGACCATCATTCCCAGGCAAGCCACTGTCGCTCTTTTTCTGCCCTGTGCCACCTGACCAAATCTAGTGTCAGTTTTCAGTCCCCATCTTATGCCACCTATCAGCATTTTATACTGTAAAGTTAGACTCCATCTCCTTAGGGTGGCCTAAAGTACTCCATAGTATTCCACTGCAGCATACCTGTCTCCTCCCGTGGCTCATTCTCCAGTCAAATTGACTTTCTTTCTTTCTGCTGTCATTTTACAACTGATGTATACCATCTTGACTCACTTTCAAACAAACAATAGGAGTCTACCCCTAGTCTCTACAGAAAAAAAGGGAGCCTCTGGCTTTTTTTAAAAACCAAAGTTGTTTTAAAAAAACACTATTTTTAAAGTTTTAAAAAAAAAAACAAAACTGGTTTTAATATGCCATTGTTTCTTAAAATCATTTCCACATCTGCATAAAATGTACTGCTCTCCTGAAGTACATTCCCTTGATAATATCAACATTAGACCTTAGAGAGTACCTTTCAGAATTTTGTGTTTAATTCTATTTATACTCATCTACAATTTGTTAATGTGCATGCAAATTTTATTTTCAAGATATGAGGTAAAACCAGAATAACTTTCAAGATTACTTAAGACATCACCTCTTCAAAAGGGCATTTGGTGTTTCACTATTAAATGTGGGATTCTATAGACTTCACGTATTTTGAACTTTTCAATATGTTGTACTAATGAATGCTTAATTTGTTTTCCAAATAATGAAAAAACTCCCCTGCACTCAATGGGCTTTTGGGGGAGATTAATTTCTATTGTTTTGCAATGTCTTTTTACAGAAATGTTCTACAAACAGTTGTTTCAGATCATAAAACATGACATTTTAACTCTGAGTTTTAAAATCGGCTGTACTTAATATTTGTACTTAATGGAAATTTAAGATGATGAAATCATTAAGGGTCACTATTAAAATGCAAATACTACAGTGCTCATGCCAGTACGGAATCGGTTTTATCTACTTCAGTCACTTGGCAAAGATTATAGGCTAGTGTCATTGATTAGCATTAACAGATGTTAGGCATTCTAAGTACCAGCGATGGGGTTGTGACAAGTCAAAGCCCCTACCTTCTCGGAGATTACCTTGTAATGGGAGAGCATATAACAGCTAGGAAATGAGTGACAGGAAGAAAATTAAAGTGGGCTGTGGGAATAGGGTACCATCATATAGGCTAGTTACAGAAAACCCCTCTGGTTAAGGTATTCTATGAGCAAAAACCTGAAGAAAAGCCATGTAGGTAAAAAAAAAACCTTGCAATCAGAAGGAAGGAGCGGGTGCAAAGGGTGTTGGGCAAGCACGTGCATGGCTATTTGGGGAACAGAAAGGAGACAATGCAAGTGTAAATAAGAGGGAAATCAGGAAAATATCAGGAAAAAGGACATAGCTTGAACCTTTTAGACTTCTCCCTCACAAAAAAGAATTTCAGTTTCTCCTCTCAAGGAGATGAAATTCAGGGAACTCCAGTATTGGCATATGTGTAAGTTACTTGCTGTTGTTATACCAGAAACACATCTGTATGCACATGGGTGGTGACAACATTTTCTTTCATTTTTCTGAAAACTAAACATTATCTCCCTGTTTCTTTTCAATGTGCTTTTCCTCACTAGGAAAATACACAAAGTATAAGTGTGAGAGGTATCAAATTTATTCCAGGTCCCCCTGGAAATAAGGATCTTTGTTTTACTTGGCGTGAGTTTTCTGACTTTATTCGAGTGCAGCTAATTTCTGGGCCACCAGCTAAACTTCTCCTTGTAGACTGGCCAGAGTTAAAGGAGGTAAGTACCTTCCTGCCTTGATTGACAGAATTTAATATCACATGACTTATTGCTTCAAAATGTCAGTAGAGCTGAATAGTTACATTTTGTTGTTGAAGTAATAACAGTAGCAATAGTAACAATAACAAAAGGACAAAGTAATACGAATTTTAATACTTCATTATTTAATTCATCTCTGTGCCCTCATTTGTTTAAAAAAGTGTAATACTTCAAATTCTAAGCACTTTATTATAATAGAAATTTAAAAATATGCATAAAAGTAAAAAAAGTATTATGAACCCCCAGTTTTCAACAGTTACTGATTTTTGCCCAATTTTATTTCATTGTTCTCTCTCACTGACTTATTAAAAAAATGTTTTTGCTGGAATTTTTAAAAGCATACCAGATATCAAGTCATTCATTATATCCACAAAAACTTCAGTTTGCCTTCCTATGCAAATAGTTAAATCTTTTTTTTTTTAACATCTTTATTGGAGTATAATTGCTTTACAATGGTGTGTTAGTTTCTGCTTTATAACAAAGTGAATCAGCTATACATATACATGTATCCCCATATCTCCTCCCTCTTGCGTCTCCCTCCCACCCTCCCTATCCCGCCCCTTAGATGGTCACAAAGCACTGAGCTGATCTCCCTGTGCTATGTGGCTGCTTCCCACTAGCTATCTGTTTTACATTTGGTAGTATGTATAAGTCCATGCCACTCTCTCACTTCATCCCAGCTTACACTTCCCCCTCCCTGTGTCTTCATGTCCACTCTCTACGTCTGCTTCTTTATTCCTGTCCCACCCCTAGCTTCTTCAGAACCTTTTTTTTTTTTTTTAAGATTCCATATATATGTATTAGCATACAGTATTTGTTTTTCTCTTTCTGACTTCATTCTGTATGACAGACTCTAGGTCCATCCACCTCGCTACAAATAACTCAGTTTCGTTTCTTTTTATGGCTGAGTAATATTCCATTGTATATATGTGCCACATCTTCTTTATCCATTCATCTGTTGATGGACACTTAGGTTGCTTCCGTGTCCTGGCTATTGTAAATAGAGCTGGAACGAACATTGTGGTACATGACTCTTTTTGAATTAAATACTAATTACTAATACTTAAATACTAATTTTGCAAATATCTGTCAAATCTGTTACCTTTCAGTTTTCATTCAATTTTTAGAATTCTAATTTTAAAATGTTCATATTCTGGTGTTCAGTTATAATGTGGCAGGGCCTTATCTGTTGGTATGGAAGCTTATTTTTTTCTAATGGGAAATGATCTCACATGACCGTGGTAGTAAATGAAATTATCCTGTAAAGGAACTGATCATCTAAGAAAAGCTTACATATCTGCACCCTAGTTTGAGATTGCCCTTTTTTGATTTGTGAGTTTAAAAAAACAGATAAACTAGTGTATGAATGTGCTTTAAAAACAATTTATTTTGTAATACTGTGTTGACTGAAGGATTTCACTGAAAAGCGAGTGTACTTATTTTTATCTGGAAGCACATATATTGCATAAGTCAATACATTCTTTGTGCCTAATGATGTCAGTAAAGGGTTTGTTGACTGACTGTACCATGGAATAATTGTGTACATTTGAGGTGGAAAAAATCTTTACATGTTCATGTTTTTATATGATTTTATAGGAGGGGAATATAAAAAATAATGACAGCTTGTTAACTCAAAAACTTATTACAAGATTTATTTGCAGATACCACTGAAATCCAAAAGTTTTAAAAATAAAACCTAAAACGAATTTCTCATTCTGTTAAGAGATACATTATATGTAGGTAAGCTTGGAAACGTAGTCATTGAATATGTGGTTTTCCTAGAATTTTCTAATTTAATTTTTGACCTACTGTCCGCCTACAGGATCTTTAATAGAAAAGGGGAACTGATTTAACACCTAAGCATGATAAATAGAAAAAATATATAAATATACACATATATTTTCTCATTTAATCTTCAGCAACATTATGATGTATTATCAGTCTTTATAAATAGGAAACAAATTATTAAATATTACATTACATGACAATATTAAAAAGTGGCAAAGGGCAGATTTGTATTCATGAACATTTGATTTTGGATATTTGCTTTCCCCACTACTATCCAGAAAAATGTTCAACTAAAAGCTTTTGCTACAAGTCATTTACTGAAAGATATTCTTTAAAAGTAGTTACTATTTGATGGATAGACAATTATGTAATTAGGAATAAAGACCCTGTAGTGTTTACATTTGGAAACATCAGCACTTTTTATATATTCAAGCTTTTTATAAACTTTTGCAGATAAAATACAGTCTATCCATGAAAATCTTTTGGTAGTCAAGCATTTAAACTAAACCAGCTTCAAGGGTATCTTTAAAAAAAAAAAATTTCTAGCCCTAAAACATTATTAATTTTTCTCCCACTTTTAGCAACCTCCTAACGTAATTTGGTAAACAACTTCCTCAAGTAAGGTGAGGGGTGGAGGAAGCGGAGGGAACATTGTTAGTAGGAGAGAGATGATAAATCAGCTTTCCTTTTTTGCTAGTTATATCTTTCCTATCTTCTTCTTTTTTTAACTTTTAAGATCTGACACAGAGGATTAGACTTTGACAGGTTTCTTGCTTGACAATGTGTTTTCCTTTGATATATCCAGTATTAATAGGTCGGCACACAAATTCGCAGAGTTACACAGGCCTTACATGAAGTAATGGAAAAGAAACAAACATCTTAAGCCAACAAGACAGTGTAGATTATCAGTGACTAGTCCTGTTTAACAAAGAGCTGGAAAGCTGTGCATTATTGCTTCGTGTAGACTGGCAGAGTGCTGACAATTGATGGAGGAGTTAAACTGTAGATGACAGTGCTAAAGATGAGAACCTAAGATAAGCTTCTGTTTCCAAGGAAGTCCTTCTAATATGTAATTTTTAGAATTCTTGACTGGCTCTAGAAGCCAGTAATGTCAAATGATATTTTCCCGTTTATCAAATTTTCAATCATTTCTATAAGAAGAGGATCATTTGTGACAACATAATTGACTTTCAGAAGTTTATTTTAATTGATGAAAGGAGCTATTTGTGACTAAAACAGATACATTAAGTGATTATTTCACTTAAATAGTAATCATATTGTTTGGCATATATGTTTTAGTGCTTCTTAAAATTATTATATCTGTTTTAGTCCATTCCAGTGATTAACGGAAGAGAATTACAGAATCCTCTCATTGTTCAACTTTGTGATCAGTGGGATAATCCAGCACTTGTGCCACAGGTTAAAATAAGCCTTATAAAAGCTAACAATTTAAAGGTAAGTTTTAAACATTCTTAAATATTTTCACTTACTTAAAATTCTGGCTTTCATCCTCAGGATCATGTCTTTAGGGGTCACATTTCTTTTTTTAAAAAAAAATAGTCTTATATAATCTTCATTATTGCTTAGTTGAAGTTAACCTAAAATTTTTAATAGTTATTTTGAGGAAGTATAGTTTATATCTTGCAAACAGTATAACAGGGGCAACATTCTACAGTTATGTCTGAGTGTTTATTACACAATATTAATAATATTTGGATTTCAGATTAAGAATAGATAATGCTGACAAAGGAGAATGATGGCAGATACAATGACCTGCAGTATGGGTTATGAAACAGGTATTATTGGGGAAGCTTACAAGCCCTAAGGGTGAAGGAAAAGAGTCATGCGAGTAACTGTACTCCACCTACCTTTTGGAGAGCTACCAGGGCCTGGGCATAGCTGTTGGACCTATACTGGCTTGTGTTCTAGGGAATTCGGCAAGCATGAAAATGGCCTCGTAATGTTTGGGCACAAACATAGTGCTTGGATACCAGGAAGTCCAAGATTAGGTACCAAGTGTTTACATTAGTATTGGGGTAACCAGGATGTAGGGGGGACTTTGGATGCCTGGCACAAAGTTTATGCCCTCCTGCAAGGGGGAAGGGAAGAAGCTGCCAATCCCTTGCAAAGTTATATTTTCACAAGTCTCTCCTGTTGGTTGAAGGGAATTCATTTGTCCCAGCCAGGTTGTTGCCAGGCAACACAGAAGCGAGTTCTTGGAGTTATATTTAGCCAGGCTTGAGTATCCCTCCACAAATTTTATAATTTTAGTGGATGCAAAAAGTTGGTATTATGTAAATACACAGTTCACTTGAAATTAATCCATTAGTTCATTAAGAATCCCAGTAGGGATTTTGCAGGACTCAACAAGTTTATCTTAAAAGCTATACAGGAAGGAATTCCCTGGCGGTCCAGTGGTTGGGACTGTGTGCTTCCACTGCAGGGGACTGGGTTCAATCCCTTGTTGGGGAACTAAGATCTTGCATGCTATGTGCGCGGCCAAAAGACAATAAATGAAAATAAATAAATAAAAGCTATACAGGAGATTAAAGTGCCAAGAATGACTTGTGATCCACATGAACTTATTTTCAAAGTAAAGTGAAAAGGGTCAGAGGTCTTAGCCTGTCAAAAAAGACTACAGTATTGCTGCTATATAGCCTGAAATAGAAGACTTACTTCTCTGGCTTAGCAACAAAGATTTAGGACCCAGATGGAAGAAAGACTTTGAGAAAGATAGGTTGAGAGAAGATGGATTGGAGGGTAAATGAGACAGGTACAAATATAGGGTTTTATTCTAGCAGTTCAATTACTCTTTCTCACTTTTGTCTCACCAACTATTGCTTTTTTTTTTTTTTTTGTCTGCATGTACCATAATTACCTAATCTTCAGGTTCCGTTAAACAGAAATTAGGTATTAGGATTTAGGAGAGAGTCTGATTTTCCTGCTTCTACAGTCTTCACATTTACTTTTGTTCTTAATGTTTGCTTCCAAGAGAGTTAAATAGTGATTATCTTCTACTGGTAATAATAGTATGATCCTAGTTTTTTAGAGAAGCATCTGCAAAAGACTGAAAGACTCTTGTAACCAATGATTAGGAAATGTGGCCACTGATTCTTTTTTTTTTTTTTTTTAATTTATTTTTATTTACTTATTTTTGGCTGTGTTGGGTCTTCGTTTCTGTGCGAGGGCTTTCTCTCTAGTTGTGGCAAGCGGGGGCCACTCTTCATCGCGGTGCGCGGGCCTCTCACTATCGCGGCCTCTCTTGTTGCGGAGCACAGGCTCCAGACGCGCAGGCTCAGTAATTGTAGCTCACGGGCCTAGTTGCTCCGCGGCACGTGGGATCTTCCCAGACCAGGGCACGAACCTGTGTCCCCTGCATTAGCAGGCAGATTCTCAACCACTGCGCCACCAGGGAAGCCCGCCACTGATTCTTAATCACTTAAAAGTAAAAGCTTGGTTATCAATGCAAAAGTAGTATTGCAACAAAGATTTAAGAAGCACATCTGAGTAAATATTAAGAGAAAGATGAAATAACTAACGATGGACATGGTATTATGCCTTGACTTGAAATTATGTATGTGTATTTATGTTTATTTTTCCTGCGCCGACTCTCACAACCCCCCAGTTTTGGAATATACCTTCAGTGTTTGTGTGACCAAACTTCACTTGATATATCAGCGTTATTGAAACTGAACATTGAATTCTGCAACTTAATAATTGAAATACACAAAATTCTATTTTAATTGATCAGTGTGATTATTATCCTTTGGATTATGTGATTACATATTATATCATTTCAGCTAGTTCAAATTAGACAATTTTAGATTTTAGACTGTGTGCAAATGTAGCTTTTTAAATAGTAATAGAGGAAAAGAATTTGATTCCTAGAATTTTCTAATTAACCGTTTTGTTTTGTTTTTAGCTCACTCCTTCAAACCAACAGCATAAAACCGATGAAAGGGGCAGGGCTAATTTGGGAGTGTTCAGTGTTTATGCCCCTAGGTAAGAACTAAAAATTTGATAGTTATTGGTATTATAGAGATTGATTTTTGTTATTACTGGATTACGTTAAGAGTACTAACTAGCCTTCTATTTAGTGATAGTCAGGAATTGGAATGGAACTGGAGTAGAGAGTTTTCCTAAATGAGTTAAACTTTGTATAAATTGTCTCAGAATTTTTAGTTATAACTAATGAAGTTTGAACCCCCTTCCCCTTTTTTCTTTTTAGAGGAGAACATATTATGCAGGTTAAAGCCATTTATAACAAGAATACCATAGAAGGACCCATAATTAAGTTAATGATTCTTCCAGACCCTGAAAAACCCATTCGTCTCAATGTTAAATATGACAAAGATGCTTCCTTTTTAGCAGGGGGTATTTTCACTGGTGAGTAATTCACAGTTTTAAAATAAATTTGTAGTATTAATTTGCCTCATACATTAGTGGAATAAATTATTTATCCTGGGTGTTCAGCGTGATAAAAAAGCAAGCATGTTGTGGCCTTTCAAATGGTAAAGAAAGTACATTTGACTTAGCTATGTCTTCCTTCTCCCCTATATCCTACATTCCTTTAATGGTCAAGAATGAACTAAAAGTTCATATATAAACTGATAGCTTAAGATAATCAGTTTGTGTTTGTTCATTCGCTGAATTGTGAGATTCTGCAAAAGAAGTATGAACTGCTAAATGGCAAAACTGGGGGGGTATGTTCTACTAAATATGTTGCACTGTTAAACCAGACGGAACCAGGACTGTTCAACTTAATTTGGATGAAAATGCATCACATCATAATTTATGATTAAAGATATTTCAGAACAACAAACATTTACTGAACACCTGCCATGTCCATCCACTATGCTAGACTCCTCATTCCAGTAATGAACATGACAGTTTTCAATGAGTTCAGTCTAATGTAGGAGACAATCAAGTAAGCAAATGATTTCAGTGTAATATGGCAGGAGCCAAGTCAGTAGGAAATTGTATTTGCTTTGTATAGGTAACTTTCTTGAAGACTTTGGTTTTCTTGAGAGGGTGAATTCCTGTTCATAGTTACAAGCAGTGAAAGAAGCAGACCAGAAATATTTAGATTGAAATATTAACAATAATTTTAAATAATTATAGCCTTTGAAATCTGTTAGGGGAGATAAGACCTATTTCCTGTGATTAAAAACTAATAGGTGACAAGTGAATATTACAGCTGATAAATATAAGGGAATATTACAAGTAATAATAGTTTAGCTACTGTATGCTATTGAAAATCATAAAAGAAAGTAAACATTGTATTCTCAGACTACATAAAGCATATAGATTTGTAACCATTTGGCCTATTCTAGATTGCTGAGTATCTGTAGTCTAACCTTTTTTTTAAATTTATTTTTTATTGAAGTATAGTTGAATTACAATATTGTGATAATTACTGCTGTACAGCAGGGTGACTCAGTTAAACATATAAATACATTCTTTTTCATGTTCTTTTCATTGTGGTTTATCACAGGATATATTTTTTTAACATCTTTATTGGAGTATAATTGCTTTTACAATGTTGTGTTAGTTTCTGCTGCATAACAAAGTGAATCAGCTATACGCATACATATATCCCCATATCCCTTCCCTCTTGTGCCTCCCTCCCACCCTCCCTATCCCACCCCTGTAGGTGGTCATAAAGCACGGAGCTGACCTCCCTGTGCTATGCAGCTGCTTCCCACTAGCTATCTATTTTACATTTGGTAGTGTATATGTCAGTGCTACTCTCTCACTTCATCCCAGCTTACCCTTCCCCCTCCCCATGTCCTCAAGTCCATTCTCTATGTCTGCATCTTTATGCCTGTCCTGCCCCTAGGTTCATGAGAACCTTTTTTTTTTTTTTTTTAGATTCCATATATATGTGTTAGCATATGGTATTTGTTTTTCTCTTTCTGACTTATTTCACTCTGTATGACAGACTCTAGGTCCATCTGCCTCACTACAAATAACTCAATTCCGTTTCTTTTTATGGCTGAGTAATATTCCATTGTATATATGTGCCACATCTTCTTTATCCATTCATCTGTCGATGGACACTTAGGTTGCTTCCACGTCCTGGCTATTGTAAATACTGCTGCAATGAACGTTGTGATACATGTCTCTTTTTGAATTATGGTTTTCTCAGGGTATATGCCCAGTAGTATCACAGGATATTGAATATAGTTCCTTGTGCTACAAATAACACAGTCTAACCTTTTTGGTCTTGCTTGGCAGACTGTGAAAATAAGACAAAGGATTATTAATAGCAAAGATGTATTTATTAGATTTCTGTGGGAGATTTAGCACTGGAGAGTTACCTGTTATGATTGAATAAGTTCTGTAGACAAGTTGTTGGGGAAGACTAGTTAAAGAATAGTTTTATTTCTTCATCAGAATTTTATTATTAACACTTAAACAAGATGTATGCTTTAAGACATACAGTTATTTAGCCAAATCCACTAATTGAACTAGAAAGAAAATAATTTTTTAATGTTCATCATTACAGATTTTATGATTACTGTTATTTCTGAAGATGACAGTATCATTAAAAATATTAATCCAGCACGTATTTCCATGAAAATGTGGAAACTGTCAAACAGTGGGAACCGACCACCAGCAAATGTGAGTCATAGAAAGCATTTTAGAAATTAAAAGTAGCTCTTACATTTAACATAAAATTAAATGTAATTTAATATAAAAATGCAGTGTGTATATCCTGGAGAACTAGAAAGTAACCCATTCCATCACTTACGATTTCTAAAAGATGCATCAGAGTATGTTTCAGAATTAAGTCTAAAGAACAGTAGCACAAGGCAAAAAGCTAAATATCACTAAGAGATAATATAGAAAGTGAGAGAAGGAGATGTGATTGATAGACTACAGAGTAAATTAAAGAAGGGAGTAGAGTGGAGAGAACAGTTTGAGAGTCCAAAGCCACACAGTCCAATAGAAATATAATACCAGCCATGTGATACTCAAATTCTGAATTCTGCTAGTAGCCACATTAAAAAATAAAAAGAAGTAAGTAAAATTAATTTTAATATAGTTTTAAACTAATATACAAAAAATTACCATTTCACCATGAACTCAATATTTTAAAATTTAATAATGATATTTTACATTCTTATATCTTTCCAAGTCTTTGAAATTTGGTATGTATTTTATGCTTACAACACCTCAATTTGGACCAGTCACATTTCAAGTGCTCAGTAGTCATATGTAGTTATTGGCTACCATACCAGCCAGTGCCAATCTAAAATAAATCTCAAATTGGAAACTAAACCAAGCTATATCAGGGGTCCTGATTTAATGACATCTTTCAGGATTTATGGTTCAGTTTAGTCATCTGTTTAGGAAACTAGCTTCCTTAATTTATACCATCAGTCCCATCAAGCTGCTATTACCTTAAAATTATGTCACCACCTCTAAGATCTGTTTCGTGCCCTTTAATAATTAATGGTATATCTTTCCATTGTGACTAATCTCACTTTTGTGTCATACATGCATGGTAAAGATATATACATGTAGGGGTGTGTTTGTGTGTATTTATCAATCCGGATGTGATCTGGGTTCACACTTGGTGAAAGGAAAAATAAATTTTCATTGTAAATACACTGTGTTAAAAGTTTGTGATTTCTCCCTCTTCCTCTTCTTTCCTACTTTTCCTTCTAGGCAGAAACATTTAGTTGTAATAAAATAAAGGATAATGACAAGGAAGATGGCTGCTTCTACTTCAGGTATTTCTCAAATTGTTTCATATTTTAATGCATATTTTGTTATGAAGGTAATCAGGCTTGGCAACATTTGCCTGCTCAGCTAGGGAGAAATAATTTATGATTGAATAGAAAGTGTTATTTTCTTAATTTTTTGGTCAGGAAGTTTTTTGAGAAAATATTTTGTTTGCAAACTTTGTGAAACGGTTTGGGGAAAGATTGTTGTGATAGATACATTTGTTTTCAAAACTATCAAAAACGTCAGAAGAATTCTGTTGTCAGAGCACTTTATATTTTATTGTATAGGACATTTCTGTAATTCTAAACTTAAGATCTTATGAAGTAAAAAAGCTGAACTAGGTTTTTATTGTTTAACTATGTGACTTTGAGTGTTGCTTCTTTAGTCTGGACCTGTGCTTTGAAATCTGAAATGGTTTTGGAGAGATGGTGTCTAAGGTTTCTTTTATTTATTAGAAATGTTTCTTTCCTTTTAGACTAATAATTGCTTTGTTTTATTTCTTTAAGTGTATAGTTTATTAAGCCATATAGAAAGCAAAAGGTACAAGTATAGATATAAATCATTATTACAATAATACCAGCATTTATAATTACCTGTGTATTTACCTTTGTTGAGGTATTTATTTTGCCGTGTGGCTTCAAGTTACTGTCTGTTGTTCTTTCATTTTACCTTGTAGGACTCCCATGAACATTTCTTCCTGGCCAGGTGTAGTGGTAATGAACTCCCTTAGCTTTTGTCTATCTGAGAATGTCGCTGCACTGTGTGGCATGCAGGATCTTATTAGTTCCCTGACCAGGGATTGAATCCGTGCCCCCTGCAGTGGAGGTGCAGAGTCCTAACCACTGGACTGCAGGGAATTCCTATCTGAGAATGTTTTAATTTCTCCCTCACTTCTGAGGAACAGTTGCTGGATGTAGGATTCTTGGTTGACAGTTTCTTTCTTTTAGCACTTTGAAAACATTGGCCCACTGCCTTCCAAATTTACTGATGAGAAATCTCATCATCTTATTGAGGATCCCTTGTATGTAATGATTTGCTCTTCTCTCGCTGCTCTTAATATTCTCTTTTTCTTTGTCCTTTGAAAGTTTGTAATAATGTGTCTTGGTGTGGGTCTCTGAGTTTATCTTACTTGGAATTCCTTGAGCATCTTGGATATTTATATTCATGTCTTTCATCAAACTAGGGAAGTTTTCAGCCATTCTTCAAACATGGTCTCTGCCTCCTTTTTCCTCTTTTCTCCTTGAACTCCCACAATGTGTATGTTGGTCCACTTGATGGCATCTCAGGTCCCTTAGGCTCTGTTCACTTTCCTTCAATCATTTTTCTTTCTGTTCCTCAGACTCTGTCATTTCCACTGTCTTATCTTCAAGTTTGCTAATTCTTCTACCTACTCAAATCTGCCTTTGAATACCTGTAGTGAAATTTTCACTTCAGTTACTGTACTTTTCAGCTGCAGAATTTGTTTTTGGTTTCCTTTTAAGTTTTCTCTCTCTTTATTGATATTTCTCTCTCTTTATTGATAAAGC
The DNA here is from genome assembly GCF_949987535.1 of Balaenoptera acutorostrata. Taxonomy (NCBI): domain Eukaryota; kingdom Metazoa; phylum Chordata; class Mammalia; order Artiodactyla; family Balaenopteridae; genus Balaenoptera; species Balaenoptera acutorostrata. The sequence continues at coordinate 57,414,628 of NC_080076.1, forward strand.
CTGCGCGCAGCAACAAAGACCCAGTGCAGCCAAAAAATAATAATAATGATAATAATTTTTAATTGAAAAGTTTAGATATTACATATTTCAAAAATGCTTGCCTTTTTAAAAATTAGTTAATTTATTATTTTGGGTCTTTGTTGCCGTGTGCAGGCTTTCTCTAGTTGCGGCAAGTGGGGGCTACTCTTCGTCACGGGGCACGGGCTTCTCATTGCAGTGGCTTCTCTTGTTGTGGAGTACGGGCTCTAGGTGCATGGGCTCCAGTAGTTGTGGCTTATGGGCTCAGTAGTTGTGGCTCACGGGCTCTAGAGCACAGGCTCAGTAGTTGTGGCACACAGGCTTAGTTGCTCCGCAGCACATGGGATCTTCCCGGACCAGGGATCGAACCCGTGTCCCCTGCATTGGTAGGCAGATTCTTAACCACTACACCACCAGGGAAGTCCAACGCTTGCTTTTTTTTTTTTTTAATAGAGAGATTATTTTATTTTGAAAATACATCATAATTTACTGAACTATTCACATATTTTGGGCTAAATAGATTATTTCCATTTTCATTATTATAAATAACATTGAAATCAACATCTATAAACAACCCTTTTTAGTTCCTTAAGCTAGATCATTTCCTTAATTTCTCTTTCAGATTTTTCATCATTAGTGTATAGCAATGCAAGAGATTTCTGTGCATTAATTTTGTATCCTGCTACTTTACCAAAGTCATTGATTAGCTCTAGTAGTTTTCTGGTAGCGTCTTTAGGATTCTCTATGTATAGTGTCATGTCATCTGCAAATAGTGACAGTTTTACTTCTTCTTTTCTGATATGGATTCCTTTTATTTCTTTTTCTTCTCTGATTGCTGTGGCTAAAACTTCCAAAACTATGTTGAATAATAGTGGTGAGAGTGGGCAACCTTGTCTTGTTCCTGATCTTATTGGAAATGGTTTCAGTTTTTCACCATTGAGAACGATCCAATGCTTGCTTTTTGAGTCTACATCTTACTGTTTTTTATTGATCCAACTATTCTTTGTTCCTTTCTCTTTTTTAAAAAATTTATTGTTTTTATTTTCATTTTCTATTCCTCATTAACTTGGTAGTTATTCAATTTTTTACTATTTTCTAAGTGATTCTGTTTATTTTTTAAATTAATTAATTTAGGGATTACAACATGCATAGTTGACATATCAGTGTCTAAATGGCAATTTACATTTTGTACCCTCTTTTTGGTCAGCGCATGAATCTTAGAACACTTAAGTGCCATTTTCTCTCTCCCAACTTAACATGCCTTTGTTGTTGTGTATATTAAATCTGTCATGGCATTATTATTTTATATAGTCAGTGTTCATTTAGACTTAAACTAATTCATTTATCCTTTCTGTTAATCTTCAACTCAGGGCTTCCATCTGGGATCATTTTTCATCTGAGGAAGTTCCTTTAATATTTTCGAGTGCACAGCTGCTGGTGACAAATTATCTAATTTTTACCTAAAAATATATTCCATCTTCATGCTTGAAAAATATTTTTCTGGACATGATTTTCTAGGTTGGCCGTTTCTTTCTTGCAGTACTTTCAAGCCATCTTTCACTGTCCCATCATTTCTGTTGAGAAGTTAACGATCAGTCTTAACTGTTGTTACTTTGAAAAGTCATCATTTACCCTCCTTTTTGGTTGCTTTGAATTTTGTTTTCAGCAGTTTTACTGTGATGTGCCTATGTTTGGAGTTTTTTGAAATTTATCCTTTTTGTTTTCATAGGCTTTGATTTTGTGGTCTTTGTTCAGTTTTTTAAAATTGTCAACCATTATTTCATCAAATACTGCTTCTGCCTCATTCTTTCCCTCTTCTCCTCCTTACACTCTTATTTACATGCACTTAGTCCTTATAGTATTCTCTCTTACCCTCTTTTCTCTATTTGCCATATTTTTGTCTTTCTTCATTCGAGATACTTTCTTCTCAGCTACCTTCAATTAACTAATCTCTCTCTGTTCAGTGGTATCTAATTGCTATTAAATTCATCTTCGAATTATCAATTTCTGTTTGGTATTTTTAGTTTTTTTTTAAAGGTCCAGTTCTCTGTTGGAATTTTCAGTCTTGTCTTTTATTACCTTGAACAGTAATCAGAGTTTACTGAAATCTGTCTGGAGTTCGTTTTGGTCTGTTTTGATTGTCTCTTGTTTCTGTTGGCTTTCATTATGATTCTCTTGCCTCTTCATGTACCTATTTATTTGGGTTTTTTTTAAACCATACTTTTTATTTATGCATATTTATAGAAATAATTTGAAGTCTAAGATGTTCTCTTTCTCCAGATGGAGTTTACATTTGCTTCTGTCCGTTGTCTGGGATAGACACTAGCAGTCTATTATCATTTTGGTCCATTTTCAGAGATTGAGATAATTTCTAAGCTCAGTTGCTGTTCCTTTGGGAGCCTGTCTGCTTTAGGTCCACCTCTACTCCTAGGATATTCTCCCAGGAGTCAAGCAACCTTAAATATGGAACTCACTTCCCAGGGTCTCCATGCTATCTTGTATCCTGCTGAGTCATTTTTTTCACTTTTGCTTATTATCTCTCAAACATTTTCAAGCAGATGTCTTTTTTAATATGGTTACCTTAATCAGGAAGTGTTGGTCTGCCATTTGGGAGCAGAAGTCTTGTTTCATTCCTACTGGAACTCTATTAGGAATTATCCTCAGAGAAAACACAACCTAGAGAAAGGTTACATAATTTTCTTCAAGGTTGTGTGTATGTTATAGTGCAGAATTTCAATTCAGATGTGTGTTCACAGCCTTTGTTTACTACATTATGCCAATATTTTGAGAATATGAGTGACATGGCAGAGCCAATTTAGAGGTCATGAACCACATTGCACGTATCAGGCAAGGTATACTGTAGACTGTCGTTTATATATTCATTGTGTTTGTGACCAAAATAGTCTAGTAAGTCTACCTCTTATTAGGTACTGAGTTCTTTATTGATAATTAAATCACAATAAATATCTTATATATATATATATATATATAGTTATATAGTTATATATTTAGAATATATAAATGGAAAACAAAGCAACATAAAAAGATGAGCTGGATAATCTATAAATTCACAGTATAAAACTGAGTAGGAAATTTGTGTAGAAATGAAGCAAAATTCACTTGATATATAATTCAGCATTTTTTGTGTTTACTTTGTCAACTTTGTATTCCTATTCTTTCAATTTTTGCCACACCCAGAGTTTGTGTTCTAGATGTTTTGTGATGGAATGTCCAGGTAAGAGGGATCTGGAATTAAGCCTGATATTGCAGGAAATATTTGGTGAATGAAGGTGAATGTAGTAATAGTAACTCTCTTCTTACTCATTTACTTTTTGTGGAAGGAAAAGAAATGTTAATGTTTTGAATTTCTTCCCCTTTTATTTAAAAGGTTTCAGTGATCTTGTCTCTTTCTTTTTAACTTAGGGATAAAGCAATTCCTAACAAAGTGGGGACATATTGTATCCAGTTTGGTTTTATGATGGATAAAGCAAATATCCTTAACAGTGAGCAGGTTTGTTTATTCTTTTTATGCATGGCAGTTAGCTTCACATGTTCTTGCTTGGTTGAGGAGTGTGTTGTTTTGTTTACAAGTGGGTTAATTATTGGTTGAAAGGTGTAAATAATGCCATCTTCAGGAATCTTAGCATAGTACATACTTAAATTATGTTGATTAAATTTGACCTGATGCAGAAGTTACTTTTTCATCCCTCTTTATATCGAGGACTCAGTTAGTAAACATTTTAATCTATGTCATGGTAAGGTTGCTCCTATCAATTGTACATGAACATATTTCAATTAATAACATTTCAGGTACTAGGATTCTAGATAATGAAGTTTAAGGTAGTTTCACATACATTATCTTCATTATTGTTACTGCACTAAATTTTTTTAAATTACATATATTTTTAAGTGTTTCTAAATTTGTTCTTAGATGGTTAACATTCAAAAATTAATCTGATATGCCTTTTATCCTCAATTTTTACAAGTTGATTAGTTTTAAGAATTTAATGGAAATACATTTTAGAAGGTAATATTTCATTTCATTTAGTATATGCTCTCAATTTCTTCTCTTCATCTTTAATACTAAACCATTAACGTATTGTTAATCAGAATGCTTCTTTTGTTAGATTATAGTGGATGTTCTACCTAATCAACCTGTGAAGTTAGTTCCTGAAATTCAGCCAGCTACACCAGCTGTTTCAAATGTTCGCTCAGTTGCCAGTAGGACCTTGGTCAAAGATCTGTATCTTCGTATTACGGTAATGTTTATTTACTTCCAAATTACAAAGGTTAACAAGAAAAATTATTCCTAGTTTTAGGGTGCAAGATAGTTATTATAGACTCATATCTGGATTATTCAGTTTAAGTTTATAGGAAAACTTTGTGCAGATGAATGAAATACTTATCAATATCTTTATACTTGAATAAAAATAATGTTTAACATTATACATAAAACCCAGATATACTAAGTAGAAATTACTCAGAAATGCAGAAATCTGCCTACCTTTCCTAATATATCTTTAATCCACTATTTTTAATTTTTTTTTTTTTTTAATTTATTTCTTTATTTATTTTTTTTTGGGTGTGTTGGGTCTTCGTTTCTGTGCGAGGGCTTTCTCCAGTTGCGGCAAGCGGGGGCCACTCTTCATTGCGGTGCGCGGGCCTCTCACTATCGCAGCCTCTCTTGTTGCGGAACACAGGCTCCAGACGCGCAGGCTCAGCAATTGTGGCTCACGGGCCCAGTTGCTCCGCGGCATGTGGGATCTTCCCAGACCAGGGCTCGAACCAGTGTCCCCTGCCTTGGCAGGCGGACTCTCAACCACTGCGCCACCAGGGAAGCCCTAATCCACTATTTTATGTATGCATTATGAATGTGTGAAGTAAGTTGATTCTTCAATGCCCATTTCACTGAGGGGCAGAAAGTAGTTAAAGTATTTATTTTGAAGAGATCTGCTCATGGCTGATCATAATGAGCTCCTCATAGCTTCCAGTTACCCAGAGGGTAAGCAGCAATAGTGCTGCTAAGAATATTAACAAAAACATGTAAGACACACTAGTGGCACGTCATTTTTATGAAAAGTTTGGCTGGTAGAGTACTTAACTCCTTCAGTGTATTTTCTTGTTTTAGACACATGAGTCGTTCTTAAACTGGTCTTCCCTAGATCATATATCTATGCTGAAGGTATAGTACCTAACTAATTTTTAAATGGGAGTCCTTTTAATAGAGTTGGGAGCCATTGTATTAGATGGAAGCCATTGTATTAGATGGTTCTTTTATGGTTTCTGGGATTATTTCCTGCCTGTGGAGCACTTACTCTGAGAAGTGAATTTTGTGTTTGGAGTAAGAAGGATCAGGATGATTTAATATTTGGGGCTTTATAAATAGGTCATATTTCTGATTTGTCCATGCCCTTCTCTGGGTTTAATCTTTTTCTACTTCTAATTAGTTACGTTTTGTTGTTTGCTTTAAGGATGACTACAACAATCATACTGGAATTGATTTGGTTGGCACTGTAATGGCTACCATCAAAGGTTCTAATGAGGAAGATGACACCCCACTCTTTATTGGGAAAGTTAGAACACTTGAATTTCCCTTTGTGAAAGGTTCATCTGAAATCACGGTAATATTTTTGTCTTCTGGTAGATAAGGTTTCTATATTTAATATTTTAAACCACAGTATTACAGTACCTGTACTTTTGTATGTATAGCTATGAAGATGTTCTAATTATAGCATTAAATTGGAAAGTCAGCTAAAATATTTTGAGGCTTTGCTCTAAGCTATTACACAGTGAACCCATGATCATTGTTACTGTTAGAAAGACCCTCTTTTCCTCTGTGGATGACTGTTTTCTGTAACTGGAGTGATTTTAACTTCAGTGACAATTTGATATTCATGTATCATTGAAAAGCTACCATTCTGTGGATAGAAATAGAATCAAACATAGCCCAGGTAAAATGTACATATATCTGGGAAAGTTTAGTAAAACCAGCTTACCTTTGTTATTCATTTTTTTTCCAAAATGGAAATAGCTTTACTTATATAAAAAATACACAGTGCAAGAACATCAAAAATAATCACTATATTATCACCCTTCAGAGATATTGATGATTAGCAATTCAGTGTATAACCTTCCACACTTTTCTGTGTATACACTGACCCTGCATGGATGTCCTGTGTGAGTATGATTTATATAGACATGGAGGAGGGTGTAAAATTTCATTAATGTAATAGAACTCTGCTTTCATGAAAATCTTCTTTTCTTATTTAACACATCCTTGATACATTTCTTTACCAGCAAGTATAAACCTACATCATTGTATTGATGATCATAATTTATTTGATCAATCCTAAGTGAAAATTTAGTTTCTTTCCAGAGTTTTATCAACAGTGCTTCCATTAGCTTTCTTCTGTGTATATCCTTTGCACAAATCTGATTCCTTAAGAAATTGCTAGAAGTAGAATTGGAGATAGGGAGTGTGCATTTTTAGCCTTTTGGTAGTTATTGCCAATTGCCTTTCAGTTTATATTCCCACCAGAAATACGTGTACATTCTCATATTACCAACCCTGAATAGAATGGTTTTTAAAATTCAACCACTCTTTTTATTGTTAAATATTTTCTTTGTTACTAGGAAGGTTTGAACATTTTTCATGGTTTAGACCTTTGTAGGATTGTCCCTTAACTCTTTTTTTTTTTTTTTTTTAACATTTTTATTGGAGTATAATTGCTTTAAGTCCCTTGACTCTTTTTCTTCTGGGAGATTCATCATTTTCTTCTTAATTTTATATTAAAGATGTTAATTCTCTTTTGTGTATAAGTAGCTTTTTCCTGAGTTTGTCTTTTAGATTTTCGCTTTGTCTATATTAGGGCAGGAGGAAGAGTTGTATTCACAGTGATAGCTCTCGTATTCTTAGGCCTTTAATTTTTTTATTGGTCTTGATTTTATTTTTATCTTTTTTTCAAATTTATTAACTAAAGTTTTGGGTATCGTTTATTGAATAATTCTTCCTGTACCAATAAATATGAAATTTCACCTTTTTCTGTATTTTTTTGATGTCGGTGTTTATCTTTTTATCTAATCCAGTGCTAAAATCACATTGTTTTAGCAATATTAGGCTTACAGTTGGGGAGACTTCCAGCTTGTACCTGGCCTAAAGTTCGACTTGTTGGTTGGTCTGGCAGTAACCGAACATTACAGCATTTCCATTTTAATTAGTTCTCAACATTTTAAATTACTCCCAACATTTAAATTAATTACTTACTCTGCTGTACACATTTCTGAGGCTAAGACGGTGACTTAAACTATTCCCCCACAGCTGCATATGGACTCTCAGCTTCATGTCATGCATATGAATTTCCACTAGAGGTTCCTAATATCACACTGAATAAGCAGAAATCTCTCAGGTCCTACTTGGCTCCTGACCCATATATCAATTTAGTAGGTCTGGGGCAGGGCTGAGGAATCTGATTTGTGCAGGTGATTCTTATCATTAGGGACATTTAGGAAACACTGGTATAAAACAGTCATTTGTAAATGTTCCCTGTTTGCTTGAAAAGAACTTGTACTGCTTTCTTTAAAGTTTCAATCTAAATTTATAATTATTCAAGTTTGTTAATTGTGTTATTCAAATTCTTTATATTATTTGCCTACTTGATCTGGAAATTTCTGAAAGAGGTGTCTAAGTTTTATTCTGCTATGTATTTATCCTTTTCTCATATTCCAAATTGCCATTTGTGTATGGATGCAGTTTTGGACTCCTCAGTTCTCTTCAGTTCTGTTATTCCATGTATCTTGGTAAACTGTACATCACAGAGTACAAACTATAAATCTTTGAGATAGGAAATGCCTCCTTAAACAAGACATAAAGGAAAAGATTTTATATTTAACTATATATATAAATAGAGGATTAATAATATTAATATATTGGTATAACAATATATTAGTACAGTATACTGAACATATTTTTAAAACATCCTAAAGAACTTCCTGCAAATCAATGAGAAAAAAGACAATCTAGTAGAAAAATAAATGACCAAAGAACAGAAGCAGGCAGTTAATGGGAGAGAAGGTATAAATGACTAATAAACAGGAAGCATGACCTCGGTACTAATCAGGGAAATGCTAGTTAAAACAATAATGACTGGTTGTTTTTAATACATCTTTTTAGAAAAAAGAAGTACTTGATTGATAGTAAGTGTTGGCCAAGCATCAGGGGAACTGGATATTCTTATACACTAATAGTGAGAGGATAAATTGATGTAGCCTTTTTGAAGGGAAATTTGATACTACCTATTAAAATAAACTTTTAATAAGTCACTATAGGGACTTCCCTGATGGTTCAGTGGTTAAGAATCCACCTGCCAATGCAGAGGACACAGGTTCGATCCCTGGTCTGGGAAGATCCCACATGCCGCCGAGCAACTAAGCCCATGCACCACAACTACTGAGCCTGCGCTCTAGAGTCTGCGAGCCACAACTACGGAGCACGTGTGCCACAACTATTGAAGCCCGCGCGCTTAGAGCCCGTGCTCCGCAACAAGAGAAGCCACCGCGATGAGAAGCCCACACACCGCAAAGAAGAGTAGTCCCCACTCACCTCAGCTAGAGAAAGCCCGTGCACAGCAATGAAGAACCAACACAGCCATAGATAGATAGATAGATAGATAAATTTATGGGGGAAAAAGTCATTATATTTCTCTATTCTAGAGAATACACCAAGAAGTACTGAAAGCTACTTTCTTTCCTGTATTATAAATAATAGCTAAAAAATTTTAAATGAAATGTTCATCACCCAGTGAAAGGATATTATAGTGTATTGTATCTATACTATGCATAAATGTAAAAAAATCGGTATTTAAACATTCACTTGAATTGATTGACAGATCAAAATGAGTGCTGAAAGTAAATTGCTACAGTATAAAGTGTATGTTATTTTTAAAGTGCAAACAGTTTTATTTTTGTGTTTATATTCATGTAAATACATTGAAAACAGCTTTCAGAAACTAAGTGGTGGGATTGGGGATTGGTTTAATGATGGACTTATAATTTTATTATTTCGTGGATTGTTTTACAGTGTTCTATCAATTTAGATTTTTAGAACTTTTACATCTGAATTTTATTGTGGTCTAAAAAACAAAACAATTAGTACCTATTGTTTCCTTGTAAGACTGAAGAAGTTATTTAGGATATAAATATTTATATTGCATTATTTACTAGTTATATGTTATGGTCTCAAAGTATATCAGAAGTGTGTGTGTGTGTGTGTGTGTGTGCGCGCGCTCATTAATGAAGAAAAATACATTAAAAAAAATAAAAAACAAATCTTTAGAGCTTTTCAGGACCTTTTGTTTGGTCACCTGGGACTGGTGGGTCTACTTCCATGGTAACAGCTGTAACTTAAACTCAGCATTGGGCTTTGTGCATTTCTTTGTGATTATTTTTATAACTTTCACACCATCAGCTGTTTCACACTGCTTCAACTTAAAGGTTGGAATCAGGAAGATATTTCTAGTCAGGATATAAGTGGCCATTGATATTTCTGGCCTGGAAAGATACTTTTTCTTATAGTTTTCCATTGTATATAATTTTTGCATAAGCTATTTATTGGTAAGATAATTTGACTTTCAAATCAATAACAAAAGGTAAAGAGTTCTGTGTCTTGGATGGTGCTGCTGATGTTTTAATGAATGCTTAATGAATCTCACAGGTCAGTCAATTTTGCCTTTTGCCTTTAAAATTTACCACTTACTTGAAAACAGAGTACAGTGAGATATATAACATTTATACATTTACAAATACCTTTTCAAATCTCTTTCCTTACTGCTTTTTTCTTTATACAGAGTCTAGTTCTGGCAGAAAATAGTCCTGGAAGGGATAGCACTGAGTATTTTATTGTGTTTGAGCCTCGGCTACCAGGCTTATCAAGAACATTAGAATCATATATCCTACCATTTATGTTTTACAATGGTAAGTTTCTAGGAAAATAGAGGATAAACTCTTAAGTTAGTGGTACTTTATATAACTTTGTTTTGCTTTCCATTAACATGGTGCTTACTAGTTATCTAATCATGTTATGACATTTTGGAAAAGTCACAATTTAAAAATTGAAGTAAATTATCTGAATATTTTTTCTTAGATGTTAAGAAGCAGCAACAAATGGCAGCACTTACAAAAGAAAAGGACCAATTATCTAAGTCTATTATAATGTATAGAAGTTTATTTGATGCCAGCAAACAGCTTCTTGATGAGATGAAGTGTAAGTCATTTTGTGTTCAAAGGTAATAGAAAATGATGCTTTGGGGAATGGTGAGGTAGAAGGTTGAGGCCATGAGACACAAACATTGTCTAATTTCCTGAACTTAGAAGTAAACTGCAGGACACGGCAGAAAGGTGGTAGTGATGGTTTATATTACTCATCATTCGATCTTCTTAAGATGAAGTATTCCTGCATTTTAAATAAATGTATATCTTGTTTACCTACAAAAATTTGAAACTTTTACTAGAAATCTGAATCTATAGAAATTTAAAGGTTTTGACAAAACAGTAATAAGGTTTATATCTAGCTCTAGCATTTGGCAAAAGACATTGGATGACAATATCACTGAAAGAGTGATATGTAATTTAAGTTTTAGTTTGAGCCATGCGACTGTGTGTAGTTCAATTTAAAAATATCTGCAGCAGAGAAATATGTAATTTATTTTTTAATAAATACATGGAATATTTGCTACAATTTTTAATAATGTTTGTATACTGTTTAAGACAAGGCATTTGCCGAGTTGTGCTCTATTTGTCGGATTTTTTCACAGGTCAAGGATATTTAGAGGATAATAGGAACTAAGTAGAGTAATGAAATAATACACAATTTGTAGCACTGAAAATTTGTTTTTAAAAAGTCCTATTTGTTTCTTAGAATAACCTTACGCAATTATGTATAAATTATGTATAGTCACGTGGATTAGAATTAAATAGCTTTTCCAAGATTACTTGTGGTTTGTAACATATCATAATACCTCCCTTAGCTGCATTAATTTTGTTTTTTATTTTTGTGTATTAGAAATGAACTTTAATTTTAGATTTTAGTTTAATTTAAAATTTCTATAATAGTCCTCATTTTTCATTTTAGCATCAGTCATTAAAAGGAAAAAAACAAGGGATTGAAAACATTCTTCAACAACTGTATTTTGGGGGCTGTCACAAGTTGATAGTTTTTGTTTGTTTGTTTTTAATTTTAGGCCAAGTTGAAGAAGCAAAATTAAAAGAGGCCCAGTTGCGAAATGAACTAAAAACACACAATATTGACATTCCTACAACACAACAGGTACCGTTTCCAAGTATATGTGAAAGTTTTTTCTTTTTAATTAAATTCTAACCTATAATTTTTTTTTTTTACCATTCATATTTTATTAGGAATGTTATGTACACTGTTGTTTTGGGGTACTAAGCCATATGTGGATTATAATCTAGTCACTTACTAGACATTAAAATGGGCTAACAATGACAGAGTTCTCTTTTCAAAGAAATTGCAGTTTGTGTTTCTAATCTAATGACACCAATAAATTAAATTAATAATACACCAACTTGAGAACTTGCATTGAAGAGGCCTAAGTGATAATCAGTATATGTGGTGGCAAAGAAAATGAGAGAAAGTAACAAAAGACAATAGATTTTTTTAAAGCTTACATTCTTTATGTGTATAACTCATAAGTCCTATTATACGTTATATATTTTTTAACTAATAAAAAAAAGAATCAGTGAGGTTGACTCTTTACATTACTATGATCATACTCTTATAAGAAAGGAATGGCTGCTTAGTAACTTTTATGTTCTTGAGTTGTAACTTTATGTTCTCGAGTTGTCTAAATTGTTGGGTTTTCTCTGCTATTTTCTCTGCCTGGTACAAGACTACCTGTAATTGGCCTTGCAGTTAATTTTTCTTTTTAAATTACAGATGCCACACATTGAAGCACTTTTGAAGAGAAAGATATCAGAACAGGAAGAACTAAAGAAAAAACCCAGAAGATCATGTACTCTTCCTAACTATACTAAAGGCAGTGGAGATGTTTTGGGAAAGGTTTGTGTTTAAGCCTTTTAAGAGGCATTACATTTTATTATCTTGTTTTCTATCTGCTTTGGGTGATCCTAGATCATGGAGCTATGACGATACCTATAATTGGGGATCCCAGGCAGGACAGAGTGGGATTTCATCACACTACTGAATGGTGTGCAGTTTAAAACCTATGAATTGTTTATTTCTGAAATTTTCATTTAATATTTTCAGACTGCCATTGACTGTGGGTAACTGAAACTGGGGAAAGAGGAACCACAGATAAGGGGGGACTACTTTACAAGAGTAGACATTGTGATGTTTTTAACAGTGACACAGCGTTCTCATTGCTAGGGCAGGTTTTTGCTACCAGATCAGGTAAGAATAAAGGGTAGATGTGACCATATCAGTGCAATAAATGAGGTTTTGAAATCTGCCACAAAATTTCAACCTTGTTGGACTTTGAGCAAGCTTGTGACTAAAATACGGTGGGTCCTCTCTATCCACAGGTTCTGCATCCTTCGATTCAACCAACTGCAGATGGAAAATATATGGGGGGAAAATTCCAGAAAGTTCCAAAAACTAAAACTTGAGTTTGTCATATGCTGGCAACTATTTACATAACGTTTACATTGTATTAGGTATTATAAGTAATTTAGAAATGATTTAAAGTGTACAAGATGGTATATGCAGATACTATGACATTTTATATAAAGGGTTTAAGTATCCACAGATTTTAGTTTCTGAGGGGGTTCCTGGAACCAGTCCCCTATGGATACTGATGGACTGCTATACAGTTGACCCTTAAACAACATGGGTTTGAACTGTGAGGGTCCGCTTATACAGTTTTTTTTTTTAAACTGAATACCGACTACAGTACTGCCTAACAGTTGAATCCTTGGATGTGAAACTGTGGGTATGGAGGACCCACTGTGAAGTTATATGCAGATTTTCGACTGCTTGGAGGGTCAGTGGCCCTAACCTCCACGTTGTTCAAGGGTCAGCTGTATTTGTAAATAGAGTGACTGTTAATTCTAAGCTCTAAAGTGTTTATATAAGCAGAAGAAATGATTCTTATCTGTGATGTTTAGATTTGTCTTCTGAAAAATCATCTGAGTAAAAGATCTACTTAGAAGGGTATAGTATATAACTATATTTAGGTTTAAGTGTATTTTATGATTACTTAATCAGTTGACACACCCCAATAGTAGAGATATTAAATGTGGGGGAAAAAGTACATCACCTAGCTGATAATATTCCAAATATTTTTATTTGGTTACTTGCAAAATTTACTGTAGTTTAATCTGTGGAACAGTTTTTTAAAATTTAATAGGAGAGACAGTTTAATATGTTTAAGCCAGTAAGCTTTTACAGTTTGAGGTTTTTTTTGTTAATTTATGTGAGTGTTTCAAAAAAAGTGTTTTTGCTTTAGACTTGGGCTTTTAAAATATTTAATGTCAGATTTATATATATTTAAAACTTTTTTACTTGATTTGTAAAATGGGCTATAGATTGCACACTTGGCACAAATTGAAGATGATAGAGCCGCAATGGTTATTTCTTGGCATCTGGCAAGTGACATGGACTGTGTGGTCACCCTGACCACTGATGCTGCACGTCGTATCTATGACGAAACCCAAGGTCGTCAGCAGGTGTTGCCCCTTGATTCTATTTATAAGAAGACTCTTCCAGATTGGAAAAGGTTAGAAAAAAGTGAAAGTAATGATTTTTTTCAGAAATTTCTTTTCTATTTTTTATCAAATCACCGAATTTTAAAATTTCTCTAAAAGACGCTTAAAAAAGAGAAGTGACTCAAAGTATCTGCATTATTTTTGTCTTCATCACAAATATGATCTTCGTTAAGATCAGTATTGCAGTGTATTTGATCATATATGCTGGCCAAGTTTAATTTGCCAATTAAATGTTATTTGTATGTATGAGAGATACACATACAAGCACACAAACACACAAAACCCAAAGCGAATTTTTGGCCTTTGCAACAGGAAGGATGGTAAGATGTCATTATCCTTAACAGAATATGGAACACCTTCATTTGGAGTAAGAGTATAGATACATGTCTTTTGTCCTATTTATGTCGTATGAAAATAAGCAGCCATCATTTAGGTAGAGAAGGTTTCTCTATTGGAACTGCCATTAGCAAAGTTGAAATGTAAGAGACCATCTACTTAGGATGTTACACCTTTTTTTTTTTTTTTAAAGATGTTACATCTTTGTTTTAATATAAATCTGGTTTCTTTAAGTGTTTTCCCATTTACTTTTCAAAATATGTTTTTAGGAAATAACCATGCAAACCAATTAAGCATTTTTAATCTAAAATTTAAAATATTTTATGTGTTCTCTAATTTTTGGCTATTTTTAAAAATCTACCTTAAAAGACTAAAACGAAATGGTGGTAACAAAACAAAAAAATTAAAATGTGCAACAGAGTATTGACCAATAATTTTCTTAGATTCCTAAACAAAGCTTTGCAAGGTGTACAGTTGGGTAGGTATGGGGACTTGAAGGAGAATGGAAACTAATATTAAGAGCTTACTGTGTCATTAAACTAACATTTTATTTCACTTTGTAATCTAAAAATAGATTTAGGAAACAGCTGGAATTTGAACTCAAATCTATCTGCTTCTAAAATCTCCTACTCTGCTGCCAGTCAGCACCCATTTTAAACAACATGGGAAATCCTGTCAAATCATAATGACTGTGTTTATAAGGGTAATAATTTTTGTAAAAGTAATTTTACCTCCAGGAGGTCCTCTCTTTTATTTCATAATACCTGAGGACCAAGTTAAGAATTCTTGATTTAGGGAAAGTATGAATCTGGTATTTAAGGCTAATGCTTGCTCTAAAAGCTAGTTATTCTCTCTTTCTGGTATTGTGCCTGTTATTGGGATTGAGTTAACTAGCTCTTAAAGCCACCCCAACCTCTACTCCTACCTACAAGATTTGGGAAAAGCTACCGTATGTGGAAGGGGAAAGCCCTGACACCCCAGTCAACCTCCATCTCTTGAATCTCATTGTTATCCCTGGACTTCAGTTGCTCATTCTGTACAGTGTGTCAGAGGACAGGCGGCCAGTGTACTGGGCTGTTTCCCTCTCGTATGCTCAGTCTTGGGCCTTGCCCCTTCCCGCCGTCTATTCTAGGGCCACTCTCCACATGGGACAGTCATATCATTGGCATCCTCGTTTAGGGCCAGCTTGAGAGGCTGCTTCTCTCCTTTCTTTGTCAAACTAAACAAAAGTTAGTTTATATTGATTTTACAAACTAATATGACGATAGCAGTACAGATAAAACTAAGATATTTTAAATGGTAAATATCATTTTCATTTCTAAAGGCATAACGGTTAATAATTTAGGAGTATTACCTGTGCATAGGGAGTTGATTAAATGATCACAAAAATAATCAGTATATTCATATGTTTTTCATAGTATATATTTTTTGATTAAAAGTTACATGTTTTGTTTAAAATTCAGACCTCTGCCTCATTACCGAAATGGAAAATCGTATTTTAAACCCATTGGAGATCCCGTCTTTGCCCGAGATTTGTTAACATTTCCAGATAACGTAGAACATTGTGAAACAGGTAAAGGAAATTATGATGGCTTTTTTTATACAGATGTTACATTTGTGATCCAGATACATAAATTACTGACTATGGAAAATTATGTTCTTATTTAATTTATAAGTGATAGTTTTATTAATATTTACTTCTGTCATTTTTCCTGTTAGAGGAAAATATTGAATAAAATTCTTATGTTGTTAGCATTATTTCTAATAAAACTTTGTAATATATGTTAAGATTTTTAAAAATATCTCAGTTTTTTAAAAATAAAAGTTTCATGTGCACAGTCATTATATTTCAAATTCTGAGTACACAGCAGCATGCTCACCACCAGAAGTTTGTGTTAATATTTTAATATGACCAAAAAATATGTCATAATTTTAATAATTTGTTAATTGAATGTTTTAGTATTTGGTATGCTGTTAGGAGACACCATTATTTTGGATAATTTGGATGCTGCCAATCATTATAGAAAAGAGGTATGTATTTGAATTATTTTTTAATTTGTAGCTCCAATTTTAATGTGTACTTTAAAAATTTAATATATATCTCTGTATAGAAATAATTTTATTTTAGGATACATGTGCAAATGACTAAGTAACCTTGTCAAAACCAATTTAAATCCTACAGATTGATAAGCAGCATAAAATTGGGCAAAATATAGGAATGAATTTGCCAAGATGCAAATTAAAATGAGATGTTTATGAAATTGTCCTAAGACTCAAAATCAATATCTGTTATTGATGGTGGTATTGAAAAAGAGTACACTCAGATAATGTTGTTGGAAATGTAATTTGACGTAGCCCTTGTTTATTAGTTGTTAGGGCTGCTGTAACAACGCACCACAGACTGGGTAGCTTAAACAGTAGAAATGTATTGTCTCACAGTTCTACAGGCTTAAAACCGAAATTCAAGGTGTGAGAAGGGTCAGTTCTTTCCAGGGCTTATGAGGGGAGGGTCTGTTCCATGCCTTTCTCCTTGGTTTGTAGATGGTCATCTTCTCCCTGTGTCTGTTCACATCTGTGCATATCTGTGTCCAAATTTCCGTTTTGTATAAGGAAACTACTCATTGGCTTAGAGCCCACTGTTATGACCTCATTTTAACTTGATTACCTCTGTAGAAACTCAGTCTTCAAATAAGGTCACATTTTTGAGGAACTGGGGGTTAGGACATCAACATAGGAATTTTGAGGGACACAATTCAACCCATAATACTTTTGGAGAGCAGTTTGGCAATATAAATGTTTCCGTTATCTATTGCTACATAACAAACACTTCAGAAGTTAGTGGCTTTAAACAGTAACAACATATTATTTCTCATTTCTCTGTGGGTTTCTCCCAGTAGTGTTAGCTAGTTGCACTGAGATGGTGAAAGGTCCAAAATGCCTCACTCACATAGCTGGCAGTTGATGCTGGAGTTGGCCAGAGGCTCAGCTGGTGCTGTCTGCTGGGGTCATTGTTCTCACCTCCACTCACGGGTGTATGAGATAATGCCATTAAGGCTTTTAGAAACCTTTTTCTAGCTAAGAGGATCTGGAAAGCAGTGCCTTAAATCTTTCTGAGGTCTTAACATAGGGACATCCTTCACTTGATATTTGACTTTGAGGCCACATTTTACTGGCTGTACCCTGAATTTGATCTTAGCCCTGAGGCTTTCCATTTCTTTTTCAAGAACATTTTGTTAGCTGAACAGGCTGGGGAGGAAAAACAGTCCAACCCAGCAAGTTCTGGGTTGGAAATATTTCCTTGAAATTATTTTTGAAAATGAATTAGTTCCTACTTAGTTTATCTCCCACCTGTACTGGCTAGTTGATACTGGCTACTGGATAGGCACTTGGTAGGCTGGCAGACTTAGATCTCTCTATGCAAACCTCTCCTTGTGGCTGCTGGGGCTTTTTCAAATGGCATTTGGGACCTAAGAAGGGAAGTTAGAGCAGTGATGGCAGAAGTTGCAGGTCTCTTAAGTCCCAGCGTCAGGAAGTACATTCGGTTCAGAATCTGGCCAGCCCAGACCCACATCGGGGAGTGGGGAGTTTGAAATAGACTCTTTCCTCTCCATGGGAGGGGCAAAGAAGTTGCCGCCATCTTTGTACCATCACAACGTATTAAAATAATTTATCTTACAGACATGCTCCCACAAGTATATAAAGATATGTACAAGAATATTCATTAGATGTAAAGCAGTTATATTCCAATAAAGATGTTTAAAAAAAAAAGAATATTTAAGAATTTTTAAGACACTTTGGAAGCAGTGTGAAGTCCATCAGTTGGGATTGCACAACTCTACTACAGTAATTTATACAGTAGAGTAGTATGTAGCTATTAAAAAGACATAAAGCAGATTGATATGTCCTAACAAGGAAGGCGTACAAAATATATTGTTTTGTTGAAAAGTTGCCAAATGATAAAGTATAAGATGATGCCCTTTTAAAAATAAGCTTATGTAATTTAAATAAGATGGGAGAATATATTGTATACTGTTGTATATATTAAGAAAGATTATCCCTTCGATATTACTTCTAAGTTTTACTTAATGAGAAAAGAAAGGCAATCTACTGTGAAGAAACACCTTTCAGAGGGCTGTTGTAAAGATTGAATAAAATAATAAAATAAGAAATAGAGTAAAATTTCAGTAGAGGAATGCTCTCTTTGGATCTGAAATCCAGAGGTCTTTGAATTCTTTGATACAGAAGAAGTATTAAATTTAATAAATATGGTGTTAGGGACTTGGAAATAGCAGGTGATAAACATGTATGTAAACACTATAGGCTTGCAAATTATTATAGCTGAAAGTAAGGATGCAGTTACTTAAGAGAAAACAGAGGTCAGTTTAAAATATGATCCAGTACCAATAAATAGTGTATTCTAAAGTCATGGATACCTTAAAAATCATATACTCTCACTTTCTAGATGAGAAACCTTAAGTTCAAAACAAATAATGGTTCTCTATCAAGTCATAGTCCTAATTCATGGCAGAAGTAGAACTAGTCAGAACAGTTTTTCTTTGGGCCCAGTTAAGAAGAAATAAAAAGTGTCTTGAATTTAGGAGAGCTAAATTAGTGAGATTATTGAAAATTAAACAACTAATTGTGTAAAAGTATGTGGCATCTTCACGAATGGTTCCTTATGAGCCTAACAATGGCTCTACTGTACTATACCAGAAAACAGTTGTGGGTGGAGGAGCTGCTGTATTCAGGTGGTGATTAGCATGCTTGTATGTCCTGAATTATAGGCTAGAAAGCATACCCATTAAGTGGTATGACAACATGGAATCTATTAGGAGAAGATGAGAAGCTTACTAGTGAGCATAGAATTAACAAGTTGGGTAATAACTGGAAGATTCTAGTTAGTTCAGTCCGTTATTTGGACACTTAGTGTGTGTGAGACACAGTGGGGTGCTATTAAATGTTGAACAGCTGGCTCTGGAGAGTGGGGTGCTGGGACCCTGATCTGTAGCTTTTGCCAGCCCCCATAGTGTGAATACTCATATCATAGCTGACTTCCAGCTGCCTACGTGTGGTCATTGAATGAGGCGTTCAGGAGACCCGGTTCTCATGACCCAGTAAATGCTGGCTCCAGTATATCACTAGGCACAGCACTAGGCACTGAGGGTTATGCAGAGATGGACTAGACAACTAGGGTAGCCAAAGGAAATTCTAGCAGAGGTAAACTAAAAGGCCATTTCAAAAAGCTAGTTCTGGCTATATATATCATTAAGATATATATCTTACTGTATGAACTGGCAAGAAAGTAAGAATTCTAAGTGAGGGTGGGAACCCAGAGATAAACATAACAGTGAAGCCAGATTTTGCCTTAAGAACATTTGTTAAACTAATGGAACTTGAGCATCAATTTGCACTCCTTTGAAAGGCTCAGAGGGTAAGACATACCAAAGTAGGGAATCTGATCAAAGACCTCTTTCCCAATAAACTGGAACCCCCCCCAAAGGGCTTAAACCCCTTAGTATAAGACTGAACAAAAGAAATTAACTTGCCCCCTCCATCTCAACTCCTAAGTGCTTCTAGAGACTGTAAGAAAATTACCCTTCTTGAACTTCAGCACTAAGTGGAAAAGAAAACATATTGAACATAAGAGCAAATATTTAAAGTATATTTTAAATATATAAATATTAATATTTAAGAAATATTAAATATTCATTGAAATATGTATTAATATATTTTATAATATATTTTAAGAAATGAAAGTGTTGAAAAGAAGATAAGAGCAAGTAGACTTGAAAAAGTCAAATAGAGCATCTAAAAATAAAAAATATAATAAAAATTAAATACTGGGCAGACTTAACAGCTTAATAGAGAATTTAGTGAATTGGAAGATAGGTCAGAAAAATTATCCAGACTGCAGCCCAGAGAGAAGGAATGTAAGAGAAAGAGGCTGAGTAGTCACTAAGGATAGAATGAGAAAATATTTCTTAAAAATCTAATCAGAGTGCCAAGAGGAGGAGGATAAAAGGATCACAGGTAATATCTGAAGAACTAATGGCTGAAAACTTTTAAGAACTGATGAAAGACACCAATCCATAGCTTCAAAAAAAAAGTAAGAGGGACTTCCCTGGCAGTCCAGTGGTTAAGATTTCACCTTTCAGGGACTGCCTGGTCCAGTGGTAAAAGAATGTGCCTTCCAATGCAGAGGACGCTTGTTCAATCCCTGGTTGGGGAACTAAGATCCCACATGCTGCGGGGCAGCTAAGCCCATG
This sequence comes from Balaenoptera acutorostrata, assembly GCF_949987535.1. NCBI lineage: Eukaryota > Metazoa > Chordata > Mammalia > Artiodactyla > Balaenopteridae > Balaenoptera > Balaenoptera acutorostrata. Next base: position 57,434,985 of record NC_080076.1, read on the forward strand.
CGCCACAACTACTGAGCCCGCATGCCTCAACTAGAGAGCCTGCGTGCCGCAAACTACAGAGCCCACACGCTCTGGAGCCTGTGTGCCACAACTAGAGAGAGAGAAAACCCGCACGCCACAACCAGAGAGAAACCCGCGCACCACAGCTAGAGAGAAGCCCACATGCCGCAACTAAGACCTGCCTGATGTAGGCAAAAAAAAAAAAAAAGGAGATTTCACCTTCCAATGCAGGGGTGTGGGTTCAGTCCCTGCTTGGAGAGCTAAGATCCCACATGCCTCATGGCCAAAAAAAACCCACCAAAAACAGAAGCAATACTGTAGCAAATTCAATAAAGACTTTAAAAATGGTCCACATCAAAAAAAAATTTTTTTTAAGTAACAGCATATATGACAAAAGCGGGGACAGCATTTGTTCCTCATAATTGGTATATAGCACAGCAGTCCCCAACCTTTTTAGCATCAGGGACCGGTTTTATGGAAGACAGTTTTTCCAAGGATGGAGTGGGGTGGGAGGGGATAGTTCAGGCAGTAATGCGAGTGATGGGGAGCGGCAGAGGAAGCTTTGCTCACTTGCCTGCTGCTCACCTTCTGCTGTGCTGCCCAGGGGTTGGGGACACCTGGAATAGCACATACTGATTTTTTGCTTCCAAAGTTTTTAATGAGGTCACTCCACCAATTAAATATTGTTTTAAAGCTCTCCTAAGAAAAGGCTTTTATGACATCTCTTGGTGATATTGTTAGGTTTCAGTAGTCTTTGTTATCGTTTTCTCTTCCTAAATTCTTCATGCCGTTTATACTACTTCAACTCCTTGTTGATTCCATCCCTTGCTAATCCTTACAGCAGTTGTGAATAAGTATTGCCCAGAACTGTAGCACTGTTGTTCACTCACTGAATTTGTAAAAGCTGTCATGATCTTTTTTGTCCTAATATAGTGCCTAGTGAGGACTGAAGTTTCTTTTAATGGTAAATTATAGTAAAATACATATAACAAAATGTACCATCTAAACCATTTTTAAGTGTACCGTTCAGTAGTGTTAATTACATTCACATTGTTGTACAACCAATCTGCAGAACTCTCTTCTTTTTGTAAAACTGAAACTCTGTACCCATTAAATAGCAACTTGTCATTTCTCCTTTCTTCCATGCCATTTGAGAATTGAAAAACTGTCCCTTCTACCAGAGGCCTGTAACTCATACTGTCAGTGAGTGTGTTAACAAGAAAATAGACAAGAAATTTGAGTGTGTTTGTTATTTAAGATGGTACTAAATCTGTAAAAACATTGCCTGAAATTTGATAATTTAATAAGAATAATTTTACTATAATATAATTTAATAAGAATAATAATATGATAATAGTCCATTAATTCAGACTGTATTTTTAATGTTCACTTTTAGGAAACATACAAATCCAAACCAAAACTAAGAAAGTAAGGTGTGATAGTTTGTTTTACTAGAAGATTCGTTTCACCAAAGAATTCACCACAGAGTTTCTTGAAATAGACATTCTGTTGCATTTAAATTTTATAGAAAGTAGCCAGTTTGATGGGAAAATATCTGTAAATTACCTTGGAATTATATTAAAAGAATAAATACTAGTCATGATTTTCTATTACATGTCCTATTGCTTTTCGTTTTTAAAAATTGTATTTTATTTAATCTTTTATAATTCAGAAACTACTTAATCCACAGTATTAGATTGGATTAGGTGTTTTTACATGTTATTAAATTATTCTTCTTTAGTCATTTTCTTAATGTATGCATTCTGTTTCATTATGTGGATGAGCCATAATTTATTTATGTAACTTATTGAAACGTGCAAGTTTCATATTTTTCATTATTAAAACGATGTTTCAGTGCACATTGTTCACATCTGTGATGATTTTTTTCAGAATATTCTTAGAAGTGGAATTGCTGGGTCATGCAAAATGTTAAGCTTTTTTTTAAAAAATATATTTATTTTATTTATTTTTGGCTGCGTTGGGTCTTCATTGCTGTGCGTGAGCTTTCTTTAGTTGTGGCGAACGGGGGCTACTCTTTGTTGCGGTGCACGGACTTCTCATTGACGTGGCTTCTCTTTGCTGGGGAGCACAGGCTCTAGGCACGCAGGCTTCAGTAGTTGTGGCTCTCGGGCTCTACAGTGCAGGCTCAGTAGTTGTGGCGCACGGACTTAGTTGCTCCGAGGCATGTGGGATCTTCCCGGACCAGGGCTCGAACCCGTGTCCCCTGCATTGGCAGGCGGATTCTTAAGCACCGTGCCACCAGGGAAGTCCCTAACTGTTAAGCTTTTAAACACTTGTCACATTTGCTTTGAGAAGGGCTGTCCCAGAGCAGATTAGTACAAGAAGACCCTTTCTCCAACATTGTGTGGTGTGTGTGTGTATGTATGTGTGTGTGTGTGTATTTTAACATTTTTGAGTAGTGAAAATATCTCATTTGAATTCCACTTCAAGTTATTTCAGTTCCACTACTGGTTACCAGTGAAGTTGAACGTTTTATTTTTGTATATCCTAGACCTTTATTTGAAAGAATATTCTTGAAGATCATAAAATACTAAATCTAGTGTTTTTCTTTTATTCTCTGACTTCTCTGAAGAATTTAGTTCTTGACTAACACTTTCTACTTCCCTTTCCATGACTTAGGTTTTACTATATAATTCTAGTTCCCCCAATTCTCAACTCACCAGCTCTTTTTCCTCCTACAACTGAACTCGTAGTATTGTCCTCTGAAGATTTGTCCCTTTGCTTTTGAGTTTGTATTCTCTTCAGTCTAATGTAATATCCTTTTTGCTAGCCTTTGGTCATCTGGAAAACTTCTGTCTAACAGAAGGAAACTGAGCTAGTGATACAGGCTGGGTACTACCTTGGGTTTCAGAAGCACACAGGTCTCTGGCTTGTCCCTCTCTCTTCTTTCCTCTTATCAATCAAGCCATCAATCAGGTCATCAATTTCACTTTTTTCCATTTGTGTTGTCACTATTCTAGTTTAGGCTAACACTTGAGAGGTAGTCTAATTCATCACCCTACCTCTGGTTTTTTCCCCCAGTCATCTTACACATCACTAGGTAATTAATTTTGTGAAAATACTATCATGATCATGTCATTTCTTATCTCAGAACCCTTAAATGATTTCTCTTTTCTTAGAGCAGTGGAAATAAGTTTTATAGACTCGCTAATTAATATCCATTTACTTACAATAGGTTGTTAAAATTACACACTGTCCTACACTGCTGACCAGAGATGGAGATCGCATTCGAAGTAATGGAAAGTTTGGGGGCCTTCAGAATAAAGCTCCTCCAATGGATAAACTTCGGGGAATGGTCTTTGGAGCTCCAGTACCAAAACAGTGCCTGATCTTAGGGGAACAAATAGGTAGGTTAAATAAGTACTTAATAATTTCTCACTTGATTTTAACCCTTTATTTGGACCTTGTTTATTGAGACTCTAACATCAAAACATAACCAGTAACAGATATGAATAAGATGTTTTTGTCCAGTACTTCCAGCTTTCTTACACCAAATAGTTTTAAAATACGTATATAGGAAGTAGGTTTTCCTTCATATTTTCATTCTTATCTTGAGATAAAAGATTTCCTTGTTGAGGAAACCAGTATGTCATCAAATCATAATACTTCTTTTTGTATCAAAGTTGGTAACTATCTAGATATATCTTTTTTAGTGTGTGTGACATGTGACCTCCCTCCCCCATTTTCCCTTCTGCAGGCTGTGTCCCCTTATTTCTAGTTGGCCGGTATAATTGTCTGTACATCTGTGCTCTGAAGTGCTTATACTGTACAGGAGGGTCCCCTGCAGGCCATCATCTAAGAGCCTGTTTGCTCTTAATTTTATATAGTTCTAATACGCTTGGATATCTACTTTTCCAGCAAAAAGTAGTTTGTTGTTAACTTTAAAAATATATAGTAAATTGTAATAAAATACATATAACAAAGTTTATCATCTTAATTATTTTTACATGTACAGTTCACTAGTGTTAAGTACATTCACACCCTTCTGCCGCCAATCTTCAGAAATCTTTTCCCGCCCCTGGCAACTGCCCAGGTTTCTGTCTCTGTGAATTGACTCCTGTAGGCGCCTCATGTATGTGGAATCAGAGTCTTAGCCCTTCTGTGACTGGCTTACGTCACTTAGCATAATGTCCTCCAGGCGCTTCAGTGTTGTAGTATGTGGCAGAATTTCTTTTTCAGACTGAATAATATTCTATTGTATGTATACACCACATTTTGTTGTTAATTTTTTTAAGTGTAATATACATAGAGAAAAGTGCACATTTCATAAATATACAAGTTTTTCACAAAATGAACACTGCTTCTGTATTAAGAAATAGAACATTATCAGCCCCACAAAAGGCTTCTCAGGACTCTTCGAGTCACAGCCCGACCCCCTCTCCAAAGTATAACAACTTTCTTGACTTAAAAGAGCATAGATTAGTTTTTCCCATTTTTGTACTTTATGTAGATGGAATTATGCAATCCACGCTTTTTTGTGTGTCTGGCTTTGTTCAACACTGTGTATGTAGTTGTAGTTCATTTTAATTGCAGGGTAGTATCCCACTGTGCACATATACCACAGTTTATTTCTTTATTATTCTGCTGTTGAGGAATTTGGGTAGTATCCAGTTTGGCGTTATTACTTCATCCCCCAGCAATGTTTAAAATAGTAATTGAGAAAGATGGTAGGATATCCCATATTTTCTTTTATGAGATAGTCAGGTGCAGCTGCAAGAGGAGACATAAGAGAGGCTCAGGAAAACAAAGTTTATTATACTCACAGGTCCTAGGGACAGGAGGCACAGCCTGCCACACAGGGGCCACATGGAAGAACACCAGGGTGGTCAGCAGGCAGAAGACAGGAGCAAGGAGAGTGCTTCAGCCACAGCCTTTACTGGGGTCTCTGCAGCAAAGGGGTGACAAGGTCAACAGCTTAGGGTTGAGTAGCTTGAATAATTTGAGTGGTCTTTGGGCTCTAGGCATGGGTTCTAGCTAGTTGCCTGGTACCTGGCTCTGAGATGATTAAGGCAGAGGAATGTTACTCCTTGGGGTGCAGGGGCCAGATAGAGGAAGCTTGGCTCTGGATTGGTTAGCTTGTGTATCAGAGGCATGCTAGACCCTTAGCTGTCTCTAAGAATTGGCTCGTCCCAGGCGAGGCAATCTCTCGCCAGCCAGAAAGGCTTTTTAAGATGTCAAAACATCATAATATACAGAAAGTTTAAATTATAAACAATACAGAGTTTCATACTTCTGTTAATGATGGCAGTGAATGCATGAAAAAAATCTTCTCTATAGAAAATAAGTGAACATCTAAACAAACTGATAAGAAATAAGAGAAAACAATTTAGTCAGAGGCAGTGAATCAGCATAAAAACCCTCAACTCTTATCACTCCAGCACTACAGTTTATGGCAGTGGATCCCAAACTAAAAGGAATTACCTGTGGAACTTTAAAAATGCACAGGTATTTTTGACAGAATTTCCAGTTTACCTGGGCATCTGACTGTCAGTATAACAGTAAGGCCTTATCTGTAGATCTTTGGGATGAAAAGATTATAATTAAAGATTTCTGTGCCCTATTGGTTTGTCAAACATGTAAAGTTAACAGATAATGCAAGGACTTAAAAAATATAACAGTTACTTTTTCTTCTTGGTAAATATCTTCAAAGATACACTCCACATACAGACTAATGATTCAACAATAAGCACTCAAATATTAGACAAACGGTTTGAAAAATCCAATGAGACAATTTAAGATTACTGGATATGTATAAAGTACTTTTGATTTTAAGCGATAGCAACCAGGCTTGACCACTTTTAAGTGTAACAGGAATGTATTGGAAAGAAAGTGGAGGAAATTACACGTTCAAAGGAGATTGGAAACAGCCAAGACAAAAACAAGGATGGCTCTGGGACATTGAGCAGCCTGAGCTCCTTGCATCTTCACCTAGAAGGGCATCTCTTAACATGACTCAGAGCCCACAACCCCTAGGAGAGAGAAGTTTCCTCTGGAATCAGCCAGCCATAGTAAGGATCAGATAGAACAGAGCTTTGAGGAAACTCTTCCTTGTGTATCATGGGATTGTTTGCAGAGAAAAAGCAATTTTGAACTAGACTACCACCACAAAAATTGCCTGCTTACTAGCACAATTAAAAGCAGAGTGCCTTCTGATTTTGCTTAGACCGTGTTTTGCATTATAGCATTTGATATGAGATAATGAAATAAGAGCAAATAAATTTAGAGCATAAAACAGAAGAAAAAAACGAGTATTTATTTACATGTTGTAAAATAAGATGATTAGAAATAAGACCTTGAATAACATGTGAATACATGAAGTTCTTTCATTTAAAGACATTCAGATTTTAAAAATCTAGTACCAGGATATATTAAAAATAGCTGCCATTTATTGAGTGCTTAACATGTGCCAGGAAGTAGAGTTAAATAAAGTGAGTAAAGAGAGAAGTGTGGAAATTTAAATGACATGAGAAGCCACATGGTCAGTAAGCCATAGAACAGAACTCAAACCCAGAGCCAGCTGTACCTGAAGCCTATTCTCTCCATGACACTGCTTTATATCTTTTATAAGAAACTCCCTTCTACGCCAATACAGTGTAAAATTAAAGAATTAACAAAGATGAAATATAAACATTGAATAGACGAAATCACAAGTAACAGTATTAGTGTCAAAGTTAAATTCAAGGCAATGGCACTAAAAGGACAAAGATAGATTCATTTTGATAACAGATATATTCCATACTAGAGGTCCAAAAGTTAATTAACTTGATTCAATAAATTACATAATCAAATTTCTTAAAACTGTTGATTATACAGAGACAGAAATATTGTTACGAGAAACCATTAATCCATGACAGGTCGTTAGTCAAAAAACAAGGAATTTTCTACCTAATAAGTTGTAATACCAGTACCTTCTTAGGTAAGAAGGTAATGTGTCACAAAAAATGGCCATAAATTCAGTTGATCAAACTGCTACTCAGCTACAATGAGACTGCAAATTACAAAAAGCAAAATTTACTTAGGATAGTAACAGAACTAAAAAATAACTTATTCCTTTCCTCCCAAAGTAAGCTCAAATAGTGGATATTTAGAAACAACTATTTTGTCAAAAAAAGTTTAAATATTAAAAAGAATGAGAATATTACACATTATACATAGGAGGCATGAAGACGGCTGAGATCAAATGTAAACCTACAGGCTTAACGCTTTTATTATTAAATGAGAAAAACAAATTAATAATTCAACTCAAATTAGAGGAGGGAAAAAATACATCTCAAGAAACAAGTACAACCAAATGGACTGCAAAAAAAGAAAACCCTTGTATTGAATATATAATTCGTAAAGATGGTCTTTGGGCAAAAATAAATACAATAGGAGTAATGGCTCAAAGGATGCATTCAGATACAGAGATTTCTTAGGTTTTCATAATATTATAAATGCATTTAGCATGTCCAAATAAAGTGGACTAAATTCTAGAAAATTGCAAATGAACAAAATTGACTTAAATAAGGAAGAAAACTTATACAGACCATTGCCTGAAGAAGTGTTCAAAAAGTTAACTCCATCCTATAGGTTTTTCATAAGTGAATTTCAAATATAATTTGTTGCAGAATATAGATAAATATGGAGATCACTCAGGGCATCTTATGAAACTAATAACTTACTTATTTCCCAAAATGGCACAGGCAAAGAAAACTTATAGTACCACCATTCTTCACCTGTGTTCAGGAAGTTCTTAGCACAGTTGAATAGAAATAAGAAAGTTTAATCTTGAAAGGAACACTTTATTTTAATGTTCCCTTATCTACAATGGTTTTGCCCCAGATATGTTCATGGCTTGATTCTTTTCTTTCCAGTTCTATACTTTAATGTCACACCTTCAGGGACTTCCCTGATCAGCCTATCTAAAATAGAAACACCCACCTTGGAGAGAAGGGCTTTTTGACAGACAAGTACTGGCACATGTGAGAAAACATTTTATAGTTAATTTTTTTAAAGTTTACATAAAAATTTTAAAGCACCTTGAAGAAAATGGAAGGGCAAATGACAAACTGGGGAAAATTGTATATATGGTAGACAAAGGTGTTATAGTCTTATTATTAAAAGCAACCTTTAAAAATCAAGAAAAAAGACAAAGACTAATAGAAAAATAGGTGGATAACATGAATAAGCAATTTTCAAGAGAATAATAATAGTTACTATTTGAGGGCTTATTATGTCCCACATACATTGTTAAGCTTGTCACTTGAATTATTTCATTTACTGCTGTTCTCCTCATTTTACAGATGAGGAATTTGAGCCTCAAAAATGTTAGATATGTAAGGCAATTATACTCCAATAAAGATGTTTAAAAAAAAAAAAAGTTAGATAACTTTGCCAAGTTCAGGACAATGTATGTGTTCATTTGCACAGTGACACAAAAGAGTAGAAAGAAAAATGTTTTTTTCCTGAATTACATAATTGAGATAATTTACTTCTCCATTATCCTTTTCTATATATTTTTCCAGATCTGCCTCAGTGAACAATGTGTCACCTAAAAATTAGGTGACAAAATTTACTAGAACTTCTGCTCTGGTTTGTTGCCGAAGAGTCTACCCCTGGATACACTGAAATAATCTTTCTTAATATGTAGCATAGAGAAATAAACACACTGTAATTTGAGCTTTTGTCCCTTTACATGAACTTATTTTTAATTTAATTTAATTTAATTTTTAATTTTAAGCTACACTTTTTTAAAATAAATATTTATGTATTTATTTAGGCTGCGCCGTGTTTTAGTTGCGGCACGCAGGGTCCTTGTTGCGGCATGCAAACTCGTAGTTGCGGCATGCATGTGGGATCTAGTTCCCTGACCAGGGATTGCACCCCAGCCCCCTGTATTGGGAGTGCGGATTCTCACCCACGGGACCACCAGGGAAGTCCCTAATTTTTTATTTTAAAGTATTTTGCTGTTTTCACAGTAAAGCATCATTAGTTTTTTTCCTAGATAATTAAAATTTTCAGACAACATATAATGTTAGAGCTCTAAAATCATTTATAAACAGAATTAAATATGAATTTTTAGTTTTTCTCTTTGGCAAAATTTTATTAAATGACTTAGAAAAGACTTTTATAGAACTATGGTAAATAGAAATTACATTTCATATACAAAAAATTGGGAATTGCTAAGGCATATTAAATTAAGTTGCTTCTGTCCACCTTACGCATAAAATATGAACTTAATATTAGTGCTCCATTTCATGGGAAGTATTTAACAATCCATCTTTCAGTTTATAAATAACAAGTTGACTTAATGTTCTGTTAAAGCTTTTGAACATACTATTTCTTGAGTATTTAAAAGGTAAGAGAACCTCATAACTAACTTTTTTTTTTTTTTTTTTTTTAATTTTATAGCTACTTTATTTATTTATTTATTTTTGGCTGTGTTGGGTCTTCGGTTCGTGCGAGGGCTTTCTCTAGTTGCGGCAAGTGGGGGCCACTCTTCATCGCGGTGCGGGGACCGCTCTTCATCGCGGTGCGCGGGCCTTTCACTATTGCGGCCCCTCCCGTTGCGGGGCACAGGCTCCAGACGCGCAGGCTCAGTAGTTGTGGCTCACGGGCCCAGCTGCTCCGTGGCATGTGGGATCTTCCCAGACCAGGGCTCGAACCCGTGTCCCCTGCATTAGCAGGCAGATTCTCAACCACTGCGCCACCAGGGAAGCCCTCATAACTAACTTATTATGTTAAGAAGTAGGATTTCAACCGTTAGCGACCTGAAATTTTTATGTATTGTCTTCTGAATTAGGCAGCATCCCTGACATATGGATCTGAACATAATTTTGTAACTCATTCACATACAAAATAAATATAATTTTATGCATATAGAAAACATAACTTTAACATGAAATTAGAAATACTATCAAACCAGAAAACAGACATTTTTAGTTACCTTTGAGTTCCCAATAAATCATAAAGAATTAAGAAACATAAGGACCTTGTCATCACTCAGTTACACATATGGAATTCATATTTAAATATATGAATATTCTCATAAGTGTTCACAGGTGTGTGTTTGTTCTCTCATTCCCAGAATGCTTGATAGTTTTTTAAAAATACTGTTATTGACCCTTAAGTATAGAATATCTCATATCTTGTGTACCCTGACTCAAATAATTTCTTCCACAGTTTTATATGTAAACCCACTGTATATATTTATTAAACATTTGGGTATTTGTATGCCCATTCCCATGAATATTGATCATCTTTGTGTGACTAGAGTCTCAAAGGGTCAGATAGTAAATATTTTAGGCTCTGTGAGCCAGGAGGCAAAATTGAGGGTGTTATGAACATATTTATATAACCATTTAGAATGTAATCATTTAAAACTGTATAAACCATTCTTGGCCCATGGACTACATAGTTTGCTGACCCCTGGACTAAAGTATAGTCAATGTATTTAATTTTTGGTGTCTAATAAATCATACAAACAGGCAATAAATAGTCTCAAACTTGACCACTGTAATATATTTTTAAACAAAGTAATGGAAGTTAAGCTTTCTGAAAATTAAGTATCCAAGAGTGTTTTTGAAAGCTGTGTTCAAGGTAATGATCATGTCTGTTGGAAGCAGTGATTTCTTTTTTTTTCTTTCACATCTTTATTGGAATATAAATGCTTTACAGTGTTGTTACAATGTTAGTTTCTGCTGTACAACAAAGTGAATCAGCTATATGTATACATATATCCCCATATCCCCTCCCTCTTGAGCCTCCCTCCCACCCTCCCTATCCCATCCCTCTAGATAGTCACAGAACATCAAGTTTACCTCCTTGTGCTATGTAGCAGCTTCCTACTAGCCATCCATTTTACATTTGGTAGTGTATATATGTCAGCTACTCTCTCACTTCATCCAGGCTTCCCCTTCCCCCCACCGTGCCCTCAAGTACGTTCTCTACGTCTGCATGATTATTCCTGCCCTGCCACTAGGTTCATCAGTACTGGGAAGCAGGGATTTTCTAATAATGCTATATTTAGTGCATTCTTCCCCTTCTCACAAATTTGTGTGGAGTTAGATTGAATACTGAGTATCAAACAGGATGTAAACACTGACTGAGAGAGTGATTTAATTCAGAGTGCTTTTATATAGAAAACTCTTTCCTGACACAGAAATTTATTAAAGTCAAGCGGCTGAAGAAAATTAATATTTAACAGTACCAGTCTTGTGCTGGGGTCTTAACTGTGCTTTTTTATTTTGTTTACATCGAACGTTAAAAGTAGTTCCCACATGTTACTATAACAACACTCAGTGTTGCTGATTCTTCTTTCCTAAAACACTGCTTTGATATGATTTAATCGAATGTCTTTGGTTTCTTTGCAGATCTTCTTCAGCAGTACCGCACTGCTGTGTGCAGGTTGGGCAGTGTGAACAAGGACCTTAACGGGCAGTTGGAATACCTTCACACTCCGGATATGAAGAAGAAAAAACAGGAACTTGATGAACAAGAAAAGAATCTCAAACTGATAGAGCAAAAACTAGGTATTGTACTTTCTGTTAACATCTTTCTCTGCATGAAGATAGTGTTCATGATTAGAGACAGTTCAGCTACAAGAAGAAAGAATGTGAATGATCCAGAACTTAAATTACAGACACTCTTGACCTCCAAGTGAACTGACAAATGTTTGTAAGCTGTTCGGTCAACAAGAGTAGTAAGAAGCATTCTCAGTATTATTTATTAATTACTCTTCTATAAATTAAGACATTCACTTTTATTGCTTATAATAATTCCAGTCTTTTAAAGGTTAATTTTCTACATTTTCTGTCTTTACAGGTATGACTCCCACACGTAAGTGTAATGACTCACTGCGTCATCCAATGACAGACTGTCCAATTCCTCCTAAGAGAATGAGAAGAGAAGCTACAAGACAAAATAGGTGAGTCTACTATGACCCGAAAGTTACGATTGCTTAGTTTGTCAAGGTTTTGGCTCTTTATACTTTAAATATAGCATGAGGGTATTTTACCCACCTTGAACCAGAATTATTTTGTTTCTTTATAACTGAACTGAGTGATGATGGATAATGAAGATAAGATGTAATCATTTTCTCCTAGGATGCTCCAGTTTTCTAAATGATTTTTGCAAATTATTTGGAAACTTTCTAATACACTGCATTCTGCTTCATAGGATCAGCAACCTAAGTATAGAATATAGAATATGCAGAATCATTTGTACATTACTCATATGAAAGTTTCTTATGATATGTATTTTGGAAAATCAGGTACCATTTATATAGCTCACCAAGAAGCCAGCAAAGCCATCTGCATCCTAACTCAGTGAAGAAAATTGTCTGTTTCAGAATAGATGCTAGTAAGGCCATCCCACAGAAACATACCATAGTACTGGGATTTATTATACATTATTTCAAAAGGTTCAAATATAGACTCTGCCTGAATAAGTTTCTCGTATTGACCTTTGAGGAGTTCCTTTGAGACCGTGGTATTTAGAATTGGTATTCTATGCCCTATCCATCTACATATTCTACATTTATTCAGTAACTATTTGATTATTTTGTGCTATATGTTGCTGGGTGAATAAAAGTGACATGGTTCTTGCCCCCATGGGAGGTCTGCAGTCCTGTGCAGAAGGACAATTCAAAAAAGTAAACCTTTTTCTATATGTAAAAATATAGAATAATGTTAAGTTTTACAAAAGAACAAAGGATAGGACTTCCCTGGTGGCACAGTGGTTAAGAATCCGCCTGCCAGTGCAGGGGACACGGGTTTGAGCCCTGGTCCGGGAAGATCCCACATGCAGCGGAGCAACTAGGCCCGTGCGCCACAACTACTGAGCCCGCGTGCCACAACTACTGAAGCCTGCATGCCTAGAGCCCGTGCTCCGCAACAAGAGAAGCAGCCTCAATGAGAAGCCCGCACACCGCAACGAAGAGTAGCCCCCACTCATCGCAATTAGAGAAAGCCCACGCACAGCAACAAAGACTCCAACACAGCCAAAAATAAATAAATTTTAAAAAAAAAAGAACAAAGGATGAAGTGATGTAGAATAATGGGAAGACGATGTTGGTTGTCGGGAAAGATGCATTTTAACAGAGAACTGAAGGATGAGAAGCCAGCCATGTAGGGATTGGTTTCAGTCAGAGGGAGAATAGGTATGAAAGCTCTGAGAAAATAACAAGCCTGGCATATTTGAGGAACTGAAAAGATGCTTGTGAGTCTAAAATATAGTGGGTAAGAGGGAGAAAGTCCCAAGAGGTGGTTGGAGAGGTAGACAGAAGCCATAGTATGCCCCTCCCCAAAATAATATCTTGCAAAAAAATTGTGAGATAGTGACACCAACTCATTGATATATTCATATAGAAAAGACATGTTCATTCTTTCTTATATGAACTTTCAGAGTAACCAAATAATTGGAGAAAGTTTTATATAGAAGTTCTTCTTTATAAAGTTCTTTATATAAGAATAAAGTATAAGAAGCATGATAAAATTAAAACACATTTTGGCCACTCCTAATAAAATAATAGATTTAGGGAATAATAATCAATGGATATCCAAATGATTAGGTAAAAAGTTGAGGGGGAAACTTAATAATAATGGCCCCCCTGCTGTAGGAGGGGCCCCAATAAAGCCTTGCCTGAAAAAAAATAATAGTAATGATAATAATGGAAAGATCAGACGGACATTCCTGAACCCACTGATTAAAAAGCAGGATATTTGCTATTATGTGATTCAGTAGAGAAATAACCTGAATCTAATGAAGCTTCCAGTCAGCCTTTCTCAGCTGGGGTTCTGTGCAGGAAATAAGCACTGCAGAAAACTGGGTGACTTTTCCCCAGGATAGTTCATCTAACATTCTAGATGCTCAGGAAGGAGGTTAATTCATTGCATACAATAGATACCTTAAGGTATTAAAGCTTAAATCTCTCATGAATTTGAGAAGGGCCTTCAATTTAACTCCAAGTGTACAGGAAATAAGGGAAATTTAGGAACAAGTTAAATGATGCCACCAGGAAGCAATTAGCCAAATCTAGACTGTCAAGAATGTAACATTGTACAGGACAAATGACTGGTTTTGTTAATAAATTAATGACATAAAAGAAACATAGGGAGAAGGATGAACTGTTTGTTATAGAATAAAAGTAACTGAAAGGTATAACAATCAAATGCAAATTGTAGACCTTGTTTGGATATGGATTTTGAATCTTTAAAATGCAATTTTGAAAAAATTGGAGAAATTTTTAAATCACCTGGATATTAGATATATTAAGAAATTGTGAATTTTTTGTATAACAGCATCACAGAGTTTATAGTAAGATAAATATACAGTTAGAAATGTATACTGAGGTATTTACCAGTTGAATAACATGATGTCTGGGATATACTCTAAAACAATACAGGATGAAAAAAAAAGTGACAGCATATCAAAATAAGAGTGGGCAAAATGTTATTATATTATTTCTTCTGCTTTTCTGTAGGTTTGCCATAATTTTTATGGAAGATGGGAAACATTTTTCCAGTTTTTTAAAAGACCAAGTGAGGAAATTCCCGTCAAGCAGTATTAAAGTACATATTCTTGAGGCTGCCCTGCAGCCTCAGCACTGAATTAGCCTAGGACCTTACAGTTCTACAGAACTACAAATGATGTCATTAATTTGGATCTTGTTAATTAAGATTTTGTAGCAATTCAGAGGTGGTATGGGCTAAAGTTTCTTTTTTAGTTTTAGTTTATATTTAAATTTAAAAATTCAAAGGACTAAGGGTGGGGGAAGCCAGGCGAGGAGGGGGAAAAACATTCAAAGGACTAAAGTAAAGGAAAGTTCCCAGAAAAATAGGGAAAATATGTGAAGAGAAAGGAGAGGAGATGTAGAGAACCAACTGAGACTATCAGGAATCCTAGAAAGAAGAAAATGGAGAAGAAAAATCATGTGGAAGAGAATTCCCAGGGATGAAAGGGTCCATTGAACGCCCAGCACAATGACCGACAAAAGATATACCAAGATAATTCATAGCAAAACTGTAGAATATCAAGAAAAGGAGGAGGAGTGTAAATGTTTTCATAGAGAGAGAGAGAGACCATATTGTCAGTACAGCTTTTGGCACACAGAAAACAAACGTCTAGCTTTGTGGTGGCAGGTGAGAAGATTTAGGTTGCAAATTTGGTGTATTCTAGCCTATGGCTTCCCTTTTGCATCCTGCTTACCTTTGGGAAATTTAAAATCCTTTAAATTTCAGTTTAAAATTTAAGTCACTGTTTAATTAGTAATTTCCTCATCCCCAGCCTCTGCCCCAGTCTCTGCCTGTTCTCCATAAATCACACCATATCAAAAATGTTAGAGCACTTGAAATTAAAGTATCTTTAACAGTATTGAAACAGTGATATATTTCATCCATACAATTGGAAACAAATTCAGTAGTAGGAAATAGTAACATAATGTGTGTGTGTTTATATGTTATTTATATTAGTATGTGGCTATTACCTATTTATATATTTATTGTTAGCTTTTATAGGGATTATATACCATATTTCATCAACTGTAGGATGTCAGTAATTATTAGAAACACGATTTTTCATGAAACATTAAAAGAAAACACTGCAAATTAACTCATGACATTATAAGGTAGATTTCAGAGATGTTAAATGTGGAAAAATGTGGATTTTAGAATCAACAAAATATACTTAGCAATATATACTATGCAATAGACTCATTTTCTTCAGTAGAGGCTTCAGTTTTCTAATTGATTTTCTACTAATAAAGATTACAAAATAGCTCTTTATCAAAATTGCGTGTCTTCTATTTGGAGATGGCAGTTCAGGGAACTATTATTAAAAAATAAAGTATATCTGAATAAGAAAATATCTGCATAAATATATACTAAAATGTTCATTCTGTTCATCTCTACGTGAATGGAATTGTGGATATTTTTAAGTGTTTTTCCTTTTGCTTGTCTTTCTTTTGTGACTTTTCTCTAATGAGCATTGTAATTCTTGTTAATTTTTTAAATGATCATTTCATTTTAGGAAAGGGGAAAATAGGCAAAAATCTGCAGAATTTGGGTCTGGGATACACCATTCCAGAGAACTGTGCTACAAATTACTTATCCCTTCCTCTGTATATGTTAACTACTGTTTTTATGTTAAGCTTTTGTTTGTTTGTTGCATACATGTGAAAGAAGTGGTTATATACAAGGATTTAATTGTCTGTTATACCAAGAATTATTATAATTAGTAGAACATAGTTCCACTGGATATTTAACCATCCAGGTCTGATGAGGGAGTTACAGGAAAGGAAAACTTTGGTACTTAAAATTTACTGTGTTTTTTTTCCATTTTGATCAGGATTATAACCAAAACAGATGTGTGAGAGGTGACAGAAGAGGGGGCCATTGGTCTCCCTAAGAATGCCCTGCCTCCTGCAGCTCTGTTTCAGAAGACCAAGAGGGTGACTTACAGACGAATACTTCTGGGGATGATAACAAGTATCTAGACATGTATTTCCGTGTCTAGCCAGATGGCGCTGGAAGCAACCATTCAGTTTTGTGAATCTCACCGAACAATATGGGTTTACTGGAATTCTTCCAGTCATCATACCCTTTGGTTGTCATTATCTTGCAGATGTGTCAGAGATATGCAACTATGGTAGTGACTGCAAAACTGACACATAGCATTTATTAATCCTGAAGAAAAGTGTATGTACTATTTTTCAGTATGTTTATCATGAATATGCTAGAACTATTTCTTGAAAGCAAACCTTTTTATTACTTTTGTGTGAATTTATTTAACATACCTGTTATGTCTGTTGTGTTTAAGGAAAGTTCTAGAGGTTAGGTATTTAATTGTAAATATGCAGGGAAACTTTTAAGAATTCAGAATAAACGTAGACAAGCACAGGTATCTGGGAATTCAGATGTTAAGATATATGGAAAAACATTAAAGTGATGGGTGGACTTGTGACAGCAGTAGCATTTTAAATTTCTAAAGACTTATCCTGTATATATATGTGTATATATATATAATATGCAGCAGCAGCAATTTTATAAGTATTGTTTGACTTTATTAATACTAGATTATATAGTCTCAGCCTTAATTCTATGTTTACGTTATTTTGTAATTTTTTAGTACTATTTTTAAGGGGTTAAAGAAGTTGTACACTCCCTCATTAAGGGAATAAGGGTCTACTAGAAAGTTGCTGCAAAAACATTTGAATTGTGTATTAATTCATGCTAATGTATGTCAATATATGTCTTTGTGTCAGTCCAAGACTATTGGATTGTGAAGTTATTTTATAAGGAAATACTTTTGGTACAGTTTTGTGGCCCAGGAAATGTGTGTTTTTTAATCCTTTCTGACTATACAGTGAGGTTAATAAAGAAGATTGTTTCTTCCCTGTTGAATAGGTGTGTTTTCCTTTTTTAAAATTTAAAACTCCATAAAAGTTACCTTGGTAAAATATTATGATATTTAACCTCTCTTTATAATTGGAAGTCATTTAACTGTTTTGTTGAAGAAAGATACAAAATGGCGGTAATAAGAATTAACTAAAAGAAAGATTGGATTCCTTGTAAGTAAAACTACTACTTATTAAGTGTTAAATATTAGTGCCAGAAAGGTAAGTTTCACCTTCTGAGTTTTTTAACTTTTTGAGGTTATGACTTGGTTACTTACAGTCATTATGAAATGGGTAGGATTAATATTTTTAGTATGTAACTTTCACATAATACTTTTTAGTAAAAAAAAGTTTTAATTTCTATCATTTTTCTACTGTCATAATGTCTTTTCAGTTATATCTGCTAAACATTTTCATGGTATCATCTCTTCATGGTTATGTAATTATATTTATAAATTTACTTTTATACATGTTAATTTCATATTATTTCTCATTTTTTTTTGAACACATAGTACCTCTTTTGACTTCAAAAAGAGGTTGCTTCTTTTTAGCAGGTATATGTTTAGGGATAGGTTAGCAGCATTAAAATTCATGGTAGGACACTTGGCCTTAAAATATTAATTATCTTAAATATAAGGTAAAGTTTCTCCACCTTATGCAAGCAGTTATTTCATTTATGAATTCATCAATAACTTGAGTATCTGAAAATACTATTTAAGTATTTTGGAGAGAGATCAAATCAGTGTTAAAGAATCACTATCCCAAGTGACAAGCAATAAAGAGACATTAGTTATATTTTTTTAATGTTAGGAAGCCTAATTTCAAAGTAAAATAATGTCTGATAATATAAATTCCTAGTATTCTGACTCTTTAGACCACACTCCAATAAAACAAATAACATGGACTAGAAAATATTTATATCTTTGTGTAGTACCATATTTAAATCTTACTAATAGAATTTGCTTACATCTTTTTCACTTGTGTTTCTCCTCAGTTATTCTTAACCTCTTGTTAAATTCTTGGTGGAAATGGAACATAGCATTTCATTTTTCTGTTTTCATTTTAGTGGGAATAAAAAATTATGTACCTTGACCTATTTATTTGATATTCCACTGGTGAAGATTTGAATTTTTTATTAGGTATAATTAAACATAATTGTAATTCACTTTTATACTTTATACAAGACCATTCGTTATGTTGGGCTAGAAATTATAGGGTGATATTTAAAAGAGGAATCTTCTACTTTGTATTTCTTCTGATTTCTCTAGTTCTGTGATATATTGATAAATGACTACCAAATTTAGTGAAAAAATTTACTTACATGTTTTTGTAGACTAGAATTATGTCTTGATAAGCATATTGCATATTTCTCTTCTTCAGTAGTTTTGCAGAGTGAATCTCTTGTACGAAGAATTGCTGGGAGTTCCCTGGTGGCCTAGTGGTTAGGATTCTGGGCTTTCACAGCTGTGGCCTGGGTTCAATCCCTGGTCGGGGAACTGAGATTCTGCAAGCTGTGGGGTGCGGCCAAAAAAAAAAGAAACAGAAAAAGAAACTGCTGACAGTTCAACAGTGATCTCTGTATCAAATATTAATGAAAAGTCAAAAGAATCATTTAAAAAAACCAATCATATGTGTTTAAAAGTAATAATGTAGGGCTTCCCTGGTGGCACAGTGGTTAAGAATCCGCCTGCCAATGCAGGGGACGAGGGTTCAAGCCCCGGTCCGGGAAGTTCCCACATGCCGCGGAGCAACGAAGGCCGTGCACCACAACTACTGAGCCTGCGCGCCACAACTACAGAAGCCCGCGTGCCTAGAGCCCGTGCTCTGCAACAAGAGAAGCCACCGCAATGAGAAGCCCACACACCGCAACGAAGAGTAGCCCCAGCTTGCCGCAACTAGAGAAAGCCTGCACGCAGCAAGGAAGACCCAATGCAGCCAAAAATAAATTTTAAAAAGTAATAATATATTGAGCTTTGGCTACATTTGTGTTAAATGTTCATGTGCTGATTGCCTGATGTTTTTATAATAGAATATAGATTATCCTATTGGTTAGAATGGAGTGCCAATTTCATAAGACATTTATAAATATGATTTTCGGGATGTTTCAAAATGTAAAATTAAAAAGTAGTTGGTCTTAGTTGTTTGAAATACAGAATGGTTTTTATTGGAACATTCATAAATTCATTAATTTAGCAAATACATATATGTGCTTTTTGCAAACCAGTGTATCTGACCTGTGGAAGGAGATAATAGCTTCTATATGCTGAGTAAAACATTTACATATATTCTTTTCATACATGTTTGATCCCCGAGCTAAGGAAGCATTGTGTAAGCTCTGCCTATGCTAATCTAGGCTTTAACACTTACCCGCTTTATGACTAGGACAAATTATTTAACCTGTCTGTATCTCAGTTTTTCTCATCTTTAAAATGAGGATAATTGTACCTATTTTGTAAGGTTGATTAATAATCAAATGAAACGGTTAGTTGAATGATTAGTATAGGGTCTGGCATTTGGTGAGTTTCCAATGGATATCACTTTCTTCCCTTTGTTAGGCAATTACATGGACAGATGATATGATCACTAAATCTGACTAGAGGTAAGTGTGAATTGCAGAGAGATGACGGAGCATGTGACACAAACTGGGCCTTGATGGGTATGTAGGATTTATGTATGCTGCAGTTTGGGGAAGGAGGGAGGAGCTGAAAGGACACTACAAGGGAAGACAATGAGACAAAAGACAGCATGTTTTTGGAAGGAGCTCAGTCTGACTCCAGTGCAATGGGAAATAAAATTAGATCTAATTTGAGAGCAGACCTCTAAAGCTTTGGGCTTTTAAGGAAATAATCAGTACAAGTAACTACAAGTTTTCCAGCAGTCCTAATCAAACCTATGCTTTAAGAATTAAGTGGGAGCCAGGGGGGAGGGGGTTCCCTGGTGGCCCGGTGGTTGAGAATCCGCCTGCCAATGCAGGGGACACGGGTTCGAGCCCTGGTCCGGGAAGATCCCACATGCCACGGAGCAACTGAGCCCGTGCGCCACAACTACTGAGTCTGTGCTCTAAACCCTGCAAGTCACAAGTACTGCACCCTCGAGCCTGGAGTCCATTCTCTGCAACAAGAGAAGCCACCGCAATGAGAGGCCCGCGCACCGCAATGAAGCGTAGCCCCCGCTCACCACAACTAGAGAAAGCCTGCGTGCAGCAACGAAGACCCAACGCAGCCAAAAATAAATTTTAAAAAAGTGGAATTCCCTGGCGGTCAGTGGTTAGGACTTGGTGCTTCCACTGCAGAGGGCACGGGGGTTCAATCCCTGCAGGGAACTAAGATCCTGCATGCTGCACGGTGTGGTCAAAAAAGAAAATTAATTCCATGATGATGTTTGTTTAAAAAAAAAAATGTGGAGGGAGATCAACTTTTGCTAAGACAGCCTGAGGAGCTCTGCTGACCCTGCTCCCCAGCAGCTGGTGAGAAGTATTAAAAGCATTTAATACTCTTGGAATGG
Organism: Balaenoptera acutorostrata; assembly: GCF_949987535.1. NCBI lineage: Eukaryota > Metazoa > Chordata > Mammalia > Artiodactyla > Balaenopteridae > Balaenoptera > Balaenoptera acutorostrata. The sequence goes on from NC_080076.1 coordinate 57,455,881, forward strand.
TCCTAAGGACAAACAGTAAAAACCATTTAAAACCTCTTGGAATGGTCCTAAGGACAAACAGTAAATGAAGAAACATCTATTCAAGAAAATCTATGAAAAGTCTGTAAGAAAGTTTAGGATCTGTGGCATTTTAAACCAAACCTCGTTGTCCCCCTCCCACCTCCCAGCTCAGCAAGGTGGAGACCCCAGTCCAGACTGCTGCAGCCAAGGACCCTGTGCTCCCTTGCCTCTCCATCTCCCAGCCAGAGGACTTGCTTTCCAGGAGGAGCAAGACTTCAGTGGTTTCTTACCGTACCCACAACTGCATTTTGCTGAAAGCTAAGTCCCAGGTCAGTGTGGTCAAGAGGTGTGGGCTGTCTCCTTCCTCCCCGGCCCCACTTGTGGGATGGAGGCTCCACCTTGGACCTGGCGTGCTGAGAATAGTGGAGCCTTGCTAGCCCTTCCTCTAGCTCATGAGGTGGTGGTTCCACCCCAGGAGAAGCAAGCCAAGAGGATCTTGGGCTACTGCCACCTCTACCACGTTTAGCTCCTAGGGCACAGGTGTTACTCAGAAATTTGCCATCGTTCCCAGCTCCAGAGCCCTGGCTCTGAGATTTTGTTTGGGAGGGAGGAGGGGAGATAAACATGTCAAACAAATAGCTCCTAATCACTTCGCAAAGGAAATGGCTTTGTTCACAACATGGAGAAATCTAAACCTAAGAGCATTCTCAAAAACAGTGGAGGTTGTATAGGGAATTGGGAAGAGGTCCATGGAACTAATGAAGATACAGTCTATAGGCTGGCTAGTTTTCAGGAGAGAATGGAGCAATAAGACACCTGGAAGAAGCCCTCCTTGGGTTAGAACAAATATCAAACACCTCAGAAACTTCCATCCCCATAAAAAAAGCCATACTTTAATTAAATTAGTTTGTGCAGGAATTTTTGCTCTGGGCATTGATATAAATTATTTAGAGCAGTCAACCAGCTATTAATGGAGTTTGACAGCTGGTTGTAGGATCGAGGAAAGAGAAGAGAGTCCTAACACCACCACTGTTCTCCCAGAGTGACTGTGGGGCACACCTAGAGCTGTGCCTCGCTGAAGAGGAGCATCCAACTTAACACTGGGGGATGGGGTGGGGCACAGATTTCACTAAAATAATCCAGCCAGTCACTAAGTAAGGAAATAAGTCCCAGAGGATGGTGAACCAGTACCCAAAGTTGCTACAATATGTTATCTAAAATGTGCCATTTCCAACAAAAAAATTAGGAGATGCAAAGAAATTGGAAAGTATGACTCCTACACTGGAAATAATGAAGGCAGCAGAAACTGCCTGTGAGAGCTACTAGTTGTCAGATTTAACAGAAAAATATTTTGAATTAGCCATTATAAGTATGTTCACAGAACTAAAGGAAAACTTGATTAAGGAATTACAGGTGCAATGACAATGTCTTATCAAATTAAGTATATCAATAAGAAGAAAAATGTTAAAGAACTACATGGAAATTCTGGAGTTGAAAAGTACAATAACTGAAATCAGCAATTCACTAGAGTGACTCAACAGTAGATTTAAACTGGCAGAAGAGAGAATTAGTGAACTTGAAGATAGATTGATAGAGATTATGCAGGTTGAACAGAGAAAAAAGAATGAAGAAAAATGAGCAGAGGCTAAGAGAAAATGTGCAACAATGAAGTAGGCAGACGTATTTTTCAGTTTCACAATTTACTAGAAAGCAACAGTTATCCAGACAAAGAGAGTTCAGAAATAAACCTATGCTTCTATGGTCAACTGATTTTCAGCAAGGGTGTCAAGAATCAACGAAAGGGAATACAATCGTCTTTTTAACAAATGGTGCTGAGACAACTGGACAGTCACAAGCAAAAATTAAGTTGGATCCCATGTCACACCATGTACAAAAATTACCTCAAAAAGTATCAGAGACCTAAATAGAAGAGCAAAAATTTTAAACTCCTAGAAGAAAACATAGAGGTAAATCTTCATGACCTTGGATTTGGCAAAGAATTCTTACGTATGACACCAAAATCAAGAACAACAAAAGGAAATGAGATAAATTGGATTTCATCAAGATTAGACAATTTTGCTTCAAAGCATACTATCAACATGAAATGACAACACAGCAGAATGGGAGAAAATATTTACAAATCATATACCTGATAAGGGACATACCTAGAATATATAAAGAACCCTTATAACTGAATAATAAAAATATAAATGACCCAGTTTAAAAATGGCAAAGGATATGAATAGACATGTCTCCAAAGAAGATACACAAATGCCTAACAAGCACATGAAAAGATGTGCAACCTCATTATTCATCAGGGAAACACAAAACCACTATGAGACACCACTTCACATCCACTAGGATGGCTATAATCAAAAAGTCAGATAACAGCAAAGTTTGCCAAGAAGGTGTAGAAATTAGAAGCCTCATGCATTGCTGGTGGGAATGTAAAACCCAGTCACTTTGGAGAACAATCTGAATCAGGTGGTTTCTCAAATGATTAATCATAGTATTACCACATGACCCAGTAATTCCATTCCTGGTATACACCCAAGAGCAATGAAATCATTTGCCCACACAGAAACTTGTACATGAATGTTATAACAGCATTACTCATAATAACTAAAATATGTCCATCAAGGAATTAACAAAATTTTTAACATCCACACAGTGAAATACTATTTGGCCATAAAAATGAAGAAAGTACCTATACGTGTTACAACATGGATGAACTACAAAAACATTAAGTGAAAGAAGCCAGTCACAAAAGACCACATACTGTATGATTCCACTCCTATGAAAATTTAGGAAAATCTATAGAAACAAGGATTAGTGGTTGCTTAGTGGTGGGGTGGGGGGTGTCTAGGAGTAGGGTTCTGATAGCCAAAGGATACAGAGTTAACTTTATGGATTGAATTGTATGCCCCCCAAAGATCCTGAAGTTCAAACCCTAGTACCTCAGAATTTGGTCTTGTTTGGAAATAGGGTCTTTACAGAGGTAATCAAGTGAAAATGAGATCATTAAGGTGGGCTCTAACACAATGTAACTGATGTTCTTATGAAAAGGGAAACTTTGGACACAGACACTAACAGAGAGAAGATTGTGTGGAGACACATGGGCAAAAGATGGCCATGTGATGAGAATGATGCATCTACAAACCAAAGAACTAGAAGCTAGAAGAGGCGACGAAGGTGTTACAGATTGAATGTTTGTGTCTTTCTCAAATTCACATGTTGAAACCTATTCACAAACGTGAGGGTGTTTGGAGGTGGGACTTTTGGATGGTGATTAGGTCATGAGGGTTGAGCCCACATGAATGGGATTAGTGCCTTTATAAAAGGGACATCAGAGCAATCCCTTACCCCTTCTACCATGTGAGGACATAACAAAAAGGGCTTTCTGTGAACCAAGAAGCAGGTTCTCACCAGATGCCAAATCTGCCCACACCTTGATCTTGGACTTCCCAGCTTCCAGAACTGTGAGAAATAAATTCATTTATGAGCCACCCAGTCTGTGGTATTCTCTTATAGCAGCCTAAGGAGACTAAAACAGAAGATTCTTAGAGCACGGCACTGCCAAAACCTTTATTTCAGACTTGTAGCCTCCAAAACCGAGACAATTTATGTTGTTTCAAGCCACCTGGTTTTTGGTACTTTATAATGGCAACCCTAGGAAACTACTACCAGAGGTGATAGCTAAGGAATATAGGGTTTCTACATGAGATGATAAAAAGGTTCCAAAAATGACTGTGGTAATGGTTGCACATGTTTGTAAATGTACTAAACCCACTGCATGGTAAACTTTAAATGGGTCAGTTGTATAGTATGTGAATTATATTTCAATTTTAAAAATAAATGAAATAGAAGACTAAAAATTCATAAATTTGTGTAAACTGAACAACACATTTTTTTAACAACCAATGAATCAAGGAAAAAATCACAAGGGAAATCAGAAAATACTTAGAGACTAATGAAAATGAAAACATAATGTACCAAAACACATGGAACACAATGAAAGCACTGCTGAGGGGGGAAATTTATAGCTATAAATGCTCATATTAAAAAACAAGAAGATTGAAATCAACACTCTTGCTTTACAACTTGAAGATCTAGAAAAAGAACAAATGAAACCCAAAGCTAGTAGAAGGAAATGATAAAGACCAGAGTAGAGATAAGTCAAATAGAGTATTAAAAAAAGAGAAAATTAATGATATCAAAAATTGGTTCAAAATTGACAATCTTTAGCTAGATGGACTACAGAAAAAAGAAAGACACAAATTACTAATATCAGAAATGAAAGTGAGGACTTTGCTAATGATTCTAGAGAAATAAAAGGGGTTATGAGAGACTGCTATGAACAATTGTATGCCAAAAAGTTGGATAACCTAGATGAAATAGACAAATTCCTAGAAACTGTGCTAAACATATTCCATTATTTCTAATCACAACTCTGTGAAACTGTTTTAATTCGTTGAAAAGAACAATAGTAATTGTGCACAGAGATAGAACCATCACTATGGCATAGGGTTTGCTGCTTACTCTGGGCTTGTTGAGATGAAAAGAATAGTGGTGAGGTTCTCCCCTTGGCAGCCCCAATTTTTTCATCCATCTCTAGGTTATGCATCTAGGGGTGCAGTTGATGGGTTTTAGGGTGTGTGACTGTTCAAATGTAAAAAGTAGTGCAGAACTGTTTTTTTTTTTAATTGGTTGATTGATTTTTGGCTGCATTGGGTCTTTGTCGCTGCGCATGGACCTTCTCTAGTTGCGGCGAGCAGGGACTACTCTTCATTGTGTGCTCAGGCTTCTCATTGCGATGGCTTTTCTTGTTGCGGAGCACGGCCTCTAGGCGCCCAGGCTTCAGTAGCTGTGGCGTGTGGGCTTCAGTAGTTGTGGCTCGCGGGCTCTAGAGAGCAGGCTCAGTAGTTGTGGCGCACGGGCTTAGTTGCTCCGCAGCATGTGGCATCTTCCCAGACCAGGGCTCAAACCCGTGTCCCCTGCATTGGCAGGAGGATTCTTAACCACTGCGCCACCAGGGAAGCGCCAGAACTGTTTTCCAAAGCAGTTGTACCAGTTTACACTCCCGTTAGCAGTGAGGGAGAGTTTCTCTCCGCATTCACACTAGCACTTGGTATTGTCAGGCTTTTAAATTTTAATCTGGTAGTACATAGTGGTATCTATTTGCATTAGATATTAATTAATTACTTAGGTATTACTCTGCACATCCATGATATTAATGAGGCTGAACATATTTTTCATTGGCCGTTTGCGTTTCCTTTTCTGTGAAGGGCAGATTGCCCATTTTTCTATTGGATTCTTTTTCTTTTTTTTTTTTTAAATGTCACTTCCTCAGAGGGAACTTATTATTTTTTTTAATTAATTTATTTATTTATTTATTTTTGGCTGCATTGGGTCTTTGTTGTTGGGTCTTCATTGCTGCGCGTGGACTTTCTCTAGTTGCGGTGAGCGGGGGCTACTCTTCCTTGTGGTGCGCGGGCTTCTCATTGTGGTGGCTTCTCTTGTTGCAAAGCTCGGGCTCTAGGCGCACGGGCTTCAGTAGTTGTCGCTTCCGGGCTCTAGAGCGCAAGCTCAGTAGTTGTGGCGCACGGGCTTAGTTGCTCCACAGCACGTGGGATCTTCCCGGACCAGGGCTCGAACCTGTATCCCCTGCAGTTGCAGGCGGATTCTCAACCATTGCGCCACCAGGGAAGTCCCTGGATTCTTTTTCTTGTTGATTTGTTCATTTGTTAAATCAATTCCTCTATCAATTCTTTATCAGTTATATGTTGCAACATGTGAGAGGGCTTGGAGGCACCTGGGAAGCTTCAGAGAACGAATGACTGCCAAGGTCTCATAGGTGAAGTTGAAGTTCTCCAGGCGTGGAGAAAATTCCTCACAGAGAACAGTTTATGCAAAGAGTATACTTGCTTACGGGCCTCCAATCAAACATAACTAGAAAAAAAGTAAAAGAGGGAAAAGACCTGCTCTTCCTCCTCAGGCAAATTAGATTTGTTTCTGGATCGAACACTCCTGTTTTAGAAGGCTAGTTTTAATGTAGACTAAATGGATTTGGTGGATTTGTGTGTTTCTCCAGTCTGGCCTTTACCTCTGCACCTTGCCTTTGAAGGTTCATCTATGATAAAGCATGACATATCTCGGGGGCGGGGGGGTGGTGTAAATTGGAGGGTTTCATCCTCTAAGCAAAATAGTTTCCATTTCCAGACTTGCTTCCTTTAAAGGTTGGAAGTATCTTAAAGAAATATTTAAAACCCCAACTTAATGAGGTTTTTCATAATGAATCTGTCCTCTGAAGACATCATTTATTTGTGTTTCCCTGGGAATCATTTAGGAGCAGCAGTTCAAAGCTTGAAATGGATTTTCCTTTTATTTTTTATCTCTAGAGTTGACAGATCTCTCTAAGCTGTGATTTGGCAGCGCTAGGTTCTTAATTCCAGTTTTTTAAAAGCACAGTGAAGATAAACTGTAATTCTGAGGCGACATACATATGAAACCTTATTTGGCCCCTCATTACCTCATTCATTAGGGCGGGAAGAGCTCTGGCCAGAGATCACATGCTTTGGCCGAGGAAGAGGGTGACTCTAATTTTGTTTTCTGACTGACCGGGCCTCAGAGTGGGGTGGAGAAGGGCTGAAAATAGTCATTTCTTGGCTGCATGGGTCCATTTTCAAGTGAGAAAGAGAAACAAGCTCTCTGGAGGTTGGCCTCACCAGTTACAGTGGATGTGATGTGAGAAGAGTTGATTAAAGCTCAAGGAAAATTACAGAGGATTAGATTTATTCAAATTGTTTATATTTGTTAAAAGATAAAACTGAAATGTACTCTTCTGTTCGAAGTTTGAGTTTTCAACTTTTGTCCAAGTTCGCATCCCCAGATCCCAGTTCTCACCCAATGTAATGCCCCTTTCCCCCTAGTATATTATGTATGTTAATTTGATCCACTGTCTTATAAAAGTTAGACACCTGTTTGCTTTCTTTCATTCATTCAACAAGTATTAAACAAGTTATTAAACAAGTATTATGTGCCAGGCACTGTGCCAGTTATTATGGACAAAATAAGACAAATCAATAGTTTTTCTTCAACAAATCTTTAAGTGATGGTGTTGGAGGTCAGAACTGATGTGACTTTGGGGAAGGAAGGGTTAATGATTGCAAGGACTGTGAGGGGCCCTGAGGGCATGTTTTGCTTCAGGATCTGGGTGCTGCTTACTGGCTGCCTTCACTTTGTGAAAAATTCAGTGAGCTGATCACATTTTATGCACTTGTTGGCAAGAATGCTATCCTTTGATAAAATTTACATTAGAAAACCACAGTCCACAAATATTTATTTTTAAAAAACCTTTATGAAATTGGAATCCCCAGCAGGAAAGTGAAGATTCTTTCAGGGTTGAAAAACATAGGAACTGAATTCTGGTGCCTGTTTTCTAATGTCCTTCCTATTTCTCCCAGGAATCCTGGCACCACTTTGCCCCCAAACAGCACTTTGGAAAGCATAATCTCAGAATACTCAGGAAATAAAGTTTTTTTTTTAAATTAGATGTTATTATTTGTTTGTTTGTTTGGCTGTGCCGGCTCTTAGTTGCGGCATGCGGGGTCTTGTTGCTGCATGCAAGATCTTGCTGCAGAGTGCGGGATCTTTATTTGCGGCATGCCGGATCTAGTTCCCCGACCAGGGATCGAGCCCAGGCTCCCTGTATTGGGAGCGCGGAGTCTTAACCACTGGACACGCAGGGAAGTCCCGTATTTTGTTTTTATATTTTTAAAAGATGGGGAAAAACATGTGAGAATGCAATAAAAAACGAAGGCAGTTTCTTCCTTGACCCCTCAACATTCTCTGAATGTGAAACTCTGGTCTCACATTGTAGTTACCGTTAGTCAAAAGACATTAGCAGGGCTTCCCTGGTGGCGCAGTGGTTGAGAGTCTGCCTGCTAATGCAGGGGACACGGGCTCGAGCCCTGGTCTGGGAAGATCCCACATGCCGCAGAGCAACTGGGCCCGTGAGCCACAACTACTGAGCCTGCGCGTCTGGAGCCTGTGCTCCGCAACGGGAGAGGCCGCGATAGTGAGAGGCCCGCGCACTGCGATGAAGAGTGGCCCCCGCTTGCCGCAGAAAGCCCTCGCACAGAAACAAAGACCCAACACAGCCAAAAATAAATAAATAAATTAATTAATTAATTAATTTAAAAAAACAAAACAAAACAAAGGCAGGAGAAGTAGATTGAAGCCAGTTGACTAGAGGATTTACCTGTTAACTAAAATTTCCTGGGGTTAAAACTCATCAATCTCGTAAGGATTTGGCTTAATTACAATGTTAAAAAAAAAAAAAAAAGACATTAGCAACTTTTATCTGCTCATGGCTGATTATTTATGTTGTTTTAGTCTCTTCAACCAATAAGTGTTCAAAGATGTCAGTGGGTTTAGATTCTGAGCTGCCCTTGAGTAGGGTCTTCCTTGCTCTGCACTATTTAAAGGAGCTGTGGCCGGGCTGGAGCATTTAAGAAGAATGTAGCCACGGCACTGTGTTCTTCTTCCGTAGCTCTTGCGGATGAGTTTTAAAGTGATTACGTCTGAAAAGATAGAGCCAAGGAAAGTTCATGCAAATAACCAACTTCATCAACAACCAACTAAACAAGCCAAGTCTCCAGTGCCTAATCAACTTTCTAAAATATAATACGTCACCAAAATGCATGAGGCAGGACTTCCCTGGTGGCGCAGTGGTTAAGATTCCGCCTGCCAATGCAGGGGACACGGGTTCGAGCCCTGGCCCAGGAAGATCCCACGTGCCGCGGAGCAACTAAGCCCGTGCGCCACAACTACTGAGCCTGCGCTTTAGAGCCCGCGAACCACAACTACTGAAGCCCGCGTGCCTAGAGCCTGTGCCCCGCAACAAAGAGAAGCCACCGCAAGGAGAAGCCCGCACACCGCCATGAAGAGTAGCCCCTGCTCGCCGCAACTAGAGAAAGCCCATGCACAGCAACGAAGACCCAACAAAGCCAATAAATAAATAAATAAATAAATTTATAATAAATAAATAAATAAAATGCATGAGGCAGTAACAGAACAGAAGCACTTGCCCTGAGTAAAGTTATGACTTGCAGCAGTCCAGTTCATTCCTATTTTCTGATTTTGTTATTTGCATTGATCTTTACTAATGTTTTATTCAGCTTTTATAAACACTATGTTGGTGTTAAACAGAGTTGTGATTTTCAGTTCATTTTAGGTCCTTAGAGTGACCATATAATTTATTGTCCAAATCCAGGCACTTTTGAAGATGAAAGGAGACACTAAGGATAATTAACAGTGTCAACTGATTCACAACAGGAGTAACCTGGGACTGGCTCGGGCAAATCAGGACATCTGGTCACCCTACCTCTCTTTAGATGAGGGGAAAAAAGAACTAGAGGTTTGTTTGTTTTTTCCACCAGCCTATGTTGTACTTTTTAACAGTGACACATCCTCACCCTTTCCTCATGTTCATTACCCCTCAATCCCAACTGGCCTCCCCAACTCACCTATCTCCTGGCTACTTTTTTTTTTTAACTTAATTAAATTGTTTAAATTGAAATATAGTTGATTTACAATGTTTCAAGTGTACAGCAAAGTGATTTAGTTATACATATATATAAATAAAATATATATATTCTTTTTCAGATTCTTCTCCATTGTAGGTTATTATAAGATATTGAATATAGTTCCCTGTGCTCTACAGTAGGTCCTCGTTCATCTGTTTTATGTATAGTAGTGTGTATCTTTTAATCCCAAATTCCCAGTTTATCCCTCTCCTCCCTTTCCCCTTTGGTAACCATAAGTTTGTTTTCTATCTCTGTGAGTCTGTTTCTGTTTTGTAAGTAAATTAATTTGTATCATTTTTTTTTTTTTTTACATTCCACATATAAGTGATATCATATTTGTCTTTCTCTCTCTGACTGACTTCACTTAGTTTGATACTTTCTAGGTCCATTCATGTTGCTGCAACCTCCTGGCTACTTCTAAGGCCACACACTTTGGCTTAGCTAATCTACAAGCTGGCCCCTGTCTCTATTTATTAAACACATACAGTGTACAAGGTCACATTAATTGCTCCTTCCTCTCTTGCAAATCACATTCGGTTTTGATATTATAGCTGATTTAAAGCAAAGCAAAACAAAACAAAAAATGAAACACTCAACTCAAACCCACACTTCTCTATGGTCTTTCCTAATTAATACTGAACTTTTCTGATTGCCTCAAGCTCTGCTTCTTTATCATAACCTAGGTACACTGCTTTTACTATGCAGTATTTTATTTACTGAATGTAACTTTGTACGTATTAGGTCATTTCATACATGTGTGTTTTGCTTTCCAGCCAATTAAGATGATAAAGAACTAAATCTTTTTTTCTCTGGCTCACATATAGCCTGGCAGTGTTCCATACGCAGAACTTCCTCAATATGCTTACTGATGAAACAAATCTTTTGATGGCCACAAAATTCCAAGAACTTTGCCTTTTCCCCCCAGATGTAATATTTTCTTACTGTTCCCAGACTTAAGTTGAAATACAGTCTATCTTTATTATTCACAGATTCTATATTTTGTGAAGTTGCCTCTTCACGGAATTTATTTTTAACTACAAAAGCAATACTTGCAGCACTTTCGTGGCCATTGGTGAAACTGAGCAGAGTGGCAAAAAAGTTGACTTGCCCAACTGTGCACATTTCCAGCTGAGGTCCAGCAAGGCAGTGCTCTGCCTTCTTGTTTTAGGTCTCATACTGTAAAGAAGTGTCCTTTTCATGGAAAATTGAATTCTATGCTTTTTGCATTTTTGTGCTTTTTGTTGGTGATTTCGTTGTTTAAAATGGCCCCCAAGCGCAGTGATGAAGCCCTGTCTTGTGTTCCTTAGCTCAAGAAGGTTGTGATGTGCCTTATGGAGAAAACATGTGTTTGAGGTAAGCTTTGTTCAGGCACAAGTTACAGTGGGGTTGGCTGTGAGTTCACTGTCAATGAATCAATAATAAATATCAAACAAGGTGTCTTTAAATAGAAACACACAGAGGGGCTTCCCTAGTGGCACAGTGATTAAGAATCTGCCTGCCAATGCAGGGGACACGGGTTCGAGCCCTGGTCGGGGAAGATCCCACGTGCCGCGGAGCAACTGAGCCACAGCTACTGAGCCTGCGCTCTAGAGCCCACGAGCCACAACTACCGAGCCTGCGTGCTGCAACTATTGAAGCCCGCATGCCTAGAGCAGGTGCCCCGCAACGAAAAGCCACCGCAATGAGAAGCCCGCGCTGGGCAACGAAGAGTGGCCCCCGCTCGCCGCAACTAGAGTAAAGCCCACGCGCAGCAACGAAAACCCAACGCAGACAAAAAAAAAAAAAAAAGAAACACACAGAAAAGAAGGTTATGTATTGATTGGTTGACAAAAACATTTTTGACCAGAGGCTTCTTACTCCTGTATTTCCTCTGCAAGCAATTGTTCAGTATTCACGAATTCAGTGTTTGCAGCAACTTAATAGAACAAATGACACCAAATAATGAGAGCTGACTATACTTAAATATTTGAAACATGGTTTAGAACTGCACAACCTGAAATACTAGAAAGAGTTCATTTGCTCATGAATACTATTCTAATGAGTATGGACCAAGATTGTCCTAAAATTTAACAATTTATTTTACAATCATCAAACACATTCTGCCTATTTAAAATACTCTGTTGTTTCCAGAACAATTGACTCTCATTCCATAAATAAATGATGAACTATACAACATAGTTTGATGTGACTCATATATATGAAAGCATTATTGCCTAAGCTATTACAATTCTCTTGGAAACAAACAAAACTCTAAGAGCCTATTTTTGTCATATTTCTTATGAAGAAAAAAATGTGTTCAAAACCACACCATCAGTGTGACAGCACTGAATTCTCAAATGCAGTATATGGCCCACAGTTAGCTATAGGAAGCATTTTTAGATATAAGGAACATCTGAAAAAAATTAAAGGATATGGAATTAGTTACTAATTTCATCTTTTTGAGGAAGAAGAAGAAACTTATTATCGAATTGCCTGATGATCTGAGTTTATTTTTGTAGAGTTATTAATCCTCCCAAAGATCTCATTGAATTGTCCTAAAATAAATTCCTTTGCAAAGTAGAGGATGAAATCTCCTAAACAATCAGCTGAGCTATACGTTTTCTCTTGGAGAGCAGTAGAAAGAAAACTGAGGTAGAAGTCAAGAACCCAGTGTTCTGTTCCCGACGATCACACTTAGAGTCATTCTGACTGAGTTGTGCATGTGCCCTCTTGATATATATTTCTTATTTGGAAAGAAGAACTGCAGTAGATGGTCAGCTTCCCACATCAGTGGACACAACAAAAAGATGACAAAGCTCCTGGACCTGACTGCAAATTTGTTGCAGTACCAAAGTGGTAACAATAACAGTTGTGAAAATTTATCCTCCACTTACCCTGTGCCAGGCACTGTGCTAAGCAGTGTACATGTGGTAACACAAGGCACCCTCCCAACAGCTACATGAGGCATCCCCTTTCCAGAGCAGGAAATGGAGGATTGGGAGGCTTTTGATTTGTCCCCGTCGTTCTGCTCAGGAGGTGAGGGTACCCAGTTTTGAACAGTATGCTAAGTCCATTGCATGAGCTCCTAAACATTTTTTTTCATGTGTGATTTCAGGCATAATTTCAACTTTTTGCAGTTTTGAAGTTCTCAGATAATAGTTTAGCATGTATTAAGGCACACACCCCTGACTAATAAAGGGAGGTATGCTCCTGGCATCTCTCAAGAAAGATGATTAACGTAATGGCCATAATCCTTCACAATGCTATCAAATCAATCAATTGATAAATAAGATCAGTCTTGGGTTCAGAGGATAAAGAGATTTTGAATCTTTAGCTCTGTATAGCTGATGGGATATTTGCAATACATAGTTAGGAAAAAATGAAGAGAGCAACTGTTCTTTGTTCAGTTTGGGTCTATTTGAGCAAAGCCTTTGACAAGATGGGAAAGTAGCTCTTGTTTGTAAATTTTGAAGTCTGGGGACTCACTGACTTCCTTCCAAAGGTGCCTTGTCAAATGCTGTGCCTATGGCGAATGGAGCTACACAAAATTGTATCAACCAAATCTTGGCATTCCAAAGCAGAGACCAAGCTACGTGGTGCAGCCAGTTCATTTTCCTTGGAGACATTTCTGTCTCTCCTTCCCTACCCAACCGCACTTAAATAAACAAAAACAAACAAACAAAGATGAAGGGCATCTTATCACTAACTTAAGAATGTGTAAGACATTTTCTTAGGGTGTATTATGTTAGAAATGCTTTGCAATCAAAATTTATGCAAGATGTCTAATCTTCAAGGACTTTCGTTTTTCATCATTAGTAAACAGCACGAAGAAGTTAAGACATCTAAAATTACAGCTAGAAATCAGGGGAGACATTGTTTTGAGTTCTAGAAAACAAAAGATGAGGAATGAGTAGGTTGGGACACCCAGGCTAAGTCGTATGACTCTTGACCACATCCTAGATACAGATCAGTTCATCTTGATCAAATGTCTTGTGCCCAGATGACTGGTGGTGGGGTGGAGGCAATGAACCCCCCTGCCACCTCTGTAATGATCGCCCACTCTCCTCCTCCAGGCAACTGAAGGGAGTCTGGGTGTGGTAGGGGTCAAGCAGGCTCACTGCTTCACAAGAAGTACCCCCCAAGTACAGAGCCTGATGAGCTCTTTTATCATGACCCATAGTGAAGGAATGGATTTTATGAAATAGTTCTATTTTGCATTTTTGCTTTAGTTAATGGGACTGAGTCCCTCTAAATCCGAGTTCTCCTACTGAGTTTATGATTATCCTCTCTATCCAAAGCCTTATTCCCTTTCTTGGGACTTCCCTGGTGGTGCAGTGGTTAGGAATCCACCTGTCAATGCAGGGGACACAGGTTCGAGCTCTGGTCCAGGAGGGTCCCACATGCCACAGAGCAACTAAGCGCATGCACCACAACTACTGAGCCTGTGCTCTAGAGTCTGCGAACCACAACTACTGAGCCCGTGTGCCACAACTACTGAAGCCCACACGCCTAGAGCCTGTGCTCCGCAACAAGAGAAGCCACTGCAATGAGAAACCTGCACATCGCAATGAAGAGTAGCCCCCGCTCGCTACAACTAGAGAAAGCCCGCGTGCAGCCAAAAATAAATAAATAAACAAAACCTTATTCCCTTTCTTGTCCAGCCCCTGTTTCCCTCAAGACTGAGGCATATCAAGAAAAGTGGAGATTGAAACCTAGCAGGACCCTGTGGTTCCTCCCTGGGTACAAAAGCCCCTCTGTGTTCCCTGTTTCTTCTTTGTAGAGAAAAAGGCTTTAGTCTCTCAGGCCTTGCCTGCGTTCCAAAGAGCAGACTCAAGCAGTTACTAATTAGAGAAGTGAGGGAATTCAGAAACAAAGGAAAAGCAGTCAAGCAAGAAAAGTAATGGTAGCTTAAACAATAGTTGAGCAATAATAGAGAGTCCTAGTTCCTCCTCAAGGGATGTACACAACAATTTGACACATATTTTTGAGTTGTTCTGCAGGAACTAAGACACCCCCCCCAACCCAGGTGGAGGATGCTGACCATAAGCACGTGGAACCAGAGGACTGATGCTTAAGGTTCCTGCCACATCACTCTGTTACCTCCCCACCAACCAATCAAAAGAAAGTCCACGAGCTGATCACACATCCCGCGACCCTCACCCCAGATGTTGCCTTTAAAACCCTTCCCTGAAAGCCAAAGGGGAGTTCCGGTCTTTTGAGCATGAGCTGCCTGTTTTCCTTGCTTGATGCCCTGCAATAAATGCTGTACTTTCCTTCACCACAACCTGGTATCAGTAGATTGGCTTTGCTGCTCATTGGGTGAGCAGACCCAAGTTCAGTTCAGTAAGTTGGTGACACAATCAAGAATATAAATCACTATGGGGCATGTTTGTTTTAAAAGAGAAAGAAATTACTTTGGATGGTTACAGGAAACTGACAGCTTTCAAGTGCTTATTTGAGGAAGTTGGCGGCTTATAAAGAATTCACACTTGCAGCATTCTGCCAGTCATTTCCACTTTATTGCTTATGACTGGGACCAGATGATCTGCCCAGTTAGACTGTTTCTTGAGGTGCTTCCACTCTCTCCTCAGGAAGCCTCTCCTGCTTTGCTTCTTCTGGAAGGCTCTCTGTTTCCTGAGTCTGAAGGGTCCCTTCCTCTGGCTAGAGAAGAGAAAAAGAAAAGGGTCTTTTGAGATCTTGGCCTCAAGTCTTCCATCTTCCCAGAGCAGCCCCACAGTGGGTACCCGTGGGGATGTGTCTAGAGAGACGCATGGGACAAATATTGTCCAACTTATCTGACTGCACATCAGAAACGTCACACGGTTCGTTGCACAGGAAGGCCTGGGAGCTCTGTAAACACAGAGCCCCAGTCCGTGTTCACTCACCCATGACTTACTATTTTTGCAAGGTGCCTCGCATGTAACAGATGCCCACAATAACATTTATTTACTGATAAATGCCATTTATAGCTGATTAAATTTGGTGTCGTGGTCATCTCAATAAAAAGTTGGTCCTCCAACTCTTGGACTGGAAGACAGCTTCCCGGTATAACTTTGAGTCAATGAAAAAACTAGATGTGATTTGATCAGTCTGACTCACTCTCAAGTTTGAGAATTACCAGTATTTAAGAGAAGTTGTGGTTTGTTAGCTGTCAGCTGTAGACATACACAACTTGTGTGTTTCCTCCATTTTTTCCCTTCTGTCCCTCTCCTTCATTTCTGTGCTCTGCTTCTTCCCTATGACACTTCATGGACAAAAATGGTGTTAGGATGGGAAGGATAGGGAAGCCACACAGAAAGATAGAGATCGGGTTATGCAAGACAGCTTTTTATCCCTTTCTGTTACTTCCCCCTCAGGGTGGCTCTTTCGAAGGCTGGGATGACATCAGTCCATTATTTGCATGATCTTCCATTTAGAGAGTTCATGGACAGACTATGTTCTTACATGGTATATTTTTCTGCTTGGCTCTTGTGAAGTTTCTACTTAGGGAATTTTCTTCTATTTGCAAATCAAAAGGCCCTACAACATCATCAAAGCATATCAAGTAAAATGGACCACTAGTTTCATTTAGTTACAGTAGGGAACATAGCAAAGTGTTATGGTCCACATCACAATTCACAGCCAACAGTGTCCTGTCAACTCACAGATATTGCAGTTAATCTATGCAGTCTACAAATAACCCCACTCCGGTTCATTAGATTCAGCAAGTTAACTCAAATATCAATATATAGTTCTCTCCTCACCCCAAGAACACAACACTCCGGTGGGGATTTTATGTAACATTCTTCTGCAGAGTTGCTTCATCCCCAAAAGAAATTGGTAGAGATTAGTGTAACTCAAAAATAGGCAGAAATAAAATGGAATATTATACAGCCATTAAGTAATATTTTTAAAGGAAAATTTAAGATCTATGGTAAATTATAATTATGGCTCATTATATAATCATATTAAATAACAGGATTGAAAACTGCCAAAAAAAATAGGCAGAAAATATGCAAGCAAGTGAAAAGACAAATGTCTAGCCGTGTCTGAACTGTTTAGAAGCAAAGGCGATTGTTGTGGAGTAAATGTCTTTAATATTGATAGAAAAAGAAAGTTCAGAATAGGACATCAGAAGCAGAGGCTGCGAGATGATCTGTATACTAGAGCCTGATGCTGTGCTTCAGAATCTGCTGGGAAGTTGTGGGGCTGTCGCTTCCAGTGTCCCCTGCTGCCCCGCACGTTGACTCAGAAACTATTTAATGGATGCGTAAGGGAAAGAAAGAGAAGGGGACCCGCGTTCATTTCCCCTAAACTCTCAAGTTCAAATGTGGAGGAATGGCCGCGTCTTGCCAGAGGAGGAAATCCGAGTCTGATAAAGGACTGATAAAGATGCTCCTCCTTCGCCCTGGGAAGCCGGCACCCAGGCCCGACGTGTGGACTGCCAGACTCGCTGACGGCGGCCCTTCCCGAGGGGCCGGGCGCGCCTGCTGGAAGGTGGGAGGCGGAGTTGCCCCGCTCCTGGGATGAGACCAAAGGAATGAGTAATTGGAAATTTTGTAACAGAGACCCTTCTCCCAAACCCTACAGGCCTTTCACCCCCCGCAACCCCCTGCCGAGAAGCAAGAGGACTGGAGACAGACGTGGTTGAGCGAGAGTCACGTTCCGGAGAGGGAAGTGAAATAAAGAGGGCGGCACCCGGGGGGACCTGTGCGTCACTGAGGGGGAGAAGCGCGGGCGCACGGGGCGGAAAAGGAGAAGTGGGAGCGAGAAGCCGCAGGGGGCGGCCGCGGAGCGCGGGTGGGGGCGCCGCGCAGCGCCCGAGCCTCCTGCCTTCGGCCGCGCCCGGGCAGCCCGCAGCCTCCCGGCGCTCGCCCGACCCGCGCTCCGGATCCGGCCGGCGGGTCGCGCCCGCCGCGCACAGAATGTGGCAGCGGACACGGCCCCGGCCCCGCGCGCCCTGGCTCTGGGCGCTGGCGCTGCTGGCCCTGGGCGGCGCAGGGCTGTGCCACGCCGGCTCTCAGCCCAGGCACCCCGCGCGGCCCAGCGCCAGGAACAAGTAAGTGCGCGGCCTCTCCTTGCCCCAGGACGGCCCAGAGCCGTGGGCCCCCGCCTGCCCTTCCCCGACCGGCCGCCGGCCCCGAAGCTGCCCTGCCGAGGCGAGGAGCCGCAGCCGGGGTTCCCCTCGGGCTGCCGGGGCGGCGCCTCTTCCGCGGTGGCCGCGCGCTCCGTGGCCGGCGCGGGGCGTCCCGGACGACCTCGCCCTCGCCTCCAGCAGTGCTGCCTCCGGGGCCGTGGGGCGCAGGGAGTGTCCCTCAGAGCAGGGCGATCAGGAAACTTCCCCCGGGAATTACTGGGGCCCCTGGGACCGTGGGGGCTCTTCCCGTCTGTCTTTTGTGGGATAACGGTGCACTCTCTCCAAAGGCGCACCCGCGCACCGTCCGAACGTCTGCTGGTCGAGCTCCCGCCTCCGCGGGGACGACGGGCTCCCCGACCCTCGCGCGGTCAGCCGCCGGGTCGGCTCGTCCCCTCTTCCCCGGCCTCATTGTTCTCCCGGTTTATACCGTGCCCTTCTCCCTCTCTCTCCACCCCAGGAACTGGTGCGCCTACATCGTGAACAAGAACGTGAGCTGCTCGGTGCTGGAAGGAAGTGAGAGTTTTATTCAGGCTCAGTACAACTGTGCCTGGAACCAGATGCCCTGTCCGTCCGCGCTCGTGTAAGTCCCGGGAGCCGAGGGGCGGGCGGGGCGCGCCGGGACCGGGGCCGCGGGGGTGGGGTCAGAGCGCTGGGCTCCAGCCGCTCAGTAAATCTCTTCCAGCGGGTGAAAACTCAGCAGCTGAAAAGTTTGAGCGCTGAGCAGGGTACCAGGCTCGCTGGGGTATTTAAGGAGCGTGTGTTGTCTGGAGTCAGCGTTGAGGATGCGCCCGCCTGGCGATCACCGGGCATAGGAAGGGACGAACAAAGCCACCGACCCCCACTTCTCTCTCTCTTTTTCTTTCAATTTTATTACTAACATAAGGCAGCTGGACCTAATTAGATCCATATTGTGTGTTCTGGGGCACAGAGAAGATTCCAAAATGTATACTGCTAAAAACTTACATGTAGGATTAGCTGAGAGGTTTGCTCTAGCCAGTGTTCTAGAACAGGCGAGTTTTATCCAAATGTCCCCATAAAACTGACCTCTTCAGTTGTAGGTGTTGTAGATTTCTAAAGTCCCCAGGAACAACTTGCTTGAAAGTGTGCGATTGTTGTTTTTTCAAGTTAGATTTGGGGGATTCAGCTAAGTGGTTGTCAGGAGAGAATGGTCCTTAAAGACCAGGGGAAGAATTAATCTTTTTCCTTATAAAGGTTTCACTGTCTTAAAAAAAAAAAAAAGAGTAAGCGAAGCAACAGAGTACAGATTTTGTTACATACATCATGTTGACAGAGTACAGATTTTGTTACATACATCACGTTCATTCAGTTGTCATCTGGCAAGTCTTTGTGTCTTTGTGGAAGCCAGATATCAGAGGATGAGCTGATATCTGCCAGAGGAGGAATCTGCCATGTGAATCAATGGCTGTTGGGGAACGCATGTGATGGTTGAAATTAATTGTTTTCCCCTAAGAATAAACTGTTTGTCTTAGAGCACAGTTGTCTTTACAGCAAAGAATAGCCAGTAGGCGGATCTGTCTTTGGCAAAGCAGAGGGACAGACTGGAACTTGTGCTGCAGGAAACGTTATTCCAGAAGGCCGTAGATGAGCCTTCAGGTCTATGAGGTGGTAGTGGTCCCTGGATCATTGCACATGGGCTGGGATGAGAACTGAATCAGGGAAGGGATAGTTCCCGTTAAGCAAAAACAAACAAACAACCCCCCCTCCCCAACAAAACAAACAGAGACTTAGAAGAGATTCTCCACTTGCTCTACGCAGAGCATGAGGTCGAAATTGAATTGCTGTCTGTCACATTGAGTTGTGTAACCTGTCAGAGGGCGCAGGGCTGTCATACTGCCTGTGTCTCTGGCTGGAAGGGGCATTTAACAAGGAATTTCCCAGGTGTTTCTGATGAGTCCAGGAGCCTGAGTAACTCATCTCAATTCACAGGTGTTGTCAGGTTTTCATTATTTGATCCTTAGAACCTGAGACCTGTGGAAGTGAAGGCTCTTGGGAAACTCAGCCTGGAGTTACTGAGGGACCCTTTCCGGGTGTGGGACGTGCAGGCCTGGAGGCCGGCAAGCTGCTTGAGTGAGGAGTGAAGTTTAGCCGCTGGTGACAGTCGAGTGTCTGGGAGGAGCAGGTAGGAGCCCGTGAGGACTTCACAGAGTCGGAGCAGAGCTGAGTTGTTAGGGGCGGTGGAGGGAACGGAGGAAGAGAAGCCGGGAGAGGAGAGAGAGCAAAGCCAAGACTTCAGAGGAGGGAGCTCCATCTTAGAGACCCCGGGGGGAGAAGCCCAGAAGGCTGAGGGGTGCAGAAAGGCCAGGGCTTTTAGGCAGCAGGAAGATTTGCTTATGCAGAAGGAGACAATTTCAGGTCAGCGGGGGGTATAGGCCTTGTAACTTGTGTGAGATTCAGGGTGTGGGTCGTGAGGAAACCCCTTTACTAGGAATCAAATGTGTTGCAAAGGTTTTGGTGGAAAAAGGGAGTTGAGCAGGTGAAGAATGAGAAAACTCGGCATGTTTTAGGACGGAAGTGAAAAAGCCAAAGGGAGAGACTGAATATGCTCTGAGACTGAGGGGAAATCGGCAGGGAAACGAGGGGTTCGATGGGGAAGTCCTGCAACAAGAGGAGAACTTCCGAGCCTGGCGAGGCGTTGGGCGCTCAGCCGCCATGGGCTGTGGGGACCTAGCACGGGTGTGCTTCCAGAAGGTTTAGACGATGCTCTGTTTGCATATATGGAGAGACTTAGATTCCAGACTGTGAATTTGGGTGTCGTCATATGAAACTGGGAGCAGAGAGGGTTCCTGTGTGATTTGTGGACATTTTGAATAATCACTTTCCTGAAGCCATAAAGAACCTTCTGTGTGTCAGGCACTGCATTAGGGCTGTTCATTCCATATGTTAGTTTAATTCTTGCAACATCCCTTCAAGATAAATACCACTGTCCCCATTTTACCAATGAATAAACAAGGCAAGAAGTTCCCTGACTTTCCTGTGGTCGCATGACAGGTGAGTGGCTGAGCTGCCTCCAAACCTGGCCTTTGTGGACCGGCCTCTGTCCCTGTAACAATAGAGAGAGACAGACAGACAGACAGAGAGAGAGAGAGAGAGTGTGTATGTGTGTGTGTTTGAGTGTGTGCCTTCTGTCGCTAGCACACTACTCAACTACTAGGAACATTTCTACCTTCTTTCATGGAAGGCAATTCCCATATAAAAGTGAAGTGAGCACCGTTGGTCTGTGTGCAAGCATGTGCACGTGTGTTCACGCCCATGTGCTTTACTCTCTTTCCCGGGGGTCATTTGGGAGGATGCAGTGGACCACATCATTTTTCACACCGTCCACCATGCTGTGCAGTTTCTTATTTTATGAAAACGCTGGCCGATTTGCTTTCTTTGTTTGGGTTGTTAGGCTGGTTGTTTAAAGGATGCTATTAGGGAGGCTGGAGTGGCGGAGCTTGAGACATTGGGGAAGCCACACCTGTGCCCCTGGCTGAGCCACCACCTTGAAACTTGGAACCGGGGGATGGAGTTAAAAGTATGCTTCCGGAAAAACCATTCAAAGCTCGTGTCCTGATGCTTGTGAGGTAGTGATACCATTCTTGTGTGCAGAGAATTCTTAATTCTTACGAAGACTTTTCTGTCACTAGGAATTTAAAATTAGGGCTCTCTCTGTCGGTCTGTGTCTCTTGTGCACTAGATGTGAGGAACGGTCTGGATCCCCAAGGCACAGGATTGTGTCAACAGACACAGCTTTGTCTTCCCTCAGCTAATTCCTAAGTGTGGCTGATCGGACCTGAAGAGGAGATAAGGGGAATTATCTGGTGATAATTATCCGCTGAGGAGGAAGGGCAGCTGCTGTAGACTCTAAAGTAGCATAAAATTGGGTCGTGATTTACCATTTACTCCTAATTCTTAAGAGGGGTCTAAGGATTTTTTCTCCCTCTGAGATCATTGTTTCACTTTACACTTCCATGTTAAGAAAGGCATAAATCTTTTAAAATTTCATTGCATTGAAGAGATTTTCTGATTCATTGTAAAAAAAAAAAAAAAAACACCTCCGGCAGTTCCACCCGTTTGGTAGACTGTTACTGTCACACTGCCCACCCCCACACACCCACCACATAGCACTTGGGATGGTCCCTGGGGATCCACACCTGAGTCTGGGGTCTCCGCAGCAGCACCTGAGCATGGAGAGGGTCTGTCTTGGTCGTGGGCTGGTTTTAGGGACACGTTTTGGGAGACATGGGGATGTGGGCGACTTAGAATTCTTTCTGTGGGGTGGGAATTGGGCAGGTTGACGTTCTTGGGAGGCTTGATACAGTGTCCAGGGCTGACTTGGTGAGAATCTCTCCCCAGAGCACATCCTTGTAACGTGATGAGCCCCTTTATTTTCATTATCTTCCATCTTTACAGCAACTCTGGGGCATTATCCCCATTTTACAGGAGGGCATGTAGTCAGGAAGTAGCAGAGCCTGGACCCAAATCCAGGTCTGTTATTTCTAAGCCTTAGGCTCTTCCCACCCCACACCCCTACACCCTCTTGCTGTCTAAACCCACACCCTGTGAGGAGCGGCCCGAGGGGGGGTGTGTGTGCGCGTGCGCACGCACGTGTGCGAGTGACCATGTGTGATGCTGTGGCACTGACAGCCCTGGTGCGATGGGAGGGGGAGGGGAGGGCCTGAGCTCCCTTAGAGCCCCCCTCCACGTGGGCTGGCCAAGCTTGGGTGCACCGCTGGTGGAAAACAGCACTGTCTTTCTTCTCCTTCCTGGACTAGGTATTGTTCCTTTCATGCATCATTCATGCCTCATGGCCGTAATTCCAGATAGTTCCAAACCTCCCACTCAGCTTGGTCCAGCTGACTGCTGTTAGTATTTGAGGCATTTGGGGGCGTCCAGTGTGCAGAGCAGCTGCCTCGATGGTAAGAACACGGAGGACCCCAAATGTAAGGCACGGTTATTCCCCTGTATTCATTTCCCTCTGATACTGCAAACTCACTGGGGTTTATCGGCATCCACCCAGCCCGGCCCCCACCCCCTTTCTTGGGTGTGTAGAATCTTGGTGAAATTTTTCCTAATAGCTCTTAAAAAAAAAAAAAAATCTCATCAGTCAGGCGGGGGAGCTGGGTGAGGCCGACTCGAGAAGCCTGTGCTGCTGTGATAACACAGAGGGAGAATTTGTGAATTTGCAGCAGGTGTGAGTTCTGAGTGCCGAGTTTCCAGAACTCCTCTAATCCTTAGATTTTAGGGGGAGTGGATGGTCATTCATTTGGAAGAAACGTTTTCTATTAGGGAGCAATCTCAGCCAGGAAAAACTTAAAAAGAGAAAAACACTTGAGACTGGGGGGGAAAAAATGAGGGCTAACATCTTCTAGAGCCAATTCTACGTTTTTTATGTCTCCAGAAATAGAATTCCTTTCAAAATGTGCCTTTTGTGTGTATAGCTTTGAGAGAGTGTTTCTTCCTTCTGTTTTTTAGCCAACCTCTTGCGATTCGTTGGCTGTAACGAGCCTTGCTCCCTGGTACTGAGGGACCCCAAATCAAGCCCTGGGGAAGCAGCACCTGCACAGAGGCACCTAGAGCTGCTCACGGGCCCTGCTGCCTCCCCCTCTTCGGGTCCCTGTCCTTACCAGCCTTTGCTGCTTCCCTAGACTCCTCAGACCTTCCTTTCAAGTTGCTTTGCTCTTTTGCTTTTTTTTTTTTAAAGTTTAATTTTATTTATTTATTTATTTATTTATGGCTGTGTTGGGTCTTCGTTTCTGTGCGAGGGCTTTCTCCAGTTGTGGCAAGCGGGGGCCACTCTTCATCGCGGTGCGCGAGCCTCTCACTGTTGCAGCCTCTCCTGTTGCGGAGCACAGGCTCCAGACGCGCAGGCTCAGTAATTGTGGCTCACGGGCCTAGTTGCTCCGCGGCATGTGGGATCTTCCCAGACCAGGGCTCGAACCCGTGTCCCCTGCATTGGCAGGCAGATTCTCAACCACTGCGCCACCAGGGAAGCCCTGCTCTTTTGCTTTTTTTGCTCTTTTCCTTTTCCTAGGGTCCCAGTAGATAAGATGCTGTGTTTGTAGAGCCCTTTGGTGTTTCCAGAACACTTTCACATTCATTATTTTATTCTCATCACAAGCTCAGCCAGGAGATTAGGTAGGGCAGAGATTGAGGTCTTGGAAAAAGAACTTTATGCTTATGGGCTATACTTTCTAGCTTTCTTATCTTGGAGAAGAATGAATAGGATTCACATAGAGGTTATGGCCTTCAGGAAAAGAGTTTGTTTTTGTGAAACCTCCTGTTATTCCCATTAACTGGTCTTCCTCCAACGATCTGTGATTCCACCACTTTGGCACTTGGTCATTGAATTAAAGTTCTGAGACAGCGAGAAAAGGGGAGATGGCGGGGGAAGGTCAGGGGGCAGGTGTCCCCTGAGGCAGTCCCTCGAGGCTGGCTGGTGTGGCTAATGTGTTCTGGAAGAGGAGATAGAAAATGCGGCTTCTGGCCTGACCTCTACCACTGCCGAGCTGTGTGACTTCAGGCTAGTCACTCAGCCTCTCTGAGGTGTGTTTTCCTCATCTCTACATTACGGGGGAGGTGACAGAGCTGTAAGGTATGCTCACCAGCCATGTCTAACGAACACTCCTTGTTCTCATTGTTTGGATTTGTTGCTTCTCGGGTGGTCTCCTCTTTGAAGGCTTTGACTTTCCTGCCAAGTTAGAGAACGGCTGAGGTGCTTAAGAATGAAATAAATACATTCAGTGACCTAAGATAATAATTAAGAAAATGAAATGATTGAAATCGACTTTTCAATGTGAAGTTAAACTCAGAGGTTGCTTTGGAAGCAGAGCCAGTCGTAGAGTTTCTTTGGGGAAAGCACGTAAGTGGTTACGGTCGATTTAAATAAGTGCTCTGGTTGCCATGGGAACCTTGGTTCCTGGTTCTGCAGGTGTTTGGGTGTCCATGGCGCGGCCGTAGAGCGAGGTCAGCTGGGTGTTCAAGGATGCCTTTGCTGAGGCCCAGACCATCTTGCATCCAGCCAAGAACACGCTGTTTGAATTCTTTGCTCTTGGAAAAACTCCTCTTCCTTGTACTGGGAACATTAAGATGTTACTCATGTTTACTGAGTGTGAATAATGAGGCAGGTACTGTGTATGACAGTTACCCAGTGTTTTACATACTGTTTTTTAAAACCGAAAACTGACAGACCGCCAGTGTTCAGATTACTTCCAGACTGTCACCCAAATGTTCTGATTTATTGTTGGTTACATGACTGTTTCACTACTCAGAATTAACTGCTTCTGTGCTTGATGAAGCAGTTTTCTGGCCTTAAAAATAACAATGACCCACTTGATAAAACGACATGAGCGTGACTTTGCCTGGTGAACGATTTTCCTGCGAGGACCAAGAGAGGAACAGAGTAGTTTTCAGTATGACAGCAGTTCACACTGGAGAAAAAATAATGAAATGATTAAAACGAAGCTCACCAATAAGTTTTCTTCTTTCCTTCCTGTTTTAAAGTGGTGATGGGTGCTGAAAAAAAGTAGGGAGGTTTCAAACTAACCAAATTCCTGGTTTGAAAATGCTGTGGAAGCAAACTTTTCTGGGTGTGTCAGGACCCAGCTGCTCTTTTTTTTTTTCACCTAAAAAAATATTAGAAGATTAAGGAATACGCCTAAAAATTATTCTTTGCAGCATCAGCCTTTCAGGATAGTGTATTTTGCTGAGCATTTGGTTCAAAGAAATTTGAGACAAGTAGTTTAGATGAAGTCTTCTCAAGCTGATCTTTCGATGAAAGGGAATTTGCCGTGAGACTTCTCAGCTTTTCCCTGACTTCTCCCATCTTTAGCCACAGTTGTGATTGTTAGGGTCTGCCGAATGTGTGGGCTTACTAGATCATCTTTTCTGAGATTTGCCTACAGTCCATTACGAGGTACTAGAGATTTCCCTCTTGCTTAAAGCTGCTTCCCTGCATCTGCCCAGCCCGGATGCTGTTAAAGGATCATGAGAGAAGGACCTAGATTTTTTTTTTTTTTTCTAAACCATGGTGGTGAAAATGCCACTTGTGTTCTGCTAACTGAAGCTTTTCTGTGTATCTTGAAAGCGGAGCCCGAAAGCTGTGGTGGTGATTGCAACAGAGCTCAGGGCGGGGATGAGTTTCACAATCCAGCCCTTCACTAGAGATCTTTTCACCAATAAAGTGATTCTCTGGCTCTTGTTGGTTTCAACCCCAAGAGCTCTCACATGCTGGGGGGATGACGGCCTTGCGCAGGGAGACATCGCGAGCCTTTCTGGATATTTCGAACATTACAGAATCTCTAGGCCGGCCGCAGCCCTGATGGTGCTCAGGCCTGGTTTATACATCAGGTGGCCCACCTTGGAGATTCCCCAGCTGCTGTCTGCTCGGGCAGCAGCTTTCCAGGACCACAGTGCAGCGTCAGGGCCCTGGCTCCGTCGTGATAAACGATGTGCCTGATCTCATCCCAACATGTTGCATCATCTTCTGGCCACTCTCAACGTATCTGGGAGTCGTTCTGTTGCATCACTGCAGAAAACAACTAGCAAGATGTAACCCAGATTCCCTGCTCACTGACGGTGCAGGAGGGAGGGAAGGCAGAAATACCATTCATGGCTTGTTTCCTGAACCAATTTGCAAGGCGCCCTCTAAGCCCTCCATAGCAGAATCGACAGTGCGAAATAACCATCCCGGTGAGGAGTCACTCTTTGTCATATGTCTAAAATGTTCATCTACATCTTTGACGTTTTGTGTTATTTTACACAAAATGGCAATTTCAAGGTGGCTATAAAAAGGAAAATTCTGTTCTATTTTCCTTAATCATTGGTCCATACCTTCAAAAGTACAAAAATAAATATTAGGCCTGAGTTCCCAGTAGATAAAACAATTGGTTGTGTGTCTGAACAGTAATCTGATACATTAAAAAAACCCAAAACAACAAAACTTTAGTTAAATCCTCATTTTGAAACTCTGAAAAAGACTTAATAATGCTGGTTTGGGTTTTGTCTTCACTGAGATATATAATCAGATAGTCAAGACTATCTAGCACTTTGCTTTTGCAATTCTGATGAGATTTTTTTCTTTTTAAATTTATTTTATTTTATTTATTTATTTTTGGCTGCGTTGGGTCTTCATTGCTGTGCGCGCAGGCTTTTCTCTGGTTGCAGCGAGCGGGGGCTACTCTTCGTTGTGGTGCGCAGGCTTCGCATTGCGGTGGCTTCTCTTGTTGGGAGCACAAGCTCTAGGTGCGTGGGCTTCAGTATTTTTGGCACACGGGCTCAGTAGTTGTGGCTCATGGGCTTTAGAGCGCAGGCGCAGTAGTTGTGGCTCACGGGCTTAGTTGCTCCACGGCATGAGGGATCTTCCCTGACCAGGGCTCAAACCTGTGTCTCCTGCATTGGCAGGCGGATTCTCAACCACTGTGCCACCAGGGAAGTCCCTGATGAGATTTTAAAGTACCTGAATGCATAAAAATATATATATAAGGTGTATGTTATATACAAAATATGTTTATATATAAAATACGTATATTATATACAAAAAGTACATATATATATATATAAAACAGATTTATGGAGGTATAATTTACATAAACTGTACATATTGAAAGTTGTATAATTTAACATGTGTCTGTACCTGTGAAACCAACATCACACCAGGATATGGAGCATCTCCATCACCCCCAAGAATGTCCTCACACCCCTTTGTAATCCTTTCCTCCAGCTGCCCACACACATTCCCTCCTGAGGTAACTGATGATCTGTTTTCCATCACCGCAGATGAGTTTGCATTTTCTAGAGATTTATGTCGAGTCATACAGTCTGTAGTATCACGTTAGGTTTTTTCATTCGGCATGGTTATGTTAAGGTACATCCGTGTTGTACTATGGAACGATAGCTGATTACTTTTTATTGTTGAGTAGGATTCCTTTGTATGTGTCCACCACCATTTGTATACAGTTGTTTTATAGCTGAGGACTCCTGGTGAAATACAGTGTGGAAACTCATTTATATTGATAGTAAGGTTACTGCTCTAATTTTTCCGAAGACCCTTTGAGATGGTAAATACCTAACAGATGTAGAACGCTGGATAAAACATAATGGAGTAAGAAAAACACATTGCACATTTTCGCCCCCGGGAAATGTTGGATTGAGGCTGCGTAATTAGCATACACCATTTCGAATTGGCACAAAGCTCAGTAGGGTTAAAGTAGACTTACTATTTGAAGAGTCTTGGTTCCTTGGTTTCATTAAACAAATATTTTGGGGCACGGCCTCTGTCTGGCCCAGGACTAGGCCCCATGGGGACACAGCAAGGAACCCGACCTCTCTCTTGCCCTCCAGCAGTTCATGTCCAGTAGGTGAAATGAGACATAAAGAGAAATAATTACAAAGTAAAAGGTAGGCAAGAGAATGGCAATGAGAGAAGCACAAACAGCTGAGGATGTTTAGAGGTGGAGGAAACTGTTTCCAGCCAGGAGGAATCTGAGAACTTGCTTGTAGGTGGTGACATCCTAGCAGGGCTTTGAAGGTAGCTTCCAGTTGAAAATATATGCATATGGGAGAGGATACCAGCAGAGGCCAAGAGAGGACGTTAGCCAGGGCCTGGAGGAGGGGGTGAAGGGAGGAGTAAGTCTCGGTGTCCGCAGGGCTGGTCCCTCTGAGGGCCGTGCAGGGGTGTCTGTTCCCGGCCTGTCCCCTTGGCTTGTAGATGGTCATCGTCTCCCTGTATGTCTCTGTCCAAATTCCCCTTATTTATGAGGGGTAGGGCCCACCCAGATGCTCTCATGGTAACTTGCTTACCCCTAGAAGACCCTACCTCCAAATAAGGCCACATTCCCAGGTACTGGGATTCGGACTCCAACATATTTTGGGGGTGACAGAGAATTCAAGCCATAACCCAGGGTTGGGAGTTTGGGCTCTATTGTTTAGGCAAAGGGGAGTCATGGAAGGTTTTAGATCAGGGACACCAACAGAGCTTCCGAATGTTAATCTGGCAATTTGTGCAAAATGGGTTTGAGAGGGGAGGATGGATGGGTCTGGGGGACGACAGGAGGGGCCCTGTCGGGAGCCTGGCCAGGGTTCCTGGTGGGCGGCGCTGAGGCAGATGTGGCGGGAGAAGTGGGTCTGTCCGTGGAGGGATGAGCAGTGACCGAGTTGGAACGGCCTGGTGACCACTTCACTGTGCTTCACGCACAGTAGCACTGCTGAGATTTGGCGTCTCTGAGCATCTGTCAGTCCGTTGTCAACAGTGTGGATAAAAAGGACCATACCTTGTGAAAGAAGGTGAATTCGTTCATGGACTGTTGTTTGGAGGTTATGGCAGGATTGCCTTTATCCACAGAACGATCAGGACCTCATTATTCACCACCTTTGATGATCCGGAATCAACTCTAATCCTGCACGTGGGCAATTGGGTCTATTCTATAGAAGCAGCCCATAGTTTTAGTCTTATTGCAGATTTTTGCCTTATGGTAAAAATAATTATATATGTCCTGTCTGATGTAACTGGTCTTTGGCTGAGTTGGCACTAGAACAGTGACTGTTATGGATAATAGGAGTATATGGGCTCCAGCTAAGTATGATTGTTCCATAGTAGATACTGGTGGCCCAAGGAAAGCCATCGTGTGGTCCTGGTGGGCACCAAAAGGATGTTTACTGAATGAATGGATGAAAGAGAAAGCATGTGAATTTTTTTTTATTAAGACTATATTTTTTTGGAGTAGTTTAAGGTTCACAGCAAACCAAGGGGAAGGTACAGAGATTTCTCATAAACCCCTGTCTGCACACATGCACAGCTTCCCACACTATCGACATCCCCACCAGTGTGGTGCATTTCTTACAGCTGATGAACCTACACTGACGCATCATCACCCAGAGCCCATAGTTTGCATTAGCGTTCATTCTTGGGAGAGAAAGGTTTTAGCTTGTTTTCCCTCCCATTGTTTTTTTTTTTTTTTTTTTAAATTAATTAATTAATTAATTTTTGGCTGTGTTGGGTCTTCGTTTCTGTGAGGGCTTTCTCTAGTTGCAGCAAGCGGGGGCCACTCTTCATCGTGGTGCGTGGGCCTCTCACTGTCGCGGCCTCTCTTGTTGCGGAGCACAGGCTCCAGACGCGCAGGCTCAGTAGTTGTGGCTCATGGCCCTAGTTGCTCCGAGGCATGTGGGATCTTCCCAGACCAGGGCTCGAACCCGTGTCCCCTGCATTAGCAGGCAGATTCTCTACCACTGCGCCACCAGGAAAGCCTCCTCCCATTGTTAAGACTCATATGTGCTGAGTTTGGTTTTCAGGTTTCAGGCCCAGAGACCATAAGTTTGAACAACTGTCCGTGGCTGTGTTTTTAAAATGGAAATTGTGACATATGGATAGTCTTTGAAATGATTGTTCATGATGAATGAAAATACAGTGGCTTGCAGCTAAAATGAGGATTTGTGATATGATAGACTCTAGTTAAATCGAGCAAAGTAATGATGTACATTGTCGTTTAGAGTCCTGAACTGGTCATCTCATTGTGACCTTGGAAAGCTTTTTTACCAAGGTGTAAGCGTACATTGACTCTCTGGGTGAAGTATGATACAGCTTTGATTTTGGGAGGGTTCATGTTACACAGCTCTAAAAAATGGCTTGGTATAATTGGGAGGATACAGTGACCAAAGATAGAAGTGCATTTTGAAAAACAGAACTATCATACGACCCAGCAATCCCACTACTGGGCATATACCCTGAGAAAGCCATAATTCAAAAAGAGTCATGTACCACAATGTTCATTGCAGCTCTATTTACAATAGCCAGGACATGGAAGCAACCTAAGTGTCCATAGACAGATGAATGGATAAAGAAGATGTGGCACATATATACAATGGAATATTACTCAGCCATAAAAAGAAACGAAATTGAGTTATTTGTAGTGAGGTGGATGGACCTAGAGTCTGTCATACAGAGTGAAGTAAGTCAGAAAGAGAAAAACAAATACCGTATGCTAACACATATATATGGAATCTAAAAAAAAAAAAAAAAAAAGGTTCTGAAGAACCTAGGGGCAGGACAGGAATAAAGACGCAGACATAGAGAATGGACTTGAGGACACGGGGAGGGGGAAGGGGAAGCTGGGACGAAGTGAGAGAGTGGCATGGACATATATACACTACCACGTAGTGGTAGTCTACAGCCTCCATCACCCCTTTCTATTTAAAAGCAAAAAAGCAAAATTCTTCTTTTTATCTTGTCCCTCCCCCTCTCCTTGTCTACACCTTCAGGCCTGGAGGTGGGCTGGGTTGTGGTAGCATCTTCCAAAGAAAAAACATGCTCCTTCTAAGCAGAGGGCTGGCGAATGTAAATGTCTCTACTTTGTTAAGTGTGGATTTAAAAGACATAAAGTAATACTGGGCTCGCCTGGACCATGTGAGAAATATGAAACTAGGTTATAACATTTTGGTCCTTTTTTCCCCCAGTGTGATATAAATTAGAAAAGAAATATGTGTTCCTGTGTTTTCAATTCCCAGATTTTTTTTTTTAATGAGAATGAATTGGCCCAAAGGAAGAAAATGTTGTTTTTATATCTGCAGAGAAACTCCTACTGTCTTAGGATTTTCTAAGCCCACCAAGTTCCAGGTGAGGCCTGTTTAAGAGCTTGCCACCATCCGTGGTCACCATCCAAAGGTCCAAAATTGATTACGGATGGGGTATCATAGCCAGTTCCCTTTTTGTATGGAAAAACAGTACAGTTATCCCTTGGGCTCCATAGGGGATTGGTTCCAGGACCTCCCACGGATACCAAAATCCACGGATGCTCAAGTCCCTTATATAAAATGGCATAATATTTGCATATAACTTATGCACATCCTCCTGTATACTTCAAATCACCTCTGGATAACTTATAATACTCAATACAAGGTAAATGCTATATAAATACATAGTTGCTGGGTGCATGACACATTCGTTTTGCTTTTTGGAACTTTCCAGAATTTTTTTTTTTGCGTGAATATTTTCAATCTGCTGTGGGTTGAACCTGCAGATGCGGAACCGCCGATCTGGAGGGTCGCTTGTACTGAGAATGCCGGGTGGGCAGCTGCAAGCTGAAGGGTGACTGGCAAATATGGAAGTTGAGAGAGGAGAGAAAGCACAGAGTGACTGGACCCTGAGGGGGGAGGAATTTTGCAAACCGAGGCAGGGGACACACAGGAAAAGGGCTTTCGAAATTATTGTGACTTCTGTAGGAGAATTTGAGGAAATCATTTTTCCTCTTAAAAAAAGAGGAAATGATCAAAAGAGTTATTCAGCGGCTCTGAGAAGAAAGATTTGGATTCCCGAACCACAGAAAGTCACCCTTGGGGTGAGCATCACGCCAAAGGCTGAGGCCGCAGCTGTTTTCCGGGCCGCACCGTGGGAACATGGGGAATGAGCGCATCCGGGCACGACTGGGGCGGAGGGAGCTCTGTGATCCTGACTCCGAGAATGAGGAGATGGGATGTGAGTTCGAGAAATGGAATCCTGTACGGTGGAGTGGGGGAAAGCAGCCTGCAGCGGCGATGGCCCTTCCCCAAAAGAATTGTTAGGGGAACGTGGGCCTTCGTTAGTGTTGGATTATTCAGCCGCCAGAAAGCCGGGGTGGTGCTCGGGCCCTGGAGGCCTCCGCGCTCGCTCGCCCTTCCCCCACTGCAGACTTGAGCTCTGTCATGTATTTCCCCAAGTGAGGAAGTTAAAACTAAGAATGCGGACTCCACGGCACACACGCATAAACTGTATTTCATGCTGCTGGGCGCGCCCCGCGCTTGGAGATGATGTCATTTTTAGCAATGCAAGTTTGCTCCGAAGGAAGGTACCGGCCGCTCTTATGGTAAATCTGAAAATGACACTTCACTGTCTGTTGCAGCCGAGTTGGGACAGCCTCTCAGTTGAGCTGCTGGGCTTTCCTTCAATCACCTTTCTTTCAGGACTGTAGAATTTTTTTCTGTCCTCAGGGTTAAGGAGGGTGATCCGTCGTGGGGAAAACTTATTCTACTCATTATGCTGTATGATCAGAGAAAACGGCTGAGAAGTAAAGAGGATTTTAGGGTTTGGAATCTAACTTGCCACTCTAAGTACGGAAGGAAATTAATTCAAGAAGAAATGGAAAAAGAAACAGCTTACAATTGTGGTTTCTCCAGCAAGTATCTCCTTTGTACTGGGAAACAGACAATCTGCTATACGTACTCTTTCATTTTGAGCACATTGCCTTGGTCTAGGGTCTGTGATTTAAGAAATGTACAAAGCAGGGACTTCCCTGGTGGTCCAGTGGTTAAGAATCCACCTGCCAATGCAGCGGACATGGGTTCGATCCCTGGTCCGGGAAGATCCCACATGCTGCGGGGCAATTAAGCCTGTGCACCACAACTACTGAGCCTGTGTGCCACAACTATTGAGCCCGCGTGCTGCAACTACTGAAGCCCGCGCACCTAGAGCCTGTGCTCCACAACGAAGAGTAGCCCCCACTAACTGCAACTAGAGAAAGCCTACACACAGCAACGAAGACCCAGCACAGCCAAAAGAAAAAAAAAAAGAAGAAATGTACAAAGCTGTATTGTAATCTGATTTTAATTAGGGTGCATCCATCTGACTTCGAGATTCATTAGATGCATTTTGTATTTCAGAAATATATTTGCCCAAGCCTTCTGACTTTTAAAACTTACATGGTTTGTCCTAAGGAGTCAAGCAAAATATTGAGCATTTCTTTCCTTCCACATTATTAATTTCTCCAGGCAGGGATCTAATTAAAAATGTGCAATGTAGCAGAAAAAGATAAGATGAGAACTGTGATTTGTGTGTGTGATGTGCTTTAACCTGGAAGAATGCTATCTGGTTTCTTCACTCTCTCGTGGGGGGAGACTTTTTCAGAATGTGGACAGTTAGCCTTGGGGACCAGAGTCACCTCCTCAGATTGTCTTGCACATGGTTTCAAATGGCCAATTTCTTTTTTATAAATTTATTTATTTATTTATTTTTGGCTGCGTTGGGTCTTCATTGCTGCACGCAAGCTTTCTCTAGTTGCAGCGAGCAGGGGCTACTCTTTGTTGCAGTGCGCGGGCTTCTCATTGCAGTGGCTTCTCTTGTTGCGGAGCACGGGCTCTAGGCGCACAGGCTTCAGTAGTTGCAGTGTGTGGGCTCAATAGTTGTGGCATGCGGGCTCAGTAGTTGTGTCCCATGGGCTCAGTAGTTGTGGCTCGCGGGCTCTAGAGCACAGGCTCGGTAGTTGTGGCTCACGGGCTTAGTTGCTCCGTGGTACATGTGATCTTCCCAGACCAGGGCTTGAACCCGTGTTCCCTGCATTGGCAGGTGGATTCTTAACCACTGCGCCACCAGGGAAGCCCCTCAAATGGCCAATTTTTTGATTGTCAGTAGACACAGTGGATTCAGATGGAAGTGTCTCTTCTGCTGGTGCAGAACCACTTTTCTTTCATGTAGTTCTGAAATCCCTTCTGTTTCAAACTTTATAGCCACTGCTGTATTTACTTTTGGCAAAGTGTTACTTCAATAAAAAGTTCACTTATTTATTTATTGATTGGTAGAATGATAACAAAAGAGAAAGCAAATCCATTTGTCGCAAGCAGTTCCTAGAAAATCAGTCCACTGTCTTAGCAATTTCTAAATTAGAACACTGAGACCAAACTTTGTAAAGGTGAATTTCTGTGTAAAAAAGGAAATTTGTTAAAATAAATTTATTCATTTATTTTTGGCTGTGTTGGGTCTTCGTTGCTGCACGCGGGCTTTCTCTAGTTGCTGTGAGTGGGGGCTACTCTTCGTTGTGGTGCGTGGGCTTCTCATTGCAGTGTCTTCTCTTGTTGTGGAGCACGGGCTCTAGGTGCACAGGCTTCAGTAGTTGTGGCACGTGGGCTCAGTAGTTGTGGCTCACAGGCTCTAGAGTGCAGGCTCAGTAGTTGTGGCGCACTGGCCTAGTTGCTCCACAGCATGTGGGATCTTCCTGGACCAGGGCTCAAACCTGTGTACCCTGCATTGGCAGGTGGATTCTTAAGCACTGAGCCACCAGGGAAGTCCCCTTAAAAAGGAAATCTTGATGCATGCTATAATATGGATGAGCCTGAGATGAAGGGGATCAGGACAGACCACCTCAAAACATGCCACTTTTCCATATTGATTATTTTGAGCTGAAGGCCATTGAGAAACCTCAGAGACAAGACCTTTCTGCCCTTCCCATTTATTCCCAAAAGCGGGGTGTGAGTTTCCTGCCTCTCCTATACCGGGATGAGGGGAGTGACCCAAATCACCAGAGACAGACAGCCAGCACAGAGAGAAGTCTGTGTAAACAAACCTTCCTAAAATAGCCGTTATCACTCATTAGTGTCCTACCCGCATTCCCACAACTTATTGCCCCTAGAAGCCCAAACTCCCTTTCCTTTGTCTGATTCCTTCTCCACATTTTATCATCCTTTGTTAAAATGGTACATAAGCCTCTGAGTCTAACTGCTACTTTGAGTTTTCACTTCTTTCCTGAAGCCCCCATGCACATGAAAATATTCATATCAATAACATTTGTATGGCTTTTTCTCCTGTTAATCTGTCTTTTGTCAGTTTAATTCACAGACTCCAGGAACAAATCTAAGAAGGTACAGGAAAAGTCCTTTCCTCGCCTACAAGGACATTATGCTAAGTGACATAAGCCAGTCAAAAAAGGACAAATACTGTATGATTCTACTTATGTGAGGTTCCTAGAGTAGTCGGATTCATAGAGACAGGAAGTAGAATGCCGGTTCCCAGGGGCTGGGTCAGGGAATGGGGAGTTAATGTTTAATATGGGTGTGGAGTTTCAGTTTGGGGTGATGAAAAAGTTATGGAGATGGGTGGTGGTGATGTTTGCACAACACTGTGAATGTACTTAGTGCTACTGAACTGTACTGTTAAAAATGGTTAAGATGGTACATTTTTTTAAAAATTTATTTTTATTTTTATATTTATTTTTGGCTGTGTTGGGTCTTCGTTTCTGTGCGAGGGCTTCCTCTAGTTGCGGCAAGCGGGGGCCACCCTTCATCGCGGTGCGCGGGCCTCTTCACTATCGCGGCCTCTCTTGTTGTGGAGCACAGGCTCCAGACGCGCAGGCTCAGTAGTTGTGGCTCACGGGCCCAGTCGCTCCGTGGCATGTGGGATCCTCCCAGACCAGGGCTCGAACCCGTGTCCCCTGCACTAGCAGGCAGACTCCCAACTACTGCGCCACCAGGGAAGCCCAAGATGGTACATTTTATGTAATGTGTATTTACATACTTACGTTACTGTACCACAGTTTTTAAAAAATGGAATTGCTATGGCTGGAGTGAACTGCTCTATGGAAAACTTGGAGCAGTAGCTGAATGCCAGACACCCAAGTCTGCCCTGGGTGCGCATTCGGAAACTCTGGGAGATGATTTCTCACCTTTTCGTGTGGATTTTCCTTGTCCCTGGGGAGGTGGCTATTTCCCCGGGCCTGGGTGCTCCCTACAAGGGAGGGGAAGCGCCTCTTCTCCATCCTCTGTCCCATTCTGATTGATACTGGGCGGAGCTACACACACGGAATGAAGCAACAAGAGTTGACTCCAGGTTTTGGGGGGCAAGCCAGTGACTGGAGGAGGGAGAGGAGTTTACTATAAAGTCCGTTCTTGGGAGAAATCTCAGTCAAATGAGTGCCCCCAGGGGGCCTCTGGGTTTTCAGTTTGTGCAGAGCGTTAAAATAAAATACAGGTAAACACTAAATGCAGGGAAAAGATCCTTGCCTTGTGGAACCACTGTCTAGATGGTCCTGTGCCAGTGATGTGTGGTTACTTCAGAGCAATGTTCTACTTGCAGTGCTGGGGAGATGGGAGGAGAAATCAGATGAACAGATAGACGTGAGCCCATTCCATTGTTGTTCCCTTGACAATCTTGCGACGCTCTGGCCCAGTCCTGTCCGACAGAACTTTCTGTGATGTTGGAGATATTCACTTTGTTTATTTAATACCATAGTCACTGTGGCTGTAAAGCTCATGAAATGTGGATAGTGTGACTGAGGAAGTAGATGTTCAATTTTATTTAATTTTAATCAGTTTACATTTAAACAGCCGCCCCCGGTTAATGGCTGTCTTCTTGGAAAGCCCAGCGCTGGCTCACCTTCTGGTGTTTGATTCTTGTCCTGTTCACATGACTGTGGACCCTGGAGCTCGACTGGGTTCTGGGAGGACTGAACCTCCTGGGTTCAGCTGGGTTAGACCTGAGGGTCGCTCTGGGGTTGTTATTATGGACACTGGACTCCCCCAAACCTTGTCAAAAGTAGGCCTAGTGTCATTAATTAATTGTTTGATTAATCAGTTACTGATTAACGATTAATACTCATTTATTAAGCCCAATAGGACAGACACTGTGTTGAAAAGTGGGGATGTTGTAGAGAACAGAGCCAACAGGCGTTCTTGCCCTCAAGGGCCCTGCGGTTGGCGGGGAGGATGAACTCTGGATGAGCAAATACAAGTGTGAATGGAAGCAGGTGAGGCGAGGTCTCACCTCCCACCAGTGGGAAGGAGTCTTGGTGGAGGTGACATCAAATGGAGGCACGCTTTGTCCCATTCTGTTTTAACAGGGACACTTTGTCATGTGGTCCCTGAGCTCTGATTCCACTCTTCCAGTCCTTTTCTTCCAACTTCCTTCTCATTAGCATCTCCTGGGCCCATCTGGTGCCTTGACACGGTGACTGAACTTGTAAAAATGGAGAGCTCTTGTGTCACCCCCCAAAAGGGCTTCAGAGGAGAGGAGGGGAGGGGAGAGTTGGGGAGAGTGGACAGGGCTGTGGGGCAGCTCACTGCCCGCCCCCAGGGGTGCCTGAGGCAGCTGATCGGGGCTCCCCCTGGAAAGGATGCTGTTACAGACGTGACCCGAGGCTGGGATGGGGGCCAAGGCTGTAGCCCAGTCAGCCCCCGGGCTCCGGCCCCACCGGGCAGTGACTCTGTCCCGTTGGCTGCGGGCCCTTCCTTGGCCGCCCCCAGCTGGGTGCAGTTTGCTGATTTAGTAAATGTCCACGGAGCATCTTCCAAGCACCCACTGCCCAGGGGCCCTGGGGTGACGCTTGGGCTGCTGCCTGGGTCTGGGGCGCGCTTCTCAACTCTGGCTGCACTTGACGATTACGTGGGGAGTTTTTGAAAGGTACAGACACCTGGGTACCCCCGCCCCAGACCAATGAAATTAGAATTTTGAGGGTAAAGGCCTAGGCATTTTTTTAAAGCTTGCTGGCCGGGATACTATCCCGTGGATCCAGGGCATGGGGGCAGGCCTGGGAGTCCTACCTGGTGCCTCCCCATCCTCTGGGGAGGCCCCTGACTGCCCCCGTGGAAGTGGCAGCCCGGTTTCTGCCAGGATATCCCAGTAGGGCTGTGGGGCTGGACACCCCCGCCTCCCCCCATCACACCCCCCTGAAATGAGGCCTGGGGACCTGCTGGTGCCTCAGGGATCGTGTCCTCGTGCACAGATATGTGGCCGTGAGCTCAGGTGGCCCCCAGTGGCTTCCAGCTGTCGCTGCTTTCACACGCAGGGCTGGAAACTTGGTTGGAGATGCGGTCAACCTGAAATCCACTGAAACCGGAAACCTAGAGCAATAGGAGTGAGGAGTAGGGGTGAGAGGTAGGGGTAGGGGTGAGGGGTAGGGGTAGGGGTGAGGCTTAGGGGTGAGAAGTAGAGGTAGGGGTGAGGGGTAGGGGTAGGGGTGAGGCTTAAGGGTGAGAAGTAGAGGTAGGGGTGAGGGGTAGGGGTGAGAAATAGAGGTAGGGGTGAGGGGTAGGGGTGAGGGGTGGGGGTGAGGGGTAGGGGTGAGAAGTAGAGGTAGGGGTGAGGGGTAGGGGTAGGGGTGAGGCTTAAGGGTGAGAAGTAGAGGTAGGGGTGAGGGGTAGGGGTGAGAAATAGAGGTAGGGGTGAGGGGTAGGGGTGAGGGGTAGGGGTGAGAAGTAGAGGTAGGGGTGAGGGGTAGGGGTAGGGGTGAGGGGTAGGGGTAGGGGTGAGGGGTAGGGGAGGGGTGGGGGTGAGGGGTGAGACATAGGGGTGGGGGTGAGGAGTAGGGGTGGAGGGTGAGGGGTGGGGGTGGGGCGGAGAGAAAGGAGGGCGCTCCAGGGAGCTTTCCTAAGTTATGCGCTAGCTCCGAAATCATCACTGCCTTCAGCGAAAAGAATGAAGTGTGTTGGAAAAGCAAGAACTTTCTTGCGCTTGGCTGGGCGGTGAGGGGTAAGTCCCCCGGGTTGGGTGGGGTGGGGGGTCGTTCCTCGTCCCTCGGCATCGAAGCTGCGGGGTTTGGGCCCCTCGGCCCGGCT
Organism: Balaenoptera acutorostrata; assembly: GCF_949987535.1. Lineage (NCBI taxonomy): Eukaryota > Metazoa > Chordata > Mammalia > Artiodactyla > Balaenopteridae > Balaenoptera > Balaenoptera acutorostrata. The sequence continues at coordinate 57,494,848 of NC_080076.1, forward strand.
CAGCCACGGCCAGAAGGGTTTAATGAGGGCTGTTATCTTCCGGCACACGGATAAGACCCCAGAGCAGACACATTTTCACATTCAATCCTAAATGCTCAGAGGAACCAAGTTTTTCTGAGATTACACATTTTTCCAGCATTATGCTGTGCTTGAGCCTGCAAAACAATGAAGTGGAATTTTTCTTTCTTTTCCTGTAGTTTCTGGGACCACACAGAGGATGCTTTTGGTAGGTGGGGTGCTGGGGGCTGAGGGCTAGTGTGGACCTGGACCGAATTAGATGCTCAGGCTGCCTTCTCACCCAGCTTGTGGGCCCTTTTGGAACATGCCTGGGTGGGTGCGGTTGCTTCAAATTGAAGGCAGTTGCCAGCGAGACTGGCTGCTTCTGTGCGCTGGGAGGGCCCTGCGGGGTACAGGCAAGCACACGGCTTTAAAGTCCAGTCCAGGCCCTTCCTGATCATTGGAACTGGGAGAAGTCACTTAACCTCTATGAGCCTCTGTTTTCTCATTTGTGAAAAAGGAATAATGTATATAGTGGGGCCTTGATGGGGGACGTGGCGGGAATGAGAGAATGAAGAACGAGGAAGGGAGGTCTTGCCCCTGACCCCTTGAGCAGCCCGCCCTTCTTTTCTGTTTTACTTATTGGGCTTTCTCATCAGTTTTCCTTAAAAAGGCTCCCACCCAAGCGTCTCAAAATCCGCACACCCAGGCCGCACTGCAGACCGATTGAATCAGAGCCTCTGAGGGTGGGACCCAGGCATGGGTGGTTTTTCACAGGTCCCTGGTAATTCTAACACACGGCCAAGGTTGAGAACCACTGCCCTACAAGACCAGGTGAGACGGGTCAGTGAGGTGTTGGGACACTCCCGCTGGGGCAGTGCTGTCGGCGGGCCCTCCTGGAATTCTGAAGGGTTGCCTTGCCTGTCCTGGCACGTGAGGTAGTTCCTGGCATGTGAGGTTTTGAGTGTCATGGTTTGGACCCTCAGGGAGGATGCCAGAAGTCCATTACATTTAGCCATTTGTAATTTTTTCCGGAATGTAACTTTGAACTCCAACCTGCCACAAGGCCGGGGCCTGATGGAGTCACTAGGCAGGCACCAGGCCCCCCGATTCCACCCTGAGCAGCACACAGCAACCCTGAGGACGTGATGCAAAGCCCATTTCTTTCTGGGAATCGGTCCCAAAAGGGGGCTAGCTGCTCGGTCGTGCTGGTGTTGGAAATGAAGAGAAAGTGACGAGGTTCAAGAGAGCTGTCGTTCCCAGTCAGAAAGAGAGGCTGGGGGCTTCCCTGGTGGCGCAGTGGTTGAGAGTCTGCCTGCCAGTGCAGGGGACACGGGTTTGAGCCCTGATCTGGGAGGATCCCACATGCCGCGGAGCAACTAAGCCCGTGCACCACAACTACTGAGCCTGCGCGTCTGTAGCCTGTGCTCCGCAATGGGAGAGGCTGCAATGGTGAGGGGCCCGCGCACCGCGATGAAGAGTGGCCCCCGCTCGCCGCAACTAGAGAAAGCCCTCGCACAGAAACGAAGACCCAACACAGCCAAAATTAAATAAATAAATTAAAAAAAAAAAAAAAAGAAAGAGAAGCCAGGGTGAGCCAGGAGCCGGCTCGCCTCTGTGCTGTGAGCAGGGAGGGCCCCTGGGGCGTGAACTCCTGGTTGGTCCCTCTGAGCGCCCAGGGGCTCTAGATTGTCACTGTCTGTTCTGGGCTGAGGTCCAGCCCTGGGTCTGAAGGACTTTCCAGCTTGTTGCCAGGGTCTCTATGTGATACACAAGTGCACCGTAAATGGGATTTTTGAATGGTTCCCATTCTGCTTCCTTATTTCTGTCTTTAGCCGTGTGGACCAGGGCATCTTTTTAAAAGGATCTGAAAACAAATAGCGTGAGGTGGGTCTCCAGAGGCTCGCTGCTCCCTTTGCTGGTGTTGGGAAAGACGGTGCCGAGATGAATACACAGGGGGCCATGGGAGACGAGGGCACCCGGGGTGTTTCTCTAAAATACAAACCAAACGGCCCTGACTTAACCTTGGAAAAGCCTCCACAAAGCAGCGAATTGTATAAGTTTGTCGGTGAAATAAAAGCCCAGTTTGTGAACAATGTCCACATCCAATGAGATTCATGGGCCAAGTTTTTCTGAGTTGTCTGTTTCTCCAGCCTTTAGTGGGAGGGGAGCTGGGGGCAGGTGGATGCAAGAGCTGGAGGAAGGAGGCGGGCAGGGCCGGACTAGAGGAGACCAGTGATCCCCGCTGGGTCAGCCTGGAGAGAGCAGTGACCTGGAGCGTCTTCATTCGGGTTCAGCCAGGGGGGCCGGGGGTGTTTGCAACAGCAGCCAGTAAAGAGAGATGCCACCTTTTTCTTCGGCAGTTATCGTGTGAATGTCAGACCCAGATATGTCACCAGGTACAAGACGGTGACACAGTTGGAATGGAGGTGCTGCCCTGGCTTCAGGGGAGGAGACTGCCAAGAAGGTCCCAGGGACCCCGTGAAGACTCCCCGCCCCACACCCGCTCGGCCGAGAAACAGCGTGAAGAAAGCCACAGGTAACTTCTGACTTGTGCTCTGCTTTGCAGGCCGCCACTGCTCCTTCAAACTACAGGATTTATGAGTTACAGTGTCGAGCTTTCCAAGGTCTTCCCAAAACACGCATATATGCCTGCAGTAGACACATGGCACACAAATTTATTTGCAGAAGCAGTAGCGATCGGAAGACAGACTTTTAAAAAGTAAATTGCTTTGTTAGGGCCAACTGGTTGTGAAAGCCAAGGCCTTAGAGTGGGAGATGCTGCTGGTCTCAGCCTCGTGTGGCCTGAGGCACAGACAGAAGAGAGTCAAATGTAATGAGGTAATGATGCTTGGTTTGTTTTTACTTTACTTTTCATGTACAAGCTCCCATAAACCTGAATTTGAAGAAACTAAAATTGTTTCTTTTTCAAAAAAAAAATAGGTAAGTAGAATCATTCTCATTCTGTTTGGGGTGAGATATCTGCAAAGCTAAGCCCCAAGTTAGAAGTATCCAATGAGGCTGTTCTTAAATTTGCTTTTGATTTTTTTTTTAAGTGAAGTAGCACAAACTCAATGAATAGCTTAGAAAGCAATGATAATTTTCACCTTGGCTTTTAAGTGTAACACTAAGAAACTGACTTTTATGGATAAAAATATTTTGACATTTTATTCTACATCACTTTATCTTTCTTCTTTTTTAAAGTTCAGTGAGAAAAACCTAGATTTTCTTATGAGTTAAATGTTTAAGTCGTCTTTAAATGATTATATTTTCCCATGAGGTGTTTTCATTTTTTTTTTTTTTTTTTTTTGTCTGCATTGGGTCTTCGTTGTTGTGCGCGGGCTTTCTCTAGTTGTGGCGAGCGGGGGCTACTCTTTGTCGCAGGGCGCGGGCTTCTCATTGAGGTGGCTTCTCTTGTTGCAGAGCACGGGCTCTACACGCACGGGCTTCAGTAGTTGCGGCGTGCAGGCTCAGTAGCTGTGGTGCACGGGCTTAGTTGCTCCGCGGCATATGGGATCTTCCTGGACTAGGGCTTGAGCCTGTGTCCCCTGCATTGGCAGGTGGATTCTTGACCACTGTGCCACCAGGGAAGTCCTGTGTTTTCGGTTTTGAAACTAGTGGTGTTTCCCAATATTGTCCGTAAAACAGATTTAAAAATAATTTTTATTATAAAAGTAATGCATATCTATTACAGAATGTTTATAGGAAAAATATTTAAGTACACATAATCTCACCACCAAATGACAACTACTGTTAACATTTTACTATAGAGCACTATTCTCTTTTCTACTTCTGTGCATACATTTTGTTAAAGAAAAATTCATTCATTCATCCCACAAATATTTATTGAGCTTCTATATCTGCAGGCTCTATACTAGGTTCTTAGGAAAAGAGAAAATCAAAGCAGACACAGTCCCTGACCTCATGGAAGGCAGACACTAGACAAGTAGTGAGGGGGCGTGTTGGATCATAGTGGGCAGTTTATTTCTGTTTTGTTTAGTTTTACTTTTAATTTTATAAAAGTTTAAACATACATGTAGTTTAATGAGTTCAGTAGCTTTATAAGGACTATTAGGAAAAGCACTGATTCCCTTTCTCTCCCACTTTCCCTTCTCAGGGGTAATTACTTTAAACTCTTTAAAAATTAAAAAAAATTGAAGTATAGATTTACAATACTATATTAATTATAGGTGTACAACATAGTGATTCAATATTTTTATAGATTATACTTCATTTAAAGTTATTGCAGGGACTTCCCTGGCGGTCCAGTGGTTAAGACTTCGCCTTCCAATGTAGCGGGTGTGGGTTTGATCCCTGGTCCGGGAGCTAAGATCCCACATGCCTCAGGGCCAAAAAACCAACACATAAAACAGAAGCAATATTGTAACAAATTCAATAAAGACTTAAATTAAAAAAAAAAAAAGTTATTGCAAAATAATGGCTATATTTCCCCGTGTTGTCCTTGTTTCTTATTTATTTTTTACATAGTTTGTACCTCTTAATCCTCTACCTCTATCTTGCCCCTCCCCACTTCCTTCTCCCCACTGGTAACTACCAGTTTGTTCTCTGTATCTGTGAGTTTGTTTCTGTTTTGTTATATACATCTATTTGTTTTATTTTTTTAGATTCCACATATAAATGATAACACAGAGTATTTGTCTTTCTTTGTCTGACTTTTATTTCTCTAATCATAAAACCCTTCAGATCCACCCATATTGTTGCAAATGGCATTGTTTCATTCTTTTTTATGGCTGAGCAATATCCCATTGTGTACATATACCACATCTTCTTTATCCACTCATCTATCGATGGACACTTAGGTTGCTTAAAAATATGGAATGCTTCACAAATTTACCTGTCATCCTTGTGCAGGGACCATGCAAATCTTCTTTGTATCGTTCTAATTTTAGTAAATGTGCTGCTGAAGTGAGCACTGCTTTAAACTCTTTAGATGGTCTTTTGGAATTTACCTCCACACCCCTTGACTTCTCATTATGGAAGGTGAGGATTTAAGTCCCTTTCATCTAACATGGGGCTCCTATACTGCCATCCTTTCCATTCAGTTATACTGTGTTTTTATCTGTTCAGTATTTATTGGTTACATTGTAGTAGTTATATAATGTTTACAGCTGAGCTCTGTAGTGTACTATGAATATGCTGCCTTTCCTACACTGTTTTTGGATTTCTCTAGAGTTAATAAGTATGTTTTCCTTTGCTTGGTTTTCTATATTTTTATCCCTATTTCAACCCAGACTCTCCACTGGTTATCTACATGTCCCCTCGTTATGTTCAGACACATCGGTTTCATCTTCTTGAAGAAATCTCTCCTAGAGCCTTCTCACCTGCCCCACCTGGACTGGTCATCTGCTTGTCCTTGTTCACAGCTGCCACCCTGTGACCTTAACTGACTTCTCTCCCATCCGTTCCCTGCTTCCTGTACCCCCTGCTTGCTCTTTCTTAATGCATTCCCTTGTTTTGGTAGAGCACATCTTCTAGTAGTTTCATGAGAGGATTGCATGGGAGGTAAGCTTTTTGATATTCTGAAAATATTTTCAGAATATCAGGTTGGAAATAATTTTCCTTTAGAATTTTGAAAGCATCACTCAATTTTCTTCTAGTTTCCAAAAAGGAATGTTCCTACACTGTTGGTGGGAATGTAAATTGGTGCAGCCACTATGGAGAACAATATGGAGGTTCCTTAAAAAACTAAAAATTGAGTTACCACATGATCCAGCGATTACACTTTTGGGCATATATCCAGAGAAAACTATAATTTGAAAAGATACATGCACCCCAATGTGCATTGCAGCACTATTTACAATAGCCAAGACATGGAAGCAACCTAAGTGTCCATTGACAGGTGAATGGATAAAGAAGATGTGGTGTGTATATATACAATGGACTATTACTCAGCCATAAAAAGAATGAAATAATGCCATTTGCAGCAACATGGATGGATCTATAGATTATCATACTAAGTGAAGTAAGTCGGACAGAGACAAATATCATATGATATTACTTATATGTGGAATCTAAAAAAATGATACAAATAAACTTATTTGAAAAACAGAAAGAGACTCACAGACATAGAAAACAAACTTACAGTTACCAAAGAGGAAAACTGCGGGGGAGGGATAAATTGGGAATTTGGGATTAATATATACACACTACTATATATAAAATAGATAAACAACAAGGACCTACTACATAGCACATGGAACTATACTCAATATTTTGTAATAACCTATGTGGGAAAAGAACCTGAAAAAGAATATATATACATATATATATATATATATATATATATATATATATATATCTGAATCACTTTGCTGTACACCTGAAACTAACACAACATTGTAAATCAACTGTACTTCAATTAAAAAATATTTTTCTTCTAGTTTCCAATGCACTGTGAAAAAGTCCAAAACCATTCTGATTCCCAATTTTTTATATGTGACTTGGTTGGGGTTTGTTTTGCTTGTTTTTTTTGTTTTTTTTTTTTTTTTTTGCCATTTTAGTGGGATTTCAGAAGAGAATGAAAGGAAGTGCTTATCCTCAATCCACTATCATTATAATGAACATACTGTTTTTGGAACTTATTTTTCAACTTAATGAAAAAACACCCATGTCATTAAATATACTACAATATCATCTCATGGCTTCATAGAGTGTGATTGTTTGGACATAATCCTGTACCGTTGGTCACTTAGACTGTTTGCAATTTTTCATTATTATAGATAGTATTTGAATAAGTATTTTTTCCCTGTTAAATTTTTGGATTCATCCTTATTATTTACTAGAATAAATTTCTAGAAGTGTAATTGCAGAGTCAAAAGGATTCTGAGTATTTTGATACATTCGCCAAATTATCCTTCCAAAAAGCTGTAGCAATTCTTATATCCCAGTAGTATATGAAAAAAACATCTGCTTACATCCTGATCTTCCCCCGCTTCTCCGGCCCTTTGAAAAGAATTTCTTTTGCTCAGAACAGCATTTCATTTGTACATGATTCAATGAATTTTATTTCTGGTGTCCTGAGATAGAATACATTTTTCAGTATGGAAAACAAGGTGTTCTTTCTAGTTTTCTCCTTGGGAATTTAGACATCTGAATTCCAGTCTTGGTTTTAACACTATGTCGATTTTAATGAATAATAACTGTTGATATGATCGTCTGCAAAAGTTTAGAGGAGGAAAAAACAATGAACATTAAGCTCAAATATCGACAGCATTCTAAATTTACTTCCAGTGTTTGTCAGTGTACATTAATACATTTTATTTCATTGTAATCTATGTTGTGTGTGACTTTTTCCACTTTACACGATAGGTCTCAGTATCGTCTGTAGGCTTGTCGATGGTATTCTAGTATTCCTTGTATTCTGTGTTCAAGGGCGTGGTTTGCCACTTATTCTCCTAGTGCCTCAGATTTAAAAAAAATAAATTTATTTATTTATTTTTGGCTGCGTTGGGTCTTCATTGCTGTGTGTGGGCTTTCTCTAGTTGCGGTGCGCGGGCTTCTCATTGCAGTGGCTTCTCTTGTTACAGAGCATGGACTCTGGGCACGTGAGCTTCAGTAGTTGTGGCACACGGGCTCAGCAGTTGTGGCTCGCAGGCTCTGGAGCACAGGCTCAGTAGTTGTGGCGTACGGGCTTAGCTTCTCTGCAGCATGTGGGATCTTCCCGGACCAGGGCTCGAACCTGTGTTCCCTGCATTGGCAGGCAGATTCTTAACCACTGCACCACCAGGGAAGTCCAGTGCCTCAGATTCTGATAACCTGCTTTTTGTTTAATTTATCTCTCTCTCTGTACGTTAGTTTATTTTCATTTTATGACTCATCACAATTATTTTATAATAATTTTTTTCTTTTGGACTGTTTCCTTGCAGGGTACATTTCTTAAAGTACGATTATCAAAAATTGAATGTTTGGGGAATTCCTTGGCGGTCCAGTGGTTAGGACTCTGTGCTTCCAATGCACAGGGCACGGGTTGGATCCCTGGTCCCGGAACTAGGATCCAGCAAGCCACGTGGGGCTTGGCCAAAAAAAATTCAATGTTTGTATTCTTTGACTTAGTGACTCTCACTACTTAGGGCCATGTAGCTCTGTTGTTGGGAGATGCCAGTAGACTCTGTTGCTTTATCTCTCATTTGCTGTTAGTTTCCCCAGCTGCATGACAGCACTGAACAATGTCTATGAGAGTCTTAGCACAGGGATGCTATTAAAAGTAAGCAAACATTTAGGGGTTGCTTGGAGGGTAACTTGTTGCTCGTGTGATATCATACCACCCAACTGCTAATGGGTGGATCTCAAGTGGGTTCTTGTGGTTTTACAGAATGCAGTCGGGGTGTGCGTGCAGTTACTAATGTGGGAATGATGTGTGTTCATATGATAACACAAATAAAGAATATCTCCCTTCAGGGTGAAAGAGGCCGTTGAGTATCTATTATGTGCCATGTAAATATCCTCTTAACAACCCAAGAGGGAAGATAGTACCTCTTCTTCATAGATGAGGGGATTATAGTTCACAGAAGTGAGTTAACCTGCTCGAGGGCAGACTGTAAACAGCAGAGCCAGAATGCCCCTGGAGGTCTATTTTACTTAAAGCCCATAGTCTTTTCTACTCTAGCACAATAATTACCTGCAGTGAGAAGGGAGCTGTAAGTGAATCCCATGAATACCCTGTTTATTGTCTTTGCAGAAACTGGGTAAAGGTAGAAAATGTTAAGTCATGTCCAACTCTTTCTTTGTAACAGACAATGAACCAAGCCGAGTCTCAGAGCCTGAGAAGACTTTGTCACCAACTCCTGCAGCAGAACTAAGTCGGACCGTAGATCTAAAACAGGGGCCCCTAGAACTTCAGGAAAAGAAAATCCAGGTGCTTGAGGAGAAGGTTCTCCGACTCACAAGGACAGTTCTTGATCTCCAGTCTTCCATTGCTGGAGTGAATGAAAACCTCAAACACTCCATTCAGGATGATGCCAGCAAAATGCTGGCATCGTGGCTCAGTAACCTGCACCCCCAGCCAGTGCCTGACAGCGCCGTTGGTGGAGAACCAGAAACGGTCCAGCTTCCTGGTGTCCTCAACAATAAGGAGTCTGGCATGAAGGACATCAAGTCTGAATTGGCTGAAGTCAAGGATGCTCTGAAGACCAAGAGTAGCAAGCTGGAAGAGCTGGATGGGAAAGTGAAGGGCTATGAAGGGCAGCTCAAACAGCTCCAGGAGGCGGCCCAGGGCCCTACGGTCACCATGACGACCAATGAGCTCTACCAAGCGTATGTCGATAGTCAGATTGATGCCCTGAGAGAGGAGCTCATGGAGGGAATGGACAGGAAGCTGGCTGATCTGAAGAACTCGTGTGAGTATAAGCTCATTGGTCTCCAGCAGCACTGTGATGACTATGGGAGCAGCTACCTGGGAGTGATCGAGCTTATAGGAGAGAAGGAAACCAACCTGAGAAAAGAAATCAGTGACCTTCGAGCCCGGGTCCAAGACCCTTCGACCAGGGCAAATTGCTGTGACGGTGCCAAGCATGGTGACTTTGGGCAACAGATCAAGATGTTAGACCAGAAAATTGAAAGAGTTGCTGAAGCGACCAGAATGCTGAACGGACGACTAGACAATGAGTTTGACCGCCTCGTAGTTCCAGAGCCGGATGTGGACTTTGATGCCAGATGGAATGAACTGGATGCAAGGATCAACGTGACAGAGAAGAACGCGGAGGAACACTGCTTTTATATTGAAGAAACCCTCCGGGGGACCATCAGTGGGGAGGTAGATGACTTGAAGCAGCTTCTTGATCAGAAAATCCAGTCTCTGGAGGAGCGGCTGGGGAGCGCTCTCCTGGCGATGGCCAACGGCTCGGAGGCAGAACTTGCTCCCCCAGCGTCAGCCCCGCCTGGTGGGTCGGGGGCTGGGAACGAGCAGGTCTTGGTGGAGTTAAACCACCTGAAGGGCAAAGTGCAAGTGGTGGAGGATATGTGCCTACAGAACTTCCAGGGAGAGCCTCGTGGGAGAGAAGATACTTTGCGAAAAGGAGACGACTCCTCAGCAGGTGACCCTTTGAGCCTTTTGAAATCTCTAAATGACACAATGCATAGGAAGTTTCAAGAAACCGAGCGTAGCATCCAGAGACTTCAACAGGATTTTAGTTTTCTTTATTCTCAACTAAACCGCACAGAAGACCACGTGAGTCATCTTCATAATGAGCTGAGCAGTGGTAGAGAAGGTATAAAGGCTGCAGGACGTGGGTCTTCTAAGGGGGGTGAGCCCCTCCCGTCTCCCCCGGCCGCCTCGCTGCATTGCTGCGACCAGCTGGAGGAGAGGTGGCAGCGGCTGCAGGGCCAGGTCCTCGCCGAGCTGGACACTTGTAAGGAGAAGACACACGGGGTCCAGAGGGGGGTCTCCGTGGTGGAGGACAGGTTGTCTCATATGGAGAAAACCTGCAGCAAACTGGACTCCATCTCAGGAAGTCTTCAGAAAATCAAGGAAGGGCTCAACAAGCATGTCAGCAGCCTCTGGAGTTGTGTCAGGCAGATGAACGGGACGCTCCAGACACATTCCAGAGACATCTCTGGCCTGAAGAATTCAGTCCAGCAGTTCTATAGCCATGTTTTCCAGATTTCTACTGACTTGCAAGATCTGATCAGATTTCGACCATCGGCAAGTAAGTGGACCTTTACAATTCCATTTCTTATAATTGTTTGCAACACATATTATGCTAGATTTGGGATGGTTTGTGGAATTAACTACATCACTGCTAACCAAAGTGTGCTTCATAGATGGGGGCCAGTTTGTGAATCGTTTGGTGCTGGGTAAAATTAAGGCAAATACCAACAGTGAGAGAAAGTATTTAGAAACTTTTAACGTAATTTGACATCACCGTAGCATTCAAGCACACGATCTGTGCATTTTGCAAATTATCAGCCAACAGCAAATTGAAAAATGCAAAAGGAAAACTGGTCCTTCCCCACAGGTAGGTGGTAGAAGGTTGATCTATACTATCATGTCTGTGAGCTTAGAGTCGGGGTCAGATTTGTGGCATAGCAGCTTGGGGCGGTGGATATGTTGTCTTGTTTTCTACTCAGGGAGTCTCCTGTGTGTGTATCCATTCACCTCTGTGTGAGCATCACTTCTGTTTGCTGGTGTCGTTAGAATCTCTGTCATTATCATGACCGAGCATCCTCGTTGAGCATCCTCTTGTTCCCTAAAATCTAGGGCCTACATGATGGCAGGTAGAATGCGTTGTATTCCTTTCCAAAGACAGAGACAGGACTGTGGACAAAAGCACTTTAGGGGCAGTAACTGTTTAAAGCCCCATAGTCTCCAGAACAAGGACGCTCATAAGTTGCACTTAGGGCAACGCTGGCTGCACATGACACACTCGACAGATGTTTGTTGAATGAATGAATGAATTGAATGAATGAATGGTCCCTTAATAGTATTGGGTGATATATTCAAGTTAATTTCTGTTGTTTGGGGGTTCAGCACATCATCCCTGAAGGATAGAGCATGCCTTGTACCTGGATTCAGTAGCCTCAGTACTGAGCCAGCCTTTTCTAATGGACGCGGGAGGGATGAGCGGGGAGCTCATATTTATTGAGCGCTTTTTATTTGAATCAGCACTGGCCTAGTCCCCTCAGGGATGTGTTCCAAGGTCGCACAGCTGGGAAGCGGTGGAGGTGGGGTGAGGACCCCAGGCGCTGTCCTCCAGGCCTGCACACATCTCCCCTATGTCTCCCAGAGATGAACGCACACTTACTGGGTCCACGAGGAGTTGGGGAGGGCCAGCCATGTGCCCGAAAGGACCCCACTTCCTGACCAATCCTGTCTTCTTTGTTGGCCTTTATCACATTTCCACCTTGCTCAGCTCCAGGTGACAAAGGCCCTTACCTGTTGATGCAAGTTCCTGGCCTGGTGTGAGCTTATAGAATTTTAGGATCGGGTCCCAGCTGAGACTTACAGCCTGAGAAGGGGAGGCTGGAGCAGGAGAAGCAGACGAGCCCTGGCCTGGCCGGGGAGAGCCAGGGCCTGGTCCCCAGGAGGCGGGAGGGTCCCAGGTGGTAGGTGGGAAGTGCTTTGAACCTTCCCAGAGATAAGGAGTTTGTAGATAAGGAATTACCCAGGCAGTCCCGATATTTATAACCCTCCCCCTCCCCTCCCCCCAGGCCCATGCAGCTCCCCTATCTCTGGAATGTTGGGTAAAGGTCACAGGACTATGTGTGTACATAGAATGATTGTCCCTCATGGTGACAGTTCTGTCTGGACTGTGCTTTATAACAACAGATTGAACCAGATATTTCCAGTTGATTTGCAGCTCCCAGGCAGCGTGGGAAGCTGTGTTAACTCCTTCACGCTTGGCTGTGAAAGGAGGGGTCGGGGGTGAGTGCCTTTAAAGAGAATGTGGCTTCTAAAAGATGATCCTTTTGGAATGAATTCATTGTTGTGAGTGTAGAAAGCATGGATTTCCAAGAATTTCATTGATTGAAAAGAGACAAACAGGCAGAGTCTATCCATCCTTGCGGTGCATCCAGGTCTAGGAGAACCTGAGCCTGAGAGGTCTGTGGGTGAATCTGGAGTTCAGGTCACATGGACCAAATAAGAGTCAACAGTACAGGGGCTTCCCTGGTGGCGCAGTGGTTAAGAATCTGCCTGCCAGTGCGGGGGACACAGGTTCAAGCCCCAGTCCTGGAAGATCCCAAATGCCGCACCACAACTACTGAGCCTGTGCTCTAGAGCCCGCGAGCCACAACTACTGAGCCCACGTGCCTAGAGCCCATGCTCTGCAACAAGAGAAGCCACCACAATGAGAAGCCCGTGCACCGCAACAAAGAGTAGACCCCACTCGCCGCAACTAGAGAAAGCCCGGGCGCAGCAATGAAGACCCAACACAGCCAAAAAAGAAAAAAAAAAAGAGTCAACAGTACATTTATTGAGCACCTACTATGTGCAGGGCTCTGTGAGGGGTGCAGAGGTGAGTAGCACGACCCTCACCCTCCAGGCGTTTTCAGTCACGGGGGTAACGACATGCACCCGTCTGCAGAGAGGATGAATGAGGTGGTGTGTCAAGGCCCAGTGAGTGGTGTCAGGGTTTATCCTTTTAGTTCATTGGATCTTACTGAACCCGTACTTTGTGGGAGTAATGAGCTATGTCTGTGGAGTATGTGGATGTGTGACAGTGTGTGTGACAGTGACATTCTGAGGGGAAACAGGCAGACAGAGATGGTCACGGGCACAGGCACATGGCCACTGTGGAAGTCAGGGAGGGCTTCTCGGAGGAGGGAGCCTTCAAGGATGAGGAGGTTGAGAGTTCAGAGGCTGGTGGGGTGAAGGGTGAGGTGGAGTGATGAGAGAAGCTTCTGGAAGGAGGCGTTACTGGAGCTCATACTGAGGGGTGGGTAGGGTTCAGCAAAGCAGGAGGGGAGGACATACCTGCTGAGGAGTTGTGTGAATGGGCCCGTTATTTACTGCTGTGTGACAGCCTACCCCAAATCTTGGTGGCTTAAAACAGCAAAGCTCTATCGTTTTCCATTATTCTGCGGGTCAGGAAACTGGCTTGGCCATTCTTCTGCTCCATTTGGTGTCAGCGTGAGTCACTCGCTCAGCTGCAGTCAGGGGGCTGGTGGGCCCAGCTGGGCTGGAAGGTCCAGGCAGACGGGTCATGTGTCCGGTGCCTCAGGGGTCCCTCCGCAGGGCCATCCTCTGTCTCTTCGTGTGGCTGACTTGGGCCTCCTCACAGCAGGTGGTCTCGGGTAGTCAGACTTATCACATGGTGAAAGCGGAAGCCTCTTCCAGGCGAGGCCCGGAGCTGGCATGGTGTCCCTTCTGCCGCATTCCATTGGTCAAGGCAAGGTGATGCGGCTGGTGGGCGACGGGAGAGAGGGAATATTAACGATAGTCGTCATCTCTCCCACTGCGAGCCAAGGTCCAGAGCTGAGAATGCAGGATGTAGCCACCAGAAGCCACGTTGCTGGGCCAGGGACTCACACTCTGCTCTTTCTACTGCCCTGTTCACAGACCCCATTCTTTTCTTTAGAAGCACCCGGAGGGGGCGGAACTACCCACGAGGCAGCCGGGGGAGCAGAAGGGGCTTCAGCTGGCGCTCAGATAGATCCAAGTCTCTTTGTTACCTGCCACCCCCCCACATCGTTGGTGCAGATGTTCTTCCCTGGGGTTTAAAAGAGATTCTTGAGATTTTTTGAAAATTAATTTTTATTGGAGTAGAGTTGATTTACAATGTTGTGTTAGTTTCTGCTGTACAGCAAAGTGAATCAGTTATACATATACACATATCCACTCTTTTTTAGATTCTTTTCCATATAGGTCATTACAGAGTATTGAATAGAATTCCCTGTGCTATACGGTAGGTTCTTATTACTTATCTATTTTATTTTATATACAGTAGTGTGTATGTGTCAATCCCAATCTCCCAATTTATCCCTCTGATTCTTGAGATTATATACAAATGTTTGGTTACTTTTTTGGACGAAAGGCCCGTGCCTGTCATCTAGGACTCAGAGGACTGCCTAACTTCTTCTTCTTTTTTTTTTTTTTGGTTAATTAATTAATTAATGTATTTATTTTTGGCTGCTTTGGTTCTTCGTTGCTGTGTGCAGCTTTCTCTAGTTGTGGCGAGCAGGGGCTACTCTTTGCTGCGGCGCATGGGCTTCTCATTGTGGTGGCTTCTCTTGTTGCAGAGCATGGGCTCTAGGCACGTGGGCTTCAGTAGTTGCGTCATGCGGGCTCAGTAGTCGTGGCACACGGGCTTAGTTGCTCCGTGGCATGTGGGATCTTCCCACACCAGGGCTCGAACCCGTGTCCCCTGCATTGGCAGGCAGATTCTTAACCACTGCACCACCAGGGAAGCCCAGCACTGCCTAACTTCTAAAAGGTGAAGAACCACTGTATTTTCATGACTGTCTCACCTTACGCTCTGTGACGTGGGTGTGACACCCCTCTCCTGGGCCCCATATGCCCCACCCCTTCATTTATATAGTCATTCATTCAACAGATACTTACTGAGTCATGTCCTAGGGCTGGCGTTTCAGCCCTGAGGGACCTTACACTCTAGTGCGTAAGACACATAATGCACAGCCCAGCAAATGAAGATCTGATTTCAGCTGGCGATCAGTGTGTGGGGAAAGACCCAACAGAGAAGGTGATAGAGGATGGGGGACTTTGTATTTTAGATCAGAGGTCGGGGAGGGTTGCTTAGTGGAGATGACATTTGAGCAGAGACATGAATAAGACGAGGGAGCGAGCCCTGCAGAGATCTGTGTTCCCGGCAGAGGGAAAAGCATGTTCAAAGGCCCTGAGGCAGGAATGTGTTTTTCCTGATTGAGGACTCAGAATGCCAGTTTGATCAGGTCTGTGAGCAAGGGGGAAAGTCATAGGCAGTGAGGTCAGGGAGTAGGAATCAGATGAGGTGGGATTTTATAGGCTGTGATAACGGATTTGGATTTTAAGTATCATGAGAAACTCTTGGAGAATTTAGAGCCAGGAAGTGATTATTATTTCCCAGGTTTGCAATCCCAGCTACTCTACACATTCTTTGTGACTTTGGGCAAGTTATTTATCTACTTAATGCCTCACTTTCTACACCTGTTAATTGGAGAGAATCATGATAACAATAATACCTCAAAAAGTTAGTATGAGGATTAATATACCTAACTAGTGGAGTATTAAATAGTGCCTGGCACTTGGTAATCCCTCAATAAATACCAGCTGTGATGGTGACCCTCTGTCCCCCGTGGTGGATGTTCATTCTGCTCCTGGGTGAACTTCTCTCTTTCTCTTCCTACCAGCCCCTGGGCCTGCAGCCTCAGAGGAGTGAGAGCAGGCTTGTCTACACCGCAGACATGGGATGAGAGCCCTGGGTGTGGGGCTCCTGGCTGCTCTGTCAAATGTTTCTAGAAAGCCAGAGGGTTTTGTTTTTTTCCTTCTTTCCCTTTCCTTTTCTTCTTTTCTAAATTGGGAGTCAGGTAGAAAGTGTAAAAAGCCTAGAAATCTCCCCTTCCTAGCATTCAGGATTCATGTTCAAATAAATTAGCTTCTGAAGGGCAAGGAGATGGGGAAGTCCTTTGTTCTTCTGTGGATGTGGCCCTAGGCTTTGGCCTTCTGTGCCCGGTCCCACGGGCTCCTGTTTTCAGTGTTGGTTCTTCACACCATCTCCCCAGCACCCTGTCCCTTTCCTTTAGCTGCAACTTGTCCCCAAGTTGACTGAAACTGTCGGGTAGGGGTCGCTCTGTCGCTGGCAGCTCCAGGGTCTGCCCCCAGCGTGGCTGAAAGCCAGAATCTGCTTTCTGCCGGGGCCCTGGGACCAGACTGTGACGTTTCTGCTGTTCCCCTTCCAGTTGGGACATAAGGGCAGTTCCCGTTGCTGAGAAACCTGGGGCTCCCACCCGAGCCGAGATGGGGCAGAGGAATAGTCTGCGCGTCAGGGAAGCTCTCCTCCTCTGCGTCACAGTTCCAAGAAGGGCCATGCCTGCCGGACGTTGCAGCACTGTTTCAGCACACGCCAGTGACAGCGGCACTGCTTCCTCTTTCTAATCCGCCACCTCTTTCTCCTGCAAATGTCTTAGGGCAATTTCTCATAAATACTTCTTTTCTCTCTTCTTTTAAATTTTAATTTTGTTGGAGTATAGTTGATTTACAATGTTGTGTTAGTTTCAGGTGTACCGCAACTTGGTGGTATCTTGTCACAGCAGGGAAGCGGGGTGATCAGTTATACATATACATATATTCATTCTTTTTTTTAGATTCTTTTCTCATATAGGTGATCCCAGAATACTGAGTAGAGTTCCCTGTGCTATACAGTAGGTCCTTGTTGGTTATCTATCATATACAGTAGTGTGTGTGTGTTCATCCCAAGCTCCTGATTTATCCCTCTCCCCCTGACATTTCCCCTTTGGTAACCATAAGTCTGTTTTTGATATCTGTAAGTCTGATTCTGTTTCGTAAATAAGTTCATTTGTTTCATTTTTACAAAATTTGATTCCACATATAAGTGATAGCATATGATATATGTCTTTGACTTACTTCACTTAGTATGATAATCTCTAGGTCCATCCATGTTATTGCAAATGGCATTATTTCATTCTTTTTTATGGCTGAATAGTATTCCATTGTACGTATGTACCACATCATCTTTATCCATTCCTCTGTCGATGGACATTTAGGTTGCTTCCATGTCTTGGCTATTGTAAATAGTGCTGCAGTGAACATTGGGGTGCATGTATCCTTTCAGATGATGGTTTTCTCCAGATAGATGCCCAGGAGTGGGATTGCTGGATCATATGGTAGTTCTATTTTTAGTTTTGAATTATATTAATAACGTTTCATTCCGGGGTATTACAGACTTAAGAATCCCATCTTTATCCAGTTGCTTAGCCTAAGCTGCGCCGTAAGAATGAAAAAGCACAGATTTTTTCAAATAAGTATTTAACTGTAAAGCATGGCCAGGGGAAGTGTGGCCTGATGCCAGTGTTATGACGGTTTTGGCCCTCAACTTGAAATTGGCTGAGTTTGGGGCCAGTGTAGGTCCAAGATATTATGATGGAGTAAGTCAGAGTTTTATAAATACATAAAGGCTAAACAAACTGCCCACACTCAGACCACACCAACTCCGGACGATACCTGCCCTTTTGCCCTGTGAGCATCTGGTTGTTGTAAAGCTCTTGAGTTGGTGAAAGTTGCAGCTGCTTTTCTCCATCTTAACGTTGACTTTAGAACTGCCATGTTCCGGGAGGGCTCCCCCACAGCTGCGTGCAGAATCCTCTGTGAGCTTTACAAAAATAAGGACTCTGGGCTCACTCGGGAGATTCCTGCTCAGCAGGGATGAGGTCAGATCCAGGAATTTATATTAAATTTGTAATTAAAACAAAGAACCCCCTAGCTCTGGTCCCAGAAGTGGAAGGCAGGCCCCCTCAGAGCCGGCACCGGGGCTGCCGTGCCCAGAAAGAAGAGGAGCGGGGGCGGGAGGGCGGTGAGGAGAGAGGATAAAATCCCGGACTTGACCCAGCGCCACCCACACAAGCTCCACCGTGACGTGCGCGTCCATGAGGGACTCTGCTTCGCTGTTGATGTGTCTCCTTAGGCCTTGACTACTGCAGCTTTATAGTGAGTCTGAAAATCAGGTAGATCCTCTCTCTGCATTTCCATATACAACTTAGAATCAGCTTGTGAATTTCTACCAAAAAAAAATCCCGCAGTGATGCTGATGCTTGGGGCGGCCTCTCTGGGATTCAGTGACATCGAATGACTCTCGGTCCCGAATGAGCTGCCCTTGACGTTTGCACAGTGTTTTACAGTCGGGGACGCGCCCCTGCACCCATCACTTCATCTGATTGGCACCGATTCCGCCGGCTTGTCAGGAGGCTTTGCCGGTTTAGCCCGAGTGACGGCTGAGCTGATAACTCAGGAGGTTTCTGTGGCTTTCCTTCAGCCACACCACCAACAAGACGCTAACGTCCAAGGCCCATGTCTGTCCCTGCATCCCTGCTCTGTGACAAGATACCACCAAGTTGCCAGGCACAGCCACGGGGCCGGAACTTTGGCGATTTAGCTGCCACTCTGCAGGGTTCTCTGGCGGCTGCAGGAGAAGCCAGACCACCCAGGCTCCTGACAGCGGAGGAAGGCATGTCAGTCTCGTGGACTCTTGGGGATTTCCTTAGGCAGGTCTTTGTCTTAGCAAAGTTGAAATTGGGTTTTAATAAGAACTTTAATGGAGACGGAGTGGCCTTTCCTACATGGTGTCAGGTCCATCCTTGGTAAGGCTGTGGCCCTGCCCATCCCACGCACAGTGGCACAAGGCCACACTGTGGCATCAGGACCAGCGCCTTGGGGCAAGTTCTGGAACAAAAGCAAGCGCACGTGTGGCTGATCATTCCTCCTCATTCCTCGCACGTGAAACACGGGCAGCAACACTTGGCTTTTATGAGGAACTCAGTACAAATGGTCACTCTCTGGATTAGAAACATATGTTCGCTTTGGAAAGACATTGACTGCCAGAGTTATCTTTCCAGAATGAGCAAGATGCCGTCCAGTCTTTGTTACAACCACGTAATAAATGTGTGCATTAGAAACACCACGTGATGCGCTGGGCTGAGCCTGTGCTGGGGGCCAGGGCTGGGGAGCAGTCTTGGAGCCGGGGCAGCTTTCTCGTGACCGTCTTTGCTGTGATGTGAGTGGTGTTTTGGAGTCGCCTGTCCTGTGCAGTGTGCTGGATGGACTCCCCACGGAGATTGGTGGAGGATATTTGGCCCAAGCAGGTTGTTCATTTGTTTCCCTCTACCTTCCACTTGCTATGACAAGCCTGGGTGTTGAGGGAGTGGTGAATGTAAGAGAGAACCATCACTGACTCTAGGCACTGGCATTGCCCTTATAGGACCCCAGAATGATTATCGTTGGCAAAATGAGGGCGCCTAATTGAATGGTTGGCAGGAGTGAGGGTGCAGCCCATGGTACCTGCTGTACTTCCAGCCTTCCCTCATTCACCAAATACTTAGATGTCTCAATGTCACGTGCCAGGCCCTGGGGATAAAAGATCATTAAAATGTGTCAAATGCTCATCAGCCAGCAAGAAAGGAGAGATGTGAAAAACTGAAAAGACCCCTTAGAGGCCAGAGTGGTTCATGGTTCGGAGGCAGGATGTTCAAGCCCTACAGATTCATGACGGCTTCACGAGGAGGGGGTGTCTGAACCAGGACTGCAGGGAGAGGTTTGTTTCAGTGAGGGCACCTGAAGAGGCACTTTAGGGAGTGCGAACAGCAAAGCACAAAGGCAGGGACGCTCAGATGAGAGCCGGGCCCTAGTGGGGGTACTGAAGGTGGCAGGAGGCGATGGGGCAGGGGGTGGGGACACGGATGACGGGGGAGATTCTGTTGGATTTTATGAGCAGTGGAGGACAACCGGAGATTTCTGAGCAGGGAAGATGGCTAGGACGCGTTCTAAGAGCATTCTGAGAAAGGTGTGGAGGAAGGACCCAAAGGACGATTCAAAATTAGAATCAGCTGGACTTAGCCCAGATCGGGGCGTGTGTGATAAGCGAGAGCACCTGGACTAGGTGATGGGGCAAGCGACAGACAGGGGGGCTTCAGAGAAAGAGGGCTGGTTTGAAGGGTTTGGGGTGGATAGGTACGAAAATGAGGACCCGGTTGAGGGGCTTGTACTTGGCTATTTTTAGGTGCTTTGTCAACTGTAATTCATTGAGGGTTGTAGGACTGAGGAAAAGTACTTGTTTTTAAATTTTGGGTGGAGACACATAAACGTGGGCTAAAGGGAAGGAGCTGGTGGGGTGGAAGGAAAGAGACGGAGGAGAGAGGGGTGATGCTGGAGGAGCATCTCCAGCAGAGAAGGGAGGTGGGGCTAAGGCAGGAGCCTGCGCCCCTGGGAGGGAGGCCAGCTTGTGAGCCTGGAAACAGCGTGAGGAGGGAGGGGGAGACAGACAAGGAGGGACCTGAGCTTGGACTGGAGGGTAAAGAGTTTAGAGACAGGCCCTGGGTGTCTTCCATAATTATGTCTTATAAAAATGAAATAGTTCTGAGAAGTTTATAATGAAAACCAGCTTTCCTGTCCCCTTTTCCCTGTTACCCTTCTCACCCCAGAGGTGGCCACGTGCCACTCTTTCAGCTGTTTTCTCCTCCTGATGTTTACCATCAATTTATTAGCTTTAGATATCTCTATATGGGTATTACTTGACATTATATATATTACTTATCAGCTGTAGACATTAGCCTATGTATTAGGCTCTCTCGTGTCTCCCCCTGCTTCCCCTCCTCCCAGCTCCCAGTGGAGTTATGCCACAAAAATCAAGTCAGTATTTATGCTATGAGGAGCTAAACAGCTCAATAATGGCCAAATATGATCATGCTGCTTTTTGTTTTGCTTTTCTCTGAATTAGTAGTAGTGCTGCATTATTATTTGCTAGATTTTACATATCTGTTTTGGATTCTTCTCACCCTCTGATACCCTCTCAATACCATAAAAATTACCAGATCATTTGTCAGTTCCATTTTTTAAATTAGTGACCTCCCTCCGGGAGCTCTCTTCCTGACCCAGTCTGGACTGCTTATTCTCTGGACTTGCTCTAAAGCTTTCAATCTGAAACTTCCTTCACTACCATCCTAGAAATTTCTTGACCCTCTCTCCTGTCTTAGACCCTTTTCTTTACTCTGCATTTCTTTCTTTCATGGTTTACTCCCTTGTTTCAGTGGAGTACCTTTTCCAATAGCTTTCTAAGAAAGGGTGCTCGACAGTTTTGCTTGTTTGTCTTTAAATAGTGCATGCCTGGAAATGTCTTTATTCTAGTTTCACAACTGGCAGATATTTTAGCTTGGTATAGAATTCAAGGTTAGCAATGATATTTCCTCAGAATTTGAAGGTGTTCTTTTGTCTTCTGGTTTCCAGTACTGTTGAGAAGGCTGATGATGCCCTTCTGAGTTGAGGTCACTTTTTCGTTTTCCCCTGACAGTTTGTGTGGTCTTCTCTTTATCCTCAGTGTTCTGAATATGCTTTGGTTTGGGTCTTTCATTCAATAATTGTGCTGGGATCTTAGTTCTGAGAAATTGTGTATTTGAGTTTCTCCTTACTACCTCATCATCCCTATACCCGTTTTTCTGATCTTTCTTTTTGGGAAAGACTTCTGGGTTGGAAAGTCTAATTTTCCTATGGTTTCTCTCCTATTGTCCATTATTTTCTCTTCCTGGTCTACCTTCTGAAAGAGCACCTTGATTTTATCTACCAACTGTTTCATTGAATTTTCTTATTTTTGGCAAGTATATTTTTAATCAGCAAAGACTCATCTTTATTCTCTGGTTAGGCCTCTCAATACCAATCTGTTCTTATACTTTGGATGCAGTGTCTTCTGTTTCTGAGATTATTACTTTTTTTGTTTGTTTTTGTTTAAAGCAGGCACAGCGTTTATTAGAAGCACAGTACGTGTGGGAGAGCACGCAATGAAGCGGTTTATTTAGGACAGAAGCTAAAGTTACACACTTGGAGAAGCCTGTGGGCATCCTCGCTAGTGAGGAGCACGCCTTATTACATGTTTATTTTCTTGTATTATCTCTTTAAAGTTCCTTTTTGTTCGTTGGTTTCCTTTCTCACTCTTGTCCTTCACTGTGGCTCGTGGTGTCCCCATGTCGGGAATTGCTCTGCCTCAGTTTCTATGCCCAACCCAACTCTTCCCACCAGAGTCCTGAAGAGAATTAAGGCCTGATGCCTTTCCATTGTATGGTGTGAATGAACTTATCTTCAGTGCATCTAGAATGGTATTAGTTCTGTACCATCCATGGGGGAAATTAGAAAGTGATCACTTCATTCAAATCATCATTTTCCTTAGGGATTAATCCTCTCATGGAGTGTACTGGGTGGGAAAGGCTATTTGAGAAATAGTCTCCCTTTGGGGCTGGAGGTGGGCTAGCAAACTGTGAGTGGAGAGGGGGAACATGGGTTCGATCTGCTATAATTACCTTTGTGAGTTTTAAAACAAAACTAGACAGTGGGGCACAATGCAGTTACTGATTTTGCTTGGTCATAATTTTGTAGCCATGGAAGCTGGGCCATTGCAGGCATAATACAGATTGAGGAGGTGGGTGGGGTTTGGCTTTTGAGGATGGTATTGTGACCAGTCCTGGTTATTTTTAGCTGTCTTACAGGCCTTAGGAAGGGCTTCCTGGAAGGTAGTTCCAGGAATGTATTCATAGGAGGAAAGGGTGGCAGCTTCCTGCTTGTGTCACAGCGCCATCCCAAGAGGGCAGGGAAATGTGAATCAGGACTTTTCTGCAGTGGAAATTCCCTCAGTTGGTGATCTTAAGGCTGTGGTGAGAGGTGGGAGGGCACTGCCACTCCTTTGGGAACTGTGCCTGCTGCAGAGGCAGCCCGAGCTCCCTGACACCTGCCTGGGTCCCGTGATGTCTGCACCCAGCAGGCCCTCGACTTGTGAGGCTGTCCACAGTGACCGCGAGACTGGCTTGTTTGAGAGAATGCAAGGCCGTGGGTGGCAGCAAGCAGGCAGATACCCCTGTGGTATCACCATGCAGTGAAATCGGGGAGTTTTGGGTGCTGTTTTGGAGTGTGACCATCATGAAGAAAGAGGGTGAAGATCCCCCTCCCCTGGGCAGGGGGTCCAGGCAGGCTGTCCCCACTCTGTGGTGGCTGCTCTTGTGTTTGCTGGTGGGCCCAGCCCAAGGGACCCCGCGGAGGCCACAGGCCAGCCCCCCAAGCACACACGTGCGGAGTCTCACAGAGGGGCCTGTGGTCGAGCAGTCAAGTCTGAGGTTTTGAACCCTGTGTATTTCTTTCCACTTTCCAAATGCTCAGCGGAGGAGCCCTCAGCAGCACCCCAGCCTCTGCCCCAAGGGAAGGTCCCGCACCTGGCAGAGGCCCCCACCAAGCCACCTGCTCCAGCGCTGACCCCTCCACCGCCGTCCAGTGCTCCCCCGCCGCCCAAGGACCCTGGACAGCAGCCGTACACAGGCCAGCAGCCTGTCTTGCCCAAGAGACGCCCCCGGCCACTGCCCCCGCTGCTGCGGCCCGGCTGGACGGGGCTGCCCTTCGTGCCTGGCTCCACCGGGGTCATTATGGAGACTGGAGAGGCCGGGCCCCCGGGCAGGATGGGCATGTCGGGGCGAGGACTGCCCCGGGGCGTGGACGGCCAGACTGGGCAGGGGCCCATCCCCAGGGCCGAAGGCTACGCGGGAGCACCAGGTAAGGGTCCCCCGCTGCTGGGCCATCTGAGCTACAGAAGGTGAGGATGCACAGAGGGGGCAGCCCCAGGAGGCTGCTGCAGGGTCTCTGCGGGTCATGAGTGCAGCCTTCAGGGTACAAGGTCCAAAACTTGGCTCTCCAAAGGTTCTGTGGTACCCTGGGGATAGTACCTCATACTTAGAAATAGATTTGTGCCGTGGGCTGTAATACCTGGACCACCCAGGCAGCTCCTTGCTCTCCCTAGCAGGAAGTGTACTGGGGAAACCAAGAGGATACTGGGAGCTTGCGTAGCCACAAAGATGAGCACACATCAAAGTGGGTAGGCTGGAAGGTTCTGGCTCCAACCCTAGCTATGTCATTGCAAAGCTTAGCTCTGTCAACAGCAAAGGGAGGATACTAATAGGACTTCAGAGAGTTATTGTGAGGATGGAGAAAAGCCTAGGTCAGTGCTTGGCCAGTTAAGTGCTTCATGTGAGTCGGAAGGTCAGCACCGTGGTGGTGAAGGAGGTGTTGGTGGTAGAGGAGGTGAAGTCAGGTAAAGGCAGGAGGGAGAAGAAAAAGGGAGCGAGCATTTATGGGACACCCACTGCATGCCAGGGACTGAACTAGGTGCTGGATCTACAGCTTTCCCCACAGCACTGTGAAGTTGATATTCTACTGATAGATGAGGAAACTGAGGCTCTGTGCTATGACATATAAACACATGATGCTGCTTGGGGTAGATCACGTCAGCTGTCACAGGATAGTACCAACCAGTTGCCTCAGAGTTAAACCAAGCTGACAGTTGGAGGCACTCAGCCACGGGCACGGACAGCCTGCCTGAATGAAGCACCGTGGCTGCTGGGGAGGTGAGGTCACTGCCCTTCCTCCTCAGCCACCCCAAGCTCCAGTGATCACAGCTCTCAGGCAGGTGTGGTGCCTTTTCTAAGATGACAGTTTTCCTTTTGTTAGTTCCACGTATCCTGGATGCTTATATTCTTTTGGGCAATTTGTTCATTTGTATGTCTGTCCTTCCTTCCACGCATCCATATGACAAACACTGCATCCAGTCTCCCTGGGGGCAAAGCTAGTGAACAGTCCCTGCTCCTGGAGGGCAAGCGTGGGAGTGGACATGTCAGTCTTGTAGCCTGCTCGCTGGCTTGGGCCCCAAGGCTCCAGTCCATCTTCTTCCTATTCCCCCAGCCAGTTCGTCCTCAGGGCCGTCTTCTCTGTGCAGGCAGCTGGGAGTGGGTGCTCTTACTGTCTACTTACACAGTGTGAGAAACAGGCAGAAAAGGAGAGGCTCAGGAAAATGAAGTGCGCTGTTTGTTAGGGCTTTGACACTGCATCTGCGTTTTGTTTTTCAGGGTACCCCAAGTCACCGCCTGTAGCCTCCCCAGGTACGTTAGCCAGGACGGGAGGCCGAGGCGGGCGGTCCTGGGCAGCCCCCGTTTCCCGCCCCCCCCCACCACCCCCACCGCGGGTCCCGTCTCTTCCCTCTGGGCCGTTGGCACGGGTGCAGCGCTCCCCGGCTCACTTGCTCGCGTGCACACGAACACGCACCGCCCCCACCCCCGCCGCATGGCATCACGCATGCGCAAAGCTCCCGCCTCGCATGTGCACGCGCGCAGCCTCACAGCTCTCATCACAGAAGCGCTCACACAGAAGCACCTTGTGGGGCCTTGGCGCCCGCACCCCAGACATCATGCACAAGGCCCACGCATGCGCGAAGCCTCCCATCTCACGCAGCGTCCAACGCAGTCCACGCATGCGCACTCCCAGCAACTGCCTGCCACCCTAACAAGGGCACTGTCGGGCCCAGGATGTGAGGATTTGAGGCGAAATGCAAGGCCCAGGCTGCCCCTCGGGACGGCGCGCAGGCCTCGGCTCGGGCGGGGCCTGACTGCAGGCGCATCCTCTCTCCGCCCAGGGGTCCCGGCGCCGTCTCTGGTGTCCTTCTCCGCGGGGCTCACCCGGAAGCCTTTCCCCAGCGATGCGGGCGTCGTCCTCTTTAACAAAGTGCTGGTGAACGACGGGGACGTGTACGACCCCAGCACCGGTGAGTCCGCCCACACACACACACACACACACACACACACGGCCGCTCGGGAGGACTCTCCCAGCTGGGAGGCTGTGAGGAAGGTCCCTCCCAGCTGCCACGACAGGTGCGCCCACGCCGCTGCCTGCAGGATCCCTGGTTTCTGAGCCCCAAGTGGGTCAGCAGCAGCGCCGGGCGCCTGCTCTGGGGCAGAATTGCTCGCCCTGCCGGGGGTTCGGTCCACGTGGTCCCCAGCCCCCGAGGACAGCGGGGACGAGAGGCCACCCCGGTGCCTGGGCTGCTGTCCTCGGGGCCGCGGGCATCTCACCTGCGGGAGGAGAGCCAGGACCCCCTGGTCCGCCGCTGTCCCCCCGCCCACGGGCACTAGCGGACCGGGGTGTCGCGTGTGCGCGGTGGCCGGGGCTCTGCGTGGCCCCTGGGAGGGAATCGGCTCTCTGCGGGCAGAGATGTGAGTTGCCGCCCTGGCCCCGGGTCTCAGGACCGCGGGGCCTCGGGTTTTAGCGAGCATCAGAGTGAATGAACTGCAGAGCGTGTAAAAACGGGGCTCCTGGCCTCCCGGCCCATGGGCGTGAAGCTCGGCATCACACTCTGTTTTTAACGGGCTTGGAGGCGGGGGTGTGAGAAGGCTGCTTCGCTTTGTGCTCAAGTCGGGCTTCCCCCGGGGCCCTCACTCCACGCCGACAGGCCAGGTGCTCTCGGCACACAGGGACCGTGACCTACATTTCTCTCCTGTTCCCAGGATGCCCAGAACCATTCTCTCCAGCGGGGCTTCAGTAAAGGGAGTTCTGCGTGACCCTGAGCAGACGCTGGCCATGTGCCCGGAGTGCTGGGGCCCGTCTGTCCCCAGGCTCTAAATTACTAAGTAGAGCTGGGCGGCCTGGCACGTTTCAGGGCAGGTTGAAGACTCAGGCCCCTTAGATGCCTTCTCAGCTCTCAGCCCGTGGTCAGTGGTCCATGTCCGGCCCCCTCCCCGGGAGCCCTTGGGCAGTGGCCACTCCTGCCAGCACTGGGTCTGGCTGTGGGCCCACGTGCCGCTGCTCTGCAAATGGGCAACATCTGCGAACCTCATCCCCCCCACCTCCAACCAGCCCTTCCCCTGCCTCCCCAGCCCCAGAGCGTGTGTCTAAATACCAGCTCGCTTCTGGCTGCACGTGGATGCCACCTGGGTACTGGTCCAGCAGGGAGCCTGGCTCTTCCAGCGGAGGAGGGCTGGCTGTGGCTGCACCTCTGGCTCAGTGTCTCTTCTTCCTGCGTTAATGACCGACCTTGTGGGGATTTTTTGGTCCTGCCTCCCCAGAAGGCAGCTAAGGTGTTTTGTGGATATCGTGCCCGTGAGGTCGATTCTAAGTTGGCCTCGAGGTGCTTTCAGTGACAGAGAAAACTCCCCAGAGGCAGCCAGGATTGGCGCGGCCGCTTCCTACCGATAAAACCTGGGTGAGGGGGTACAGGCCAGTGTGCGCAGTAAAGTGCCAGTTTTCCCTCAGGCTGCTGCTGGGTCTGCAGTGAGGACCAGGTCAGTGCGAGAGCAGTGTGGGCCAAGGGGACTGTCACTGTCGTTGGGTGGGTTTAGTATAGAGGGGCTGCGCCCCTGAGTGGGCCTGCCTCCCGTGGGGAGGCTGAGCAGGACTTTTGAGCCCAAACCCAGGCCACCCAGGGCAAACCCAGAGGCTGGTCTGCCTTCATCCCGGCTGTCAGCTTGTCGCAGAAGGCTGTGATGGTGTCACGTGAACACCGGTGTCTGCTTTCCTCCTCCCAGGGGTCTTCACAGCTCCGTACGACGGGCGCTACCTGATCACGGCCACGCTCACCCCCGAGAGGGACACGTACGTGGAAGCCGTCCTTTCGGTCGCCAACGCCAGCGTGGCACAGCTGCACACGGCCGGCTACAAGAGAGAATTCCTGGAATACCACCGGCCCCAGGGGGCTCTGCACACTTGTGGGGGCCCGGGGGCATTCCACCTTATCGTGCACTTGAAGGCAGGGGACGGCGTCAACATCGTGGTGACCGGGGGCAGGTTGGCTCACACGGACTTTGACGAAATGTACTCCACGTTTAGTGGGGTTTTCTTATATCCTTTCCTGTCCCACCTCTGAGGTGGCCGGGCAAGGGAAGGGGTAGGAGTTGTAGGAACTCGGCAGCTTTAATGTATTCAGCGTGTGTGTAACTGGAACACTGGTCTAGTTTCCTGCGGACACCCCACCACCTCCCCCAGGTAAAGGCCACGCCTGGCTGCCAAGGCAGCGAGGAGTAAACCACGGGCTAACGTGGCCACGGCGCCTACGAGTCGGAAGCGCCCCTGCCTGCACACGGGCTCCTCCCCCTGCGTCTCCCAGCTCCCACCTCTGGCTCTGCCGTGGCCTGAGCTCTCTCCGGGTGGCCTGTGCTGGGCCTACAGGGTGCTGACCGCAGAGGCTCCAACTGCTGCCCGGTGGGATCACGCTGCTGCTGGAGGAGGACAAGCCGCTGAGCGGAGGCAGAACTGGCACCAGCGGCCAGGCTTTACTGGAGCAGAGCTGTCGCCAGCTGCTTCTGTCTTCACTTACCCTGCATGCGGGAGAAGAGTTTAAACACTGAAGTGGCACGTGCCACCACAGACCTAGGGTGGGCAGTGGGCTGTCCCAGGTTTGGCTCGCCACCCCCCTCCCTCCCCCACCCCCGCCCCGGGTTTGCCTGGCTGAGAGGGACACAGGAGAGACTGTCATGTGGCTTGTTGGGCTCCTTGAATGACATGTACGACTTAAGTGCAAAGACAGGGAGTGTCAATAAAGATGTAAAACACTTCCAGTTAAGTCTGGTGCCTTCTGGATTGAGAGTTGCTGCTGAAAAGCAAACTACAGTAAATGACTTTAATGGCTGCAGAAAGTAAGCTTGAGTAAATTCATCTCAACCATGCATCTGTTATCCCTCAGCATCCACGCCGTGCACTTGGGGGTGGTTCTTGGCTTGTAAAGACCGACTAGATGTGCTTGGAGGTCAGAGTCCCCATGTGAGCCCCACAGCTGAAAACGGGGCTCCTCCAGGGGGTGCTGAACATTCACATTGAACCCACAGCTGCCCAGCTCACAGCAGATGCAGCTATAAGGACTCCTGAGCTCCCAGGCAACAAGAGGCCCAAAACAAAACCGACCACACTGAACACCGAGGTCATCTGAGGAAAGCAGGACTCTCCCCGTGGAGAGCATGCTCTGTTCCCAGGAAGCCCAGGCCCCTCACTCCTCTACCAGCAGGACAGCAAACCCTTAGCTCCGCGTGGTCTTTGCTAATCAGGTTGGTAAAACCTGTTGGCCAACCAAGTGCCACTGCGGGGAGGCATGTCCCCCAGAGCCCTAGGGAAAGATGTGGACAATAGAAACAAGCTTCCTTGGCCGACATCAAGCCACCAAGGTACTCTTAGGCTGTAAGAATGCTTTTTCCAGGACTGCTTGCAAATGAGAGCCCAGGGCAGCCGGTGGACAGAGAAAGAGGCCTTCTTCCTCACCCCCTCCACCAGCTGGGGCGAAGGGGCCAAGAACGGAAGGCGGGGCCTCTGTCCGGGGCATGGGGGTGGGGCAGCACACTTGCCCCGTTTCTGCAGCTGGGGGACTGGCTAGCCGTGGCTTCCTAGAAATGACTCATGGGAAAAACCCCACTGCAGTGGAGCATTTTCAGGAAAACCCAGTGGGCACATGCTTCTGCCCTCTCCACCTCACACCCCATTTAGAGACCTTACCTGGTGCCAAAGGGAACAAACGCTCAACAGCCGGAAAGGCGGGGAGCAGACAGAAGGCAGAGAATTACTTTCCTCCACTCCACAGACAGTGCTTAGAGCAGCAAGTAAAACACCCCCTCTGCCGGTGCATCCTGACTCATTTATTGACAACGGAGAAGTTCCGCTCTCTATCCACGACTGCAGCAGGTCCTGCGTTGACTTCAATGGGAAGAAAGCTGGACCGTGGTTCACAGGAGTCAGCGTCTGTAGAAGGGAAAGGCTGTCCTCTTGCACAGAGAGAAGCAAGCTGGGCTGAGCTCAGGCTGGGAGGCTTGGAGCAGCTCCTCCAGATGTCAGCGGCCCGGCGCTGTGAGCCTGGGAGTGAGACGCGCGGACCAAGGCCCCTGGACTGCAATCAGGCACAAGGTTACAACTTCTGAAACAAGGGGCTGCTGGAAAGAAGGTCAGGGCGCCCCCCGAGAGAAGCAGAGACAGGACCGGGACGTTATGCCCCCACATCTAACATCAGCAAATGGCCTGACGCTTAAATGGTGAAAAACGATAGACGACCAGCGGTAAAGACGGCAAATCAGTGCAAACTTCATTTGACGTCACTCCCGTGTTAGTGCATTAACCTTTCTCAGTGACCCTATCATCTTGAGTTATTTCTCACAATTTGCAGTTTGAAAGGAAAGAAGTATCTGTGATCAGAGACAAGTGAAACATGGCTTTACACGCATCCACACCCACTTCCTAAACATCCACGCGCGCTGTCCCTGTCCCGTCCCATCAACGGGGAAGGACAGCGCAGTCTGGTGGCGCAGCGGGGCCATGGTGGACACGGGCTCTCGCGCTCGGCAGGCTCAGTGTGTGCTTAGCCGTCTAGGGGATAAAGATACTCAAATAACATCACGTGGGGGGTGTGGTTTTTGATCCAAGATCACTTTGACTCTCCTAACAGCTGATGAAAACATCAGGACGGCTAAGTAGTATTCACCCAGAGGAAGGGTTTAATGCAAGGCGCTCAGGGGACCCCTGAAGGGCTGAGGGGCGGCGGAGGAAGCAGCCCGGAGGATGCCGGGGATACTCCCCTAGAAATCACATATGTATGAATGGATCACTGCCTGGCAGGACCTACAAAGCAAGAGAGGTTAGTTCCTGTGGGTGTAGCCTCACTCTGGAGTCAGGCTTTATAAAAACAAGCACCAAAAAAGAAGTCCTTTCTATACACAAATTTAAGTGTCAGCAAAGATCAAAATGCTAATTTATGGAAATTAGAAATTTCTGGCAAGAGTTTAGAGAAGAGGATTTAATGTCCTCTGAAGGAGAGAGTCAGATGCATTCAGTTTACATTTGTTTATTGTTGTACCATTTTGTTTTGAACATCAAACACTGCACCAAAATATGAGCCATTTATCTTAAGACAGCTTGTCTTTGCCATAAACTAAGTACTGAACTGATGTTTACAATTAATTTCTGACAACTTAAAAAACTTGTTAGTGGCACTGCTGTGCCTAATAATCAAATATGTCATCACAGACTGAACGTAATGATTAAATTAAAAGAGTAAAGTTTTCCCTTCCCTTTCTTACCTTTAAAACAAACCAAAAAAGTAGTTTTCACCTGGAAAGAGCACTTAAACAAAAACTCAATCTTTAACCAGTTTCATTAAACCCAGCATTCCCTAAAACAGAGGAAAACAAGGCTTCCCAGAGTAACTATGATGATACTTGAAAAGATGATGAAATTCCCTGGGAGAGTCTGTTTTCACCAACTTGCAAAACATGAGAGTTTACTCTCTGCCCGTTTCTTCAGGTCTTGCCTGCAGCTTCAAGGACACACTCCAGAAGGGCCATGTGCAGCCAAAGGCATGAGTACTTTCCGGCTGGTTAGCTGGCTCTTGTTCCTAGATTGTCAACAGCTTTCATTTCATGACATCACACTAGTAAGTTTTTTCTTTTTCCAGTTGAAAACTATGCAGATGTTTTAAAGCACAGCAAACACGATACTGACACGTGGGCCAAGTCTGCATGCTCTGGGCCCACGCGTGCACTTTGTAAGCCCTGCAGAGATACAGATGTCAACACTACAGCCATACAAGCTTCAGCACGCGGACACCAAGGCAGATATTCAAGTCAGGTTGGGCGGGAAAGAGGGAAAGGGGCCACGGCCATTTCACCAGTGGAGCAGCGGAGAGTGATTAGGGGAGCCCGGTCCACCTCGGCGTCCCCCCACCGGCCCCCCGGGATGCTGCCTGTCCCCAAAGGCAGCGAGAGGCCGCTGCTCCTTCCTCAGCTCCCATCAGAAGGGTCTGTGTACACACACACTCGAGGGCATCTCTCTTTCACAGAAAGAACAAATGTCATTTGTACCAAATGGCAATGGATTTTCAGCACAAACTTCATACTTTCTTAACACTATAGTAATAGTAATCATCTACTTTCAGCAAGAGGGACTCCTTTAAATAAGGAAAAAGACTCAGGTTAATTAGCATATGTACCCACTGGATCAGTCTGCGGTGACAAAATGACAAAGTCTAGTGCTGATGGCCCCTGGGCAGAGGGGTCAGCCACCCTCAGTGCAGGGCCGGGAGACCTGGGTTCCCAGGTTCGACCCTCTAAGATGCCCCTGTGTCCAGAGAGAAGAGCTTATCGAGAAAAAGAAAGTGTCTAGTCAGAAACTCTTTAAAGGACAGCCAACAAAGGACTACAGAAGGTGTGTTATCAAGATTTCCGTACCGCACATAGCAAAGCCCTACAAAGCTCAGGGTAACTGCCTAAAGCAAACGTGGGGCGACAGGCCGATGGCATCTATGAGATGAAGTAACTGCAGGGCCACCGTACGAGGAATGGATTTCACTAACTGGGCAGAACTTCATACAGACACAACCTACTTTCCCTGACCCTGTACATAAATAAATTCTTTAAATGATGAGCCTTGAGCTATTCACGGTGGGACGGTTTGCACCGGAGGAAGCCTGTGTGGCTCCGCCAGCCTCTGCCGCTGAGAGCTGCGTTCCGGGGACGGTGCCGTCGTCCCTGCACCCAACAGCACTGGGAAACACGGCTCAACTGAGTCAGGGACTTTCAACTCTCCACTCTGGAAAAAAACCGCCCCCACGTCCCCAGCTCTAGATCAGTTATTATTTCGGTGGAGCCGGCTACAAGGAGATGTGCCCCCTGCCAGACCAGCACAGGGAAAGCACAGGGGGGACGGGACACCGTGGGGGCCGGGGGCTGTGTCTGCACTGCTCTGCGGTGTTCCCACTGGGCGCCCACCCTCCGCCCCGGAACCTGCTCCCTGCTTTCGCACCCAGCGCAGGGCTGTGTGTGGGCACTGCTGGTCCCAGGAAAGCCTCCTCTCTAACAGTGCTCTCGATTTTAACACCAAGGGGACTGTCCACACCCAGCCTCACCTCTGCAGGCTCGTGCCCAGCCTCACCTCTGCAGAGGCTTGTGGACAGAACCCCCCTTCCCTGGGGCGGCCTGCTCGGGTCCGACAAGAGCTTGTCACAACCAGGCTGGGACACTGGGCTGCAGGCAGGGGGACGGAGAACGGACCCTTCCCAGGACCCGTCACAAGTGCCCATCTGCATTTCCAAGGCCCCCCTGAGAACAGAGCTGTTCCTTGTCGTTTAACCAACTCCTGCTGCTAGGACGGCTCTTACGGGCATCACATACATCCTGCAAGACCTGCTCCTTCCTACCGGTCTGACACACGACACCTCAGTTCAGGTCCCCACCGTGGAATAGTCACAGGTGAGAAGGCAATGATATAAGGACCTCATGTTCCCCCGAAGCCCACGTTTGTCACCCTGGGGGCCCGAGCAAGCGTCCCGTTTCCGTGGAGCAGGGAGGGAGGAGCCCACAGAAGAAATGTGCATGGGTGGTTTGGACCAACATCACCAACTGGACCCTGATCCCCTGAAGTAAGCCCTCCTTTTTAGAAACACTCTCAACTGCCCAGTGGAAATTAGAACACTTTACTTTGTGCAACGTTTTGGTCCACTCTTAGCTTCTTTTTTCTTCTTTTTAAATTATGCAATTAAAGGAGCACCCAGCACACAACAGAGCGCGTGGGAGGACTGGCCAGTGACAGGAGCCCAGGCCTCCGTCCTCAGGCCCAAGCTCCCCTCGCGGCTCTGGCCGCGGCACCCCACAGCAGCCCCTCAGGGCCCGGGAGGGGGAAGGGGGAAGGCGGTCCAGCCCCAGCAGCTTTCCCGTCCCTGCTGGTGCCCGACTGTCAGCACGTCTTGTCCCACACCTGTGGCCGGGAGGGGACCCCCCCCCCATGTCCTCTGTCCAGCAGAAGGGCTGGTCACCTTCCCTTGCTGCGAGGCGAGCGACGGAGGACCTCCCACTGGAGGTGCGGCCTCAGGCCAGGTCGTCCAGGTCCACCTCAGGGATCGGGTCTCGCCAGTAGCAGAAGGAGCTGAACTCCGGGCAGGGAAAGGCGGAGTTCTGTTCCTTGTTGAGAAGTGGGAACACGTGTTCCACGAGCTCACTCAGTCTGTGATACCTGGCAGGAGGAATTGGGG
Source organism: Balaenoptera acutorostrata (assembly GCF_949987535.1). NCBI lineage: Eukaryota > Metazoa > Chordata > Mammalia > Artiodactyla > Balaenopteridae > Balaenoptera > Balaenoptera acutorostrata. The sequence goes on from NC_080076.1 coordinate 57,528,813, forward strand.
AGGAAACACACCAGCTGTTACTCATCAGTTGATCTGCGAGCACAAACTGTAGGTTGTGCAGCCAGTTACTCAGATTCCCCAGATGGGAAGGATCCCAGACAGGCCTCCTTCTCAGGGCACCACCTCCCTCTTCAAAGTCTAGGCTCCTCAGCAATCCCCCCAACAGCTACGGCAGAGGAGAAGATACCCCGGCAGAGGGGAAAGCCTCCAAAGGCAGGTGCAGTTCTGATTCTTAGCCCCTGGCTGCAGGGCTCCAGGCTGAGAAGTGGGAACGCACTTACGATGACTTGTTTCCTTTGGTCCTTTCTTGTATCAGCTCACCCTTGGGGTTCACGGTGAAGATCCTGCAGTCTGGAACTCCAACTTGTGTGTAAGCGTAGACATCCTGCAGCAGAAAACACGGGGCAGGGTGATTACGGACCGAAGAAATGAGGAGACGGTCCTGCGGTTCCTGCGAGCCAGAAGAATCGCCTTGACAGGAGACGGCGTATGGAAATCACGTGGAGCTGGCGCGGCGCAGCTTTGCCGCTGGAGCCGAGCTTTAGACACACACAAACTGAAGAGCAGAGCCACCGCAGAGGGCGCTCGGGAAGCCAGAAAACTTGGACGCCATGGAGACGCCAGGGGCCCCGGAGCAGGAGAGGGGAAGCGGTAATCAAGGGGGGCCCTCGAGACCTGGTTCTGGGGCGAATCCAAGGCTCGGCTTAGAATCCCTCAGAACATGAGTCGGAACTGCTTGAGGAAACGGAACTGAAGCCACAGAGACAGAGGGCACGCCCTTTGTCACACACCTACCTTCTGGAGCACATCTCCTCTGACAGGCCCTTCCCAACCGCTGGAGAAAATTTACAAAGACAAATTGAAAGCCTACTCAGCAGAACAGACATTCGTTGTGCCTATACAACTGGTCTGAGAATTAACACAGGGCTATACCCTAAAAGTACACTCCTCTGACTTTCACACACCGCATCCGAACGTGTAGCCCAGAAGACACACTTACATTTGGACGGTTTCCAAAGGCCGCATAGAAGGGCTGCTTAGACGGGGCAAAGAGATTCTTGATATCATTTAGACACTCAATTTTGAACTTCTCTGGTTTCTTTTCTATTACTTCCCTAGGAGAAGGAAATACAATCACCAAATCCAAAATGGTAGTTTTCCTTGGTATGTGGTCCTAAAAAGATTTTATAGTGCTCACAACCACCCAATTTTTTTAATCCTTCATAACCGGTATCTTTCTCCTTCTTTGCCAACCTGACTTCTCAACCATGTCTGACACAGACCAGGTGAGCTATGTGTGAGTTAGAACAATATGGAACCAAGATGCAGAAGCTCCGCAACAGATACAGTCGTGTCAGGCCCCCGTGCGCGCGCAGATGCACGCACACACACGCATACGCACACAGAGGCACCTGTGGAAGGCGGAGAACAGGCTGCTGGGGGACAGCATCAGGGGGCCGCGGGGCAGGATCGTGCCCTTGTCGTTGACCCAGTGCAGGTAGCCGCGGGTCATGTCGGCCATGCCGATGGCGCGGGCGGAGCAGTATAGGAACTTGTAGCCATTCCTGAAAGAGAACGCGTCCTGTTTAGTCCGTGTGCTTTGGCTAAAGGGGGAAAAATGCGTTTTTCTTTTTAAAGGCCCAAATAAAGTTCCTCTCGTTTACTATGAAAATCAAATTCTTAAATTTAATAGAAAAATTGTTAGGATTATAAAGATCTCACCATTCCATCAAAAACACCATGGGGGGAAAATGGAGGTACATGCAACTAGGGATTATGCTAAATTTACAAGTAATGATATAGCTTCAGCATCTGGTCCATGGAAGCCAAATTACAAAACAGACAAAAATTTGAGGTTATCTTTAAACGATCTGTTATAGATGAAAGATACAAAGAATTTTACTTGTATAGGCAATTTCCAGAATGCAAATCATTCTATAAAACAAGGAGCAAAACTTTACCTGGGTAACTGACATACTCATAATTTTCATATTATGACATTTTCAACTTGTGCTTAAGACACTGTAATTCTGCAGATAAACTTAACTCATAGGTACTGGGATCCCACAAAGGCCACGGCACTATTTTCTCACAAAAAAAGTACTCTGACAGAGAGGACCCCATGGTAAATTGATTCCCCCATGCATGCATGTATAACCTACTTCAAGAAATACAATTAAAAATACTCAAAAAACCAAAACTGAAAATTGGCTCTCTTGTTAAATTACAGCTAAAACCCCCAAGTACAGCTATGATTACAGACACAGGCAGTGCCTACAACCCACAGCCCTGTGGAAACAAGATGACGAGGTTACCATGCGTAAGAGCGCATACCATGCCAGGCACAGAGCCCCTGTCCCCCAGACGGTGGCGCACGCTTTCCCCTGCGTGAGGCTCTAGGAAGGGGTGGGCAAGGGGAGCGCGAACAGCTGGCTCATGAACAAGATTTCTGTGGGCTGGCTGATGAACACTCTCTTTCTATAGTTCAAGCAAACTTCTAGCTCACCAGACACGTGGGTCGGGATACCTACTCGTTGATGGAATGGTAGAGCTTTGCGATACCCTGATGAGTCCAGTCTTTACCCAGCTGTGGAAGGATCTGTCCTAAAGCATCAGACCTAAGAGGGCAGAAACAGAAAAAGGTATCAGGAATCAAGCATATAAAGCCAAGTGTTTACCTATTTAGTTAAATACCAGCTGCCAGCAGCTGCCGGATGGGGGAGGGGTGGAGGGACAATCCCCAACGGCGGTTTCCTTGGCCTGTGCACAGGAGACAAGGACCCCACCAGGAGCTTCCAGAAGAGCCATCAGACATGAGGGAATTGACAACCACACATCCTGTTTTTCTCCTCCCTAATCTCAACAGCTTCTTCCTCCCCCCCATACCAGAATTTGGAAACCAAATAACTAAATCCTCCCCGAAGTTATCATTATTATTATTATTTTTTGGCTGCGCTGCACGGCCTGTGGGATTCTCAGTTCCCCAACCAGGGACTGAACCTGGGCCACCGCACTCGTAACCACTGGGCCTCCAGGGAATTCCCCAAGTGTTATTTTTGACGTTACGTCTGTACAGTCCCACCTATTTCCTCCCTCCATAACATGACTCTGTGGGGACCGCACTCAGGACGTCTCAGTGTGTATAGTTTAAAAACTCTCCTGATGGTGGCTGGTTGCCCAGGTGAGGGACCCACCCCCCCCGTCCACCACACACTGAGCTGGGCGCCCTTCCCTGTCACCCCAAGGCTCCTGCTTACTTGGTTATCGTCCCGTCGATGTCAGAAATGATGACCTTGTCGTTCCAGTCCCACAGGTAAATGGTCCCCGCACAGCGGCAGGTGCCTTGATACTGGGTTGTAATGCTGAACACGACGTCATTTGGGCCGTCTTGGAGCTTCAGTTTTGCCTTTTATAAAAAGTGTAAGAATAAACAAAACCAGAGACTTCTGAAAATTCACGGCACATCACTCTGATGGAATTACATGCAACAATGAAGTCACACTTCCCAGGAATACGTGGTCAGAGAAATTGCTTATGACACAATGTTACGTGAAAAAGGATCCCAGCCTCTTAAATATATACATGTGTGTGTGTGAACACAGAAAGAATGGACGGAAATACACAAGACATAGTAACTGTTAACAAAAAAAAAAAAAGCAAAGAAAATCAGCAGAAAACACAGTTTTGGAACAGAATCTGAACATTCCCCAAACCAGCAGCAGCGTTTCGGGACCCCAGCTCAGGAAGGATGGCCCAGGGCTGCGCCCGTGGCTCACACGAGCCACTGCCTGAACCATGTGTTAGGTGCCAGGCACTTTTCTGATCACAACCACCCCCCCACCGCCAACCTTTTCCTTTGTACCCGGGACTGCCCTGGAGCACAGAAGGACAATTTCATATTGAAAATGGGTGGAAGTCAGGGAGCGGGAAATAAACAGCAAGGGGGAAACTGCATCCAAGTAAGAAAACGTCATTTCCCTATGGCTGTGGCTCCTAAAAGACAGTGTGTGGCCCAGTGCCGGGCCAGATGTACAAGATTCATCCTGGAAACGGGCTGAGAACACAGATGCCCTGGTTCACTCCCAGACACGGAGGTGGGAGGCCCGGGGCTGGAGGAGGAAGAAGCGTGCTGCAGGTCCTCAGGTGGTCCTGGTGGTCCCGGTGTGAGGGACGCTGCTCTCCCGGACGTATGTGAGCATTTCCACGACCACACGCTGGGCCGCGTGTGTAAGGCTTGGGGCCAGGTGGACAGGAGAGGAGACCCGTCGAGTTAAACAGTTACTGAGCTCATGTGACTTGGATCCACCCAGACCACATGCAACTCACGATCTGGTCTGAGGACAGACGAAGAGACTTCTTATAGGAGGTGGTGCTGCTGTGGCTCGGCGGCTCCGTAGGGATGGGGTCCACTTGGATGGATTCTTCCAGCTCCTGGGACCCCTCGTCACTCGATGAGTCTTCCTCAGCCGGCCTGTTCAACACAACCCTGTTACTGAAGAGGCAGCAGGACGTTTTACAGACGACAGCTTTTCATTTAGGATCAAGAAGAGAAAGAGATCCCAAATCCATTCTAGGAGGAGCCCTTCCCCAGACCCAGGGTCCACACCGGCGTATCCCTCCCTCCCTCTACGACTGGCCGGCGGTGACTCGCCCACTGTGACTGGCCATTTTCTGCTACAACCAGTGAATGCTACTAGGTCCGCTGATTCTTGTTGAAAGGGATATGTATGTTTCTAAAGATACACATCTTTAGAACCTTTCTTAGTGATTTAAGAAACTAACAAGATTTTATACAGTCCTTTCAAAAGAAGAGGGTAAAGAGCAAGAAGACAGATAAACCCGTGTTTAGAGATCGGGAAGAGAAAAGAACCTGATGGGGGAAGAAACAGGGCAGCACCTCCCCTTGGGGCAGCCAATCCACACGTCCAAGGCACCTCTACTCCTTCCAAGAAATGAAAGGGACCCACGCCCAACTCAGATCCTGTTACGTCTCTCCTCTGTGCCTGACAGCCAGGGAGCAGGGCACCAGGGACAGCACATCTCACAAGGCCTGCATTGGGCATCCGAGCGCGCGCGCGCGCACACACACACACACACACGCACGCACGCACGCACACACACACACACACACACACACACACCACGGCATGGCTTGCGGGATCTTGGTTCCCTGACCAGGGACTGAACCCGGGGCCCCAGCAGTGAGAGTGCTGAGTCCTAACACTGGACCGCCAGGAAAGTCCCGAAGCTGATGATATTTTTTTAAAGAAAAGCGGAAGTTATCATCTGCTAACTGAGCAGCAGAAGGAAGCCACCGACTGTCATGCACGTCCACAGGACAAAGACATTTCTGACTAAGAATTAAACAAAACGGCCAACATCAGCTTGAATGCAATGGCCGAGGCGGGGGAGCCTGGAGAGACCGGGGGCCCCCACCTGCCACTGGCCGGCTCCTTCGCGCTCGACGGCCGGTCGATGGCTGGCGGCTCCTCCGATTTCCCTTCCTTGGTCTCTGGCAGCTGGAACGGCAAGATAACAATGACAATGTGCAGTTCTCCCCCTACGGTCAAGCAAAAATTCATCAGTAGCTCTCTCCAGGAACGAGCAAAACCGCTTTCTGAATCCACAACTTAAAAACGCTTAGGAAACAAACTTCCTCTAGTTTGAGCCAAAAGGACGGAAACCTGAGAGAGAAGTCATATACTGTTTGTGCAAAAAGCTGCCGCCACAAAGTCAGGGGCAGGAGTTGTTGAGAGAGCACCAGCTCAGTCACACAGTATAATACAACTAGGTGCATGGCAGGGATGCTGGACCTGCAGAACAGAGGCGACTGATGCCCCACCCTCCAGCGGGGGAAGGTGGCAAGCTCTGGCTTCCATCCGGTGACGCAACGCGGTGGAAATGGCATAAGCTCTGGGGGTAGACTTAAGGTCACACCCCAGCTCCAGCCCTCACCAGTTATGTGCCCTCAGTCAAGCTACATCACCTCCTCATGCTCCAGTTTCCTCACCTGTAAAACAGGAATCCAAACACCTATACTGTTGGGCTGTAGTAAAGGTGAGAGGTAATGCATGTGAAGCACCTAGCATCAGACTTGCACACGTAACTGTTCAAATATGGTGACTACTATTATTAAAAGAGGATTATGTGGCCCAACTTGACTTGTGCTTGGCAAAAAGGTTTTTTTTTTTTGAATAAACCAAAGATTCACTTCTTTTCAGCCCATGGAAAGGACTACTTCCAGCTCAGTTACCTGTTTGGTTATGCTCTCTCTCTTACGCCAAAACCACCAGCGACCAGATTTCTTTGGCATCTTATCTTTGACCCAGGACTCAACTGTGGCCTGAAAACAATCAACACAGGTGAGTCTAGCCATCTGTCAGTCACAAGGCACTCGACTCCTTTCAACCATTAACGTACAGGACGGTGAGCAACGCTTTCCACACCTCCCAGACTCCTCTGAAAGACAGACCGTGTCCTCTTTTGTGGCAGTTCTGTGGTATGAGATTGGGTGGTCTGGCTACGTAGGAGCAGCCCTCTTAGGGGCTGGCAGGCAGCCTGCTCTCATTTCTCTACCCTTGGGAAATGTGGTTCTCGTGAGTTATGAGGACCAGCTAGGCTGATGATGTCGTCTTGGTGGACAGATTCAAAGCAAAGCTTTAGGTTCTACATAACAGACTTTTTAACCACAAGCTGAATGAATCACACCCATGCCACGTTTCTGGTGGCCCCATCACCCTCTTCTTGCTGCTTCTTTCCATATTAATGGGAGGAAATGTTTTCATTTATTCTATATTTAACTAACAATTAGTAAAATCTCTCAACCTTTATATACCATCAGGAACCGGTATAAATATCTAGTAAAAATGGCAAAGATATGGCAGCCCAGCTAATTTCCTACACTTTGGGGTATGAGATCATTTGAGTGATAATATTAATTTTAGAATATTAAATAAAACTGAACAGTACCCAGTTTAGAAATATGCACACCCGGATTTTTCGAAGCACTACATGCTGTAGATACCTCTGAGGGGGCGAAACACAGCGGAGCAGCTCACCTTAGGTAAGCTCTTCTGGAAGACCTGCAGGCTGAGGATCATGGGAGCCGCCAACGCCCAGTTGTAGTACCTGTGAGAGTAAAACCGTGCAAGGCCGTCACACAAGAGAGGAGAGGGCGGGAGGGAGAAATACCACATAAAATGCCGTATTCTCTCCAATGAAAAGATGATCAGCTCAGTTGCTTGCCACATAAGCAATCTTTGCTTCAAGCCAAACTTTGGGTGGGCCAAAAGGTTTGCTCGTTTTTTTCCGTAGGATGGCTCTAGTAGCGCTCAGTTGTCTTTAACTTCATTTGAAACAATTTTGTTAGATTGTATTGTGACAGGTGTCACACCAACATGCATTTAAAAAAAGACTTATGGGGCTTCCCTGGTGGCGCAGTGGTTAAGCACCCGCCTGCCAATGCAGGGGACACGGGTTTGATCCCTGGTCCAGGAAGATCCCACATGCTGAGGAGCAACAAAGTCCGTGCGCCACAACTACTGAGCCTGCGCTCTAGAGCTCGTGAGCCACAACTACTGAGCCTGCACGCCACAACTACTGAAGCCCACGCACCTAGAGCCCGTGCTCCGCAACAAGAGAAGCCACTGCAATGAGAAGCCCACACACCACAACGAAGAGTAGCCCCCACTCGCCGCAACTAGAGAAAGCCCGTGTGCAGCAATGAAGACCCAGTGCAACCAAAAATAAATAAATAAATAAATAAATTTGAAAGAAAGAAAGAAAGACATCAAAATTGGTGAATTTTTGTGTAGCCATTTTAACACTGAAGATGGAAGAAAAAAGCAACATTTTCAGCATATGCTTTATGATTTCAAGAAAGGTAAAAATGCAACTGAAATGCACAAAAAGATTTGTGCAGTGTATGGAGAAGGTGCTGTGACTGACTGAACGTTTCAAAAGTGGTTTGTGAAGTTTCGTGCTGGAGATTTTCGCTGGATGATGCTCCACAGTCAGGGTAGACCAGCTGAAGTTGACAGCGATCAAACCAAAACCATAATTGAGAACAATCAACGTTATACCACATGGGAGATAGTGACATACTCAAAATATGAATATGAAAATCATTTGCACCAGCCTGGTTATGTGAATCGCTTTGATGTTTGGGTTCCACATAAGTTAAGGGAAAAAAACCTTCTTGACCATATTTCTGCATGTGATTCTCTACTGAAATGTAATGAAAACGTTCTGTTTTTAAAGCAAATTGTGATGGGTGATGAAAAGTGGATACTGTACAACAATGTGGAATGGAAGAGAGCGTGGGGCAAACGAAATGAACCACCACCAACCACACCAAAGGCCAGTCTTCATCCAAAGAAGGTGATGTTGTGTATATGGTGGGGTTGGAAGGGAGTCCTCTATTATGAGCTCCTTCCGGAAAACCAAATGATTAATTCCAACAAGTACCTCTCCCAATTAGACCAACTGAAAGCGGCACTTGACGAAAAGCGACCAGAATTAGTCAACAGAAAACGCGTAATCTTCCATCAGGATAACACAAGACCGCGTGTTTCTTTGATGACCAGCAAAAACTGTTACAGCTTGGCTGGGAAGTTCTGATTCATCTGCCATATTCACCAGACATTGCACCTTCGGATTTCCATGTATTTAGCTCTTTACAAAATTCTCTTAATGGAAGAAAATTTCAATTCCCTGGAAGACTGTAAAAGGCACCTGGAACAGTTCCTTGCTCAAAAAAGATAAAAAGTTTTGGGAATATGGAATTACGAAGTTGCCTGAAAAATGGCAGAAGGTAGTGGAACAAAAGGGTGATATGTTGTTCAATAAAGTTCTTGGTGAAAATGAAAAATGTGCCTTTAATTTTACTTAAAAAACCGAAAGCACTTTTTGGCCCACCCAATATAAAAGAGAGTAGCATTTCAACGCATCATTTGAAAATAAAGCTGAGGCTTTACCTTCACTTCAAAGTCACTCCACTGCCCATTAGCCCGTTTATGTGAAATGCATATTTTATAGCAAGAAAGACTGTAATGGTTAAAAACAGCACTTGAGGAAAAAACCCTGCAAGAGTATTTAATAATTACAAAAGCAAGAGTATTTACCGGTTATATATCCGTATTACAAGGTTGGGATTGTCTATAAGTCCAGGGTTTTCTGCAAATTCATGGTAAGTAATGATATGCTCCATAAATTTCTCTGCAGTGTAAAACAATAATTATCCATTTGGTTAGAGATTACATAAATAAATACCCATATGAGATTATCACAATACTCTCTACATTGAAGGGACTGTAAAGATAAAAAAAAGTCCTTTAAAACAAACAAACAAAAAACCCAACAACTAACTTTTCTATATGCATCAAAAGCAAATGTCAGACACTTGAGGGTTTTTTTTTCCCAGGACAAGAAAGAACACTTCTTTTCTACTCCCCCTCTGCTACCACTCCTCCCGCAGATGGGAAAAAACAAAACCGAAAACCAAAAACCAACCAACCAACCAACCAAAGAAAAACGGGAGAAAGGGATAAACCAGGACTCCTAGGAAAACAGATTACAGACGTGGCGAGAGGGAGGAAGATACGAAGGCACAGACATGCACACACTCCACTCCATAACCAGTGAAAACTGTGAGCTTCGTTCTTCTAAGCAGGAGAGACTGCATAACTGGGGAATACTCGTGGGGGTCTTACAGCGTTAAGTGCACAAGTACAAGCTACGTTAGAAAAAACAATCAAAACATTTTACAATGCTTGGAGGAAAAAAACCAAACACACACCAGAATTTGGCGTAGGGTCTCGTCAAGAAATAAATGCCAAGCTCTTGCAGAATAAACGAGAACTGTGCATGAATTTCTGTATGCTGATCGCAACCCTGCGCTCTAATGCAGGCCAACAGAGACAATTCTCCCTGGGGTTGTTCCTCCTGGCAATCTGTGTATTTATTACTTTTACTGGCCATTTCTGTCTCCCCCAATGACAAACTCTAAGTGAACAATATTCTTTTTAAGTATAAATTTTATCGTTTATATAAATTGTATATCCCCTCCTCCACCTATATTTTTTAAAGTGAAGGCTTATGAGGATTATAATTAAAATGTGACCTATTTAACTTTGTCCCTAGAAGGAACCACTGGCCATAATAACACGCTCTTAATTTCTAGCAAAAAGTGAAACAAACAAATAGAATTAAGAGGTGGAAAAGAGGCACAGTGATTACCCCGTGACCCTAAGAAAAAGAAGATTCAGGGAAGCACAGACGTGAGGCTCAGGGTGCCTGGCCTGCCACATGCAGAAGATGAAGGATGATGTTAGTTGTAAAAAGAAAATCTTTCCTTAGAGGAAAGTCCATCAGGGGCCACTAGCCAAACTGAGAAAACGTTAAGAAGAGTCCAGTTTACAAAAGGAGGGAAAACCAGAAAGGCCAAAACACTTGGGACAGATGTACACACGGCTGCTCAAGCCACAGCAGAGTCGTCTGAACCGGCCCCGCTAAGCAGCTCCCTCGTCTTGAGCACCTTTACGCTCCTGGACCAACTCTCAAGACGAGACAGAAAGTAATCCCTTCTACCTTTAGCCAGAAACATCCATCTACTCAGAAGACAATCAATTTTGGCAGCCTCAGGCCCTCCTCTCCTGTCTCAGGCTCAGGGCAGCCAGGCCCCAGTCCCACAACTATTCTTCCAACAACCTTACAGAAGAGACGGTGGCCAGAGCTGCGCTGACCCCGGCCGCCCAGCAGGCGGGCCGCCCGAGACCTCGGCCCCAGACACGCGCCCTCTCCCACCCACTTACCTGTGGCGTCACCCCAACACGAGGTACCTAAGTGAAGGGCCAAGAGTCCGACAGCAGAGGGGGACCCCAGTGACCTGCACAAGACCCCGCGAGCTGGATTCCCACAACGGCTCGAGGCCGCCTTCTCAGCGGGGCAGGCGTGGCCGCTGGCCTACCTTTAGAAATCTGCCCGTTCTCACTGAGGCCGCCGCAGAGGGACAGGGTGACGTCGGGCAGGTCCATGGCAGAGTCCGAGAGGCACTCGGTGCCGCTGTCGGCGGCCGCGCTGCCCACAGACTGTGGGGACTGGGAGCCAGAGAGCGTGTCGGCCTCGGGCCACTGCCTGGAGCCGGGCTCCGACTCGCTGCGGGAGAAAAGCATGGGCCTTCACACAACTGCCCGCGTTCCCAGCTTTCCAACCACGGGGCTCCCTGGGCGCTTTGAATAGGAGCAGGCTGACCTGGCATCGGACGCGGCTTTCCTTAGGGAGTGCTGAGAATCCTATCACAGATGACATTAAAATAACCTAATAGCACTGCTGAGGAATTAACTGAATACAGTGAACACGTCACAAACATCACTACCGTCATTCACAATAATGCAAACTTTTCAAAGATGGCCGTTCTGACTTAAAGGGGTAAAAGAGTTATAAGCATTTATTTACATCTGTATGATGAAAATCACAGAGTAATTAAGAAAAATCTGATGTTTGAAAACCTTTTGATCTTAACTTTCTAGAAAAAGCTGCAGTGCTATATACATCCTGTAGAAAATGCTGTAGTCCAAGGTTGTATTATTTTTAAAAACAAGGCTTTTCTAAATCGTCTGTTACTTCACAAAATAGAACAAAGAAATTAACCAAATGAAAATTCTCAGGAGCCTAGACACACCTCAATAAAGAAATGTACTGAGAAACCAGAAATAAGCTGTTCTTACACTAGTGAGCGCCAGAACCAAAGTCGAGGGTATTCAATATTTTCACTTTTCTAAATAAGGCACAGAAGCTAGGTTTTAGAAGCTGATCCTAAAGGAAACTTTCTGTAATGGAGCGTTAAGTTTGAGAGAAAAAAACCAAGGAAATGGTGCCGTAAGTCTCTTAGTCATGAATGTTTACTGCTCTATTTCAATGTCACATTGAAATACTGTTCTAGAATTTTCAAATTCTTTTACTTTTTTTTAAAAAAAAGCCCGTATATGAATGTATGCTATCCAGTGAAGTTATATGATCTTTAGGAAAAAATCTGAAATTTGAACAGTAGGTGGCAGCAAAGTACAGATATGTCATAAATAGAAAGCGGTTTCGAACAGGACCATGTTTTGTATTTGAGCCTTTGAAGAAAACTTTAGGTTTTTGGGAATCAGGTTTTTGGGAATTCTCTCTCCTAAAGAGCAATGTACACACATATCACAATATTGAGATCAATCGGATCAACAGAATGTGTTCCTCACTGAAAATGGTGAAGAAGCCAAAGCCACATAAAGCAGCAAAACGTGCTGTTATGCTGGGGTCCCATTGCAGGCCGACCCCTGGGGTAAAACACAAACACCCTTGTCTTCAACCTCCTAGGCACACGGCTAGGTCCCCCTGCAGTCACGTGCGGCCACTTGATCAGATGACTGAGCTGTCCATGTGGACAGAAGGCGTGTGCTGTGTCCTTCCCAAGCTGGGCCCCTGAATAAACTGCCCCGGGTGATCCTCTCCTTTCCCCAGTGAGGCCCCAGAGGGCACGGTGGAGTCTCAGGATGGAAGGAGCTTGCGCTCCTGAGCCCCTGTGTGCAAGGCCTCCCACCAAACACCAGTACTAGAACAGCATCACGTGAGCAAGAAATAAACTGCTGTGGTCAAGCCACCAAGGTCTGGAGTTCTATCAGTCAGAGCAGCTGGTGTGACCCTCACCGACGCCACCACTTAAATACAGAGGACCCACCTGACTCAACAGGCCGCCAAACCCATGAGACTGATGTGATTTAGGGTAAAGTTGGGCTCTAATTACAAATACTGGCTATTCAGTCAAGACGGCGATGGTCACGATGATAAAACAAATGCTTACGAGCATTTCAATAATCTCACTGTCTCTAAATGTTTATGAATGTCTCAAGAAACAACCAGCTTCTGAGGTAAGAGGCCTGCTTGGTGAATGGCAACGGTCCCAGATGGTGAAGTTATAACAGCACAGGGAGGCCCCACTGCAGTAGTCACGCTTCCCCGTTTTTTAAAAGGAAAACTAAGAAATCTGTCTTAGGAATCCCAGTGTAAATAAATGATTAAGGACTGGGAGATTGGAAACAAAGAGATAATTTTAAGACAGCTTACATTTTAACTTTCTTATTGGAAAAAAAAAAAGGACCAGTTTTCAGTTCTCTCACCTTAAAAATCCAGCTATTACTTCAAAAGAAGTGGATACTTGGAGACAAATGTAGGGCAGAAAGCTAGGAAGGAGTTTTAAGGATCTTCCAAAAATATCTGTAAAAATTTAAGTATCTTCTTTTCAATCCCATCTTTCTATTTTAAATAAAAACTTAAGACATGCTTTTCAATAATTTACCTAAAAATGTTTAATTATGTGTGACTATGGCTCAGTATATTCAAGCCATACTTCTCACGAGAAAAGTAAACTGTTTTTTATAATCATAGATAGAGTATTATCATGGAATTTCCCCAAGAATGGAAGTGACCTTGGGAAAACAGCGCAAGTCTATCGCTGCTGAGATCTCAGTGTTATTCCAAGGTGAGAGCCACGGAGGAGAAGGGGGAGGGGGTGCCAGGGGGTGCCGAGAGCTGAGCTCCAGGGGTGCACAGGCCCTGGAAGGGGCCCCACCAGACCCAGGACTGCAAGTGTAGACTCACTGAAGAGTGGAGGCCTCCTTTGTAAAGCATCTCTGAATAAAGATATTTTACCTTTAAAACACATAGTAAAGGAAACAAATGCTAATGAACAGGAGGTGCTAAACTGAAGTCATGTCCACTGTTAGGGCCTTATGTAGGCTTCACTAGTGCACCTTACCTTCTTACTGTATTGAAAATATTTTCATAAATAGGTAAATTATTAATTTCAAATCACTATACTCAAAACAACACATGCACAATTTCTGAATTTTCCAAAATCTGAAGCAATCATCCAACTTAGCTAAAGGATACCATGCCCTTGCTCCTTTTTCTCAGACAGAATGCTTTGCTCTAGAAACATCGAGAATATTTCAGAGCTGCCCACTCTTCAATATAAAATCCACTACCTTTTGGGGAAATAGAGAGCTGCAACCTCAGGTTCTAGTGCCTTTAGGTCATCCAGGTAAATATCATCAGGTCCCTGGTGTTGGCTTCTCTTGTGGACACCTGGTTTTGTAAAAAAAAAAAAAAAAAAAAAAAAAAAAAAAAAAAAATGGAGATGAGAACTTGGTTATTCTTCATTTACAACTCTGCAAGAAAACAAAAGTTTGCAAGTAATAAAACAGACCATGATTGGAATTGCGTTGTATTTTTAAAGGTGTCAACTAACCTCTTTCCCTGTGTGGGTTCTCAGCATCCATGCGAATGGAAGAGGGCGTCAGGGTCGCACTCCTGACAGCCGCCCAATAAACACGCGCTGAGTCACGCATTCTTTCACCTGCTCTCACGTGAATAATCCTGGGCCCTAAATCATTTACACTTGAAGGTTAACGTTTATTATATTTACAGCACGAACAAAGGAGACCGAACCCGAACCTGACGTGACCACCAGCATTGAGAAAGAGGCCATCATTCTAAAGCCATGAGGGGAGGCTTGCGGGGGACAGGGTGCTTGCTCGGTGCCTGCGGAGGGCAGGACCCCTCACACCACGGGCAAACCTGGCAGCCAACGCCTTCGACACAGGAGCACGGTTAGCATCTCATAGTGGGACATGATGAGATGCAGTAGGGAGCATCATCAATTCAAAAAATAAAGACTATTTATCCCAAATCCAATCACGCCTCTAGAGCTGTGCTGCCCACTCATCACTGCCACACGCGGCTGCTGTGCACGTGACCTGACCTAACCTGAGTGAGGCCTGTAAAACGCGAGAAGCGTGTGTGTTTATCTTTAGTTCTATGCTATTTCAACACGTGCACTTCATGCGTCTACCATCCCAGTCAATATAAAATACTGTCACCTCATAGATCCTGCTGTGACCGTTTACAGCTCTACCCACTTCTCTCTTGTTCCCTCCCCCACCTCACTGCTAACCCCTGGCAGCCGCTAATCTGTTCTTCCCTTCTCTAACTTGGTAATTTCAAGCATGTTATAATAAATAGAATCATACAATATGTAACTTTTTGACATTGGCTTGCTTTCTTTGCTCATCATAGTTTCCTCAGATTCATCCAAGTTCTTGCATATTATCACTAGTTTGTTCCTTTTTTTCCCTTAGTATTTCATGGTATGAAGGTATGAAGTACTTATTACAGGTTGCTTAACCATTCACCATTCAAAGGACATCTGGGTTGTTTCTAGTTTGAGACTATTAAGTATAAAATCTGCTATTAAAATTACCGTACAGGTTTTTGTGTGAACGTAATTTTCACATCGTCTGGTATATTTTCCCGAAATTATGATCCAATGTCTCTGCTTCCTCACCAACATTTGATGGTGCTACTATTTTTATTTTGGTCATTCTGGTTTTAATTTGTATATATCCGATGAACAATGATGTTAAAGAAAAAAACAAAAAAGGAAAAACACATACCAGCTTTCCAAGGCTTACTATAAAAAATGTAAAATATCTCCATAACTTCTATATTAATTACTTGTTAAAACTATAATACTCAACTATATTCAAACTATAAGCAGTTTTGAATTCACTGCTTTAGATAGAATACATTAGTAAACTTAGTTTCACTTGTTTATTTTTACTTTTTTTTTTTTTAATGTTAAAGAGTTAAGTTCCAGTTTAAGGAAATATGGGAATGTCACCTTGAAAAAACAATCAAGATACATCCAGACTGTGAGA